>NC_092335.1:364057500-364762500 GCF_046630445.1 Rutidosis leptorrhynchoides | reverse complement strand
CACGTACGAAATACAAATCACCGAGTTGTGTTTATTGTGTCCAAGAGTGTTCGAAGATGAAGAAGAGCAGATCGATGCGTTTGTAAAGGGGTTACCAGAGAGAATTCAGGAGGATGTGAGTGCGAGCGTGCCCACCTCAATGCAAAAGGCAAGCCAAATGACTCACAAACTTATAAACCAGATCGAGAGAAGGATTAAAGAGCAGGCGGCGAGGAGGCCAAAATGAAAAAAGTCAAGAGAAAGTGGGAAGAAAATAATGACAAGGGTCACCAAAACAATAACAGTAACTATCGCTTCAACAATCAACACAACAATCATAATTTCAATCTCACCATTTTTCGCAACATCAATCGCAACAACAACAATCGCAATCCCAACAACAACAACTACAACAAACATCCCAACAACAACAACTACAACAATCATCCCAACAACAATAACAACCGAAACAACAATAATAATCAGAAACAGCCATGCCAAAGGTGTGAAGAGTACCACCAGAATGAGTTCTGCATGATATTTTGCACCAAGTGTAAAAGAACTGGCCATGGTGCGAGAAATTGTGAGGTCTACGGCCCAATGAATAACAGAAATAAAAGAACAGATAATGTCGGAATAAGTAATGTCGCCTTTGTTTGTTATGGATGTGGAAAACTAAGCCACATTAGGAGTAATTTCCCGAACCCAGGGAAAAATAATGGCAAAGTCGTGGAAGAGTTTTCAATATTAATGCGGCAGAAGCGCAGGAAGACCCGGAGCTTGTTACGGGTACGTTTCTCATTGACAATAAATCTGCTTATGTTTTATTTGATTCAGGTGCGAATAGAAGCTATATGAGTAGAGATTTTTGTGCTAAATTAAGTTATCCATTGACGCCTTTGGATAGTAAATTTTTACTCGAATTAGCAAACGGTAAATTAATTTCAGCAGATAATATATGTTAGAATCGAGAAATTAAACTAGTTAGCAAAACGTTTAAGATTGATTTGATACCAGTAGAGTTAGGGAGGTTTGATGTGATAATCCGCATGGACTGGTTGAAAGACGTGAAAGCAGAGATCGTTTGTTACAAAAATGCGATTTGCATCATGCGCGAAAAAGGAAAACCATTAATGGTGTATGGAGAAAAGTGCAACGCGAAGCTAAATCTTATTAGTAATTTGAAGGAGCAAAAGCTAATAAGAAAAGGTTGCTATGCCATTCTAGCATACATCGATGAAGTCAAACCCGAATAAAAGAACATCAATGATGTTCCCGTCGCAAAAGAATTTCCCGATGTATTTCCGAAAGAATTACCGGGACTACCTCCACACCGATCCTTTGAATTTCAAATAGATCTCGTACCAGGAGCTGCACCAATAGCTCGTGCTCCATACAGACTCGCACCCAGTGAAATGAAGGAACTCCAGAGTCAATTATAAGAACTTTTAGAGCGTGGTTTCATACGACCAAGAACATCACCATGGGGAGCTCCTGTTTTGTTTGTCAAAAAGAAGGATGGTACATTCAGGTTGTGTATCGACTATCGAGAGTTGAACAAACTTACCATTAAGAACCGTTACCCACTATCGATAATCGACGACTTATTTGATCAACTACAAGGCTCGTCGGTTTATTTGAAGATCAATTTACGTTCCAGGTATCATCAAATGCGGGTGAAGGAGGATGATATTCCGAAAACTGCTTTCAGGACGCGTTACGGTCATTATGAGTTTATGGTTATGCCGTTTGGGTTGACTAACGCACCAGCTGTGTTCATGGACCTCATGAACCGAGTGTGTGGACCATACCTTGACAAGTTTGTCATTGTTTTCATCGATGACATACTCATTTACACAAAGAATGATCAAGAGCACGAAGAACATTTGAGAAAAGTGCTAGAGTTGCTGAGGAAAGAAAATATGTACGCTAAGTTTTCAAAGTGTGGATTTTGGTTGGAAGAAGTTCAATTCCTCGGTCACATAGTAAACAAAGAGGGTATTCAGGTGGATCCGGCAAAGATTGAAACCGTTGAAAAGTGGGAAACCCCGAAAACTCCGAAGCATATACGCCAATTTTTAGGACTGGCTGGTTACTACAGAAGGTTCATCCAAGATTTTTCCAAAATAGCAAAACCCTTGACTGCATTAACTCATAAAGGGAAGAAATTTGAATGGAAAGATGAGCAGGAGAAAGCGTTACAATTGTTGAAGAAAAAGTTAACTACAGCACCTATATTGTCATTGCCTGAAGGTAATGATGATTTTGTGATATATTGTGACGCCTCAAAGCAAGGTCTCGGTTACGTATTAATGCAACGAACGAAGATAATTGTTTATGCGTCCAGACAATTGAAGATTCATGAGCAAAATTATCCGACTCATGATTTGGAATTGGGCGCTGTTGTTTTTGCATTAAAAACTTGGAGGCACTACCTATATGGGGTCAAAAGTATTAAATATACCGACCAAAAAAGTGTCCAACATATATTTAATCAGAAACAACTGAACATGAGGTAGCGTAGGTGGATTGAATTGTTAAATGATTACGATTTTGAGATTTGTTACCACCCGGGAAAGGCGAATGTGGTAGCCGACGCTTTGAGTAGAAAAGACAGAGAACCTATGCAGGTAAAAGCTACGAATATAATTATTCGTACTAACCTTACTACTAAAATAAAGGAGGCACAACAGGGAGTTTTAAAAGAGGGAAATTTGAAGAATGAAATACCCAAAGGATCGAAAAAACATCTTAATAATTGAGAAGATGGGACCCGGTATAGGGCTGAAAGAATTTGGGTACCAAAATTTGGAGATGTGAGAGAAATGGTACTTAAGGAAGCACATAAAAATAGATATTCGATACATCCCGGAGAGGGGAAGATGAACAAAGATCTCAAGAAACACTTTTGGTGGCCGGGTATGAAAGCAGATATTGCTAAATACGTAGGAGAATGTTTGACGTGTTCTAAGGTCAAAGCTGAACATCAGAAACCATTAGGTCTACTTCAACAACCTGAAATCCCGGAATGGAAATGGGAAAACATTACCATGGATTTCATTACTGAATTGCCAAAGACTGCAAGTGGTTATGATACAATCTGGGTAATAGTTGATCGTCTTACCAAGTCAGCACACTTTCTACCAATGCGAGAAGATGATAAAATGGAAAAGTTAGCACGACTATACTTGAAGGATGTCGTCTCCAGACACGGAATACCAGTCTCTATTATCTCTGATAGGGATGACAGATTTGTTTCAAGGTTTTGGCAGACGTTACAACAAGCATTGGGGACTCGTCTAGACATGAGTACTGCCTATCATCCACAAACGGATGGGCATAGTGAAAGGACGATACAGACACTTGAAGACATGCTACGAGCATGTGTTATTGATTTTGGAAATAGTTGGGATCAACACCTACCGTTAGCAGAATTTTCCTACAACAACAGTTACCACTTGAGTATTGAGATGGCACAGTTTGAGGCACTTTATGGTAGAAAGTGCAGGTCTCTGATTTTTTGGAGCGAGGTGGGGGATAGACAAATTACGGGTCAAGAGATAATCCAAAAAACTACCGAGAAAATCATTCAAATTCAACAATGGTTGAAAACCGCCCTAAGTCGACAAAAGAGCTACGCAGACATTAAAAGAAAAGATGTAGAATTTGAAATTGAAGAGACGGTCATGCTTAAGGTTTCACCTTGGAAAGGCATTGTTCGATTTGGTAAACGGGGGAAACTAAATCCAAGGTACATTGGGCCATTCAAGATTATTGATCGTGTCGGACCAGTAGCTTACCGACTTGAGTTACCTCAACAACTCGCCGGCGTACATAATACTTTCCACGTCTCAAATTTGAAGAAATGCTTTGCTAAAGAAGATCTCACCATTCCATTAGCTGAGATTACAATTAACGAAAAACTACAATTCATTGAAGAACCCTTTGAAATAATGGATCGTGAGGTTAAAAGACTTAAGCAAAACAAGATACCAATTGTTAAGGTTCGATGGAATGCTCGTAGAGGACCCGAGTTCACCTGGGAGCGTGAAGATCAGATGAAGCTGAAATACCCGCACCTATTTCCAGAAGATGCGTCAACACTTTCAACTGCTTAAAATTTTGGGACGAAATTTATTTAACGGGTAGGTACTGTAGTGACCCTAAATTTTCCATGATTATATATTAAATGAAAACTATATTTGCATGATTAAATGTTTCCAACATGTTAAGCAATCAAACTTGTTAAGACTTGATTAATTGAAATGAGTTTATGTAGACAATTGACCACCCCGTTTTCCTGATGATTCATGAACGTCATAACTTGTGATAATTATATAATCGTTTTTTTTATGATGTAAGTTTTTATTATATATATATATATATATATATATATATATATATATATATATATATATATATATATATATATATATATATATATATATATATATATGAAGAAATACAATTAAATCAAAGATGTACAACTAAAACACTAATTGCTATAGTAAAACACTATTTGCTACAGTAAAACACTTTTTGCTACAGTAAATCACTATTTGCTACAGTAAATTTTCGCTTTACTACAGTAAAATACTATTCACTACAGTAAAATACTATTTACTACAGTAAAAAACTATTCGCTACAGTACCCCTATTCGCTACAATAAAATACTATTTGCTACAGTACTATTGCTACAGTACACTATTTACTCGTATTCAATCCGTATTCGTACTTGTACAATACACAACTTTTAAGTGTATATACTATTGGTATATACACTTCAATGATCAGCTCTTAGCAGCCTTAATGAGTCACCTAAACATGTGGGACTATCATTTGGCAACTAGCATGAAATATCTAACAAAAATACAAACTAATGGAACCTTATATTCAAGGGTAGGATCACTTTTGTCTTCACCAACCATAACACTTTCATTTTTCAACTTTCATGCATCAAACTTATCTCTCTCAAGTTCTCTCTTGGTCTTCTAAGTGTTCTTCATCATCTTCAAAAAAATCTGGCTCAATCTAGTTCATAAATCTTAACCTAGATCAACTTTCAAAACAACTACTCAAGTAAACTTCAAGAACACTTTCAAGTTTGCAAGTCTACTTTTAAGCTTTCTAATCCATTCTAAGTAATCATCTAAGATCAATAAACCTCTGTTATTTACAGTAGGTTATCATTCTAATTCAAGGTAATACTCATATTCCAACTTTGATTCAATTTCTATAACTATAACAATCTTAATTCGAGTAGGAATCTTACTTGAATTTGTTTTCGTGTCATGATTCTACTTCAAGAACTTTCAAGCCATCCAAGATCCTTTGAAGCTAAATCATTTCTTGTCACTTCCAGTAGGTTTACCTACTAAACTTGAGGTAGTAATGATGTTCATAACATCATCCGATTCATATATATATATATATATATATATATATATATATATATATATATATATATATATATATATATATATATATATAACTATCTTATTCGAAGATTTAAACTTGTAATAACTAGAACATAGTTTAGTTAATTCTAAACTTGTTCGCAAACAAAGTTAATCCTTCTAACTTGACTTTTAAAATCAACTAAACACATGTTCTATATCTATATGATATGTTAACTTAATGATTTAAAACCTGGAAACACGAAGAACACCGTAAAACCGGACATATGCCGTCGTAGTAAAACCGGGGGCTGTTTTGGGTTACATAATTAAAAACTATGATAAACTTTGATTTAAAAGTTGTCCTTTTGGGAAAATGATTTTCTTATCAACATGAAACTATATCCAAAAATTATGGTTAAACTCAAAGCAGAAGTATGTTTTTCAAAATGGTCATCAAGAAGTCGTTCTTTCGACTGAAATGACTTCCTCTTACAAAAATGACTTGTAACCTGTATTTTTGATTATAAACTTATACTTTTTATGTTTAGTTTCATGAATTTCAGTTCATTATGAAACCATAGCAACTTGAATCACTCAAAACGGATTTAAAACGAAGAAGTTATGGGTAAAACAAAATTGGATATTTTTGCTTGTTGTTGCTACGTGAAATTTGTAACAAATCTATTCTAACCATAACTTAACTAACTTATATTTTATTATACATGTACTCTAACATATTATGTAACCTTGATAGACCATAGACATGTATACAATGTTTTGACATATCATATCAACCCATCTATATATATTATTTGGAACAACCATAGACACTCTATATGCAGTAATGCTCGAGTTAGCTATACAGGGTTGAGGTTAATTCTAAAATAATATATATACTTTGAGTTGTGATTGAGTCTGAGACTTGTAGACACTGGGTCGTGGATTGATTCCAGATAATATATATTGATTTATTTCTGCACATCTAACTATGGACAACTAATTATAGATTACTAACGTTGGACCGCTAATTTAATAAACTTAAATAATTAAAACGTAATAAAAAATGTTGTGAATATATTTCGATCATACTTTGATATATATGTATATATTTGTTATAGGTTCATGAATTGATCCGTGGCCAAGTGTTAAATTCCGACGAAGTAAAAATCTGTGAAAGTGTGTTATAGTCCCACTTTTAAAATCTAATATTTTTGAGATGAGAATAATAGACACAAGTACGTGAAACTACATTTTATGGTTGAATGATCGAAATCGAATATGCCCCTTTTAGCTTGGTAGCCTAAGAATTAGGGAATTGACCCCTAATTGACGCGAATCCTAAAGGTAGATCTACGGGAACTAACAACCCCCATTCTGGAATTTGGAATGCTTTAGTACTTCGAGTTTATCATGTTCGATGGGTGTCTCGGAATGATGGGGATATTCTATATGCATCTTGTTAATGTTGGTTACCAGGTGTTCACCATATGAATGATTTTTATCTCTATGCAGTTTGCGAAATGCCTGATATGAGATGGATGTTTTTGAAAAGTGAAATCTTATGGTCTATTATTACAAATTGATATACATATAGGCTAAACCTATAACTCACCAACATTTTTGTTGACGTTTTAAGCATGTTTATTCTTAGGTGATTATTAAGAGCTTCTGCTGTTGCATGCTAAATTAAGGACAAGATTTGGAGTCAGCATGCTTGTATGATAATGTTTAAAGAAAAACTACATCCGGAAAATAAATTGTTGTAATATATTATCGTAACCCATTATGTAATGGTCGTATGTAAACGTTGTACTTTAGATTACCATTATTTGGTAATCTACGCTATGTCTTTTAAACCTTTATCGATAAAGTAAAGTTAATGGTTGTTTTAAAAATCGAATGCAGTCTTTGAAAAATGTCTCATATAGAGGTCAAAACCTCGCAACGAAACCAATTAATATGAAACGTTTATAATCGATATGAACGGGACATTTCATACTACACCTTACTTTCTTACTCTAGGAAGTGTTTTTCTTGAAGTGGAAAATGACAAGTGAGTTCCCAAAATGATCCAAAAACATCCCCACTCAGCTATGCAAAATTGAATATAGTCCCCAACTTATCTTAGTTTACTTGCAAAACAGTCCACCAGAATTAGACAGGAGTCGCAATGCGACAAATAAGGTCGCAACGCAACCTATGAACAGTAACGATGGTCATGAGTTGTTACACATAGGCATGTAGATAACATAATATCTGATCTGCTGGCTTTAAGATATAGCAGGGAACTAATCATACCTCTATAATTAGTGATATTGACTGAGTTACCATTAAGATCAGCATCAATCTTTATTGCTTCCAGCATGGGTGCCCCTATGTCCTTTAGATATGTCAGGCCAAATTTCTTTAACATATCATTAATATATTTATCTTCAATTATAAAAATACAATCATCGAGTTGTTTGATTTGCAATCCAAGAAAGTATTGTAAATCTCGTTGTAAACTCATTTCACATGTCTCACACATAAGTTTTGAAAATTCTCGACATGTTTTTCTTTTATAGAACCATAAATAATATCATCCACATATATTTGTACCAGCAAAAGATCACCATCTATATCCTTTGAGAAGAGAGTGGTATCAATTATTCCAACTTATATATATATATATATATATATATATATATATATATATATATATATATATATATATAATCAAATGAGATACACATGAAGTGTTGATATGACCAAAATGGACGGTTTATTTGCGCGGTGTCGTTAGGTCGCAAAACGTCAGAATCAGTTACCAAAAGAGAGTAATGGTTTTATTATTTATATTTAGCTGGGTTTCCTAGCTATAGTTCACCTACTTGTCTTCCTTTTAACGAGTAAGTGGTAAATATAACTCAAGTTCGTATTTTTGTATGTTTGCTCAGTAACGTGGGATAAAAGTGCCTAAATAGTTAACCCTAGTGACAAGTGGTGAATGATTAAAATTAACTAACAGTAATACAAACTACAAAAATAAAAATAGATAGGTATGAAGAATAGAATACTGATGGAGAACTATCACAAGAGTTTAACTTCCTATAATAAACACTAAACCTCAATCAACTGGGCTATGAACCTAATTGATTTGTCACTAAGAGTTTAGGCTTTGAAGATTCTGGCTAAGACGAATATCCCTACTCCCAACATTAACCTTAAAATGTTTAAATGACCTTATGGATAAAATCCTAGGTACATGAATAAAGTGGTATATCCCTAAAGGAAAGTCTCGGCTTTTCTTAATTCTAGTTGGTCTAACTACAGTAATATTTCACCACTTAATACTAAGCTATGCCTTAACATTAACAGACGTGGAATCTTAGATATTCTAAGGTACTGCTATTTGGATTAGAGGTCTCTCCTTTGAGATCACTTACTCAACCCCATATTATCTTACAATATCTCAAGAACGTTGCTTCTGACGCGAATCATGCTTCTGAGCAAGCTAGTGTTCATTGAACTATATGTTTCCTACTCTAATCACAACCTAAATGGGCAGCTCTTCTTTGAAGAATAAATGATTATTCGTACGTAGGTACTATATCCATATTGTGACGTTAAGCACACATAACTACTTACCTTGTACCCTAGGGTTGATCAACTCCTAATACTAGGTTATAGCTACGTGAATAAGTAGAAAGGGTGATCCCTAAATTAGACTTCTAATCCATCAAGTTTTCTACATAACAATAGCATAAGGTTCAGATAAGGTATTCAACATGTAATACTCATTTGCAACGGATAGATAAGCATGCAAGATGAAAGAAACTTAAAGTAACAAGATAATTTTAAAAAATTAAGGAAAGCATTCACCGTTTACAGACGAGATCTGGAACTTTACAAGTGCTGACATTCTCTAGACCCCTCCTGGTACAATCTTCGGCGTTCACCTCCGGGTACTTAATTTCCTGCTCGAAGGTGAGAAGGCCTTGAAAGCACTAGTGAGAGAAAGTGCATTGTAGTGAGAGAGTGAAGAGATGTGTGTTGAAAATGGATGAAAAAAAGCCTTTAAATAGAAGTGGATTTGGCCTGCAAACGGCTTGGAAGCCGTTTGGCAGGCCGTTTGTTGTGCCTGTTTGCCTGGTCAGCCGTTTTTTATTCCCGTTTGCTTAAGCCGTATGACAAGCCATTTTCCCTTATGGAAGGCCATCTAGAATGCCGTTTGGTTTGCTGATTTTACTGGATCGTAACTTGTTTTCTCGTCTTTCACCGTTTTCGCTCTAGAATCTTCGTTTTAGCTCTGATTCTCTTGATTGTTTTTGCATCGTCTTCGTAATTACTTAATCTATAAATTTAACTAAAAAATCGATTATTTTGTCAACAAAGTTTGGAACTTTATGTTTTTTGGGACTCAATATCGGGGGTAAAAACGTGACTTTTTAGTCGATATCAAGTGTCTCATACCAAGCTATAACGGCTTGTTTAAGGCAATAAAGAGTTTTGACTAACTTGTAGAAATGTTTTGGATATTTATTGCTAACAAAACCTGGAAGCTGCTTGACAAAGACTTCTTCATGTAGCTTCTAATTCTGATATGCAGATTTGACATCCATCTGGAACACATTGAAGTTAATGTAGGTAATAAAGGATAAGAATAGCCTGATTGCTTCTATCCTTGCTACTAGTGCATATGTCTCACCATAATCTAAACCATCTTGTCTAAATCCCTAGGCTACCAATCTAGCCTTATTTTTTTATCACAACCCCATCTTCGTCCATCTTGTTCTTGAAAATGCATTTAGTACCAATAACCTTATTTTATGTATCCTTTAGTTCAGGAACTAAAGTCCAAACTTTGTTTCCTTCAAACTGAGAGAGCTCATCTTGCATAGATCCTTCATAGGTAGGATCAATTAAGACTTCTTTAACACTAGATGGTTCAGTAGTTTATACAAAGTTCATATGCATACAAAAATTACAAGTTGCATGTTGTCTAGTCTTCACTCTACTAGCCAGATTACTAATGATCTGCTCAATAGGATGCTCCTTAGTCCATTTGGTGTTGTGGACCACTGAGCTAGTTATAGAACAAGCGGCATCATGATCAAAAATATGTACAACATGAGGTGTTTGCTGCACAGCTTCTGTAGAACCAGTACTAAACTGTGATCCTTTAGAAACAGTGGACCTTTGCTCTATTTGTAATATTTCAATAGAGCTAGAAGGTCCAATAGGTTTAGAGATAGATGACATAAACATATCTATATCATCTTCAAAGAACCCAACATCAGGGACAGTCAGAGGAATTTCTGCTGCTCCTTCATCATCAAGAGCTTGCTGAGTAAGCATTTCAAATATTAAGTCCACATCTTCTTAAGCAGCAGACATGGTGCCGAGAACATTTTCATCAAATGTAACATTGATGGTTCAAAAAATTCCCTTCTTTTTTTATAGTCCATGTAGGCTTTTGATATGTTGGAATATACAAGAAATATATTCCTTTATCAGCTGTAGCATCAAATTTGCCAAGGTGATCCATGTTGTTTAGAATAAAATAAAGAGAGCCAAACACGTAGAGAAATCCAACTGAGGGTCTTCTACATTTCAGAACCTCATATGCAGTCTTTTGGTGTCTTTTCATAATCAAGGATCTATTCTTGGTTAAACAGGCAGTATTAACAGTTTCTATCCAGTAAGAGTGTTTCATCCTAGACTCAGCCAACATAGATCTTGCTACCTCAATGAGAGTTTTGTTTCTTCTTCCTGCAACACCATTTTGTTGTGGTGTTCTCACAACAGAAAAATTTTGTGAAATACCTTTATCAGCATAGAAATCTTCAAGTGTCGAATTTTTGATTATAGTGCCATAATCACTCATAAGTTTCTTCACCAGTTGTCCATTCACCAGCTCCATTTATTTATAAAATCAATGATTTCATCACCTAGCAGCTTCACTTTTTTTGTCTCAAGGAGAATACCCAAGTGTATCTAGAATATTTATCAACAATAACCAGTGTATATTTCTTCCCACTATAGCTGGCTACATTGACATGACCAAAAAATCCATGTAAAGTAGGTGAAAAGGTTTCTCAACAAATGAGATTTGCTTGGATTTGAATCTTGCATGGTGATGCTTTCTCTTTTCACAACCAGGACAAAGTCTGTCCTACATATAAGAAATTGTGGGTAACCCAGACACTAAACTTATGCTTGAGAGTTTATGAATATCTTTAAAGTTGAGATGTGAGAATTGCTTGTGCCATAACCATTTAAGGTGTTGGCTGACTGTGAATAGAAGCAAGTATCAGTTGTTGTGATAGTTGTATTCATGTCAATCTGATACATGTTTTCATGCCTATTTGCAGTCACAAAGGTTTCACTGTCTTGTCAAAGATAGTGCCAAATTTTCTTTTGATTTGGACTATCTTCTTTTTTTTTGTCATTTGGATTATGCTAAGAAGATTATGTTTAAGCCTAACTACATGTGCCACATTGGTAAAAGTGACATTTCCATTTCTTAATGTTCCAAATCCCTTTTTTATCCCCTAGAATTATCTCCATAAGTAACCATTGGACCATCCTTTTCTTGATAGTTCATCAGCAGGGACTTACATCCGTTCATATCTTGAACAACCACTATCAAGATACCAGACCTGCTTGTTTTGAATGCTCTGCGTAGTAACAGACAGTTCAGTTCTTTGGGGGAATCTATCTAAAGATGGGTTCTGAAAGATTCATCTTTGATGATTTCATCATCCTGGCTGATGGCTTGTTAGATGAAGCAACAGTAACAATAGGGGTTGTTGATATGGGGAAACATAAGCATACGATATGGGCCTAGGAATAGGTTGGAACGAAATTTTTTCAATGAATTCTTGAACACATGAGTGTGTTCTATAATGTCTGTTTCCACATGTGAAATGTTTGACCTTCTTTCCTTGTTGTGGTTGATTATGTTGTCTAGAAGTAGATGGGTTAATTTTCTGACTCATCAGCTGGTTGTTATTAACCCTCAGCAAGAGTTTGTCCAGCTTTTCAACAAGTGCATGAGTCATTAAAGACTCAGCAGACTCTTTTCCTTTTAATTTTTCCATTTTGCTCTTATGAGCAGAGACTTCCTTTGAGACACATCATTCGTTGCTACTGCCTTGCCTTTATCTTTTCATTTACTGATTCTTGATATTTCAGTAGACCCATCAGATTCAATTCCATCTGCTGGTTCTCGAATGACTATAAAAACAGTACAATTTGTCATTTTTTACACAGCAGACAAGGCAGAAGAAGTACTTGGAGAATTTGAGGAATCACTTAATTGGTATTTTGATCTTTTGTTGAGTACATCCCTCTTTATCTCATGCTCTTTGAGAGACATGTAGAAATCACTACTAGGATCAGCAGACTCAAAGATTGAGATGACGGTTTCCTTGAGACTATTTCATTCTTCATTATCTCCTTCATGGACGGTAGTAGGGTGATAGTAGGTCTCAAAAATTTGTTTGTTAAGAACTTTTTACCATTGACTACCTTGATAATTTTTTCTGGAAAGATAGTTTAAGGATCTGTTTCAAGAATAGGGTCCATGATTGATACATTAACTAAGGCAGCAGCAATAGCATAGTCACCAACAAAGAATGTCTGTACTTGGATTGGTACTTGCTCATTAACACATTTAGCAGTGCATTGAGTAGAGGTGCACCAAAAGGCGAGAATTTTATTTAAGTTAGTCAGTTTGTTCTTTACATATGTTGCTTCTATATGAAGAGTTTGTAGAGTAAAGTTTTAGTTTTTGAAATCAGATTTGTTTTTAACATTTTCTTTTAAAACTTTAATTTCATTTTCAGCTCTTCTTCACGTTTACTGCCTTTGCTTAGATCTATTCTCAGGTACTCAAACATTGTCTTTTCCATCATCTGTATATGTTTAAAAATTTTGGACCTTATACAGAATGTGAGATTTCCATTTGAGGGATTCCACCTTGGATTCAGCTTCCCTCATGTCAGTCATGAATGTACCACCATTGTTTTCCTCATCAACTTCCTTGGCCATCAAACACAATCTTTAACCAGATGTATGACCCATTCAATTCTTTTCGCTATCGCTGTCTGATGATGAAAATGATGAATTGGTCTCATCCCAGTCATGATGTTTTGCTACCAAATCCTTTTCTGGGTTCTTCTCCTTCTTATATGCCTTTGCTACTTCTTTAATCTAGGCCTTCATGGCTTTGTACTTATTCTTGTACTTATCTGCCTTAGAGAATGATTTAGCTTGAGTGGATTGCCTTTCGGACATGTATTCAGATGCAAAGTGTCCAAACTTCCCATAATTGTAACATTCTGACTTAGGAGTAGTAGCAAACTTGTTAGAATAAACCTTTGCTGATCTCTTACTGAATTTATAAGGTCTGCTGGTTTTGCTGCGATATAAAGATTTAAAATGCCTAGTCAGCAGATCCATTCCTTCAGCAAAGTTTTCCACGTTATCTAGTTATGCCAGAAGAGCTTTTTATGCTTTCCTATTGGGGGCAGTAACAAGATCGTTTCAATCTTAGAAGATTTTGAAGAAGTGGGAGAAAATTTGAAATTTTCTTTAAGGTTTAACTCAAGTTTAGCTTCTGCCTTCTCATTGTTCTAAAGAGTACCATAGAGAGAAGACATATCAAAATTTTCCAAATTTTGAGTTGTCCTTAGAGGGTCAGTAACCGATTTAAGATGAAACATCAACCTATCTCTCTAAGTTTCATAGTCTTCCTCATAGAACTTAGGTGATCAATTAGTAGATATGTTAGGACCCCGAAGTTGTATAGTGTTAATGTGAAGTATGCTTAAATGAAGGTTCCTTAGAAGAGGGCTATATAAGGAACCTAACTAGTCCTAATTAGATAGTCATTGCATTGTAAATGAGTTCTAGAAGATGTGGAATGTAAATCTTGTTGATTCTCTCTAATACCGAATCTCCTTCACACTTACCGAATCTTATTCTAACTTGTCTTTTCTTCTAATCTCAACATGATCTGACCTATCATTTGGTATCAGAGCTTCCAGGGAGTGATATTACATCACTAGATCGATCTAGAGATTGAATATTATAGAATCTGAGCACTCTCGGTATATTGAATCAGATTCGGTATAATCGAATCTGATAATCTGACGTTCAAATTCTTGTGATAAGTTCAGCGAAGGTGTATTAGGCTGATTAGAAAGAGTTTCGATCATCATTACAGCTTTTTAACATCAATCATGAAGAATCAAGTTGATTTTTAGAGTTCGTGGCTAAAACTCTCGGTATTCATCAATTCTAGCATCAATTCTGTATTTTAGAAATGTGATCGTGAGGTGTTTAATCACATTTCTGACGGTTTAATTTCATCAATTCTTCAAGTTTTGAAGATTTGATCTACATTCGGTATCGTAACTGCTATACCGAATCTGCTTCAGAGTTATTAATTCTCATTAAGTGTTGCAGATTGTGGTATGTTTGTGATTCTATCACATTCAGTTTGATCATACGCAGGTAATTGGTGTGGTTTGAGAAAGGATTCATTTGAATATTAAGTTTTCATACTTAGACTCAGTATTGTCAACTGCTACAGTTGACATTCGGTATCCTATACATTCGGTATCTTTAATATTTTGTGTGATACTAACTTGTTTCCTTGTGCAGCAAGGTTACAGAATCCAATTCAAAGAAATTGAATTGTGTTTGCATTTAAAATCATACAGAATCTGACTACCGAGTCATTTACCGAAATCAGGATCTAGGTGTCACTTAATTCATTGGTTTTAAGTGTTCTTAGGCTACAAATCTGGTGGTTACCGAATATATACTGAATCTGGGTGTGTTACTTGTATTTCTGATCAGTTTCTGATACAGAATCTGATTTACCGAATCTGCTACAGTACAGAATCTATACCGAATCTGCTACAGTACCGAACCAGATACCGAATCTGACATTTTTGTTAGATTGTTGTGATTTTTCATCCTAGATTTTTGTAATACCGAATCTTTACCGAATCTACCTCAATTTCAAGATGTCTACTCAAGATACTTTGATCATTGGATCAGATTCCCGTCCTCCAGTGTTGTTTGATGGCAAGTACACTCAGTGGCTTCATCGTATCACTCAGTACATAGACTACAAGGGTGAGAAGGCAAAGTACATATGGGCTTCTCTGAGAGATGATCCAGTTGTAGATTATCATCCGGATACTGGTATGTCAATTCCAGTGTATGAACTTTCGGTGATAAACGTGAGAGACCTCAAGGTGACATAGAGGCAAAGAACATTGTTATGCTAGCTATCCTATATGAGTTGTTTGAAAATGTTGATAGCAAAACCACAGCAAAAGATATATGGGATGAGATCAAACGACAGCAAGAAGGTTATGACATGTCAGATGTTACTAAACTGAATAAGGCTCTAGGATTTTATGAACATTTCAAGCAGGAACCCGATGAACCACTCAAGGATACCTACTATCATTTTAATGGTGTCCTCAATGAGTTGAAAAGGGGCAAGATTGTAAAAGTAAATGCTGAAGTCAACATGAAATTTCTAAAAAGCTCAATGTTGATTGGCTTCCATATGGAACCATTGTTCGATCTACCAAAGAGATTGACAAATTGACTATTCATGAGCTTGTTGGAGTTCTTATGCATTACCAACCTAAAGTGTCTAAACTTTAATAAGGAAGGAAAGAGTCATCTCCAAGTGATCCTCTTGCTCTCATTGTCAAAAAGAAGAGCAAATCATTTTCAACTTCCAAAAGTTTGTCCAAGAAAGTGCTTGTTGAAGAATCAACTAATTCTGAAGAGTTGAATCTTTCTGATGTTGATGATTCTCACCTTGAATTAGTCAAGATGGCAGCCATGTTCACCAAAGCCTTGAACAAACAAAAGTCCAAAGGCAAATCAAGCAATCAACGAAAAAACTCATCTTCATCCTCCTACTACAAGAAACCTGATCAATCAAAACCACAACGTACTGATGATTCCAAGAAGGATGATTCCATCAGTTTCAATTGTGGTAAAGCTGGTCATTACTCTCGTAAGTGCAAGATGCCTAAGAAAAAGGATGCAACTTACTACAAGAAGAAAATGTTGATGGCAAAGATTGTGGAAATAGGAGAAGAGCTGAAACCGGTTGATGATACTTGGTTTAACTGGACTGATGACTCAGATTCAGAGGTGGAACATGCAAATGTTTGCAAGGTGACCAAGCGCATCAAAGCAAAGGAAGGAATGGAGAATTCTGACTCAACATCTGATGATGATGAGGTACAATCATCTGAAATCTCACCTGATTTTATAAAAGTGCAAAATGACATGATGAAAAATCTGGTCTCAATGTCAAAAGAAGTTAAAGGTTTAAAATCTGAAAACAAGGTTTTGAAAGATAAAATCAAACTTTCTGAGACCAGACCATCTTCATCTAAATTACAATTGGAATTGCAAAGATTGACTGTTCAGCTCAGCTCCACAGAAACTGAGTTGGAAGATCTTAAAAAATCAATTCATCCGATTAAAGTCGAAAGGACAGATTATCATCTAAAATCGGAACGACTTGCAGAAAAAGTTCAATTTTTAGAAAAAGATCTTTCTGATTTGAAAATTCAACATGAACCTACACTTTCAAAGCTAAACAAGAAAATTATTCAATTGGAAAACACCATAATTGAGAAGAACACTGTAATTTCTTCATTGTCAAAAGAGTTCCTTCAAATGAAAGCTCAACTTGCTCGATATGAGGAAAAACTTGAAATGTCCCGTTCTTATTGATTAAAAATGTTCCATATTAATTGATTTCGTCGCGAGGTTTTGACCTCTATATGAGACGTTTTTCAAAGACTGCATTCATTTTTAAAACAAACCATAACCTTTATTTAATAAATAAAGGTTTAAAAAGCTTTACGTAGATTATCAAATAATGATAATCTAAAATATCCTGTTTACACACGACCATTACATAATGGTTTACAATACAAATATGTTACATCGAAATCAGTTTCTTGAATGCAGTTTTTACACAATATCATACAAACATGGACTCCAAATCTTGTCCTTATTTTAGTATGCAACAGCGGAAGGTCTTAGTATTCACCTGAGAATAAACATGCTTTAAACGTCAACAAAAAATGTTGGTGAGTTATAGGTTTAACCTATATATATCAGATCGTAACAATAGACCACAAGATTTCATATTTCAATACACATCCCATACATAGAGATAAAAATCATTCATATGGTGAACACCTGGTAACCGACATTAACAAGATGCATATATAAGAATATCCCCATCATTCCGGGACACCCTTCGGATATGATATAAATTTCGAAGTACTAAAGCATCCGGTACTTTGGATGGGGTTTGTTAGGCCCAATAGATCTATCTTTAGGATTCGCATCAATTAGGGTGTCTGTTCCCTAATTCTTAGATTACCAGACTTAATAAAAAGGGGCGTATTCGATTTCGATAATTCAACCATAGAATGTAGTTTCACGTACTTGTGTCTATTTTGTAAATCATTTATAAAACCTGCATGTATTCTCATCCCAAAAATATTAGATTTTAAAAGTGGGACTATAACTCACTTTCACAGATTTTTACTTCGTCGGGAAGTAAGACTTGGCCACTGGTTGATTCACGAACCTATAACAATATATACATATATATCAAAGTATGTTCAAAATATATTTACAACACTTTTAATATATTTTGATGTTTAAGTTTATTAAGTCAGCTGTCCTCGTTAGTAACCTACAACTAGTTGTCCACAGTTAGATGTATAGAAATAAATCGATAAATATTATCTTAAATCAATCCACGACCCAGTGTATACGTATCTCAGTATTGATCACAACTCAAACTATATATATTTTGGAATCAACCTCAACCCTGTATAGCTAACTCCAACATTCACATATAGAGTGTCTATGGTTGTTCCGAAATATATATAGATGTGTCGACATGATAGGTCGAAACATTGTATACGTGTCTATGGTATCTCAAGATTACATAATATACAATACAAGTTGATTAAGTTATGGTTGGAATAGATTTGTTACCAATTTTCACGTAGCTAAAATGAGAAAAATTATCCAATCTTGTTTTACATATAACTTCTTCATTTTAAATCCGTTTTGAGTGAATCAAATTGCTATGGTTTCATATTGAACTCTATTTTATGAATCTAAATAGAAAAAGTATAGGTTTATAGTCGGAAAAATAAGTTACAAGTCATTTTTGTAAAGGTAGTCATTTCAGTCGAAAGAACGACGTCTAGATGACCATTTTAGAAAACATACTTCCACTTTGAGTTTAACCATAATTTTTGGATATAGTTTCATGTTCATAATAAAAATCATTTTCCCAGAATAACAACTTTTAAATCAAAGTTTATCATAGTTTTTAATTAACTAACCCAAAACAGCCCGCGGTGTTACTACGACGGCGTAAATCCGGTTTTACGGTGTTTTTCGTGTTTCCAGGTTTTAAATCATTAAGTTAGCATATCATATAGATATAGAACATGTGTTTAGTTGATTTTAAAAGTCAAGTTATAAGGATTAACTTTTATTTGCGAACAAGTTTAGAATTAACTAAACTATGTTCTAGTGATTACAAGTTTAAACCTTCGAATAAGATAGCTTTATATGTATGAATCGAATGATTTTATGAACATCATTACTACCTCAAGTTCCTTGGATAAACCTACTGGAAATGAGAAAAATGGATCTAGCTTCAAAGGATCCTTGGATGGCTTGAAAGTTCTTGAAGCAGAATCATGACACGAAAACAATTTCAAGTAAGATTTCCACTCGAAATAAGATTGTTATAGTTATAGAAATTGAATTAAAGTTTGAATATGATTATTACCTTGTATTAGATAGATAACCTACTGTAAGTAACAAACGTTTCTTGATCTTGGATGATTACTTGGAATGGATTTAGAAAACTTGGAAGTAAACTTGCAATCTTGAAAGTATTCTTGATTTTATGAAACTAGAACTTTTGGAATTTATGAAGAACACTTAGAACTTGAAGATAGAACTTGAGAGAGATCAATTAGATGAAGAAAATTGAAGAATGAAAGTGTTTGTAGGTGTTTTTGGTCGTTGGTGTATGGATTAGATATAAAGGATATGTAATTTTGTTTTCATGTAAATAAGTCATGAATGATTACTCATATTTTTGTAATTTTATGAGATATTACATGCTAGTTGCCAAATGATGGTTCCCACATGTGTTAGGTGACTCACATGGGCTGCTAAGAGCTAATCATTGGAGTGTATATACCAATAGTACATACATCTAAAAGCTGTGTATTGTACGAGTACGAATACGGGTGCATACGAGTAGAATTGTTGATGAAACTGAACGAGGATGTAATTGTAAGCATTTTTGTTAAGTAGAAGTATTTTGATAAGTGTCTTGAAGTCTTTCAAAAGTATATGAATACATATTAAAACACTACATGTATATACATTTTAACTGAGTCGTTAAGTCATCGTTAGTCGTTACATGTAAATGTTGTTTTGAAACCTTTAGGTTAACGATCTTGTTGAATGTTGTTAACCCATTGTTTATTATAACACATGAGATGTTAAATTGTTATATTATCATGATATTATGATATATAATATATCTTAGTATGATATATATACAGTTAAATATCGTTACAATGATAATCGTTACATATATGTCTCATTTCGAAATCATTAAGTTAGTAGTCTTATTTTTAAATATGTATTTCATTGTTAATACACTTAATAATATATTTACTTATCATTTAAAATAATTAACCAAGTGTATCAATATCTTAATATGATTCATATGTACCTAGTAAGACGTTGTTATAACGATAATCGTTATATATATCGTTTTCGAGTTTCTTAAATTAATAGTCTCATTTTTATGTATATAACTCATTGTTAAAATACCTAATGAGATACATACTTATAATAAAATCATGTTAACTATATATATAACCATATATATGTCATCGTATAGTTTTTACAAGTTTTAACGTTCGTGAATCACCGGTCAACTTGGGTGGTCAATTGTCTATATGAAACCTATTTCAATTAATCAAGTCTTAACAAGTTTGATTGCTTAACATGTTGGAAACACTTAATCATGTAAATACAATTTCATTTAATATATATATAAACATGGAAAAGTTCGGGTCACTACAGTACCTACCCGTTAAATAAATTTCGTCCCGAAATTTTAAGCAGTTGGAGGTGTTGACGTATCTTCTGGAAATAAATGCGGGTATTTCTTCTTCATCTGATCTTCACGCTCCCAGGTGAACTCGGGTCCTCTACGAGCGTTCAATTGCACCTTAACAATCAGTATCTTGTTTTGTTTAAGTCTCTTAACCTCACGATCCATTATTTCGACGGGTTCTTCAATGAATTGAAGTTTTTCATTGATTTGGATTTCGTCCAACAGAATAGTGAGATCTTCTTTAGCAAAACATTTCTTCAAATTTGAGACGTGGAAAGTGTTATGTACAGCTGTGAGTTGTTGAGGTAGCTCCAGTTGGTAAGCTACTGGTCCGACACGATCTATAATCTTGAATGGTCCAATGTACCTTGGATTTAGTTTCCCCCGTTTACCAAATCGAACAACGCCTTTCCAAGGTGAAACATTAAGCATGACCATTTCTCCAATTTTAAACTCTATATCTTTTCTTTTACTGTCTGCGTAGCTCTTTTGTCGACTCTGGGCGGTTTTCAATCTTTGTTGAATTTGGATGATTTTCTCGGTAGTTTCTTGTATTATCTCTGGACCCGTAATCTGTCTATCCCCCACTTCATTCCAACAAATCAGAGACCTGCACTTTCTACTATAAAGTGCCTCAAACGGCGCCATCTCAATACTAGAATGATAACTGTTGTTGTAGGAAAATTCTGCTAACGGTAGGTGTCGATCCCAACTGTTTCCGAAATCAATAACAAATGCTCGTAGCATGTCTTCAAGCGTTTGTATCGTCCTTTCACTCTGCCCATCAGTTTGTGGATGATAGGCAGTACTCATGTCTAGACAAGTTCATAATGCTTGCTGTAATGTCTGCCAGAATCTTGAAATAAATCTGCCATCCCTATCAGAGATAATAGAGATTGGTTTTCCATGTCTGGAGACGACTTCCTTCAAATACAGTCGTGCTAACTTATCCATCTTGTCATCTTCTCTTATTGATAGGAAGTGTGCTGATTTGGTGAGACGATCAACTATTACCCAAATAGTATCAAAACCACTTGCAGTCCTTGGCAATTTAGTGATGAAATCCATGGTAATGTTTTCCCATTTCCATTCCGGGATTTCGGGTTGTTGAAGTAGACCTGATGGTTTCTGATGCTCAGCTTTGACCTTAGAACACATCAAACATTCTCCTACGTATTTAGCAACATCGACTTTCATACCCGGCCACCAAAAATGTTTCTTGAGATCCTTGTACATCTTCCCCGTTCCGGGATGTATTGAGTATCTGGTTTTATGAGCTTCTCTAAGTACCATTTCTCTCATATCTCCAAATTTTGGTACCCAAATCCTTTCAGCCCTATACCGGGTTCCGTCTTCCCGAATATTAAGATGCTTCTCCGATCCTTTGGGTATTTCATCCTTTAAATTTCCCTCTTTTAAAACTCCTTGTTGCGCCTCCTTTATTTGAGTAGTAAAGTTAGTGTGAATCATTATATTCATAGATTTTACTCGAATGGGTTCTCTGTCCTTCCTGCTCAAGGCGTCGGCTACCACATTTGCCTTCCCCGGGTGGTAACGAATCTCAAAGTCGTAATCATTCAACAATTCAATCCACCTACGCTGCCTCATATTCAGTTGTTTCTGATTAAATATGTGTTGAAGACTTTTGTGGTCGGTATATATAATGCTTTTGACCCCATATAAGTAGTGCCTCCAAGTCTTTAATGCAAAAACAACCGCGCCTAATTCCAAATCATGCGTTGTATAATTTTGTTCGTGAATCTTCAATTGTCTAGACGCATAAGCAATCACCTTCGTTCGTTGCATTAATACACAACCGAGACCTTGCTTTGATGCGTCACAATAAATCACAAAATCATCATTCCCTTCAGGCAATGACAATATAGGTGCCGTAGTTAGCTTTTTCTTCAATAATTGAAACGCCTTCTCTTATTCATCCTTCCATTCAAATTTCTTCCCTTTATGCGTTAATGCAGTCAAGGGTTTTGCTATTTTGGAGAAATCTTGGATGAATCTTCTGTAGTAACCAGCCAATCCTAAAAATTGACGTATATGCTTCGGAGTTTTTGGGGTTTCCCACTTTTCAACGGTTTCGATCTTTGCCGGGTCCACCTGGATACCTTCTTTGTTCACTATGTGACCGAGGAATTGAACTTCTTCCAACCAAAATGCACACTTTGAAAACTTAGCGTACAGTTTTTCTTTCCTCAATACTTCTAGCACTTTTCTCAAATGTTCTTCGTGCTCTTGATCATTCTTTGAGTAAATAAGTATGTCATCGATGAAAACAATGACAAACTTGTTAAGATATGGCCCACACACTCGGTTCATAAGGAACATGAACACAGCTGGTGCATTAGTCAATCCAAACGGCATAACCATAAACTCGTAATGACCATAACGCGTCCTAAAAGCAGTTTTTGGAATATCATCCTCCTTTACTCGCATTTGATGATATCCAGAACGTAAATTGATCTTCGAATAAATCGGGGAGCCTTGTAGTTGATCAAATAAGTCGTCAATTCTCGGCAGTGGATAACGGTTTTTGATGGTAAGTTTGTTCAACTGTCTGTAGTCAATACACAACCTAAATGTACCATCCTTCTTCTTGACAAAAAAAACAGGAGCTCCCCATGGTGATGTGCTTGGTCGAATGAAACCACGTTCTAATAGTTCTTGCAGTTGGCTTTGGAGTTCTTTCATCTCGCTGGGTGCGAGTCTATAAGGAGCACGAGCTATTGGTGCAGCTCCTGGTACAAGATCTATTTGAAATTCAACAGATCGATGTGGAGGTAGTCCCGGTAATTCTTTCAGAAATACATCGGGAAACTCTTTTGCTACGGGAACATCATTGATGCTCTTTTCTTCAGTTTGTACTTTCTCGACGTGTGCTAGAACAGCATAGCAACCTTTTCTTATTAGTTTTTGTGCCTTCAAATTACTAATAAGATGTAGCTTCATGTTGCCCTTTTCTCTGTACACCATTAAGGGTTCTCCTTCTTCTCGTACAATGCGAATTGCATTTTATAACATACGATCTCTGCTTTCACCTTCTTCAGCCAGTCCATGCCATCTATTACATCAAAACTCCCTAACTCTACTGGTATCAAATCAATCTTAAATATTTCGCTACCCAGTTTAATTTCTCAATTCCGGCATATATTATCTGCTGAAAATAATTTACCGTTTGCTAATTCGAGTAAAAATTTACTATCCAATGGCGTCAATGGACAACTTAATTTAGCACAAAAATCTCTACTCATATAGCTTCTATCCGCACCTGAATCAAATAAAAGGTAAGCAGATTTATTGTCAATAAGAAATGTACCCGTAACAAGCTCCGGGTCTTCCTGTGCCTCTGCCGCATTAATATTGAAAACTCTTCCGCGGCCTTGTCCATTCGTGTTCTCCTGGTTCGGGCAATTTATAATAATTTGGCCCGGTTTTCCACATTTATAACAAACTACATTGGCATAACTTGCTCCGTCACTACTTGCTCCGCCATTACTCGTTCCAACACCATTTGTTCCTTTCGTTCTGTTAACCCCTGGTCCATAGACCTCACACTTTGCTAAGCTATGACCATTTCTTTTACTCTTGTTGCAAAATTTGGTGCAGAACCCCGAGTGATACTTTTCACACCTTTGGCATAGCTGCTTCTGATTGTTGTTGTTGTTGCGGTTGTTATTGTTGTTGGGATGATTGTTGTAGTTGCTGTTGTTGTTGTTGTTGTTGTTGTTGGGCCTTTTGTTGTAGTTGCGATTTATGTTGCGATAATTGGGATAATTGTTGCGATTATTATTGTAATTGCTGTTGTTGTTGTATTGGTGATTCTTATCACCGTTTTCCTCCCACTTTCTTTTGACTTGCTTCACATTGGCCTCTTCAGCCGTCTGTTCTTTAATTCTTTCCTCAATCTGGTTCACTAGTTTGTGAGCCATTCTACATGCCTGTTGTATGGAGGCGGGCTCGTGTGAACTTATATCTTCTTGGATTCTTTCCGGTAATCCTTTCACAAACGCGTCAATCTTCTCTTCCTCATCTTTGAACGCTCCCGGACACAATAGGCACAATTCTGTGAATCGTCTTTCGTACGTGGTAATATCAAATCCTTTGGTTCGTAACCCTCTAAGTTCTGTCTTGAGCTTATTGACCTCGGTTCTGGGACGGTACTTCTCGTTCATCAAGTGCTTGAATGCTGACCACAGTAGTGCGTACGCATCATCTTGTCCCACTTGCTCTAGATAGGTATTCCACCATGTTAATGCAGAACCTGTGAAGGTATGCGTAGCGTACTTCACTTTGTCCTCTTCAGTACACTTACTTATGGCAAACACCGATTCGACCTTCTCGGTCCACTGTTTCAATCCGATCGGTCCTTCGGTTCCATCAAATTCCAAAGGTTTGTAGGCAGTGAATTCTTTGTAGGTGCATCCTACACGATTTCCTGTACTGCTAGATCCAAGGTTATTGTTGGTATGTAGCGCAGCCTGTACTGCAGCTATGTTTGAAGCTAGAAAAGTACGGAATTCCTCTACATTCATATTCACGGTGTGTCAAGTAGTCGGTACCATTTCCTTCAAAATAGTCAAATGGAACAAGTTAATCATACAGAATATTAAGAGTAGTTAATAGTATTTCGTAGCATAATATGAACTCATTTATAAAAGCTTTTTCTTTAAATTAGAGTTTTATAAGTTTAAATTCGGGTAGTACCTACCCGTTAAGTTCATACTTAGTAGCTAATATACAATTCAACTACCACAATTCTATATGAAAAACTGATTGTAATAATATTTCGAGTTCAAACTTTAATACAATATTTTACAAACTTACAATACCGCTTATTTTACATAAAGCATGAAATATATCACACAATAACTTTGATACAAGATAGTTGTGAAGATAATTCTAGCTAGTACATAAGTCGTTCAGCAAAGGTAATAAAGACATGTAATTCATACGTCCAGAAACAAGTCATGCATTCTGGTTTTACTAGGACTACTTCCCATCCTTGGTCTTGTGGAACATAACCATTATGGCCGTTGCTAAGACAGCGTGTTGTAACGTCGTCAAAGGGACGAGGGTTACGTAATGACCAACAGTCTCGTAATAACCTAAAAACCTCATTTCTTACCCCAATTACCGACTCCGTCACTTGTGGGAACGTTTTGTTTAATAGTTGTAGCCCGATGTTCTTTTTCTCACTTTGGTGAGAAGCGAACATTACTAAGCCGTAAGCATAGCATGCTTCTTTATGTTGCATGTTAGCCGCTTTTTCTAAATCATGAAGTCCTATATTCGGATACATTGAGTCAAAATAATTTCTTAACCCGTTGCGTAAAATAGCATTTGGGTTCCCCGCAATATATGCGTCAAAGTAAACACATCGTAACTTATGGGTTTCCCAATGTGATATCCCCCATCTTTCAAACGAAAGTCTCTTATAAATCAAGACATTCTTGGAACGTTCTTCGAATGTCTTACAAACTGATTTCGCCGTAAATAGTTGTGCCGAAGAATTCTGACCGACTCTAGACAAGATTTCATCAATCTTGTCTCCGGGTAGGTCTCTTAAAATATTGGGTTCTCTATCCATTTTGTGTTTTTATACTGTAAAATAGACAAGAGTTATATTCATAAAAAAAATACTTATTAATACAAGCAATTTTTACATATATCATAAAGCATAAGCACACTATATTACATATATTACACCACACGAATACAACTATCTTATTCTGACTCACTCGTTTCTTCTTCTTCGGTTTTGGTTCGTTTTGCCATGTTTCTAGGGATATATGATGTTCCCCTAATACGAGCTGTCATTTTCCACAACGGTTTAGAAAAACCTGGTGGTTTAGAGGTTCCCGGGTCATTGTTACAACTTAAGGGCTTCGGGGGTTGATGATACATATAAAGTTCATCGGGGTTGGAATAAGATTTCTCTATTTTTATGCCCTTTCCCTTATTATTTTCTTTTGCCTTTTTAAATTCAGTTGGGGTAATTTCTATAACATCATCGGAATTCTCGTCGGAATCCGATTCATCGGTGAATTGGTAATCCTCCCAATATTTTGCTTCCTTGGCGGAAACACCATTGACCATAATTAACCTTGGTCGGTTGGTTGAGGATTTTCTTTTACTTAATCGTTTTATTATTTCCCCCACCGGTTCTATTTCCTCCGGTTCCTCCTCTTCCGGTTCTGATTCTTCTTCCGGTTCTTCTTCGGGAACTTGTGAATCAGTCCAATATATATTCGACTCTTCGTTATTATTAGGTGAGTCAATGAGATTTGTGCTAGAGGTAGACATCTATCACACAATATCAAACATGTTAAGAGATTAATATATCACATAATATATACATGTTAATAATATATAGTTTCCAACAAAAACGTTAAGCAATCATTTTTAAAGAAAACACGGTCGAAGTCCAGACTCACTAATGCATCCTAACAAACTCAATAAGACACACTAATGCAAATTTTCTGGTTCTCTAAGACCAACGTTCGGATACCAACTGAAATGTCCCGTTCTTATTGATTAAAAACGTTCCATATTAATTGATTTTGTTGCAAGGTTTCGACCTCTATATGAGACGTTTTTCAAAGACTGCATTCATTTTTAAAACAAACCATACCCTTTATTTCATAAATAAAGGTTTAAAAAGCTTTACGTAGATTATCAAATAATGATAATCTAAAATATTCTGTTTACACACGACTATTACATAATGGTTTACAATACAAATATGTTACATCGAAATCAGTTTCTTGAATGCAGTTTTTACACAATATCATACAAACATGGAATCCAAATCTTGTCCTTATTTTAGTATGCAACATTGGAAGCTCTTAGTATTCACCTGAGAATAAACATGCTTTAAACGTCAACAAAAAATGTTGGTGAGTTATAGGTTTAACCTATATATATCAAATCGTAACAATAGACCACAAGATTTCGTATTTCAATACACATCCCATACATAGAGATAAAAATCATTCATATGGTGAACACCTGGTAACCGACATTAACAAGATGCATATATAAGAATATCCCCATTATTCCGGGACACCCTTCGGATATGATATAAATTTCGAAGTACTAAAGCATCCGGTACTTTGGATGGGGTTTGTTAGGCCCAATAGATCTATCTTTAGGATTCGCGTCAATTAGAGTGTCTGTTCCCTAATTCTTAGATTACCAGACTTAATAAAAAGGGGCATATTCGATTTCGATAATTCAACAACAGAATGTAGTTTCACGTACTTGTGTCTATTTTGTAAATCATTTATAAAACCTGCATGTATTCTCATCCCAAAAATATTAGATTTTAAAAGTGGAACTATAACTCACTTTCACAGATTTTTACTTCGTCGGGAAGTAAGACTTGGCCACTGGTTGATTCACGAACCTATAACAATATATACATATATATCAAAGTATGTTCAAAATATATTTACAACACTTTTAATATATTTTGATGTTTTAAGTTTATTAAGTCAGCTGTCCTCGTTAGTAACCTACAACTAGTTGTCCACAGTTAGATGTACAGAAATAAATCGATAAATATTATCTTGAATCAATCCACGACCCAGTGTATACGTATCTCAGTATTGATCACAACTCAAACTATATATATTTTGGAATCAACCTCAACCCTGTATAGCTAACTCCAACATTCACATATAGAGTGTCTATGGTTGTTCCGAAATATATATAGATGTGTCGACATGATAGGTCGAAACATTGTATACGTGTCTATGGTATCTCAAGATTACATAATATACAATACAAGTTGATTAAGTTATGGTTGGAATAGATTTGTTACCAATTTTCACGTAGCTAAAATGAGAAAAATTATCCAATCTTGTTTTACATATAACTTCTTCATTTTAAATCCGTTTTGAGTGAATCAAATTGCTATGGTTTCATATTGAACTCTATTTTATGAATCTAAATAGAAAAAGTATAGGTTTATTGTCGGAAAAATAAGTTACAAGTCGTTTTCGTAAAGGTAGTCATTTCAGTCGAAAGAACGACGTCTAGATGACCATTTTAGAAAACATACTTCCACTTTGAGTTTAACCATAATTTTTGGATATAGCTTCATGTTCATAATAAAAATCATTTTCCAAGAATAACAACTTTTAAATCAAAGTTTATCATAATTTTTAATTACCTAACCCAAAACAGCCCGCGGTGTTACTACGACGGCGTAAATCCGGTTTTACGGTGTTTTTCGTGTTTCCAGGTTTTAAATCATTAAGTTAGAATATCATATAGATATAGAACATGTGTTTAGTTGATTTTAAAAGTCAAGTTGGAATGATTAACTTTTATTTGCGAACAAGTTTAGAATTAACTAAACTATGTTCTAGTGATTACAAGTTTAAACCTTCGAATAAGATAGCTTTATATGTATGAATTGAATGATGTTATGAACATCATTACTACCTCAAGTTCCTTGGATAAACCTACTGGAAATGAGAAAAATGGATCTAGCTTCAAAGGATCCTTGGATGGCTTGAAAGTTCTTGAAGCAGAATCATGACACGAAAACAATTTCAAGTAAGATTTCCACTCGAAATAAGATTGTTATAGTTATAGAAATTGAATTAAAGTTTGAATATGATTATTACATTGTATTAGAAAGATAACCTACTGTAAGTAACAAAGGTTTCTTGATCTTGGATGATTACTTAGAATGGATTTAGAAAACTTGGAAGTAAACTTGCAATCTTGGAAGTATTCTTGATTTTATAAAACTAGAACTTTTGGAATTTATGAAGAACACTTAGAACTTGAAGATAGAACTTGAGAGAGATCAATTAGATGAAGAAAATTGAAGAATGAAAGTGTTTGTAGGTGTTTTTGGTCGTTGGTGTATGGATTAGATATAAAGGATATGTAATTTTGTTTTCATGTAAATAAGTCATGAATGATTACTCATTTTTTTGTAATTTTATGACATATTTCATGCTAGTTGCCAAATGATGGTTCCCACATGTGTTAGGTGACTCACATGGGCTGCTAAGAGCTGATCATTGGAGTGTATATACCAATAGTACATACATCTAAAAGCTGTGTATTGTACGAGTACGAATACGGGTGCATACGAGTAGAATTGTTGATGAAACTGAACGAGGATGTAATTGTAAGCATTTTTGTTAAGTAGAAGTATTTTGATAAGTGTCTTGAAGTCTTTCAAAAGTGTATGAATACATATTAAAACACTACATGTATATACATTTTAACTGAGTCGTTAAGTCATCGTTAGTCGTTACATGTAAATGTTGTTTTGAAACCTTTAGGTTAACGATCTTGTTGAATGTTGTTAACCCATTGTTTATTATAACAAATGAGATGTTAAATTGTTATATTATCATGATATTATGATATATAATATATCTTAGTATGATATATATACAGTTAAATGTCGTTACAATGATAATCGTTACATATATGTCTCGTTTCGAAATCATTAAGTTAGTAGTCTTATTTTTACATATGTATTTCATTGTTAATACACTTAATAATATATTTACTTATCATTTAACATAATTAACCAAGTGTATCAATATCTTAATATGATTCATATGTACCTAGTAAGACATTGTTATAACGATAATCGTTATATATATCGTTTTCGAGTCTCTTAAATTAATAGTCTCATTTTTATGTATATAACTCATTGTTAAAATACCTAATGAGATACATACTTATAATAAAATCATGTTAACTATATATATAACAATATATATGTCATCGTATAGTTTTTACAAGTTTTAACGTTCGTGAATCACCGGTCAACTTGGGTGATCAATTGTCTATATGAAACCTATTTCAATTAATCAAGTCTTAATAAGTTTGATTTCTTAACATGTTGGAAACACTTAATCATGTAAATAACAATTTCATTTAATATATATATAAACATGGAAAAGTTCGGGTCACTACAAAACTCTATCGTACAGAGCAATCTAAAGCTATCATTGATATGGAACTTTCAAAACAAACAATTTTCATGAATAGATCAAAAACGATTCATGGTGAAAAGTGGGGGTTGGGTTATGAAGATCCTTAGATCTTAGATATTGCTTCCAAAAAGATTCCAAGATTGTATCATTCTGATTACTTTCGAGCTGGTTTACCATCTCATTTTGTGCATGCTGCTGATGCTGATTTTGATGATATTATTGTTAATCGCAAATCTAGGAAATACCATCAAATTAACTTAATGTATGAGAAAATCAATGCTAAAATGGGCAAATCAAATCCTGATTTCTTGAAGGAACTTGTTAAAACTAAAAAGAATATGCAACGTGAAAACTATATGTGCCTAAGCGTAGATTGGTTTATATCCCTACACTCATGTTAGAGAAATACATTTTAATGCTTGAGAATGAAGTGTTTCACAAACCTAGTTCTAACATTATTACCATAGATGAGGTGTTTGATGAACCAACTTTTGATGTAAAACCAATTCCACCGGCTTTACCTGCATGTTCTGATAATGTTTTCCATGAAGACCTATCACATGAATTAACTGTTTTCTTTGAGACAGAAACTCTAAGTCAAACTGCTTTAGATGTAAAGGTAGAGCCTCGAGATGAACCAACTGTTGAAAACTTGATAGACCTTGATGCAACAATTGATCCTTTGAATGAATTTTACGCTAGCGTATTTGCTTTACACATTTTGAGTCGTAAGGTAGATAGACTAGAAAAGGAGAATGTTTATTTGCAACTTAAGTGTCAATCATTAGAATAAATGCTTGCTTTGTGTGAAAAATTGCCTACACTTCCTAAGAAAAAATGTACTTATGATTTAAAGGAAGGTGAAGTGATAGTTTCTGCAGAGGAATTATGTCTTGAGATTAAGAGCTTAAAACAAAAGATAATTCAAGTGAAACAGGCTAACACACTTAAGCAATCATCTACTGTTGAAACCAATGTGTCTGAATGTGTTAGTAGGATTACTAAGAAAGGGACGGGGATAACAACATCTAAGGATGCAAAACCCATTACTATTCTTCAAAACCCACTACGTTCTTAATTTGGTAAACGTGTTTCAAAAGTTGCACCTTCAACTCAATTTGTTGTCAAGAAAGTTCATTCTCAAAATGGTTCTGTGTTAACTAAAAAGATTCCTATGATTCCAATGTCAAATAAATCAAAGGAGAGTCTTTTAACAAAATCAGTCAAGTCTACACAACACACGAGTACTAAACCTGATTTAAGTAAGTATGATGCAAAGGAACGTAAAATCAAATTAGAAATTTTGTAAAATCAATCATCTCATGTGTCAACTGAAAAGTTTGGACGTCTAACTAACTAACAGAGGTGTTTTCTGTGTCACAGGTCATAATCCAAATTTGACTTAGAAATCTGTATGGGTTCCTAAGTCCACGACTAAGAAAGTAGCAACCAAACCAAAGCAATCTGCTAGTCGACCTAGGAAATCATCTCATTTTTTCAATTTTCGTCTGTGAATAAAACATCTGCATGGAATAAGTTGTGTGTTAAGACTTCTGATAATGATGTAAACCTTGATATTGCATATGATGCTTCATGTAATTTGGTTTTAAATGATGCTTTATTGTCTAAATTGCATGTTGCTTTACGTGATTATCTCGTTGTTGATCCAAAGTTTATTTTTGGTACTAACCGTAGAGGACCCAAGAAACTTTGGGTACCTAAACTCTAGGAAATTAACGTTTATAGGGTTTCGACATCTGTGTTTGGTATATCGATTCCGGTTGCTCTCGACACATGACGGGCGATAAATCCTTGCTTGTTAATTTCGTTGACAAATTCCTAGGAACGGTTACATTTGGAAATGATGAGATTGCAGCAATAACGGGTTATGGAGATTTTGTGAAAAATGGCATAACGTTCAAATGGGTCTCATATGTTGAGGGTTTAGGGTGCAGTTTATTTAGTGTCAGCCAATTTTGTGACGGATATCTCAAAGTTTTGTTTGAACGTCGTCAATGCTTGGTGCAATCCACCGCTGGAAACGATCTCCTTGTCGATAAACGTTGTGCTTCACTTTATACTATTGACCTCAATGATGCACCATCACATGAAACCATGTGTTTAGCTACTCGTTCAACAAAGGAGAATTCATAGTTATGGCATCACCGGATGTCACACCTGAATTACAAGGGTATTAATCGACTAGTCTCTAAAGACTTAGTTGATGGTATTCCAAGCTTTCAATATGATAAGCATCATGTATGTCCATCATGTGCGATGGGTAAGCTGAAACAGACTAATCATCCGCTTAAGTTATAATTATTGCATATGGACTTATGTGGACCCATGAGGATCTCTAGCCTCGAGGGCCGAAAACATGTGCTTGTTATTGTTGATGACTATACCCGATTTACATAGATTTTCCTTCTGTAGACTAAATCAAAAACCCCCACCATTATCATTGAGTTCATTAAAAAGACTCAACGCTCTTTTAACAAATATTTTAAGAGTATTCGAACTGATAATGGGACGAAATTTAAGAATCATCTGCTTGATAGTTATTTGAAAGACCAAGGCATTGAACATTAGTTCTCTGCTGCACGAACCCCACAACAGAATGGAGTAGTCAAACGACGTAATCGTATGTTGTGCGAGGCGGCTCGAACAATGCTTGCTTACTCCAAACTACCTCCGAAAATGTGGGGAGAGGCCATTTCCACTGCATGTTATACCCAAAATCGCTGCATCATTAATAAAAATTTTGATAAAACTCCTTATGAGTTATTATATGGTAGATGCCCGAATGTCAAATATTTCTGTGTCTTTAGTTGTATATGCTATGTGCTTAACGATTTTGACAGCCTCGGAAAGTTTGATCCTCATGGCGATCAGGAAATATTTCTCGGTTATTCTTCGAACAAAGTTGCCTATCGTGTCTATCACAAACAGACAAAGACGATCAAGGAAAGCATTAATGTAAGGTTCGATGAGTTATCGGGAATGGCTTTTGAACAACTCAGTTCAAAACCCGATCCTAACCTGGTTACTACTTCTTCCGCGCAAAATTTAATTTTCTTGAAGAAGGGTGTTCCTACGGTAACAACAGAGGAACTGAATATCTTGTTTGATAGTCTTTATGCTCCTCAATGGAATTCAAATGTTCAAGCCATACCGGTTACACCATCACAGTCAACTACTGTGGAGACTCATCCAAGTCTTTTTGATGAAGATACAGCACCAACTGATTCACCTGTTGTTTCTTCATCCTCACTCTTACATCCTATTACTGATAATCTTGAACCAATTCAAGAATCATCCGTTGATACAACTCCAGTTGTTTCTCCAGATACTCAAATGAATCCATTAGAAAGTGTTACATCAGAGCAAGGGGATCAAGGCTCAACATCAACAACGGTTGATGTTTCAATGGATACCACTGATGTATAACCTCTTCCACATAACAACTGATGGACTAAAAGTCATCCAATTGATCTTATCATTGGTGATGCATCTGCTCCAGTCTCAACTCGAAGGGCAACTCGAAATATGTGTCTATACACTGCCTTTCTTAGTAAGATTGAACTAACAATGGTTGCTCAAGCTTTACTAGATTCGAACTCGGTGGTAGCAATGCAAGAAGAGATCAATCAGTTTGATCGTTTGAAAGTATGGCGATTAATTCCAAGACCAACGGGTCAACGACCAATAGGGGTTAAGTGGATTTTTAAGAACAAGAAGGATTCTGATGGAATTGTGGTTCGAAATAAGGCACATCTTGTGGCCAAGGGATATCGACAACAAGAGGGTATTGATTATGATGAAATGTTTACTCCGGTTGCTAGGATTGAGGCTATTCTTCTTTTCCTTGCATTTGCTTCTCATATGAAGTTCACGGTGTTTCAAATGGATGTCAAAACTGCTTTTCTGAACGGTCATCTTTAAGAGGAAGTGTATGTTAATCAACCAGAAGGCTTTGTCAATCCCATTCATCCAAACCACATCTACTACTTGGAGAAAGCTTTGTATGGTCTGAAACAAGCACCGCGTGCATGGTATGAGACCTTGACAAAGTATTTTCTGGATAATGGCTTCTCTCATGGAACGATTGATACAACGCTATTCATCCGTAAAAACTATGGTCACATTCTCTTGGTTCAAATTTACGTTGATGATATTATTTTTGGTTCCACATCCCCGGCCTTATGCAAAGAATTTGGTGACCTTATAGCCAACAAATTCAAAATGAGCATGCTTGACCAGCTAATTTCTTCTTGGGGTTATAAGTAAAACAATTACCAAATGGGATTTTTATCAGTCAAACAAAGTATATCAATGATATGCTAAAACGTTTTAAAATGACTGCTTCAAAACCAATGACAACCCCAATGAGGACTTTACTGGATGCTGATGCTAATGGGAAACCCTTTGACATTATGCTTTATCGAAGCATGGTTGGCTCTTTAATGTATCTGACTACAAGTAGACCAGATATTACACTTGCTGTAACTGTCTGTGCCCGCTTTCATTCAAACCCTAAGAATTCCCACTCCAAAGCGGTTGTTAGGATTTTTCAGTACCTTAAAGGTACACCTAACCTTGGAATCTGGTATCCTCATGGATCCAATTTCAATCTCACTGCTTATACTGATGCGGATCATGGCGGTTGCCATGTTAATAGAAAAAGCACATCTGGATCAATTCAGATGTTGGGGAATAGGCTAGTTGGTTGGTCATCCAAAAAGCAGAACTATATGTCTTTATCAACAGCTGCGTCTGAGTATATTGTAGCAGCTCACTGTTGTTCACAAGTTTGGTGAATGCAAACTCAACTTTTGAACTATGGTTTTAAGATTTCTAAGACCCCAATTTACTGTGATTCTCAAAGTGCTATAGCAATTACAAGCAACCCGGTCCAGCATTCTAAGACTAAACACATAGATATTCGTTATCATTTCATTAAGGACCATGTAGAAAAAGGGGATGCAGAGTTATACTTTGTGCCTACCGAATCTGTCCTTGGCATGATACCGAGTCTGTAATTTGGTACTTTAAAAATAATGTGTTTTTCAACTTGAAACACTTAACATGCTTTATTTAAGTCTTTGATATGAAAACTCAAGCTTATTTGGTTACTGAATCTGAAGTTTTCATGAATACCGAATCTGCTTGACTTGTGCTTAAAATAGACTAAGTGTTGTTCTGATTCTTTGTGTTATATAATTGACATTACATGATGATTGTGCATTGTGATGAGTATCATAAGAGTATCATGTTTGTCAATTGCTTGTTCTTATTGGAATAAATGGTTTTTATAACTTAGAAAATCCATAAAAATTATAAAATCTGGAAAAATACAAAGGATTTCAAAGGAAATAAGAATAGAGATATGTGTTTTATGATAACATCTTGTGGTCTTCTATTTCTTTTTTATACAGCTAAATGGCGAACAATCACTTTATCAACTCTGAAACCAACATTCCCTGCAACTACTGGACTACAATTCTAGAGAGGCATACATTATGGTCTGCTCTGAGTTCTACTGTCAGTGTAGCTGTGACAGATCTAGAACTTCTGAATAGAACGATTAGGTTTATGGAAGCTACACAACCTACTGCTGCTAATCTAGAGGGAGAACAAGATCGTTTTGAATTTGAACTAAGAGGGGTACAAGGGATGAGGAGTATCACAAAAGCTGACTTCAGGAGGATCTTTCAGCTTCCTCTTGTACAGAATGCACCTGCTTTCCCTGCTACTCAGCAGATGATGTCATAAATCTTTGATCTTGGTTATGTTAGAGCTACCAATGTTCCACCGGCTAATTTTCAGAAGAAATACTTGCACTCAAGGTGGTATGTGATCTTCTCAATCATCAACAGATGCTTGCTGATAACCAGGAGTGGATCCGACAGCCTGACTGTGCCAATGCTAAGATTGTTCTACTCTTTCACAAGAGTAGAGACTCCTAACTATGCAGAACTTTTATGGGATATGGTTCAGGCCCAAGTTGATAAACCAAGGGGTTCATACATCCCTTGTGAAAGGTTTTTTTGTATCTTTATCCATGATGCTATAAATGCTTGCAGAAATGCAAATATATTTGTACCAGGTACACATGGATTACTGATGAAAAGATTTGGGGAGCTAAAGATGAATACCCCGATGATTTCTGACAACCAGTTCACTGCGCTGATTCCAAATTGGCTAGTGGGGCTAGCTGCACCCCAAGACGCTCGAATGCGTTTATATTTTGAGGCTGTAGGAATACCTCTTCCGAACCCAGTACAACAAGAACAAGTTGAACCCGCTGTGGTTCCAGCCCCAGAGGTTGTAGAGGAACCTGTAGTACAACCACCCGGACCAACTAATCCTCCACTTATGGTAAACCTCAAACGTTCTAGGGTAGCACACCAAGCTCAACCCATAAGGATCATGGAATCTAGGTCACCTAGGATTGAACCAAACCTTTCAACAACACCTGAGGGAAGCAGTGACACCGATTCATCAACAACTGAATCATCTCCTGAACATTCTCCTAAGAGAACTCGATTTATGCCCGATGAGATGATTCAAACTCCGCCAACCCAACGAGTAACTAGATCTAGGACTTTGACACCTATCGTCCGCAAAATAGTTACTCCAACAGTTGGTGATACAGACTAAGACCTAAAGCCTATTAGGTCACCCTCACCCATTTCCGTATCACATCCAATAATAATAGTAAGCCCTACACTAAATGAAGCACAAGCTTCGGTATGCAAGAGAGCTAAACGCACGGATGGTAAAAAGACCAATAAGCTCATCCAATCTAAACATGACTTAATAATAAATCCTACACAGCATGATGCTTCGGCATCTAAGGAAGTAAATCTTCCTCTGCAGTAAAGTCTGCGTTGACTTAATCGATTAAGAAAACTCAATCATTGAAGTCCAGAACGGCCGAATGGGGGCCGAAAAATCTTGAAAAGGCACCCTGCGTATCGGCTTGAAATCTTCCTGTGCCTCAACGTACAACAGGGTTTCGAGGTCCGGCTTATCTTGATGAGGGAGATTTTCCGCGTCCCATGGAAATGAGTCAACATGACAATCCTTCAGGATATTTATCAGACTTCCAGTAGACTGATCCCTTGGTTCAAGAAATTGATCCATTGGTTCAAACCACTTCTCTTCCAGATTTTGAATCTCAGATTCTGGAAGAAGAGTTTTTAACTGAAAGAGATGTGCCACCTCATGGTATATCAATGATTTCAGGAGTCGGAGATAGCAATATCTCTGCGAGAACTAAACCGACGGGTAGTTCTACTACTTTGTCAGAGTTCCATGAGACTAAAGTCATGGAGGCGGATGCTTCGAAATAAACTTTGCCGGCGACAACTCCGGTTATTGCCCAACCTTCATCAGAAGGGGATATCACGAATCTGACTAGTAGTATGTATCGCACTACATATAAGAATAATACCGCACAAATATCCTTACCTGCCCTCACGGTAACTCACACACTTTCATCGACATCGCCTTCAACAATTGCTGCTGATGCTGATGTTGTTCATGGTTACACCGTTGTTTCACCAACTGGGTCACCTTGTCGGATTTCAAATAGATATGGATTTAGATATCTCTCTGATAATGAGGTGGAGGAACTATATCTTGCTGAATTTGCTAAATGAACTGATCTTGATAAAGTTCGTGAAACTATGATGATTTATCTTGAGCAAGCAAGAGTAGTATATCCTTTATCTCCATGTAAGTCACCTGGACTAATTCACATGCCTAACCATGACGATTTCGATCCCGACAATCTTCATGGGGGGAGAATAGACAAAGTGGTTATCGGTCCAGTGGTTTTTAAAGATCAACTCATGAAGCCGGTTCGTCTAGTTAACATAAGGATCATGATGTTGTTAAAATATCTGATTCTGCAAGTGATGAAATGGAGGAAATTCAATGCGAAAGTTTTCTAGATAAACCAGAAGGTTAGAGAGAGGGTGACTCAAGGATGCTAATGATTATGGATTCAGCTATTCAAACTGAGAATATGACGGCTCAAGAGGACAATCAAAATTTTGATAATATTGAAGATATTTTGAAGGGGTCGTCGAGTGTTGCCAATGAATTCAATGAACATCAATTTGTTAACTTGATATCTCCAACCGATGAATTTGGAATACACTTTGAAAAGGAGATTTTATCTAATGGCAAGGCAGATACTACGACTCCTCCTGATCTAAATGTTCCATTTCAAATTGCAGAGATTGTTCTTGAGCGTGATGCTGATTTCCAACTTAGTAAAAATGAAAAGAAGATGATTCTTCGTTCACCATTCATTGAACAACAAGCTTATAGAATTTATGGCGATTCTGATCTCGTTCTTTCTGAATCAATGAGTGTTCTGGGTGCATGGAAATATCATAAGAATCCGGAATATCTCAAAGCTTATCTGAGTGTTCGTGACAAATACAAATTGAAGAATGAAGAGAAACTTCAAGTACAGCAGAATTCAGAGATCAAAAGCATTAATAAATTTTTGATGACTAACAAGGATGGAGTGAAGATGCCATTATTTCAAGTGACAAGAATGGATGATGAGGATTATCAGTTCTCTGAAGCGGATTTTGATAAACTGAAGATGGACGACATTTTTTTCATGTACAATTACACGATAGACTTGAATGAATCTACAACAGTTTATCATGCTACTGCGATGAAGGCAGTTGTTGACACCTATTTCCTTATGAGGTAAGGCTTAGTGTGTCAGCACAAATACTAAAAGTATCTAGCTAGAAATGGGGGAATGTTGCCGATTGATGTTTACCCTCGGGAAATAATCCCTGCAGACCCGGTACACAGGTATAGAAACCTGAGGGGTGGCTTAATCAATCTTAGTCTGCTGAGCGTTGAGCTACTAGTTGGATGACTTCTAGTGAGAGAAAATACTATGTGAGAGAGAAAGGTGAAATCTCTGGTCACAAGTTATCAGAGTGTCTGAATGTGTAAAATGATGACCCAAGGGGTCTATTTATAGTGATAGTTCCACCGGAGTACTCGGGGACACGTATCAGATGATGTTGCGTTCTGTTATTCGTGATCCGATATTTATGCTGAATGTGATGCTCTCCGGTCAGGGCTTAAGTGCTAGGCGGCCTTCAGGGCTTACTCATGACGGAAGCAGCCTACTCAGCGGAGAACGCTAGACGGACAGTTTTACAAAACTGTTGTTGTCATTATTTCTGATGCTAACTTCAGGTGAATATTATGTCTTTATGCTTATATACGATAGGATACACCATTAGCAGTCTACAGATTTATTCATGACTCGATGAGATGGATGTCCGTTTATGATTTTCAGATGGGGTTAGAATCTGGACACAAAAAGCTCGGAATCAAACCGCCAAATCAAGTGATTGAAGAGCTAAGATATATATCCTTACTTGAAGTGAGTGACTGTCCATATGGGTTTGCATTTGTCAATTCTCACTATACAAAGGTCTTCATCAGAGTCTCAGATTTCAGAAGATACTCAAACGCTACATTGATGTATGCTTTCAAATACATGAGATGGAGACTGATCAATAACTGCTATTCAACTAAAGATAATGAGATTGTCAAATACATTCTCATGAGATTGAAAAGTCGTCTAAAGACAAGAGTGAACATACGAAGATATGAGAATCTCAAGGGATTCAAATCCAAAGTTCACTTCAAAGGAATAAAGTTCCTTTAGATGTTTTAAATAGGATTATATTGTAAAAAGTTCACATTTAACACTAAGGGGGAGATTGTTAGGACCCCGAAGTTGTATAGTGTTAATGTGAAATATGCTTAAATGAAGGTTTCTTAGAAGAGGTCTATATAAGGAACCTAACTAGTCCTAATTAGATAGTCATTGCATTGTAAATGAGTTCTAGAAGCTGTGGAATGTAAATCTTGTTGATTCTCTCTCATACCGAATCTCCTTCACACTTATCGAATCTCATTCTAACTTATCTTTTCTTCTAATCTCAACATGATCTGACCTATCAAGATACATTTTCTAGATAAGAAGAATTATTATAAGTGGCTATTATTGAGTTTCTAATCCAAGATATTAGTTATCAAGGTTGAAGCTCTGATACCAGTTGTTGAAACATTTAATACATTGATTAAACAAATAGATAAATCAGAGTTAAGCGTACTTTTCAACTTTATTTTTTATTTATAATCTCAAAGAATGACATTCATCTTGTAGCAGAACAGATGACCGATTGATACAAATTAAGTCTAGATAGCTTAAAAAACTCTTAAGCATATACTAGATTACAGACTCTATTTATTTAATAAAACCCACACCACTAACTAAAACATAAGTGTCTTTCTTATATAGAGAGTCTAATAACCGAGTAAAAGCTCTATTGTCTGCTGGTCCAAGAGATGTTTTTACTTTAGCCGATAAGGTTGTAAGTAAACACGTGGCTCTCATTTTGTTTATAAGCTACTTATGGACCTGCCCAATTTAGGCGGACATACTATAACTTTAAACAAATAGAATGTTGGGTTCCCTAGGCGTTAACATTAGGTACAACCATGAACTGCACATGGGTTATACCTCTGCATCCCACGTTCTCCTGTAAGGTCACTTGTCAACTGCTGAATTGTGTCCTTCTCTTATTCAACTTAGTCTTCGATGTTAGTTGAATAGCATGCTTCGATGTAGACAACACATGAATGATTTATGTTGCTGGAAAACATAATTGTTCTAAGTGTTGGTGCTGCTGCCTCTTCGTCTATTTCTGTTGGCTCTTCTAATATCTTTTGCTAGTCAGCTAACATCCTTCATGATACAGAAAAAACCTTTAACACAATATGTTGTGCTGATAGCTATGACAGCACACTCATATTAGATGCAGCATATATGTTGCTATATACTTAGAATAATTTGCATGAACTTCTGCTGATTTCACATTAAACTTAGTTTTTAAATAACTAGGTTTGTCATTATTAAATCCTTAATTACTTAGGGGACTCAACAATAGGATTCCACATTAAAGGAATTCTTGCTTAGCAAGTGATGCTTTGATTAACAAGTAATCTCATGTATAAATATTCATGTCCAGTTAAAAAGGCACGGTTGATATTTTACATAGTAACAAATACCTAATGATCCTCTATATCCCTAAAACAATTTCGATTTCTAATTTCTTTTTTAGTTTCTTCATCTTCTTTCTTAAACAAATTATGCTCTTCTCTATATCATGCAACCATGAGCGAGTCAAATAAATTACACCCTGCCATAACTGTAAACAACATTAAAACCTTTATTCCAATTACGTTAGAGATGTAGAAAAGCCAATATGTAAATTCGGCATAACTCTTCATAATCCATTGCAATGCCTATGACGTTCTTGATTATAACACCCCATTAAAATCCATTAACGGTAATTTTAACTCTGGTCCCAGTGCTTAGCTTGACCTCTATATAACAGTAAAGTTATACAACGGAAGTAATTAATACGTGAGATAAAACATGCAAAACGGGTCAACATAAAGTTGAGTGAATCTACAGGTTTAAGTAAACAATGTGGTATGTTTAAGAAATGATGTTTAGAAAAACGCTTATCAGTATAAGACCACCAAGGTTTAATGTCAAAAGTTTGCATACATGAAATGTCAAGTGTTAAACTGTTTGTAATCAATGATGTCAAGTTTCAACTGTATATGACATTGAAAAGGTCTTGTTTCAAATGTAAACCACAATTTTAAGTAGCATAAAGCAGAGTCTAAAAACATTATTCAGAGTATTGATTCTTTATTTTAGACCACAAGATTTCTAGCGTACATCCTAAGTGTTGTAAAAGTGTATACATGTGTTATGAGCACTTGAATATAAAGCTTTAACTCGCGGATAGATAATGCGCTACACGACTTCCTTTACCCTATATAGCATAAATTGATCAAGTATATGGTTACAAAGTAATAAGCACCCGTTCGTTGGGCGAGGTTTTTCAAACCTACGGATCCATTCTTATAGTTCGAGCCTTACGTATGTAATAAATATATTCAAGCTAAGGGCTTTTTAATCGAACTCATATGTATATTCAGTTTTTGCACTCGTGTCTAATGCGTAAAAAAGTTTAAAATAGTTTAAGAAGCAGTTCAAAAGCAGCATCTATCTCATCCCAAAAATGTTAATGAAAATGGGACTGTAGACTCACCTTGAGTGCACTTGAACAAAACACAAGTAACGAGTAGTCGAATTAATAAGACCGAATAATTTAACCTAAATGTACCAATATATAGTTACATAAGTTTATTTCAATAGACTGACTCACAGTACAGTTGTCCTATTGCTCAGACCGACGCACTTGTAAAGTAAAAGTCAACACAAAAGTCAACTAGTCATGCAAGTAAACAAAAGTCAAACTTTGTCAAGTTGGTCAACCAAATTCAACTACATCAGTAGTTCATGTCAATGATATCACGAAGACCAACAAAAGTTAAACCATAAGTCTTACACATTCGTGTAGCAAATTAACGTTTACTAGTTTAGTTATCGTACGTGTTCACAACGATCATGCAATCGATCAAGCATTGTTCACAAATGACACAACAAGCAATTATGATAAACTCCAAATCACAAGTACATGTCATAAGATTTCTAAAAAAGACCAAGCACACTATCATACAATTTCTATAACTCACGTAGCATGCAAAACTTCCTAGTTCAGGCTCAGTTCGCGCATCAGTTTCATAAAAATTCTAGTTTAATCTAGAAACTAGTAAATCACAAATGTCCAATTAGACATGGTTCCTAACACCTCAAATTATCAGTGGTAAAAAGTTCTAAGAAAACCATGTAGCCAATTTTTACAGTTTTGACCAACATGTTGGATTTTATGATTTAGACAGAATCCAGACCTTTGGTTTTGACACGCTTACAACAAATAGCAATTATAGTTTTAAGAGCTATACATACGAATGAGATATGCTAAGGAACATACATTTAACAACATATCAGAAGAAAAAGCTCCAAAACCGTTTCTACTTTAGGCTAGACCATTAGATGTACAAACGAGAGAGATTCGATCCCGTTCAGGTAGTCCTCTTCGGGGTTGATTATACAAGCATCTAGATATAATTAGCACATGAAGTCTACATGAAATATCAAGTACTATTAATTTAATTTCTAGAATACAAAATTTGATTTTCCAAAAATCTTGTTAAGTGGTCGTTTGACTCATGAACAATTTGTTATTTAACAAGTTTTATGGCAAACGTTCATCTAAGCATAAAATAACTTTCACAAATCCAATAGCTATGATATCCTTGTCTATTTTATGTGTTTTTAAATTATATATCCATTTAAAATCAGTTCATGAGCTAATAATTCTAATCAAACGAATTGCAGTTTTCAGAATAGCACTTAAATACACACCGAAACTTCAATTAAGCATATCTTAATCTATACATAACGAAATCATGCGATTCAAGCGAGCAAAATCAATAGTTTTTCGATAGCTATCTATCTATAAACTTTATATTTACAGAAATAATAATCATCAAATCAGTAGCATAGCAAAACAATTCGCGATTAAACCCTAGCATGCAATCCGGACATTATAACGACTGATTACGAGTACAAATACGACCAATTGAGCAATAGAACACCCAGACCATGCAAAAAAAAATAAAAATCATATTTAGAAATCTAGGGTTTGAAATTATACCTTAATCAAGCAATAAATGGACGTTACTAGATGTAGAACGACGCATAGAACAACTTTGATGTTCAATTTTTTGTCTAATTTTGAGTTTTTGATGGTGGTAATGGTTATTGCTAGTCGACAGTTCAAAGGAGGGAGGAGAGAAAAATTCGATTGAATTATTAGGTTAGGATAATGATGCAGTGATTTGTTAATAGTTATAATAGAGTTAGGGCCTAATTTACATGGACCCAAATAACCATTAGCCCAAAATAAATCAAAGAAGGCCATCCCCTTGTAAATTTCGACCAAGGGATGAAAAGAAGAGTCATTGGGCTCTCAAATGTTGCTAGAAAAGTTTCCTAAGTATACCCATTAAGTTTTGTTAGCCGAAAATGCAAACTGAATCGATAAACGTTAATTTCTCGCGTTATTAATCTATAAAAATTCTAATAAATTAATAGTTTTTTTAAAATATAATAATTATAAAAAATAATTATTGAAAGTGAATTATATTATGTTTTGGCCTGGTTGTTCACTAAGTGTGGTTCGTTTCTAGTTGCTGTTAACCGTACCGAGTTCCGAGGACGTTAACTGATCGTTAAAACGCATCCCAGCAAGTTTAATTTATTAAACATATAATAAATTAAATATATTTTTCTTAAAGTTAATAATTATTAAAAATAATTAATTCATTAATAATCGAGTGTTTCGCAGTCCCGAAATACATCGGTTGTAGTTCTTAAAACCGTATCGTTTTCTCAGTATTTCAAAATATGAAATAAGTTTTTTCTAGATTAATATATTCACATATTAATTATAGTATTTCTCCAAGAACCAAGTATGCATTTAATTAGATTAAATACACAAAATTCAAGTAAGTACCGTTAACAACTTAACGGATAGTTAACGAAGCTTAACAGAAATAGCAGGGTTGTTACATTACCTCCTCGTTAATGAAATTTCGTTCCAAAATTTAGTGCACGTCCGCTGGAGTTGTCTCGTCAGGAAATAGTTTCGGATACTTTTGTTTCATCCGGTCTTCACATTTCCACGTGAATTCTGGTTATCTGCATGCATTCCATCAAACTTTAACAATCTGTATGTTACTCTGTTTCAAACATTTGACCTCACGGTCCAAGATCTCAATAGGTTCCTCCACGAAATCAAATTTACTATCAACTTGTATCTCTTCCAAAGGAATTATCAGATTCACGTCTGCCAAGCACTTCTTCAAGTTCGACACATGAAATGTGTCATGGATTTCGCTAAGCTCTTGTGGTAGGTTTAATCTATAATCTATGGGTCCAACTCATTCAGTGATCTCAAATGGTCCAACGTGCCTTGAACTTAACTTACCTCATTACCCCGAAACGTACCACACCCTTCTAGAGTGATACCTTTAGCATAACCTTGTCACCAACCTGAAATTCTAGAGGTCACCTTCCAACATCAGCATAGCTCTTTTGACGACTTCGAGCTGTTTACAACCCCTCTTGAATTTGTAAAATTTTTCTCTGTAGTTTCGTGAATTATGTCAGGACCCGTTAATTGACTATCCCCTAATTCACCCTAGCATACGGGAGGTCTATACTTTTTTCCGTATAACATTTCAAAAGGTGCGACCTTTATGCTCGTGTGATAACTATTGTTGTACGAGAATTCTGCTAGTGGTAGATGCCTATCTCATCCTTTCCCAAAGTCAATAACACATGCTCTCAACATGCCCTCCTAAGTTTGGATGGTTCTTTTGCTTCGTCCATCTTTCTGGGGATGATACGCTGTACTCATATCGAGTCGAGTTCCCATTGCCGTTTTCCATATTTGCCAAAATCTAGACGTAAACCTGCTGTCGCGGTCTGAAATAATAGATATCAGCACACCATGTTTGGAAACCACTTCCTTTAGGTAAACTTGTGCCAACTTTTCCATCTTATCCGTCTCCTTAATTAGTAGAAAATGAGCAGATTTGGTGAGACGATCTACAATAACCCAAATGGTGTCATAACCTCCCACAGTATTGGATAACTTAGTAATAAATTCCATAGCAATGCATTCCCATTTCCACTGGGGAATCTCTGGTTGTGTCAGCAGTCTTGACGGTGTCTGATGTTCCGCCTTAACCTTAGCACATGTCATGCATTTACCAACATAGGTAGTGATATCGGCCTTCAGATTGGGCCACCAGTATAGTGCCTTAAGATCTTGATACATTTTTTCGGATCTAGGGTGAATAGATTATCTTGACTTGTGTGCTTCATTTAACACGAGTCCCCTTAACTCGCCAAATTTCGGTATCCAGATTCTATTAGCAAAGTAGTGAGTTGCATCATCTCTAATGACAAACTGTTTATTTAGGTGTCATAACCCGACCTTAACCATAAGGATTAATACAATAACATATGATTTCATCGCGAGGTATTGACCTCTATATGCGACATTTTTCAAAAACTGCATTCGTTTTTACAATACAAACCATAGCTTTTATTACAAATACAAGGTTTAAACAACTTAATAATGATTATCGTTTAGCGATAATCTTAGACTTACAAACTTTACATATGATAATAACAATACGACCTCCAACATATTTTACATTACAAATCCTCCGATATGCAGTTTTATTTTTGACACAAATATGCATACTCAAGATCTTGCTTAAATTCAACATGTTGCAGCGGAAGCTTTTAGTTAACACCTGAGAATAAACATGCTTAAAACGTCAACATAAAGTTGGTGAGATATAGGTTTAAAGCCGGCAGCGTTATGAATATAGACCACAAGATTTCATATATAAACGTTTTAATAAAAATATTCTAAGTTGTTGAGCACTTGATAACCATACTTAACATTTAATCAACGTCGCATTTTCCCTTTATTATGAAATCTTACTACACCGTACCAAGTGTAGTCACCGAAACGAAGTACTGTGCAACCGTTGAATACTGGTCGTCCAGTCCGGTTGGGGTTGTCAGGCCCGATAGATCTATCAACAGGATTCGCATTTACAATACCTCATGTAAATAGTAGTTACCAAGTTACAGGGAAGTATGCCAGTGGTACAACTCAACGTAGAATATATATTTTTAATCACTTGTGTCCATAACGTAAATCATAAAATGCATGTATTCTCATCCCGAAATATTTAGAGTTTAAAAATGGGACTATATACTCACTTTTGTCTTGAAGGTATTTAACTCGACTTGGTCTCCGATAGATATCACGAACCTAACCATATATATAATATATCAACATATTTTATTTTCAAGTAATCGTTATATATATATATATATATATATATATATATATATATATATATATATATATATATATATATATATATATATATATATATATATATATATATATATATATATATATATACTTTTAATACTTTTAATATTTTCTTAGTCCGTAGTTAGCAGTCCGATGTTAGTGGTCCACAATTAGTTGCTTAAATAAAATAAATAAAGACCCCATCGTATTCGTGTTGATCAGAATTAATCTTGACCCATGGTACCATGTTGTCAAATGACGTGTTGCGTACATAAAGTACCGTGTTGTCAAATGACGTGTTGCGTACAATCATGAGGTCTTATGATTAATCTTCTCGTGTTGTTTACGGGTGGTCCTGAAATATATAAAATAAAATCATAAGTAAATATATATTAAATATTATGTTAATTAGCCAAGATATGATTAATCCGATTTTGTCATAATATGATATATATTACAGGTCTTGAAGTGTTTTTTAAAAATCAAAGTAGAAGGATCTATTTAGTTTGCGAACAAGTATGAAATCACTCAAACTATGTTCTTGTTGTTAAAATTTTATAACACAAAATAAGATAGCTATATAAATATGAATCGAATAAGGTTATGAATAAGGTTACTACCTCAAGTTACTTGGACAAAGCTACTGGAAAAGGTAAGAAAAATCTTGGAATCAAAAGAATGGTGGAGTGGGATTGAAAGATTGGAAGTAATCTCCTTGAAATCGGATGACTATATTGATACGTTCTTGAGTAGGTAAATGAAGAGAGATTAGGGAGTGAATTAACTTGAAAGAAAATTGGAAATGAAATTGTATGTGTGTGTGTGCAAAATAGCATGATTATAGGATGGATATATAGGAGATTTAGTTTGTTTTCTTGCACAAAAGTCACACATGAGGTTAAATGGCTGGTTCCCACATGTAACATCATGTCTAGTGGCTGACCTGGCAGCTCGACCCCAGCCAGGGGCTCTGCCCCTTGGACCCCGCCAGGGGTTGCCACTCCTTGGACCCCGCTTATCGGGGGCGCTGCCCCCGAACCCCCGTCATAATCAAGATAAGTTCAAACAAGTGTGCACTCCACACTTCCCCAAACTTGTTCGATATTTATCAAGATTATTTTGGTTACAAATTAATCGCATTACACTTAAATCATATTGGTGACATAGATCACCAACACATTATATATTGTAAGTATATATGTCAAAGAATGTTACATATAGTTATCGTTTTGATAACTTAAGTTAGTGGTCTCAAAGTATACTTATAACTTATTGTTGTTAGTTCACAATGAAATGTTAAACCATCCTTAAATCATGTTAAATATGTATAGATATGTACATATACCTAATCGTATAATTATCGTGTGTTATATAGTTCGTGATATCATCGGTCAAATTGGACGGTCAAACGTTGTGTGAAACTCTTTTCAAAAACATAAGTCTCAACAGTTTGGATTGCTTATCATGTTGGTAAGGTTTATTTTATGTAAATATTAATCTCATAAGTATAAAATGATCAGAAAAATCCGGGTCGTTACAGTACCTACCCGTTAAATAAATTTCGTCCTGAAATTTTAAAGTTATACCTATTTTGCGTTGTCCAGAAACAAATGTGGATACTTTTGTTTCATCTGATCCTCTCGTTCCCAAGTAAACTCGGGACCCCTTCGAGCATTCCAACGAATCTTAACGATTGGTATGTTGCTCTGCTTGAGCCGTTTAACTTCACGGTCCATGATTTCGACTGGTTCTTCTATGAATTGTAGTTTCTCATCGACTTGGATTTCTTCAAGAGGAATGGCGAGATCTTCCTTTGCAAGACATTTCTTGAGGTTTGAGACGTGAAATGAATTATGTACCTCGGTGAGTTGTTGTGGTAACTCGAGTCGATAAGCTACCGATCTGATGCGTTCGATGATCTTGAACGGGCCTACATACCTTGGGTTCAGTTTACCCCTTTTTCCAAAACGTATTACACCTTTCCAAGGTGACACCTTTTGCATAACCATGTCACCGATCTGAAACTCTAATGGTTTCCTTCGGACATCGGCGTAGCTCTTTTGGCGACTACGGGCTGTTTTCAATCTCTCCTTGATTTGCACTATCTTCTCAGTAGTTTCATGGATGATCTCGGGACCAGTTAATTGTCGATCTCCTACTTCATTCCAACAGATAGGGGATCTACACTTCCTTCCATACAGTGCTTCGAATGGTGCAGCTTTAATGCTCGCATGATAACTATTATTATACGAGAATTCTGCTAATGGTAGATATTTATCCCATCCATTTCCAAAATCGATCACACATGCCCTGAGCATATCTTCAAGAGTCTGAATTGTTCTTTCACTCTGCCCGTCAGTTTGCGGATGGTATGCGGTGCTCATATCCAAACGATTTCCCAGGGCCTCCTGTAGTGATTGCCAAAACTTTGATGTAAATCTACTATCACGATCGGATATAATGGAAATAGGTATTCCATGCATTGAAACAATTTCCTTTATGTATAATCGTAATAGTTTCTCCATTCTATCTGTTTCCTTTATAGGCAAGAAATGTGCAGATTTGGTGAGACGATCAACTATTACCCAAATGGTGTCATAACCCCAGGCAGTCTTAGGTAACTTTGTGATGAAATCCATGGTAATACCATCCCATTTCCATTCTGGGATTTCTGGTTGTTGAAGTAACCCTGACGGCTTCTGATGTTCTGCTTTGACTTTGGAACAAGTTAAACATTCCCCAACATATGTTGCAACATCTGTCTTTAAATTAGGCCACCAATAATGCGTCTTAAGATCTTGATACATCTTTCCAACTCCAGGATGTATCGAGTATCTTGTCTTATGTGCCTCATTCAATATCAACTTCCTTAATCCACCCAACTTCGGTACCCAAATACGGTTTGCAAAATATCGAATTCCGTCTTCCCGCATAACGAGTTGCTTCTCATACTTCTTCATTATTTCATTTCCTATGTTTTCTTTAGTAAGGGCTTCTCGTTGAGCCTCTTTGATTTGTGAGTTGAGATTCATGCGAATTTTTATGTTCATTGCTCGTACTAGAATTAGTTCCCGTTCCTTTCTACTTAGAGCGTCGGCTACTACATTCGCTTTCCCGGGATGATAGCGAATCTCACAATCATAGTCGTTTATCAGCTCGACCCACCTACGTTGCCTCATGTTCAGCTGTTTCTGATCGAAAATATGTTGAAGGCTTTTATGATCAGTAAACACAGTGCATTTAACTCCATATAAATAGTGTCTCCATATCTTCAATGCAAACACTACTGCCCCCAATTCTAGATCATGCGTCGTATAATTCCGCTCGTGAATCTTCAATTGTCGAGATGCGTATGCAATAACTTTCTTTCGTTGCATAAGGACGCAACCAAAACCTTGTCGCGAAGCGTCACAATATATCTCAAAATCATCGTTCCCTTCAGGTAACGATAAAATAGGTGCCGTGGTCAACTTCTTCTTGAGTAATTGAAATGCACTCTCCTGCTCAACGGTCCATTCGTACTTCTTCCCTTTTTGTGTTAACGCTGTCAATGGTTTAGCTATTCGGGAAAAATCTTGAATAAACCTTCTATAATAACCGGCTAAACCCAAAAATTGGCGTATCTGCGTTGGTGTCTTAGGAGTCTCCCATTTTTCAATGGCCTCAATTTTAGCTGGATCAACCTGAATTCCTTTGCTACTAACAACGTGGCCAAGAAATTGCACTTCTTTCAACCAAAATGCACACTTAGAAAATTTGGCATATATAACAGTTCTTTTCTTAACAATTCTAATACCAACCTTAAATGTTGCTCATGCTCTTGCTCACTCTTGGAATAGATAAGAATATCGTCAATGAAAACGATAACAAACTTATCTAAACACGGACTACAAACTCGATTCATGAGGTCCATGAATACAGCTGGCGCATTAGTCAACCCAAACGGCATGACCAAAAATTCATAATGACCGTAGCGTGTCCGAAAAGCAGTTTTCGGAATATCTTCTTCTTTGACACGTAATTGATGATAGCCCGATCTTAAGTCGATTTTCGAGTACACACATGATCCTTGTAATTGATCAAATAAGTCATCAATTCTCGGTAGTGGATACCAATTCTTGATAGTTAACTTATTTAATTCACGATAATCTATACACATTCGGAAAGATTCATCTTTCTTCTTGACTAATAAAATCGGATCTCCCCACGGTGAAGTGCTCGGTCGAATGAAACTGCGGTCCAGTAATTCTTGTAACTGGCTTTGTAACTCTTTCATCTCAGATGGTGCAAGTCTATATGGAGCACGAGCCACTGGTGCAGCTCCTGGTACTAGATCTATTTGAAATTCTACAGATCTAAATGGAGGTAATCCCGGCAACTCTTCCAGAAATACTTCAGGAAAATCTCTTGCCACAGGCACGTCGTTGATGCTCTTTACTTTTTCCTTCGTTTCGACTTTATTAACATGTGCTAGGATAGCATAGCACCCTTTCTTCAAGCACTTTTGAGCTTTCAAACAACTAATGAGTTTTAGCTTTGAGTTACCCTTCTCTCCATAAATCATTAATGGCGTTCTATCCTTACGAGGAATGCGAATTGCCTTCTTGGCGCACACAACTTCAGCTCCTATTTTGGACATCCAGTCCATGCCGACTATTACATCAAAACTTCCTAATTCTACGAGTATCAAATCAATCTTAAATGTTTCTCCGGCTAAATTTATTTTACAATCACGGCAAATTTTATCGGCTTTAATTAGTTTACCATTAGCTAACTCAATCATGTACTTAGCATCTAGAGGTAATGATGAACAATTCAATTTAGCGTGAAAGTCTCTACATACGTAACTTCTATCGGCACCAGTATCAAATATAATAGATGCGGATAAGTTATTAATGGTAAACGTACCCGTAACAAGCTCCGGGTCTTCATACGCCTCTCTAGCATTAATAACAAATGCTCTTCCACGTGCAGATCCGTTATTCTTCTCTGGATTCGGGCACTGACTCTTATAATGACCCTGTTTCCCACACCCATAACAAGTAACAGTGGCCAAGGCAGTTTTATTTGCATTGGTGGCAGGAGTCTTGGTACCGTTTGCATTTGTAGCGGGAACCCTACAATCTTCAGCAAGAAGACCTTTTCGATTACAATTGTTGCACACCACATTACAATAACCAGAGTGATGTTTGTGGCATCTGTTACATAAAGGATTTCGTCCCTTGTAACCTGAGTTCGAACCGCTACCCGCACCTTGCGTGGTTTCTTGTTTCTTGTTGGATTGTTGATGATTACCTTCCCACTTTCTTTTGTTTCCCGATGTCTTGACATCGGTGTTCTTATCCAGAATAATCTGGTCCATCAACTCGTTCGCCATGGTGATAGCTTCATGAATAGTCTTGGGTTTGGATGCTGTAACATTTGCCTTGACCTTTTTAGGCAAACCGTCTTTGTACAGTTCAATCTTCCGTTCTTCGGTTGGTACCAATTCGGGACATAGCAAAGCTAATTCCATGAATCGCTGATTGTAGGTGGTGAGTTCAGTACCAACAGCTTTCAGGCTTCGTAATTCAGCTTCCAACTTCCTAACCTCGTTCCTTGGACAATATTCGTTGATTAGCATTGTTTTGAATTCTTCCCAAGGAGTATCATAAGCTACATCTCCTCCTACGGCCTTCACATAGTTTTTCCACCATGTGAGTACACTATCTTGTAGGGTGCACGATGCATACTTGGTCATGTCCTTCTCAATACAACCACTGATTTTAAACACAGACTCAATCTTTTCGATCCACCGGGTTAAACCAACCGGTCCTTCTGTTCCACTGAATGATGAGGGCTTGCAACCTTGAAAAGTTTTGTAAGTGCACCCCACACGAGGATTTGGGTTAACTGCAGCACCTCTTGCAGCCTCGACCTATAACATTCTGTCATTCACTCGCTGATTGATGAGTTCCTGGATTTCTTGTTCCGTCATTCGGTTCAATCGCGCCATAATCTTCAACAAGAATGAAAAAAAAAATAATTATTCACATGGAATATTATAGATGTAGTATGTATTTACAGTACATCGTAGCTTATTAATAATATGAACCAGTTATTATTATAAAAGCCTTTTCTTCTTATTAGCGTTTTATAATTATATCTAGGGTAGTACCTACCCGTTAAAGTTCATACTTAATAGCTTAGTACGTAAATCAATTACTACCACCCAAATAATACTTAACCATGGAAAATTATTGCATTTCACACTTCACTATTTTACATATGCTTATCTTACATCAAACATTAAGCAAACCACACTAGTAATATTATACAAAACATTATATGATCCCATGGTTTAAAACAACAGCGCATCATTTAACCCAAAGCGTTTGTGTTCAAAGAAATCGCTTAAAGGTTATCCTGGTTGTCTCCCTGCGTTTTGGCTGAGGAACCGAAGAACTGGATGTCGGGATAGAACTAATAGGAATAGCGGGAATAGGTGTGGAAGTATCTGGTGGAGTTGGTGCCACAACATCCTCTCTAGACTCGGGATTTAGATTTTCCATTTCAGTAGCCTTTCGTTTCTTTCCTCGTTCGAACTTGTCTTTCGTAATTTCCTGTATTTCTTCCTCCTCAGGATCACTTTCCGGTTCCTCTTCAATTGATTCATACGAAACTTGTGAGTCTTCCCCAAAGGTATCGTTTTCATCATCAGATAGATTAATGACTGGAACACCATCTGAAGAGTCTGGTTCGGAGTCGCTGAATGTGATAATAAGTTCTAAGCCAGACATCTATCACATAACAACTAGCACGTTAATACCACATAATATTTACATATTAATTTTTAACCAACAAGGATAAGCAATAGTTTTCGAAATCAAACACGGTCAAAGTCCAGACTCACTAATGCATCCTAACAAACTCGATAAGACACACTAATGCAAATTCTCTGGTTCTCTAAGACCAACGCTCTGATACCACATGTCATAACCCGACCTTAACCATAAGGACGAATACAATAACATATGATTTCATCGCGAGGTATTGACCTCTATATGCGACATTTTTCAAAAACTGCATTCGTTTTTACAATACAAACCATAGCTTTTACTACAAATACAAGGTTTAAACAACTTAATAATGATTATCGTTTAGTGATAATCTTAGACTTACAAACTTTACATGTGATAATAACAATACGACCTCCAACATATTTTACATTACAAATCCTCCGATATGCAGTTTTATTTTTGACACAAATATGCATACTCAAGATCTTGCTTAAATTCAACATGTTGCAGTGGAAGCTTTTAGTTATCACCTGAGAATAAACATGCTTAAAACGTCAACATAAAGTTGGTGAGATATAGGTTTAAAGCCGGCAGCGTTATGAATATAGACTACAAGATTTCATATATAAACGTTTTAATAAAAATATTCTAAGTTGTTGAGCACTTGATAACCATACTTAACATTTAATCAACGTCGCATATTCCCTTTATTATGAAATCTTACTACACCGTACCAAGTGTAGTCACCGAAACAAAGTACTGTGCAACCGTTGAATACTGGTCGTCTAGTCCGGTTGGGGTTGTCAGGCCCGATAGATCTATCAACAGGATTCGCATTTACAATACCTCATGTAAATAGTAGTTACCAAGTTACAGGGAAGTATGCCAGTGGTACAACTCAACGTAGAATATATATTTTTAATCACTTGTGTCCATAACGTAAATCATAAAATGCATGTATTCTCATCCCGAAATATTTAGAGTTTAAAAATGGGACTATATACTCACTTTTGTCTTGAAGGTATTTAACTCGACTTGGTCTCCGATAGATATCACGAACCTAACCATATATATAATATATCAACATATTTTCTTTTCAAGTAATCGTTACATATATATATATATATATATATATATATATATATACACTTTTAATACTTTTAATATTTTCTTAGTCCGTAGTTAGCAGTCCGATGTTAGTGGTCCACAATTAGTTGCTTAAATAAAAGAAATAAAGACCCCATCGTATTCGTGTTGATCAGAATTAATCTTGACCCATGGTACCATGTTGTCAAATGACGTGTTGCGTACATAAAGTACCATGTTGTCAAATGACGTGTTGCGTACAATCATGAGGTCTTATGATTAATCTTCTCGTGTTGTTTACGGGTGGTCCTGAAATATATAAAATAAAATCATAAGTAAATATATATTAAATATTATGTTAATTAGCCAAGATATGATTAATCCGATTTTGTCATAATATGATATATTACAGGTCTTGAAGTGTTTTTTAAAAATCAAATTAGAAGGATCTATTTAGTTTGCGAACAAGTTTGAAATCACTCAAACTATGTTCTTGTTGTTAAAATTTTATAACACAAAATAAGATAGCTATATAAATATGAATCGAATAAGGTTATGAATAAGGTTACTACCTCAAGTTACTTGGACAAAGCTACTGGAAAAGGTAAGAAAAATCTTGGAATCAAAAGAGTGGTGGAGTGGGATTGAAAGATTGGAAGTAATCTCCTTGAAATCGGATGACTATATTGATACGTTCTTGAGTAGGTAAATGAAGAGAGATTAGGGAGTGAATTAACTTGAAAGAAAATTGGAAATGAAATTGTATGTGTGTGTGTGCAAAATAGCATGATTATAGGATGGATATATAGGAGATTTAGTTTGTTTTCTTGTACAAAAGTCACACATGAGGTTAAATGGCTGGTTCCCACATGTAACATCATGTCTAGTGGCTGATCATTGAAGTTTATTGTTGTTATATACTAATAGTAATACGTATAGAAGCTGGGTATGATACGGTTACATATACCCTAGATATACTTGTAGAAATTTTGAGGAATCGGAACGAGAATTCAAATATGGACGGGTTTATAACTGTAAAAGAGGCTCAAAACTAGGCTTTTATTTTTGGGTCAAACCGGGCCAAAATAAAATTTTAAGACATTTTTAATAAAGCAATGTTAGCCCAAACTAAAAATAATTTAGTTTGTTTTCTTGCACAAAAGTCACACATGAGGTTAAATGGCTGGTTCCCACATGTAACATCATGTCTAGTGGCTGACCTGGCAGCTCGACCCCAGCCAGGGGCTCTGCCCCTTGGACCCCGCCAGGGGTTGCCACCCCTTGGACCCCGCTTATCGGGGGCGCTGCCCCCGAACCCCCGTCATAATCAAGATAAGTTCAAACAAGTGTGCACTCCACACTTCCCCAAACTTGTTCGATATTTATCAAGATTATTTTGGTTACAAATTAATCGTATTACACTTAAATCATATTGGTGACATAGATCACCAACACATTATATATTGTAAGTATATATGTCAAATAATGTTACATATAGTTATCGTTTTGATAACTTAAGTTAGTGGTCTCAAAGTATACTTATAACTTATTGTTGTTAGTTCACAATGAAATGTTAAACCATCCTTAAATCATGTTAAATATGTATAGATATGTACATATACCTAATCGTATAATTATCGTGTGTTATATAGTTCGTGATATCATCGGTCAAATTGGACGGTCAAACGTTGTGTGAAACTCTTTTCAAAAACATAAGTCTCAACAGTTTGGATTGCTTATCATGTTGGTAAGGTTTATTTTATGTAAATATTAATCTCATAAGTATAAAACGATCGGAAAAATCCGGGTCGTTACATTAGGCCCTTGAGAGATTTAGTAACAATATTCTCTTGTGTTAAAGCCTCTGGTTGTGCATCACAAATTTGAGAAGTAAGGTTCGTACGGACGGTCATGTTCAGTGCTCTAACTCAGAGAAGTTTAGCTTTCTCCTTCCTACTCAAGGCATCTGCGATAATGTTAGCCTTGCAAGGATGATAGGAAATTTCAAAGTGGTAGTCATTCAGTAGTTCCATCCATCGTCTCTATCTCATGTTGAGTTGTTTCAGATCGAAGATATGTTGCAAAGCTCTTCTGATCGGTGAAAATCGTAAATTTAGTACCATACAAGTAGTGTCTCCACATCTCCAGTACAAAGACCACAGCACCAAGTTCCAAATCATGTGTCATATAATTCTACTCATGAATCTTCAACTATCGTGATCGATAGGCAATCACCCTCTTTCGTTGCATAAACATGCAACCAAACCCTTGTCGTGAAGCATTACAGTAAATTACGAAATCTTCATTTCCCTCGAGTAAAGACAAAATTGAAGCAGTAGTCAATTTCTGTTTTAACAACTGAAATGCAGACTCATGTTGCTCAGTCCACTCATACTTTTTACCCTTGTGAGTCAACGCTGTCAACGATGGGGCAATAGTAGAAAATCTCTTAATGAATCTCCTATAATAACCGGCAAGACCTAAGAATTTCCGAATCTGCGTTGGTGACTTAGGGGTCTCCCACTTCTTGACCGTTTCTATCTTCGTAGGATTAATTTAAATACCATTGATACCCACGATATGACGAAAAATTGCACTTCTCGTAGCTAAAAGTCACACTTCAAAAACTTAGCATACAGCTGCTCTTTACTAAGCATCTCTAGTATCAAACGGAGATGTTATTCATGTTCCTTCTCGTTCTTTGAATATATCAAAATATCATCAATGAACACAATAACAGACTTATCAATGTATGGCTTACAGACGCGGTTCATGAGATCTATGAACACTGCTGTGCGTTCGTCAAACCAAATGGCATTACTGTAAATTTATGATGTCCGCAGCGTGTTCTGAACGCCATCTTCGGTATATCGGTCTCCTTTACTATCATTTGATGATAACCCGACCTCAGGTCAATCTTAGAGTAACATCCAGATCCTTGCCACTGATCAAATAGATCATTTATTCTCGATAACGGATATCTATTCTTGATAGTCAGTTTGTTCAATTCTCTGTAACCAATACAAAGTCTTATAGATCCATCTTTTTTCTCAACAAAGAGCACTGGAGTTCAAACTCTGAACTCCTCGGCCATAAAGTCCATATGTTTGCGCCAGACATAGATCAAAGTATTGCAACCCTGATCTTCTTCACCATGGGGAGTTCCTATTCCATGTGAGCACTGTGTTCCTCAGCTTGGAATTCATAGCTAACAACTCTTGTAGCTTTAGGGGTGCAATTCTATGTGGTACACGAGCCACTGGGGCCGCTCCTGGCACTAGATCAATCTAAAATTCATCTTCACGATGAGCTGGAAGATAGGTAACTCTTCCGGAAAGACCTTATGGAAAATTTCTAATGGTTGGGACATCTTCAGGTCTCTTAAATACTGATTCAACTTTGCTCACATGTGCTAGAATTGTGAGACATCCTTATCTCATGTACTTCTGGACCTTCGAGCAATTAATGTAATGCAACGGTGTACTGATCTTCTCTCCATACACCATTATATTCGCCGTTGGTAAGAGAAATTCGAATAGCCTTCTGGTCACAGCAACCTCAGTTTTGTTGTCAGATAACCAGTCTGTTCCAAGCACGAGGTGAAAACTTCCCAGTTTAATAGTTCTATAGAGTACACGTTGTCTAAGGAAGATATTGGATTCTAAATGTTGTGACAGAATTCTCTAGCGAATAAGCTTCTATCAGCAACGGTGTTGACAGTATATAAACATTATGATCGTTGAGTAAGAATGTACCCGTGACTAGCTTCGGATCATCACGAGCTTCATTGGAGTTGATGTTGAAAACATGGTGAGTTATCAGACTTGTCTCACATCGATGGGGGAGGAGAACGAAGTACCCTTTATGAGGGAGGGTGTGGATACCTCTTCTGGTAGATGCGTATTGGAAAGAAAAACCGTGAAACTACGGGTGGCTGAATGATAGGTAAGTCGGAGGTCAAGTAGACAATATCTACTGCATATTGTGCGGGCTGTTATCAGGAATTCATCCTCTAAAGATGTATTAGAAATGAGTTGTGATACATAGTAGCTAGTAGTAACTCGTGGAGGCACTAGGAGTGAAGATATGTACTTAGTAGTGGTAAGTAGCAATGGGTAGTATTAAGTAGTAACTAGTAATGACAAGCAGTGAGAAATAGTGAGCAGTCGTAACTAACATTGAGAGGCGGCGTTGAGTAGTAGTTAGCAACGGTAAATAGTAACGAGTAGTAATATGAGATGATGAGTACGCCCAATTAGTGTCTTCGTAGTGCCAAGTAGTGATTGGTGGTGGGGGGACAGTGTCGAGTAGTGATGAGTTGTGACGTGATTACATGCCATCAATAGGTTTTAATAACAATTACATCTAATCATATTTGAAATTATCGGGTTGACGTTCTAAGCGGTATTTATCCAAATAACTACTTGACTCGCTCCCAATTCCTTATTTTGCGATGTCAGAACTTCTATATGAGTTACCGTAATGTAATCCCAGTCATTACATTACGCTATCTCATATTTTTGTTCGACATTAATCCATAAGTTCAAGATAGCGTGGTCAACTTAATTCAATTAAGTCTCGCGTCGGGTTTATGTTTGCGATTCATGATATAGTATATCCATTAATGGTAATGTTAACTATGGTCCCGGTGCTTGGCTTAACTTTCATGTAACAGCCAAGTTCTACATGTAGCATAGTAAAGCAAATAGTGTAAGCGTGGCGTATAATAGTCATTCCAAGTATACAGCTATAGACTAGACCCACTAATGTGCCCTACACTTAGACATACTAATGCATCCTAGTTCCTTATAACCTGGCTATGATACCAACTATAACACCCCGTCAAAATCCATTAACGGTAATGTTAACTCTGGTCTCAGTGCTTGGCTTGACTTCTATGTAACAGCAAAGTTCTACAGCGGAAGCAATTAATACTTGAGATAAAACATGCAAAACGGGTCAACATAAAGTTGAGTGAATCTACATATTCAATCAAACAATGTGGTATGTTTAAGAAACGATGTTTAGAAAAGTGTTTATCAGTATAAGACCACAAATATTTAATGTCAAAAGTTTGCATACAGCAAATGTCAAGTGTTAAAATTTTGTAATCAATGATGTCAAGTTTCAACTGTGTATGACATCAAAAAGGTTTTCTTTCAAATGTTTATAAACAATACCATGTCTATGTTTGTAAACCCCATGTTTAAGTAGCATAAAGAAGAGTCTGAAAAACAGTATTCAGAGTATTGATTCTTTGTTGTAGACCATGAGATTTCTAGCGTACAAACCCAAGTGTTGTAAAAGTGTATACATCTGTTATCAGCACTTGAAAATAAAGCTTTAACCCGCGGATAGCTAATGCGCTACACGACTTCCTTTACCCTATATAGCATACACTGATCAATTATATGGTTACGAAGTAATAAGCACCCGTTCGTTGGGCGAGGTTTGTAAAACCTACGGATCCGTTCTTATAGTTCGAGCCTTACGTATGTAATAAATATATTCAAGCTAAGGTCTTTTTATCGAACTCATATGTATATTAAGTTTTTGCACTCGTGTCTAATGCATAAAACAATTTAAAATAGTTTAAGAAGCAGTTCAAAAGCAGCATGTATCTCATACCAAAAATATTAATGAAAATGGAACTATAGACTCACCTTGAGTGCACTTGAACAAATCACAAGTAACGAGTAGTCAGATTACTATGACCGAGTAATGTAACCTAAATGTATCAATATATAGTTACATACGTTTTTTTCAACAGACTGACTCACAGTACAGTTGTTCTATTGCTCAGACCCACGCACTTGTAAAGGAAAAGTCAACACAAAAGTCAACTAGTCATTCAAGCCAATAAAAGTCAAACTTGGTCAAATTGGTCAACATAAGTCAACTACATTAGTAGTTAATGTCAATGGTCATACAATGAAATGACCCGTTCATTTTGATTATAAACGTTTCATATTAATTGATTTCGTTGCGAGGTTTTGACCTCTATATGAGACGTTTTTCAAAGACTGCATTCGATTTTTAAAACAAACCATAACCTTTATTTTATCGATAAAGGTTTAAAAACAATACGACGATTATCAAATAATGATAATCTAAAATATAGTATTTTCACACGACCATTACATAATGGTTTACAATAATATTACACATCAAATTAAGTCTTCGAATGTAGTTTTAAAACAATATTATACAAGCATGCAGACTCCAATCTTGTCTTTATTTAGCATGCAATAGCAGAAACTCTTAATAATCACCTGAGAATAAACATGCTTTAAACGTCAACAAAATGTTGGTGAGTTATATGTTTAACCTATATATTTATTAGAACATAATAATAGACCACAAGATTTCATATTTCCATTTCTCATAAATAACATGCAATCTGCATAAAAATCATTCATATGATGAATACCTGGTAACCGATCTTAACAGGATGCATATAGAATATCCCCATCATTCCGGGACTCTCATCGGACATGATAAATCGAAGTACTAAAGCATCCGTAACTAGAATGAGGCTTGTTGGGCTAAATAGATCTATCTTTAGGATTCGCGTCAATTGGTGGCAATTATAATAAACACCAATTCTTAGGCTACCTAGCTAAAATGGGGCATATTCGGTTCGATAATTCAACAAAGAATGTAATTTCGTTCACTTGTGTCTATTTTGTAAAACATTTAAAAAAACTGAATGTATTCTCATCCCAAAAATAATAGATTTTAAAAGTGGGACTATAACTCACTTTCACGTATTTTCACTTCGTCGAAAAATAAAACTTGGCCACGGGTTGATTCACGAACCTATAACAAATATATATATATATATATATATATATATATATATATATATATATATATATATATATATATATATATATATATATATATATATATATATATATATATCAAAGTATGATCGAAATATAATTATACCGTATTTTATTACATTTTAACAATTTAAGTTTGTTAAGTTGACAGTCCAACGTTTGTAGTCCACAAATAATTGTCCACAGTTAGTAGTACAGAAATAAATCAATATATATTATCTCGAATAAATCCACGACCCACTGTATACAAGTCTCAGACTCGATCACAACTCAAAGTATATATATTATTTTGGAATCAACCTCAACCCTGTATAGCTAACTCGATCATTACCGTATATAGAGTGTCTATGGTTGTTCCAAATAATATATATAGATGACGTCGATATGATATGTCATAACATTGTATACGTGTCTATGGTCAATCAAGATTACATAATATATGTTAGAATACATGGATAATACAATATAAGTTAGTTAAGTTATGATTAGTATAGATTTGTTACAAAGTTCACGTAGCTACAACAAGTAAAAATATCCAATTTTGTTTTACCCATAACTTCTTCGTTTTAAATCCGTTTTGGGTGAATATAATTGATATGGTTTCATAATGAACTGAAATTTATGAAACTAAACAGAAAAAGTATAAGTTTATAGTCGGAAATACAAGTTACAAGTCATTTTTGTAAGAGGTAGTCATTTTAGTCGAAAGAACGACGTCTTGATGACCATTTTGAAAAACATACTTTCACTTTGAGTTTAACCATGATTTTTGGATATAGTTTCATGTTCATAAGAAAAATCATTTTCCCAGAAGGAAAACTTTTAAATCAAAGTTTATCATAGTTTTTAATTATCTAACCCAAAACAGCCCCCGGTTTCACTACGACGACGTATGTCCGGTTTTACAGTGTTCTTCGTGTTTCCAGGTTTTAAATCATTAAGTTAGAATATCATATAAATGTAGAAAATGTGTTTATTTAATTTTAAAAGTTAAGTTAGAAGGATTAACTTTGTTTGCGAACAAGTTTAGAATTAACTAAACTATGTTCTAGTGATTACAAGTTATAATCTCCGAATAAGATAGTTTTATATATATGAATTGAATGATGTTATGAACACCATTACTACCTCAAGTATAGTAGGTAAACCTATTGGAAGTAACAAGAAATGATCTAGAGCTTTAAAGGATCTTGGATGGCTTAGAAGTTCTTGAAGTAGAATCATGACACAAAAACAAGTTCAAGTAAGATTTTCTACTCAAATTAAGATAGTTATAGTTATAAAATTGAATCAAAGTTTGAATATGAGTATTACCTTGAATTAGAATGATAACCTACTGTAAGTAACAAAGGTTTCTTAATCTTAGATGATTACTTGGAATGGATTAGAAAGCTTGGAAGTATACTTGCAAACTTGAAAGTGTTCTTGATTTTATGAAACTAGAACTTATAGAATTTATGAAGAACACTTAGAACTTGAAAATAGAACTTGAGAAAGTTCAATTAGATGAAGAAAATTGAAGAATGAAGGTGTTTGTATGTGTTTTAGGTCATGATATATGGATCAGATATAAAGGATATGTAAGTTTGTTTTCTTGTAAATAAGTCATGAATGATTAATAATATTTTTGTAATCTTGCAAAATAATTCATACTAGATTACAAAGTATGGTTCCCATATGTTTAATGAATCATTAAGGGCTGCTAAGAGCTGATCATTGAAGTGTATATACCAATAGTATGTATATCTAGGAGCTGTGTATTGTACGAGTACGAATACGGGTGCATACGAGTAGAATTGTTGATGAAAATGAATGAGAATGTAATTGTAAGAATTTTTGTTAAGTAGAAGTACTTTGATATGTGTCATGAAGTCTTTCAAAAGTGTAACAATACATCTTAATACATTACATGTATATACATTTTAACTCAGTCGTTAAGTCATCGTTAGTCGTTACATGTACATGTTGTTTCGGAACCTATAAGTTAACGATTTCGTTAAATGTAATTAATCCCATTGTTATTATTTCGTTAAATGTAATTAATCCCATTATTATTATATCTAATGAGATGTTAAATTATTACATTATTATGATAACGTGATGTACTAATATATCTTAATATGATATATAAATATTAAGACGTTATTACAACGATAATCGTTACGTATAGATATCGTTTTGAATTTCTTAGGTTAGTAGTCTTGTTTTATGTATAAGGTTCATTGTTAATATACATAATAAGATACTTACTTATCATTTCATCATGTTAAACATATATATATATATATATGTTCATATATATAGTATCATGTCATATACAAGTTATAACGCTCGTGAATCATTTGACAAACTGGGTGGTCAAATGTTAACACAAAATCCGTTTCAATTAATCAAGTATTACCAAGTTTTATTGCTTAACATGTTGGAATCATTTAATCATGTAAATATAGTTTTCATTTAATATATAATCATGGAAAAGTTCGAGTCACTACAGTACCTACCCGTTAAATAAATTTCGTCCCGAAATTTTAGGCTGTTAAAGGTGTTGACGCATCTTCTTGAAATAGGTGCGGGTATTTCTTCTTCATCTGATCTTCATGCTCACAAGTGAACTCGGGTCCTCTACGAGTATTCCATCAAACCTTAACAATTGGTATCTTGTTTTGCTTAAGTCTTTTAACCTCACGATCCATTATTTCGACGGGTCCTTCGATGAATTGAAGTTTTTCATTGATTTGGATTTCGTCTAATGGAATAGTGAGATCTTCTTTAGCAAAACATTTCTTCAGATTCGATACATGAAAAGTATTATGTACCCCGACGAGTTGTTGAGGTAAGTCAAGTCGGTAAGCTACTGGTCCGACACGATCTATAATCTTGAATGGCCCAATGTACCTTGGATTTAGTTTTCCCCGTTTACTAAATCGAACAACACCTTTCCAAGGTGAAACCTTAAGCATGACCATCTCTCTAATCTCAAATTCTATATCTTTTCTCTTAATGTCCGCGTAGCTCTTTTGTCGACTTTGGGCGGTTTTCAATCGTTGTTGAATTTGAATGATTTTCACTGTAGTTTCTTAGAGAATTTCTGGACCCGTAATCTATCTATCCCCCACCTCGTTCCAAAAAATCAGGGACCTGCACTTTCTACCATAAAGTGCCTCAAACGGTGCCATCTCAATACTCGAGTGGTAACTGTTGTTGTAGGAAAATTCTGCTAACGGTAGATGTCGATCCCAACTGTTTCCTAAATCAATAACACATGCTCGTAGCATATCTTCAAGGGTCTGCATCATCCTTTCACTATGCCCATCAGTTTGTGGATGATAAGCAGTACTCATATCTAGACGAGTTCCCAATGCTTGTTGTAACGTTTGCCAAAACCTTGAAACAAATCTACCGTCCCTAGCAGAGATAATAGAGATTGGTATTTCGTGTCTGGAGATGACTTTCTTCAAGTATAGTCGTGCTAACTTTTTCATTTTATCATCTTCTCGCATTGGTAGAAAGTGTGCTGATTTGGTGAGACGATAGACTATTACCCAAGTAGTATCATAACCACTTGCAGTCCTTGGCAATTTAGTAATGAAATCCATGGTAATATTTTCCCGTTTCCACTCCGGGATTTCAGGTTGTTGAAGTAGACCGGATGGTTTCTAATGTTCAGCTTTAACCTTAGAACACGTCAAACATTCTCCTGCGTATTTAGCAATATCGGCTTTCATACCCGGCCACCAAAAATGTTTCTTGAGATCTTTGTACATCTTTTCCGCTCCGGGATGTATTGAATATCTGGTTTTATGTGCTTCCCTAAGTACCATTTCTCTCACTTCTCCAAACTTTGGTACCCATATTCTTTCAGCCCTATATCGATTTCCGTCTTCTCGAATATTAAGATATTTCTCTGATCCTTTAGGTATTTCCTTCTTCAAATTTCCTTCTTTTAAAACTCCCTTGTGACAACCCGGAAATTTCCGACCAAATTTAAACTTTATCTTTATATTATTCTGACACGATAAGCAAAGTTTGTTAAGTTAAATATCAAAAATTTTAAACTATGTTCATACATTCATTTAACCTCGACCATACTCCGACGATTCACGAACCATTATATAAATGTATATGATTGTGTATATATATATATATATATATATATATATATATATATATACATATATTTATTTATTTTATAACTTGAGAATATTAACAAAGTATTAGATGTATAATACTTTACATGAACGTATTTGTTTCAATATATATTTAATATAATTATAGACTGACTTAAAAGATAATATCAAATGATTGAATTATCAGATGGAATGTGATTATGATTACGAGTCTCTGTTATGAGGTCCACTATGATTTAAGAAATCTGTTCTTTTTAACAATATTTGGAAAATGGTAATGTGATTTACATGAAAGAACGAAAGTGTCAATTAACGAGAACCAGACAAATGTTAGTGGAGATTCCAGCTTGACTTTCAATCCATGCCTTACAATGATTGTCTCGTATCTCTTGTTAAGTTAAATTCAAACTTATATGATTTTAAAATAAACGGTGATCCGAAAATGAGTTCATTAAATTATAGACTTGGTAAAAATATATTTAGGAGCTATTTGTTACATTTCAAAACTTTTTATATTTTACCCAGAATTGAGAGGGACAGTTGATGTAATTTTTATTTAATAAATTAATGATCAAATTTTATACCATAATGACCAAAATAAATAAAACTATTTAATTTAAAATTTTGAGATTTTTCCGAAGACTTTTATCCGCTACTAATTATCAACGGGATATGAAATAGCAGTCTGTGAAAACTGTCGGTAACTATAATACAAATTGAGAAAAGTTATTAATAATATATTTTTTTATTGTAACACGTTTGAATTCTCATAACTTATCAAATTACATATTATTGTTATTGATTGAAATTATTATCTTAACATTACTGTGTAAATAATTAGTGGGATCACTCTCTCTATTCTTTATCCTAATCTATCTATCCATCTCTGAGTGTCTATTTATATACATATGTACATTTACATGTATATGATTTAAAAACACACAACCACATGCACTTGCCATCAAAACAATCACCAACTCCCTCTTCTTCTTCTTTGTTTCGGTTGATCAAAACCACAACCCTTTATGAGCGACCACTTCTGTTAGTTGCTAACCATTGAAACCCACTTGTGTTTATCGAAACTCACTCGTGTTTTTCGAAACCCACTTGTGTTTGACGAAACCTACTTATGTCTATCGAAACCCAACTATCACCACCACCTTTTTCCTCTTCCTCGTGCAACCATCACCCACACTATCGCCACCTTACACCGACTACCACCATCATGAACCACCGATCACCACCAATAAACACCATCTATCCTCCACCATCTCCACCTCTCACCTTAAACTGTACCAATGTACCACCATCATCATCATCAAAATCCATTTTGTTTATGGTTATTTCGTGAGCTATACAACCATCACCAACCGATGAAAAACCATCACGATCATCACCAAAACTAATCGGAATTTTTTTACTCTGTTCAAACTATGTATCCTTCCTTACTTAGAAACAATTGTATTGTATTGCATATATAAGATGCAGCGATGGTTTCATAGTTATCCAACTGGTTTCGGTTTTGGTTTGATACCCTTGTCGAACTACCTATCTATCCGTGTTATATTTTTTATATATATATAACCCAGTTCATTTTCAATTCTACTCATATCATAAACGAAAACTATAAACCCAACCCAAATACCCACCAAGCTACGATTACAGCTACTTTTGTTCACTCCTGTTACTGTTTATGTATGAAGATGACAAGTGAAAAAGACGATGAATAGTGAGCCTACAATCTCCTTTAAATCACTGTTACTGCTAAGTATTTCTTTTCTGTTTCATACAAACTAAACCAAAAGCTTAAAACCCAATTAGATTTTCAATGCTGTGGTTAGAGAACCATGAATGATAACTCGTGATTTTATGTTGAGGATACAGTGGTCACCAATTCATTTTTTTTTCTTTTGAACTCACTGTTACAACGACGATGATTAGTTGATTGTTCAAGTTTATATAATATAGATGATGATGGTGGTGAAGCATGATGATGATGTCGTCACATGATAATAGAATGAAAACCATTTGATAAGATATTAAGGGTAATGATTTGAATTACTTTGGCATATTTCTTTTACTTATGGCCGACATTTACAAATCAAGGAACCCACCTCACCCACTTGTTAGTCTAAAAAGCATGTATCTATTATTATTAGGGTATGACAAAGAAACTAGTCCCCACTTGCACTCCATTTACGAAATTGAAGCTTAATAATATGGATGTGATTAAATTGCTAGTAGACTGATATATATCGCTTGCATTTGAGCCGAAACCATCATACTTTCATGTTTAAAATTAGATGATTTAGATTATGATATTGATGATAAGAATATGAGGTTTTGAGGATGAAAAAGATGTTAGATTATGAGATGATGATGGTGATATATGAAATGATACGGTTAGAGGGTTTGTAGAAGAAAAAGAAAACTGAAAATGGGTTAATAGATATTTGGTTCATATTAAATCAGATAAATTGAAATAGAAGAATGGTTATGGGGGTTTGCGTAGAACGAGAGGCCGCAGGTTCGAGGCCGGACAGTGGCGTTTTCTTTTTAAAGCTTGATTTTAAGGTAGTATCTTATTCCTATTTTTATTATTATTTTTATTATTATTATCATAAGTATTAGTATTAGTATTATTATTAGTAGTATTATTATCATTATACTTATTAATATAAATATTAGTACCATTATTATTATTAGTAAAATTATTATTTTTCTAGTTATTTTTATTAGTATTCATTATTATTAAAATTAACTTTTTTATTAAAGTTATCATTTTATCATTTATATTAAAAGCATCATTTTTAACTCTATTATCATTATTATTATTTTTATCATTACTAATATTATATTAGTAGTTTTATAATTTTAACAAACAAACGATATATATATATATATATATATATATATATATATATATAAATTTATTGGTTATATCATTTTTATATTAATAACCTATATGTTTCATATATTCATTTTATATATTAAAAATATAAATTTTGTTATGTTATTTGTATTAAATATATTTTTGCATTTATGATAGGCATGCATACCATTTCGTAAATTCTCTGACTGGGGCGTTTAAAATTATGTGTGTGTTAATATATATATATAAATGATATAGGTTCGTGAATCTGAGATCAACCCTACACTTGTTCAATGTCGTCATATGTATTTTTAATACAAAATACAGTATTGTGAGTTTCATTTGCTCCCTTTTTAAATGCTTTTGCAATATATATTTTTGGGACTGAGAATACATGCACTTTTATAAATGTTTGACAAAATAGACACAAGTAATCGAAACTACATTCTATGGTTGAATTGTTATACCGGATATCGCCCTTGTTGAACTTGGTAGACTAAGAATTAGTGTTTATTATAATTGCCACCAATTGACGTGAATCCTAAAGATAGATCTATGGGCTTTAAAACGCCCAAGTCAGAGAATTTGAACTGCTTTAGTACTTCGATATTTATATATGGGGATATTCTAGATGCATTTTGTTAATGTTCGTTACCAGGTGTTCAATCCATATGAAAGAATTTTAAACACTTGCGAGTGTATGATTATTGAATAAATGAAATCTTGTGGTCTATTAAAATTATGGAAATGATTGATTACGATAAACTAATGAACTCACCAACCTTTTGGTTGACACTTGAAAGCATGTTTATTCTCAAGTATTAAAGAAATCTTCTGCTGTGCATTTGCTCATTTTAGAGGTATTACTTGGAGTCATTCATGACATATTTCAAAAGATGTTACATTCGAGTCATTGAGTTCAACAAGATTATTATTAAGACAGTGATAGTTTGATATATTATGAAATGGTATGCATGCCTATCAACTTTCGATGTAATGAAAGTTTGTCTATTAAAAATGAATGCAATGTTTGTAAAATGTATCATTTAGAGGTCAAATACCTCGCAATGTAATCATATGTTACTGTATTCGTCCTTATGGATTAGGACGGGTCGTCTCATGTGGTATCAGAGCTGGTTTAACGCCGTTGGTGCGGGTTAGTTGTAAAGGAGGTTCTCACAGTGTGACCTGTGGTGAAGCATTTGCTCTTACTCCTTGCGATCCCTTATGAGGGTTGGCAGTTGCCGAGAGGCAGGCCCTAAAATCAGTATCTGAGGTACACTCAGTGGTCGTCGGATAGTTAAGGCACTGGGTGAGACGGTGGTTGTCCCCACATGATGTCTCATGTGGTATCAGATCGGTGGTCTTAGCGAACCAGGTCTGCATTAGTGTGTCTAACTGATAGTAGTTAGGATGCATTAGTGAGTCTGAACTTCGACCGTGTCTGCATGTCAAAAGTTTTGCTTATCATTTTTGTCAGAAATTACCTGCTTATCATTCTTAGTCTAGACACGTCTTACTATATTGATGGCATGAATAGTGTATAGATAAAATTCATATCTTAGTATATCTGTTACTATAAACCTTGCCTGACATATTCCGTAAATTCCTCCGTAATCTACGAAATCTTTTGCCCTATATATATTTATAGATATTCTATGTAATTAGAATACCATCCGATAGCCGGAAATCATTTCATATCAAAAAATCCTTTATTCAATCGTACGAAATGGAATTCATCATTAGTTCAAGTCCCCCAGATTCCGAAATGGAATCCCACTAAAGCTCCGAAAGCAGTGTGACTGGAATGGATCAACCAATCAGCCATCATCTATTCTGGATGAATTGGGGATGGGTTCGTACTCTACTTAGTCATTGGAGACAAGAAGAAGGTAATCCCTTCCATCCACCACATTGCCCTCTTGGCGAAGAACCTGAAGCACTTACCGGCGAACCTGTCCGAAACACCATTTTCTCTCTCATTTTCAGAGTATCTCGTCATGATTATATACTATACCAAATTCAAGATCTTATTTATCAGCTCGTCCGAACCGACAATCACCCCGGTGTAATAGAAGAGGTCAAAGAGCTTCGCGCTCGGGTAGTGGCTTTGGAGAATATGGTGCAAAGGTTACAAGCACCAGCAGCAGCACCGGCAGCAACAGTACCATCACCACCACCAATGGCAACATCCGCATCCCACACTTCAACATCACAAACTGCCCCATGAACATCAACGCCATACGCACCATAGATACCAAGGAGTACCTACAACAATAACCGATGGAGTATTAATTCATAATTTCATTGGAGAAACATTCTGCGATGATTATGTAATCTCCAAAGTCTTAGAGATTATCTATTCTAGCCCTAACCATAAATCAGATGAGTGAACCAAAATGATAGAAGGAAGAGTAGAAACCCTGACAAGAATGGTGCGTAAGTTACAAGCTAGACTTGTTTTACCAACAGCATCAACAGTACCCTTACAATCACTAGCAGAGTCAGTGATGTCAACATCGCCAGAATCAGCAGCACCTCTAACATCACAAGCTCCGCCAGTTCAAGAATCACCGTGGACATCATTACGAATCAATAACGCGTATATTGTATCAACGAGTTATGAAATATTAACTCATTCACTCTAAAGAATTTATATGTATATCTTATATATATAAATTTTTAAACCATAATAAATCTTTCTGTACTAAGCTATTATGTATGGAACTTAACTACTCGGTTAATTCATATTACTAATATGCAATGATGTACATCCTTTGTTAACGATTTATCCATTGTTAACTACAACCTCTGTTCCAAACTCAGTGAATTCCAATTTATAATAATCAAGTGTATTAATCAATTACATGTTTGATTTTACAACCTCATCTTCGATGTACTCGAAACTTCCTAGAAACATCAGTCATACCTTGTGAAATTCACAAGAATCCCACGAACACTAACATCATTCACCAAGTAAATATCAATAAAAATGAATAATGAAGTATTGATTCAAAATTTCATTTACGTTGAAGTAATAATCCATGAAGATTATGAAATTTCTAAAGTTTTAGAGAGTATTCATTTCTAGTTTCAACCATAAATCAAATGAGTTTAATATTAACTCATTAAATCTATATTGCATCTGAAGAAATGTACACATATATATTTCCATAAAGACTGTAATAAAATTCTTTTGTACAAAATATTAATTGTTAAATTTTTTAACGGGTAGGTAATACCCGAGAGAAATATAAATTCACAATTAATATGTTACATTCTTCGAATCTGATTCAGCAAATCATCCATTATACTCCCTACTTTCACAACAATATACCTTTTTTTATAAATCAGAACAACTATACTCATTCAAAATCTAATTACATGTTCTGATTTTGAAATCTCAGAATTTAATTCGAGATATAACCGAAACCATCACTCTTAGATTCCTATATCATTCAAAGCTATACTTTGACTTCAAGACTGTGCTAGAACATCATATGTATATTAACGACTTCAATATGTGTTCAAACCCTCCGAAATTCCTGAAGACACTTCAAATAATGAACAATCGAGATGATGATCCAACCACATATTACCCACAGTCTTGTACCTGAAAAACTCTCGAAACCCAAGTCATAGTTTAACATGTATCCGTGTCAGATCCTTTGGCATTTATTAGCAAAAATAACTTTGCAATTCCTTTCTAAAGTAGTCAGTTTTGTCACAGATCCAACAAGTCAACCTCGACTTTTCAGTTGAAACAATCTTATTATAACATATATATATATACGTTTCCCTTTTGCCATCGTTACCGGGGAGTTGTTTATATTCCACCACATTATCAATGAACTTACCAACAACTTCACTGATCTTTGACGTTCCGAAAAATCATTATATTTATCGAAACCCCATCATTTACTCAAGAATTGTCATGCCAATTACTGGGAATCAGCAATCAGTATTTTGAAATCTCGCAGCATGTCTACGCCGACAATTATATGTGTAGATATAACGTCTATCTTCTAGACTTACATACTTCGAACTAGTTCTCGAAATGCTGATGAAGCAGCAAAAACTGTAAACGACCTTAATAGTAAAAAGTTTGATGATAAAGAATAGTGTGTTGGCATAGCTCAGAAAAAGAGAAGATTTGGTACTGAAAAACGAATTGAGCAAACTATGAAGGAGGCTGTAGACAAACTACAAAGATGAAATCTACCTTCAAAGAATCCAAATGATTCAGTGTCTACTGAAATCCTTAGCAAATACCTTGCTCCTTATTCTAAAACCTTTGTGGACAATATTCTTCATCATCATCGTATCTTAAATATTCTAAGATATCATCGTATCTCCCATTATAAATATCCTCCATATTTTTGAAGATATTTTCATAACCATTCTTATCTGAAATCATTACCTCTTCGCGCTATCTGTGTTACATCATAAAAGAAACTATTTTAGTTTCTAAATTCTGAAATCTTCGAGTTTAAAATATGAATGTTTTGAAGTAGTGTTGGGAACTGAAGTATGAGTTAGTATAATATAATGACACTTGATCAACGTGATTATATTACAGTAAGTCATGTTGAGTTTCTAAATGGAGCATGATGATTCACAGATCATAACGTCATCATGTGCTATGTTACACTAATCTTGTATTCTATTTAATCTTTAAAAATATCAAGAAAATATTTTCTTGATGATTCGGTCTTTTCCGAGGTATTCTGGTAATTTGACAAATCAAGATCGTGCCATTATGATTTCCTTCTTAGAACATTAACTATGTTCATTTCGAAATTCATATCTATGAATTCTGGACCATTACATGCGGTGCTTAATAGATAGAAGAGAAAGCGGAGCATAAAGCTCCGAAATAGAAATGGGGGTATAAATCGCATCAAATAGGAGAGAGCATTAGCTGTAGATGTCGATGATTATAGAAAAACAGAAGCAAGGACTCTAAAAAATAAGGAAAGATATAAAGGCCGACGATAACACATAAATTACAAACCATGTATATCAATAAGTATTGGAACGTAAAGACACGGGAGAACTAAAAACACTATAAAGCCAAGAGTATAATAAAAGTGAATAATTTTTTCGGCGGCAGATGAAAAAGAAGGATGACAGATATGAAAGTGAGGAATATATCAAGAAGCAGAACTAGATGAAGCATATTGATTAATGCTTTAAGAGGGAGAAAGAATAGAAGGTGTGAGCTATGGAAATAAGGAAACGAATGGGGTGGATATATAGTGAAATACCCAACGGAGTAATCGAGACAGATTATCGCATTTAACCAAAGAGGATACTAATTTCCTTGATTACCGTTGAATCAAATCTTATTACAAAGATTTTCTCCAAATCCCTTGAACTCTGGAAATCAATCCTATCTACGTCAAAAGATATGACGAATCTACACTTACTCATTTCACTCTTTTGTGATAACTTCATTCGTACTCTTCATAAAAAAAAATCGAATTGTTTTATCTATATTACTCAATGATGATAAAACTCTACTTTTCAACTTATATTCGTCATAATAACATTCTTATTGTTAGCCATGACAACCTCGATCAAATTTCGGGGACGAAATTTCTTTAACGGGTAGGTACTGTGACAACCCGGAAATTTCCGACCAAATTTAAACTTTATCTTTATATTATTCCGACACGATAAGCAACGTTTGTTAAGTTAAATCTCAAAAATTTTAAACTATGCTCATACATTCATTTAACCTCGACCAAACTCCGACGATTCACGAACCATTATATAAATGTGTGTGTATATATATATATATATATATATATATATATATATATATATATATATATATATATATATATATATATATATTATAACTTGAGAATATTAACAAAGTATTAGATGTATAATACTTTACATGAACGTATTTGTTTCAATATATATTTAATATAATTATAGATGGAGTTAAAAGATAATATCAAATGATTGAATTATCAAATGCAATGTGATTATGATTACGAGTCTCTGTTATGAGGTCCACTATGATTTAAGAAATCTGTTCTTTTTAACAATATTCGGAAAATGGTAATGTGATTTACATGAAAGAACGAAAGTGTCAATTAACGAGAACCAGAAAAATGTTAGTGGAGATTCCTGTTTGACTTTCAATGCATGCCTTACAATGATTGTCTCGTATCTCTTGTTAAGTTAAATTCAAACTTATATGATTTTAAAATAAACGGTGATCCGAAAATGAGTTCTATAAATTATAGACTTATTAAAAATATATTTAGGAGCTGTTTGTTAAATTTCAGAACTTTTTATATTTTACTCAGAATTGAGAGGGACAGTTGATGTAATTTTTATTTAATAAATTAATGCTCAAATTTTATACCATAATGACCAAAATAAATAAAACTATTTAATTTAAAATTTTGAGAATTTTCCGAAGACTTTTCTCCGCCACTAATTATTAACGGGATATGAAATAGCAGTCCGTGAAAACTGTCGGTAACTATAATACAAATTGAGAAAAGTTATTAATAATATATTTTTTTTTTATTGTAACACGTTTGAATTTCATAACTTATGAAATTACATATTACTGTTACTGATTGAAATTATTATCTTAACATTATTGTGTAAATAATTAGTGGGATCACTCTTTCTATTCTTTATCCTAATCTATCTATCCATCTCTGAGTGTCTATTTATATACATATGTACATTTACATGTATATGATTTAAAAAAACACAACCACATACACTTGCCATCAAAACAATCACCAACTCCCTCTTCTTCTTCTTTGTTTCGGTTGATCAAAACCACAACCCTTTATGAGCTACCACTTCTGTTAGTTGCTAACCATCGAAACCCACTTGTGTTTATCGAAACTCACTTGTGTTTATCGAAACCCACTTGTGTTTGACGAAACCCACTTATGTCTATTGAAACCCAACTATCACCACCACCTTTTTCCTCTTCCTCGTGCAACCATCACCCATACTATCGCCACCTTACACAGACTACCACCATCATGGTCCACCGATCACCCCCAATAAACACCATCTATCCTCCACCATCTCCACCTCTCACCTTAAATCGTACCAATGTACCACCATCATCATCATCAAAATCCATTTTGTCTATGGTTATTTCGTGAGATATACAACCATCACCAACCGATGAAAACCATCACGATCATCACCAAAATTAATCGATATTTTTTTACTATGATCAAACTATGTGACGACCCGGAAATTTCCGACCAAATTTAAACTTAATCAATATATGATTTCGATACGATAAGCAAAGTCTGTACTTTTGAGTCTCAGAAAGTTTTGAACGGATTACATGGATTCATTTAACCTTCGACCATTTCCGACGATTCACGAATAACTAATTGTAAATAGATACATATATATTTAAATGTATCTATATAATAATTTGAAATATAAATTGAAAAAATATACTATTTAAGTATTAGAAATAAATATGTAAAATTAAATAATATAAGATAATGAAGTTATATATATATATATATATATATATATATATATATATATATATATATATATATATATATATATATATATATATATATATATATATATATATATATATATATATATATATATATATATATATATATATATATAATGTATATTAAAAATAAATGTTAAATGATTGTAATACTCGTTTAAGGTTCCGATTGATATTAGACAAGTTAAAATCAAATTTATGTGATTTTAAAATAAACAGTGATCGAAAATAAGTTACATGAATTATAGCTTTGCAAAAAAATATAATTAGAACCTATTTGATTAGTTTTAACATTTAGTATTTTTACTTGAAATTGGGAGCTAATAATTGATTTAATTTTTAATTAATGATTCTAAATAATTAGTGAACGATTTTTAATGACTAACATAAATAAATATAAATTTAGGATGTTTCAGTGTACTTTTATCCGCCATTGTTTAACAAACGGATCACAAGGTAATATCCGAAACCATAACTCTAGGTAGAAGGGCTGGTGAGCTGAACTGTTGCATATTATAAATCATATGATTTATAATTATTATTATATTATTATTATTTTATACCGATTACTATTTTAAATTATGTTTGATTGACAAATAGTAAATATATCCGTGAATTGATTATGCACCATGTTATGATTTAAGTTTACTGTGTATATTATACTGTTTTGTTCTTGCATACAATTGGCCACTATCTTATCCAATATATATGCACTATTATAAATACAAGAAGAGAAAACTCATCACCATTCTTATCACTTTTTGTTACTTAACCACACCAATACAAACTTCCTTCTCCTTTCCCTTTTTATTCGGCAGCTACCACACGACCATCAAGTCACCATCTCCACCTGCATGCTACTGTTTTCGGATAGAACCAAACCCACCTTCACAGTCCACCTTCCATCGATGTACAACCGAGAACTATCATCGGTTAACCATCAAACGACTACCATGGTCACCACTTTCACTCTTAAATATCAAACCCACAACTACCATAACCACCTTCATCTTCTTGACGAGACCTACCACCAAACCGTTACCATCAAGCACCAACCTACCACCACCTTTCTTTTCTCTCTCTTCTATCTCTCATTGTTGAAACCACAAACCATCATTTATCACCACCGCTGCAAATAACAAACAAAATTCCACCATCTTCATCAAACCACCAACAATGGAACTAGTGCTGCAGTCCTTGATTGTTGTTCCTTTTTATTTAAAAAACGTCGAGAACCACCCGACTATTTTTTTTACTCGAGCAGGCTCAAAACCATCTGGTCAAACACAATTGTAGCTACTAATGTTATTGTATGTTGTTGCACTAGATCGTGGGTTTTATGCTGTTCGAACACACAACATCAACTATCACCTTCGACAATCGCTACCATCGAAACTCATTAAAACCTACCCTCGATCTTAGTCACTGCTTGTTCACGATTTTTATTCGTCAACTTCATCACCGAACCAAAACACCTCATCACCTTCACCATCTAGTCTATCACCAAAACATCCACACCCACTCATCACTCTTAAATCTGTTTTGATTTTGATACTATTTTTCTTGTTCCTTGATAAACACCCAACAAGAATCAATCGAATACCACTACTGCTACTTCTTCAATTTTTATACCTAATTATTTTCTGCTATTCGATTCCTTCTTTCTGCTATTGATATGAATGAAGAGTGATATTGATATGATTATGATTATGACTATGAATATGTTACCTGTTCTGTTATACCATGAGTATCTCCAAAATCATTAACCCTAATCAACAACAATCCTCTTAGATCTTATCTTCGACTTTTGTTTGTTCTTGTATGATCTGCTGTTCTGTTTCTGGTTTGATATAATCCGATCACCTCTTGTACTGCTATTGTTTGAAGGGTAAAAACCCAATTGAGAGAATAGCTATTCGATCGATTTGTTAATGTTGTTATTAACCGCAACCCTAAACTGATAACCCATTTGATTTTTTTTTAAAGATGATGATATTGATGATGATGAAGATCGAAGGGTGTCGGTGATGAGAAAAATACGATGATGATGATGCCTAGATAAGAATGATGATTAGATAATGGAATAATGAAAGGGACACGTAAGTGATTCTGTTTCCAGATAAATCCCAATCCGTCGGTGGTTCTATTGCAGCATGTTTTGGGTTCTTGAATTCATATAACTAAACATATACACTTGTTAAGCTTGGGCCACCATGAGCTACTTGGGCCGTAATCATGATTTGGGCCATTAATTATAAGATTGGGCCGTATGTAGTTTTGAGGTTGGACTGTGAAAGAAATAGATTAAATAAATTTAAACTGCGATTTAAATCAGAAAAGATGAGTCAGACGGATGGTTAGGGGAGTTTTCTGGTTAGCGGGAGGTCGGGGGTTCGAGTCTTGTCTGATGCAATTTTTTTGGGGAAAAGCTTAAGGTAGTTTCATATATTATTATTATTATTATTATTATTATGAATCATTATTGTTATTATTATTAGTAATATAATTATCATTATTGTTATTATTATTATTATTACTAATAAAAGATTTATGATCATTTAATATTATTGTTATTATTAAGGTTATAATTATTATCATTATTATTATATCTATAAGTATTATAATTATCATTATTAATATTATAAGTATTATTATTATTATTATTATTATTATTATTATTATTATTATTATTATTAATTTAACCATTTTAGTATTACTATTATCGTTATGAAAGGTATCATTATTTTACACCTATCATTTTTATTAAAATTAGTATTATCATTATTATTATTAATAATACAAACTATTATTATTAGAAGTATAATATAAACATTAATATTATTAATATGATTAACGAAATTATTATTAAAACTATTATTATTAAAATTACCGTTATTATTAAAAAATATTATTTTATTGAAAACTATCATTTTTATCTTACTATTATTATCTTTTTATTTAAAATTATTATTGTCACTATCATTATTGATATTAGTATATTAATTATTATTATTATTATCCTTATTCTAGTATTATTATTACTATAACTATTATTTTGTAAACGAAAGAAATTTATATACAAATATAGTTGTTACATAATTATATTAATATCACTAAAAATTATGATATAATATTATTAATATTGATATAATGTTAACTAAATTATATATCAAATAAGTATTATAATATAATATAAGTATTAACAAAAGTATATATAAATATTGATCTTAATACATAACTAAATATATATAAATTTGCTCGATTACGATTATATGTGTTAATATATATACAAATGATATAGGTTCGTGAATCCGAGGCCTATCCTGCATTGTTCAGTTTTGTCATATGTATTTTTACTACAAAATACAGTATTGTGAGTTTCATTTGCCTTTTTACCCTTTATATTTTTGGACTGAGAATACATGCGCAATTTTTATAAAAGTTTTACGAAATAGACACAAGTAATTGAAACTATATTATATGGTTGAATGATCGAAGCCGAATATGCCCCTTTTTGCTTGGTAGCCTAAGAATTAGGGAACATCACTAATTTTGAGAATTAGTGCACGCCTAATTGACATAAATCCTAAAGATAGATCTATTGGGCCTAACGAACCCCATCCAAAGTACCGGATGCTTTAGTACTTCGAATTTATTTTTATCATGTCCAAAGGATTTCCCGGAATGATAGGGGATATTCTTATATGCATCTTGTTAATGTCAGTTACCAGGTGTTCAATCCATATGAATGATTTTTGTCTCTATGCATGGGATGTATATTTATGAGAAATGTGAATGAAATTCTTGTGGTCTATTAAAATGATGGAAATGATTATTTATGTTAAACTAATGAACTCACCAATCTTTTGGTTGACACTTGAAAGCATGTTTATTCTCAGGTTTGAAAGAAATCTTCCGCTGTGCATTTGCTCATTTTAGAGATATTACTTGGAGTCATTCATGACATATTTGAAAAGATGTTGCATTCGAGTCAATGAGTTTATCAAGATTATTATTAAGTCAATTATAGTTGGAAGTATTATGAAATGGTAAGCATATCATCAACTTTCGATGTAAGGAAATTTTGTCTTTTCAAAACGAATGCAATGTTTGTAAAATGTATCATATAGAGGTCAAGTACCTCGCGATGTAACCAAATGTAATGTATTCGTCCAGATGAATTAGGACGGGTCCTTTCAGTTGGTATCAGAGCGGTGGTCTTAGCGAACCAGGTCTTGCATTAATGTGTCTAACTAGTAGTTGTTAGGATGCATTAATGAGTCTGGACTTCGACCGTGTCTGCATGTCAAAAGTTTTGCTTATCATTTTGTGTAAAAAATCACCTACTTATCCTCCTTAGGAAATTACCTGCTTACTATTCTTAGTCTAGACACATCTTACTGCATTGATTGCATGAATAGTGTATAGACAAAATTCATATCTTAGCGTATCTGTTACTGTAGACTTTCCTGACATATTCCGTAAATTCCTCCGTATAAATTCCTCCGTAGTCTACGAAATCTTATGTTCTATATATATAGATATTCTATGTAATTAGAATACCATCCGATATCCAAAAATCATTTCATACCGAAAAACCCTTTACTCAATCGTACGAAATGGAACTCGCCAATAGTTCAAATCTCTCGGATTCCGATATGGAGTTTCACCTAAGCTCCGAAAGCAGTGTCACCAGAATGAATCAACCAATCAGCCATCACCAATTGATTTCATGGGTTCGTAATTGACTTAATCAATGGAGACGAGAAAAAGGCGATCCTTTCCATCAACCGAATTCACCTCTTGGTGAAGAACCTGAAACACTTACCGGCGAACTTGTCCGAAACACCATAATCACCCTCATTTACAGAATATCTCACAATGATTATATGATATCCCAAATTCTGGACCTTATTCATCCGCTTGTTCTAACCACCAATTATTCCGGAATAATTGAAGAAGTCAACGAACTTCGCACTCAAGTAATCAATTTGGAGAATATGGTGCAAAATTTACCAGCTTTAGCAACATCACCAGCACCAATAGTACCACCAACATCAACACCAGTACCACCAACAATCCAAGTTTCAACATCACATGCGTCAACATCTCATTCTATACCTCGAGTATAATCATCGTTCTACATGACGTCCTACATCATTTATCTTCGTTCGACATAATAATTATGTAATCTCTAATGTTTTAGAGATTATGTACTCTAGTTCTAACCGTAAATCAGATGAGTTCAAAATCATATTAACTCATTAAATCCATGATTACATCTGAAGAAAAAATATATGTATATATATTTTCATAAAGATTGTAATTAAAAATTCTTTTTTACAAACTGTTAATGGTGAAAATATTTTAACGGGTAGGTAATACCCGAGGAATATTTAGATTTCACATTAATAAGTACACTGTACATTCTTTCAAATCTAATTCAACAGTCATTTACTATCCTATTTACAACCATAGATATACGTATCCGTTCACTGCAGAATAACCCTTTTCATTCAATTTTATATTTGGATTTTGATCTATCAGAATCCAACAAGTGGCATAATGAAGAAAACATTGGACAAAAATAAAATTTATTAGAAACAAACAAATTAACCATGAGAAAATTTTGTTAAGAATCCACGCTAACTGTTCCTAGCTAACTGATTACATTTTATTTATCGCAATTTATTTATCATAATTTATATTCTCGCAATTTTATTTATCATCATTTAAATTTTGTTATTTATTTTACGCACTTTATCGGGACGTATACAATGTTTTGACATATCATTTCGACGCATCTATATATATATATTATTTAGAATAACCATAGACACTCTATATGCAGTAATGATCAAGTTAGCTATATAGGGTCAAGGTTGATTCTCAAATAATATATATATATATACTTTGAGTTGTGATCGATTCTGAGACATGTATATAATGGGTCACGACACGTATTAATTAATTTGAATATTATATATGAATTATTGAATTGCTAACTGTGGACTAGTAACTGTGGACTACCAACATTGGACAATTAAAATGAACTAAAATATTGATTATAACATATGAAACTAAACAATTCTTCAAGTTTTCCACTTGATTTCATCTTAAACCTCATTTGTATCTTGACGATTACAATATGCGTTCAAACCTTTTATGATTCTTAAAAACACCTCAATCGAGAGGATGAACAAACCGCACTTCATCTACGGAAAAAAAGATTGATGCATATAGTTCTGCACCTGAAAACACTCGGAACTTGAGTAAACGTTTAACACATATCTGTGCTAGCTCCTTGCCGTTGTTATTACCAAAAAATAACTTTGCAATTCCTTTTCAAATCAACCAATTTTGTCACAGCTCCAGCAAATCAATTTCGATCTTTCATCCGGATTAACTTTATTATAACCTTGATATATAAGTTTGCCTTTCGTCATTGTTACTGGGGAACCTTTTATGTCTCGCCACATTAGCGGAAAACTTACCAACAATTTTGTTGATCTTTAACTTTTCGAAAAATCGTTATTTTTATCGAAACCCCAACATAAACTCATCTGCATCTTATAATAAAAAAAATTGCCATACCAATTACTGAGAATCAGCAATCAGTATTTAGAATCTCACAGTGTTTCTACGGCGACAGTTATGTGAATTCATATAACATCTATTTCCTAGAATTATGATCTTCAATTCTGAAATTCTGAAAAGCACCCAGTTCACGAATCAGTTTTCTGAGTTTTGAAAAAGCTGAATGAAGTAGCAGAAACTATAGACAACCGTAAACAACCTTAACCATCGGAAGTTTGATGATAAAGGATAGTATGTTGGCAAAGCTCAAAAAAGTTAGAACTGAAAAAAAATCGATTGAGTAAACCATAAAGGAGACTGTGGAAAAATCACAAGGACTAAACTTGTACTTAATGAATTCAGATGATTCTGTATCTGGCGAACTCTTCAGCGAATATCTTGCTCATTATTTATTCTGAATCCTTGTGAAAGGATTTTCTTCATCAACCTTCGATCTTAGAAATTCCAAAATATCGTCAAAAATATCTTCGATACTTCTGAAGATATTTTCATAACTATCCTTATCTGAAATCAGTTATCTTTTCACGTTATCTGTATTACATCAGAAAGGAAATTGTTTAGTTTCTATATTCTGTAAACCTTCAAGTTTAAATAATGAATGATTTTGAAGTAGTGTTGGGAACTGAAGCATGAGTTAGTATAATATAATGACACTTGATCAACGTGATTATATTACAGTAAGTCATGCTGAGTTTCTAATGAAACGTGATGATTCACAGATTATAACATCATCATGTGACATGTTACACGACTCTTACAATCTATCTAATCTATAAACACATCAAGAACATATTTTCTTGATAGTCCTATCTTTCTCTTGAATTCTGGTAATTTGACAAATTAAATTGTGCTACTACCTTTCCTTTCTACCTTGTATATTGTGATAATTCGAAACTCCATACCTACGAATTCTGTACTAGTACTTGCGAAAAGAAAACAAAAGCATGAAGCTCCGAAATAGAAAAGGGGTATAAATCGCAACAAATAGGAGAGAGCATTAACCGTGGATAACAGTGATTATAGGAGACAGAAACAGAGACCTCGAAATATAAGGGGAGATATAAAACCCAACAACAACGCCAAAATTACAAACTGTGGATATTAATACGAATAGCAATATAAAGACGCAGTAGAATTAAGAATAGTATCACCCCAAGGTAATAGTAAAAGTAAACAGATTTTTCTGGTGGAAGATTGAAAAGAAGGATGACATAAATGATAATTAGGAAAATATCAAGGATTAGAACGGGATTAAGCATTTTCACAATCTTTTGGATGTATGAACTAAGAAAGAAAGTATAGGAATAATGAGAATAATGGAATGGAAGAGTTAATTTTTAATGGAAATATCAGACAGAGTAATCGAGGCAGATCACCGTATTTAATTAAAGAGATCTTAATTTCCTTACTCGCCGAAGAATCAAATCTTTTAGATTTTGAAGATTTTATTTAATCCCTTGAATTCCGGAAATCAAACCTGACTAGGTCAAAAGTTAAAACAAATCTTTATTTCTCATTTCATTCTTTTATGATAGCTTCATTCGTGCTCTTCGAATAATCGAATTTATCCATATTATTCAATGATGATAAAACTCTATTTATCAACTCATATTCGTCATGAAAACATTTTTATTGTTAGCCATGACCACCTCACTCAAATTTCGGGACGAAATTTCTTTAACGGGTAGGTACTGTGATGACCCGGAAATTTCTGACCAAATTTAAAATTAATCTATATATGATTTCGATACGATAAGCAAAGTCTGTACTTTTGAGTATCAGAAAGTTTTGAACTGTTTACATGGATTCATTTGACCTTCGACCATTTCCGACGATTCACGAACAACTAATTGTAAATAGATACATATATATTTAAATGTATCTATATAATAATTTGAAATATAAATTGAAATAATATACTTTTTAAGTATTAGAAATAAATATGTAAAATTAAATAATATAAGATAATGAAGTTATATGAATATATATATATATATATATATATATATATATATATATATATATATATATATATATATATATATATATATATATATATATATATATATATATATATATATATATGTATATATATATATATATGTATATATATATATATATGTATATATATATGTATATATATATATATATGTATATATATATATATATATGTATATATATATATATATATATATATATATATATATATATAATGTATATTAAAAATAAATGTTAAATGATTGTAATACTCGTTTAAGGTTCCGATTGATATTAGACAAGTTAAACTCAAATTTATGTGATTTTAAAATAAACGGTGATCCAAAATAAGTTATATGAATTATAGCTTTGCAAAAAAATATAATTAGAACCTATTTGATTAGTTTTAACATTTAGTATATTTACTTGAAATTGGGAGTTAATAATTGATTTAATTTTTATTTAGTGATTCTAAATAATTAGTGAACAATTTTTAATGACTAACATAAATAAATATAAATTTAGGATGTTTCAGTGTACTTTTATCTGCCATTGTTTAACAAACGGACCACAAGGTAATATCCAAAACCAAAACTCTAGGTAGAAGGGCTGCTGAGCTGAACTGTTGCATATTGTAAATCATATGATTTATAATTATTATTATATTATTATTATTTTCTACCGATTACTATTTTAAATTATGTTTGATTGACAAATAGTAAATATATCCGTGAATTGATTATGCACCATGTTATGATTTGAGTTTACTGTGTATATTATACTGTTTTGTTCTTGCATACAATTGGCCACTATCTTATCCAATATATATGCACTATCATATATACAAGAAGAGAAAACTCATCACCATTCTTATCACTTTTTGTTACTTAACCACACCAATACAAACTTCCTTCTCCTTTCCCTTTTGATTCGGCAGCTACCACACGACCATCAAGTCACCATCTCCACCTGCATGCTACTATTTTCGGATAGAACCAAACCCACCTTCACAGTCCACCTTCCATCGATGTACAACTGAGAACTATCATTGGTTAACCATCAAACAACTACCATGGTCACCACTTTCACTCTTAAATATCAAACCCACAACTACCATAACCACCTTCATCTTCTTGATGAGAGCTACCACCAAACCGTTACCATCAAGCACCAACCCACCACCACCTTTCTTTTCTCTCTCTTCTCTCTCTCATCGTTGAAACCACAAACCATCATTTATCACCACCGCTGCAAACAACAAACAAAATGCCACCATCTTCATCAAACCACCAACAATGGAACTAGTGCTGCAGTCCTTGATTGCTGTTCCTTTTTATTTAAAAACCGTCGAGAACCACCCGACTATTTTTTGTTACTCGAGCAGGCTCAAAACCATCTGGTTAAACACAATTGTGGCTACTGATGTTATTGTATGTTGTTGCACTAGATCGCGGGTTTTATGTTGTTCGAACGCACAACATCAACTATCATCTTCGTCAATCGCTACCATCGAAACTCATTAAAACCTACCCTCGATCTTAGTCACTGCTTGCTCACGATTTTTATTCGTCAACTTCATCACCGAACCAAAACACCTCATCACCTTCACCATCTAGTCTATCACCAAAACATCCACACCCACTCATCACTCTTAAATCTGTTTCGATTTTGATACTATTTTTCTTGTTCCTTAATAAACACCCAACAAGAATCAATCGAATACCACTACTGCTACTTCTTCGATTTTTATACCTAATTATTTTTTGCTATTCGATTCCTTCTTTCTGCTATTGATATGAATGAAGAGTGATATTGATATGATTATGATTATTACTATGAATACGTTACCTGTTCTGTTATGCCATGAGTATCTCCAAAATCATTAACACTAATCAACAACAATCCTCTTAGATCTTATCTTTGGCTTTTGTTTATTCTTGTACGATCAGTTGTTCTGTTTCTGGTTTGATACAATCCGATCACCTCTTGTACTGCTATTGTTTGAAGGGTAAAAACCCAATCGAGAGAATAGCTATTCGATCAATTTGTTGATGTTGTTATTAACCGCAACATTAAACCGATAACCCATTTGATTTTTTTTAAAGATGATGATATTGATGATGATGAAGATCGAAGGGTGTCGGTGGTGAGAAAAATACGATGATGATGATGCCTAGATAAGAATGATGATTAGATAATGGAAGAATGAAAGGGACGCGTAAGTGATTCTATTTCTAGATAAATCCCAATCCGTCGGTGGTTCTATTGCAGCATGTTTTGGGTTCTTGAATTCACATATCTAAACATATACACTTGTTAAGCTTGGGCCACCATGAGCTACTTGGGCCATAATCATGATTTGGGCCATTAATTGTAAGATTGAGCCGTATTTAGTTTTGAAGTTGGACTGTGAAAGAAATAGATTAAATAAATATAAACTGCGATTTAAATCAGAAAAGATGAGTCAGACCGATTGTTAGGGGAGTTTTATGGTTAGCGGGAGGTCGGGGGTTCGAGTCTTGTCTGATGCAATTTTTTTAGGGAAAAGCTTAAGGTAGTTTCATTTATTATTATTATTATAAATCATTATTGTTATTATTATTAGTAATATAATTATCATTATTGTTATTATTACTAATACAAGATTTATGATCTTTTAATATTATTGTTATTATTAAGGTTATAATTATTATCATTATTATTATATCTATAAGTATTATAATTATCATTATTAATATTATAAGTATTATTAGTATTATTATTATTATTAATTTAACCATTTTAGTATTACTATTATCGTTATGAAAGGAATCATTATTTTACACCTATCATTTTTATTAAAATTAGTATTATCATTATTATTAATAATACGAACTATTATTATTAGAATTATCATATAAACATTTATATTATTAATATGATTACCGAAATTATTATTAAAACTATTATTATTAAAATTACCGTTATTATTAAAAAATATTATTTTATTGAAAACTATCATTTTTATCTTACTATTATTATCTTTTTATTTAAAATTATTATTATCACTATTATTATTGATATTAGTATATTAATTATTATTATTATCCTTATTCTAGTATTATTATTACTATAACTATTATTTTGTAAACGAAAGAAATTTATATACAAATATAGTTGTTACATAATTATATTAATATCACTAAAAATTATGATATAATATTATTGATATTGATATAATTTTAACTAAATTATATATCAAATAAGTATTATAATATAATATAAGTATTAATAAAAGTATATATAAATATTGATCTTAATACATAACTAAATATATATAAATTTGCTCGATTACGATTATATGTGTTAATATATATACAAATAATATAGGTTCGTGAATCTGAGACCAACCCTGCATTGTTCAGTTTCGTCATATGTATTTTTACTACAAAATACAGTATTGTGAGTTTCATTTGCCTTTTTACCCTTTATATTTTTGGGCTGAGAATACATGCACAATTTTTATAAATGTTTTACGAAATAGACACAAGTAATTGAAACTACATTATATGGTTGAATGATCGAAGCTGAATATGCCCTTTTTTTCTTGGTAGCCTAAGAATTAGGGAACATCACTAATTTTGAGAATTAGTGCACGCCTAATTGACGCGAATCCTAAAGATAGATCTATTGGGCCTAACGAACCCCATCCAAAGTACCAGATGCTTTAGTACTTCGAATTCGTTTTTATCATGTGCGAAGGATTTCCCGAAATGATAGGGGATATTCTTATATGCATCTTGTTAAAGTCGGTTACTAGGTGTTCAATCCATATAAATGATTTTTGTCTCTATGCATGGGACGTATATTTATGAGAAATGGGAATGAAATTCTTGTGGTCTATTAAAATGATGGAAATGATTATTTATCTTAAACTAATGAACTCACCAACCTTTTAGTTGACACTTGAAAGCATGTTTATTATCAGGTATGAAAGAAATCTTCCGCTGTGCATTTGCTCATTTTAGAGATATTACTTGGAGTCATTCATGACATATTTCAAAAGACGTTGCATTCGAGTCGTTGAGTTCATCAAGATTATTATTAAGTCAATTATAGTTGGATGTATTATGAAATGGTATGCATATCGTCAACTTTCGATGTAAGGAAAGTTTGTCTTTTCAAAATGAATGCAATGTTTGTAAAATGTATCATATAGAGGTCAAGTACCTCGCGATGTAACCAAATGTAATGTATTCGTCCAGATGGATTAGGACGGGTCCTTTCAAACTATGTATCCTTCCTTACTTAGAAACAATTGTATTGTATTGCATATATAAGATGCATCGATGGTTTCATAGTTATCCAACAGGTTTCGGTTTTGGTTTGATACCCTTGTCGAACTACCTATCTATCCGTGTTATATTTTTTTTATATATATAACCCATTTCATTTTCAATTCTACTCATATCATAAATGAAAACTATAAACCCAACCCAAATACCCACCAAGCTACGGTTACCGCTACTTTTGTTCACTCATGTTACTATTTCTGTATGAAGATGACTAGTGAGAAAGACGATGAATAGTGAACCTACAATCTCCTTTAAATCATTGTTACTGCTACTTCTTTCTTTTCTGATTCATACAAACTAAACCAAAAGCTTAAAACCCAATTAGATTTTCAATGCTGTGGTTACAGAACCATGAATGATAACTCGTGATTTTATGTTGAGGATACAGTGGTCACCAATTCATTTTTTTCTTTCGAACTCACTGTTACAATGACGATGATTAGTTGATTATTCAAGTTTATATAATATAGATGCCGATGGTGGTGAAGCATGATGATGATGTCGACATATGATAATAGAATGAAAACCATTTGATAAGATATTAAGGGTAATGATTTGAATTACTTTGGCATATTTCTTTTACTTATGGCCGACATTTACAAATCAAGGAACCCACCTCACCCACTTGTTAGTCTTAAAAGCATGTAACTAATTATATTATTAGGGTATGACAAAGAAACTAGTCCCCACTTGCACTCCATTTACGAAATTGAAGCTTAATAATATGGATGTGATTAAATTGCTAGTGGACTGATATATATCGCCTGCATTTGAGCCGAAACCATCATACTTTCGTGTTTATAATTAGATGATTTAGATTAAGATATTGATGATAAGAATATGAGGTTTTGAGGATGAAAAAGATGTTAGATTATGAGATGATGATGGTGATATATGAAATGATACGGTTAGAGGGTTTGTAGAAGAAAAAGAAAACTGAAAAATGGGTTAATAGATATTTGGTTCATATTAAATCAGATAACTTGAAATAGAAGAATGGTTATGGGGGTTTGCGCAGAACGAGAGGCCGCGGGTTCGAGCCCGGACAGTGGCGTTTTCTTTTTAAAGCTTGATTTTAAGGTAGTATCTTATTCCTATTTTTTTATTATTTTTATTATTATTATCACAAGTATTAGTATTAGTATTATTATTATTAGTAGTATTATTATCATTATACTTATTAATATAAATATTAGTACCATTATTATTATTAGTAAAATTATTATTTTTATAGTTATTTTTATTAGTATTCATTATTATTAAAATTAACATTTTTATTAAAAAGTATCTTTTTTATTAAAGTTATCATTTTTATCATTTATATTGAAAGCATCATTTTTTACTCTATTATCATTATTATTATTTTTATCATTACTAATATTATATTAGTAGTATTATAATTTTAACAAACAAACAAACAAACAAACAATATATATATATATATATATATATATATATATATATATATATATATATATATATATATATATATATATATATATATATATATATATATATATATATATATATATATATATATATATATATATATATATATATATATATATATATATATATATAATTGGTCGATTAAAATTATGTGTGTGTTAATATATATATAAATGATATAGGTTCGTGAATCTGAGATCAACCCTACACTTGTTCAATGTCGTCATATGTATTTTTACTACAAAATACAATATTGTGAGTTTCATTTGCTCCCTTTTTAAATGCTTTTGCAATATATATTTTTGGGACTGAGAATAAATGCACTTTTATAAATGTTTGACGAAATAGACACAAGTAATCGAAACTACATTCTATGGTTGAATTGTTATACCGAATATCGCCCTTGTTGAACTTGGTAGCCTAAGAATTGGTGTTTATTATAATTGCCACCAATTGACGCGAATTCTAAAGATAGATCTATGGACTTTGACACGCCCTAGTCAGAGAATTTGAACTGCTTTAGTACTTCGATATTTATATATGGGGATATTCTAGATGCATTTTGTTAATGTCGGTTACCAGGTGTTCAATCCATATGAATGAATTTTAAACACTTGTGAGTGTATGATTATTGAATAAATGAAATCTTGTGGCCTATTAAAATTATGGAAATGATTGATTACAATAAACTAATGAACTCACCAACCTTTTGGTTGACACTTGAAAGCATGTTTATTCTCAGGTATTAAAGAAATCTTCCGCTGTGCATTTGCTCATTTTAGAGGTATTACTTGGAGTCATTCATGACATATTTCAAAAGACGTTGCATTCGAGTCATTGAGTTCAACAAGATTATTATTAAGACAGTGATAGTTTGATATATTATGAAATGGTATGCATGCCTGTCAACTTTCGATGTAATGAAAGTTTGTCTTTTAAAAACGAATGCAATGTTTGTAAAATGTATCATTTAGAGGTCAAATACCTCGCAATGTAATCATATGTTATTGTATTCGTCCTTATGGATTAGGACGGGTCGTCTCATCCCTGTTGCGCTTCCTTTATTTGAGTAGTAAGGTTAGTACGAATAATTATATTCATAGATTTTACCCGTATAGGTTCTCTGTCCTTTCTACTCAAAGCGTCGGCTACCACATTCGCCTTCCCCGGGTGGCCGAATCTCAAAATCGTAATCATTTAACAATTCAATCCACCTACGCTGCCTCATGTTCAGTTGTTTCTGATCAAATATATGTTGGAGACTTTTATAATCGGTATATATGATACTTTTGACCCCATATAAGTAGTGCCTCCAAGTTTTTAATGCAAAAACAACAGCTCCCAATTCCAAATCGTGAGTCGTATAATTTTGCTCGTGAATCTTCAATTGTCTGGACACATAGGCAATTACCTTCATTCGTTGCATTAATACACAACCGAGGCCTTGCTTTGAGGCGTCACAATATATCACAAAATCATCATTCCCTTCAGGCAATGACAATATAGGTGACGTAGTTAACTTTTTCTTCAACAACTGAAACGCTTTCTCTTGTTCATCCTTCCATTCAAATTTCTTCCCTTTATGCGTTAATGCAGTCAAGGGTTTTGCTATTTTGGAAAAATCTTGGATGAATCTTCTGTAGTAACCAGCCAATCCTAAAAATTGGCGAATCTGCGTAGGAGTTTTCGGTGTTTCCCACTTCTCAACAGTTTCAATCTTTGCCAGATCAACTTGAATACCTTCTTTGCTCACTATATGACTGAGGAATTGACCTTCTTTCAACCAAAATGCACACTTTGAAAATTTAGCTCACAATTTTTCCTTCCTCAACAATTCTAGCACTTTTCTCAAATGTTCTTCGTGCTCTTGATCATTCTTTGAGTAAATAAGTATGTCATCGATGAAAACAATGACAAACTTGTCAAGATATGGTCCACACACTCGGTTCATGAGGTCCATGAACACAGCTGGTGCGTTAGTCAATCCAAACGGTATAACCATAAACTCATAATGACCGTAACAAGTTCTAAAAGCAGTCTTCAGAATATCATCCTCCTTCACCCGCATTTAATGATACCCGAAACGTAAATCAATCTTCGAATAAATCGACGAACCTTGTAGTTGATCAAATGAGTCGTCGATTCTCGGTAGTGGATAACGGTTCTTGATGGTAAGTTTGTTCAACTCTCAGAAGTCGATACATAACCTGAATATACCATCCTTCTTTTTGACAAACAACACCGGAGCTCCCTATGGTGATGTACTTGGTCGAATGAAACCACGCTCTAAAAGTTCTTGTAATTGACTTTGTAATTTCTTCATTTTGCTAGGTGCGAGTCTGTAAGGAGCACGAGCTATTGGTGCAGCTCCTGGTACAAGATCTATTTGAAATTCAACAGATCAGTGTGGAGGTAGTCCTGGTAATTCTTTCGGGAATACATCGGAAAATTCTTTTGCGACGGGAACATCATTGATGTTCTTTTCTTTGGGTTTGACTTCTTCGATGTGTGCTAGAACAGCATAGCAACATTTTCTTATTAGCTTTTACGCCTTCAAATTACTAATAAGATTTAACTTCGCGTTGCTCTTCTCTCCGTACACCATTAAGGGTTTTCTCTTTTCGCGCATAATGCGAATCACATTTTTCTAATAAACGATCTCTGCTTTCACCTCTTTCAACCAGTCCATGCCAATTATCACATCAAAACTCCCTAACTCTACTGGTATTAAATTAATCAATAACATTTCGCTAACCAGTTTAATTTCTCGATTCTGACATATTTTATCAGCTGTAATTAATTTACCGTTTGCTAATTCGAGTAAAAACTTATTATCCAATGGCGTTAATGAGCAGCTTAATTTAGCACAAAAATCTCTATTCATATAGCTTCTATCCACCCCCGAATCAAATAAAACATAAGCAGGTTTATCATCAATAAGAAACGTACCCGTAACAAGCTCCGGGTCTTCCTGCGCTTCAACCGCATTAATGTTGAAGACTCTTCCTCGATTTTGCCCATTATTAGTTTCCTTATTTGGGCATGTAGTTCTGTAGTGGCCCTTCTTCCCGCATCTATAACAAGTAATGTGGGCATTATCTGTTCTTTTAATCCTTGGTCTGTAAGCTTCACACCTTGTTGCACTATGACCCTTTCTATTACATTTGCTGCATACTACTTCACAGTATTTACCCGGATGATATCCTTCACACCTATAGCATGGAATTTTCTAATTATTGTTGTCATTGTTGCTATTGAGATTGTTATTGGGATTGTTGTGGTTGTTATTGTTGTTGGGATGTTTGGTGAAGTGATTGTTGTTGGGACGTTTGTTGTAGTTGTTGTTGGGATTGCAATTGTTGTTGTTGCGATTGATGTTGCGGTTGTTGGGATAGTTATTGCGATTGTGGTTGTGATTGTTGTTGTTGTTGTATTGGTAACTCTTGTCACTGTTTTCCTCCCACTTTCTCTTGACTTGTTTCGTGTTGGCCTCTTCGGCCACCTGCTCTTTAATTCTTTCCTCAATTTGATTTATGAGTTAATGAGCCATGCGACTTGCCTTTTGTATGGAGGCGGGCTCGTGTGAACTCACATCTTCTTGAATCCTTTCTGGTAACCCTTTCACAAATGCGTCAATCTTCTCTTCTTCGTCTTCAAACGCTCTTGGACACAATAGGCACAACTCTGTGAATCTTCGTTCGTACGTGGTAATGTCGAAACCTTGTGTTCATAATCCTCTAAGCTCTACCTTGAGCTTATTGACCTCGTTTCTGGGACGGTACTGCTCGTTCATCAAGTACTTGAATGCTGACCACGGTAGTGCGTAAGCAGCATCTTGTCCCACTTGTTCTAGATAGGTATTCCACCATGTTAACGCAGTACCTGTGAAGGTATGTGTGGCGTACTTCACCCTATCTTCTTCAGTATATTTACTTATGGTAAACACCGATTCGACCTTCTCGGTCCACCGTTTCAATCCAATTGGTCCTTCGGTTCCATCAAATTCCAATGGTTTGCAGGCAATAATTTCTTTGTAGGAGCATCCTACACGATTTCTTGTGGAATTAGTTCCACTGCTAGAACCAGAGTTATTGTTATTATTGTTATTCTTTTGCATTGCGGCCTGCACTACGGCTATGTTCGCAGCAAGGAAAACACGGAAGCCTTCCTCACTCATGTTCATGTTCTGACGAGTAGTCGGTGCCATTTCCTTCAAAAATAGCCAAAAGAATTAAGTTAATCATATAGAATATTAAGAGTAGTCAATAGTATTTCGTAGCATAATATGAACTTATTTATAAAAGCTTTTTCTTCATATTAGCGTTTTATAATTTTTCATTCGGGTAGTACCTACCCGTTAAGTTCATACTTAGTAGCTAATATACAATTCAACTACTACAATTCTATATGAAAAACTGATTACAATAATATTTCGCGTTCAAAGTTTTATACAATATTTTACAAACTTACAATACAGTTATCTTACATATAGCATGAAATATATCACACAATCACTTTGATACAAGGCAGTTGTGAAGTCAATTCTAGTTAAGCGCAAGTCGTTCAACAAAAGTAATAAAGACACGTAATTCGTAGGTCCAGAAACAAGTCATGCATTCGGGTTTTACTACTATTATTTTCCATCCTTGGTCTTGTGGAAAATAACCGTTGTGACCGTTGGCTAGGTAGCATGTTGTAACGTCGTCAAAAGGGCGAGGGTTACGTAATGCCCAACAGCCCCGTAACAATCTAAAAACCTTGTTTCTCACCACAACTACCGAATCCGTCACTTGTGGGAATGTTTTATTTAACAGTTGTAATCCGATGCTCTTTTTCTCACTTTGGTGAGAAGCGAACATCACTAACCCGTAAACATAACATGCTTCTTTATGTTGCATGTTAGAAGCTCTTTCTAAAGAATGAAGTCCTATGTTGGGATATGTGGAGTCAAAATAGGTTCTTAACCCGTAGCGTAAAATTGCATTTGGGTTCCCCGCACTTAATGCTTTAAAGAAAACACGGCGTAACTTAAAGTCTCCCCAATGTGATATACCCCATCTTTTGAAAGGAAAGCCTTTTATAAATTAAGGCATGCTTGGAACATCTTTCAAATGTTCGACAAACTAATTTCGCCATAAATAATTGTGCTGATGAATTCTGACCGACTCTTGACAAGATTTCATCAATCATATCCCCTGGTAGGTCTTCTAAAATTTTCGGTTGTCTATCCTTAACGTCCATTGTGTGTTTTTATACTGTAAAATAGACGAGGATTAGATTCGTAAAAGATAATTAACAAACAATACAAGAAATTTTTACATATAACATAAAATTACAAGCACGCTACAATACATATATTACACAACATGATTACAACTCTTTATTCTGACTCACTTGTTTTTTCCTCCTCGGACTTGGTTCGTTTTTCTAACTTCCTAAGGATATATGGTGCTCCTCTAATGCGAGCCGTCATTTTCACAAATGGTTTAGAAAAACCTGGTGGATTAGATGTTCCCGGGTTATAGTGAAAGTTTAAGAAATACGGGTGTTTACGGTACACCCCATCAGGGTATTTCATGTTAACGTAGAGTTCATCGGGGTTGGAATTAGGTTTCTCTATTTTGATGCCTTTTCTCTTATTATTTTCTTTTGCTTTTTCAAATTGGGTCGAGGTAATTTCTATAACATCATCAGAATCCTCATCGGGATCCGATTCATCAGAAAATTGGTAATTTTCCCAATATTTTGCTTCCTCGGCGGAAACACCATTGACCATTTTTAACTTTGGTCCATTGGTTGAGAATTTTCTTTTATTTATCTGTTTTTCTGTAGTTCCTAATATCTCTTCCTCCAGAACCTCTTCTTCTGGTTCCTCTTCTTCCGGTTCCTCTTCTTCCGGTTCTTCGTTGGGAATTTGTGAATCTTCCCAAAATATATTCGACTCTTCATTATTATTAGGTGAGTCGATGGGATTTGTACTAGAAGTAGACATCTATCACACAATATCAAATGAAATGTCCTGTTCTTATTGATTAAAAACGTTCCATATTAATTGATTTCGTTGCGAGGTTTTGACCTCTATATGAGACGTTTTTCAAAGACTGCATTCATTTTAAAACAAACCATAACCTTTATTTCATCAATAAAGGTTTAAAAAGATTTACGTAGATTATCAAATAATGATAATCTAAAATATCCTGTTTACACACGACCATTACATAATGGTTTACAATACAAATATGTTGCAACAAAATAAGTTTCTTGAATGCAGTTTTTACACAATATCATACATGCATGGACTCCAAATCGCGTCCTTATTTAAGTATGCGACAGCGGAAGCTCTTAATAATCCCCTGAGAATAAACATGCTTAAAATGTCAACAAAAATGTTGGTGAGCTATAGGTTTAACCTATATATTATCAAATCATAATAATAGACCACAAGATTTCATATTTCAATATACATCCCATACATAGAGATAAAAATTATTCATATGGTGAATACCTGGTAATCGACATTAACAAGATGCATATATAAGAATATCCCCATCATTCCGGGACACCCTTCGGATATGATATAAATTTCGAAGTACTAAAGCATCCGGTACTTTGGATGGGGTTTGTTAGGCCCAATAGATCTATCTTTAGGATTTGCGTCAATTAGGGTGTCTGTTCCCTAATTCTTAGATTACCAGACTTAATAAAAAGGGGCATATTCGATTTCGATAAGTCAACCATAGAATGTAGTTTCACGTACTTGTGTCTATTTTGTAAATCATTTATAAAACCTGCATGTATTCTCATCCCAAAAATATTAGATTTTAAAAGTGGGACTATAACTCACTTTCACAGATTTTTACTTCGTTGGGAAGTAAGACTTGGCCACTGGTCGATTCACGAACCTATAACAAATATGTACATATATATCAAAGTATGTTCAAAATATATTTACAACACTTTTAACACATTTTGATGTTTTAAGTTTATTAAGTCAGCTGTCCTCGTTAGTAACCTACAACTAGTTGTCTACATCAGATGTACAGAAATAAATCGATATATATTATCTTGAATCAATCCACGACCCAGTGTATACATATCTCAGTATTGATCACAACTCAAACTATATATATTTTGGAATCAACCTCAACCCTGTATAGCTAACTCCAACATTCACATATAGAGTGTCTATGGTTGTTCCGAAATATATATAGATGTGTCGACATGATAGGTCGAAACATTGTATACGTGTCTATGGTATCTCAAGATTACATAATATACAATACAAGTTGATTAAGTTATTGTTGGAATAGATTTGTAACCAATTTTCACGTAGCTAAAATGAGAAAAATTATCCAATCTTGTTTTACCCATAACTTCTTCATTTTAAATCCGTTTTGAGTGAATCAAATTGCTATGGTTTCATATTGAACTCTATTTTATGAATCAAAACAGAAAAAGTATAGGTTTATAGTCGGAAATATAAGTTACAAGTCATTTTTGTAAAGGTAGTCATTTCAGTCGAAAGAACGACGTCTAGATGACCATTTTAGAAAACATACTTACACTTTGAATTTAACCATGATTTTTGGATATAGTTTCATGTTCATAAGAAAAATCATTTTCCCAGAAGAACAACTTTTAAATCAAAGTTTATCATAGTTTTTAATTAACTAACCCAAAACAGCCCGCGGTGTTACTACGACGGCGTAAATTCGGTTTTACAGCGTTTTTCGTGTTTCCAGGTTTTAAATTATTAAGTTAGCATATCATATAGATATAGAACATGTGTTTAGTTGATTTTAAAAGTCAAGTTAGAAGGATTAACTTTTGTTTGCGAACAAGTTTAGAATTAACTAAACTATGTTCTAGTGATTACAAGTTTAAACCTTCGAATAAGATAGCTTTATATGTATGAATCGAATGATGTTATGAAAATCATTACTACCTTAAGTGCCTTGGATAAACCTACTGGAAAAGAGAAAAATGGATCTAGCTTCAACGGATCCTTGGATGGCTCGAAGTTCTTGAAGCAGAATCATGACACGAAAACAAGTTCAAGTAAGATCATCACTTGAAATAAGATTGTTATAGTTATAGAATTGAACCAAAGTTTGAATATGATTATTACCTTGTATTAGAATGATAACCTACTGTAAGAAACAAAGATTTCTTGAGGTTGGATGATCACCTTACAAGATTGGAAGTGAGCTAGCAAACTTGAAAGTATTCTTGATTTTATGTAACTAGAACTTGTAGAATTTATGAAGAACACTTAGAACTTGAAGATAGAACTTGAGAGAGATCAATTAGATGAAGAAAATTGAAGAATGAAAGTGTTTATAGGTGTTTTTGGTCATTGGTGTATGGATTAGATATAAAGGATATGTAATTTTGTTTTCATGTAATAAGTCATGAATGATTACTCATATTTTTGTAATTTTATGAGATATTTCATGCTAGTTTCCAAATGATGGTTCCCACATGTGTTAGGTGACTCACATGGGCTGCTAAGAGCTGATCATTAGAGTGTATATACCAATAGTACATACATCTAAAAGCTGTGTATTGTACGAGTATGAATACGGGTGCATACGAGTAGAATTGTTGATGAAACTGAACGAGGATGTAATTGTAAGCATTTTTGTTAAGTAGAAGTATTTTGATAAGTGTATGGAAGTCTTTCAAAAGTGTATAAATACATATTAAAACACTACATGTATATACATTTTAACTGAGTCGTTAAGTCATCGTTAGTCGTTACATGTAAGTGTTGTTTTGAAACCTTTAGGTTAACGATCTTGTTAAATGTTGTTAACCCAATGTTTATAATATCAAATGAGATTTTAAATTATTATATTATCATGATATTATCATGTATGAATATCTCTTAATATGATATATATATATATTAAATGTCTTTACAACGATAATCGTTACATATATGTCTCGTTTAAAAATCATTAAGTTAGTAGTCTTGTTTTTACATATGTAGTTCATTGTTAATATACTTAATGATATGTTTACTTATCATAAGATCATGTTATATATATATATATATATATATATATATATATATATATATATATATATATATATATATATATATATATATATATATATATATATATATATATATATCCATATATATGTCATCATATAGTTTTTACAAGTTTTAACGTTCGTGAATCACCGGTCAACTTGGGTGGTCAATTGTCTATATGAAACCTATTTCAATTAATCAAGTCTTAACAAGTTTGATTGCTTAACATGTTGGAAACATTTAATCATGTAAATATCAATCTCAATTAATATATATAAACATGGAAAAGTTCGGGTCACTACATCAAACATGTTAAGAGATTAATATATCACATAATATTTACATGTTAACAATTTGTAGTTTCCAACAAAAAGTGTTAAGCAATCGTTTTTAAAGAAAATACGGTCGAAGTCCAGACTCACTAATGCATCCTAACAAACTCGATAAGACACACTAATGCAAATTTCTGGTTCTCTAAGACCAATGCTCGGATACCAACTGAAATGACCCTTTCATATTGAATATAAATGTTTCATATTAATTGATTTCGTTGCGAGGTTTTGACCACTATATGAGACGTTTTTCAAAGACTGCATTCGATTTTTAAAACAAACCATAACCTTTATTTTATCGATAAAGGTTTAAAAACATTACGATGATTATCAAATACTGATAATCTAAAATATAGCGTTTTCACACGACCATTACATAATGGTTTACAATAATATGACACATCAACTTAAGTCTTCAAATGCAGTTATAAAACAATATTATACAAGCATGCAGACTCCAATCTTGTCTTTATTTAGCATGCAACAGCGGAAGCTCTTAATAATCACCTGAGAATAAACATGCTTTAAACGTCAACAAAAATGTTGGTGAGTTATAGGTTTAACCTATATATTTATTAGAACATAATAATAGACCAGAAGATTTCATATTTCCATTTCTCATAAACAACATGCAATCTGCATAAAAATCATTCATAGGATGAACACCAGGTAACCGACCTTAACAGGATGCATATAGAATATCCCCATTATTTTAGGACTCTCATCGGACATGATAAATCGAAGTACGAAAGCATCCGTAACTCGAATGAGGCTTGTTGGGCCAAATAGATCTATCTTTAGGATTCGCGTCAATTGGTGGCAATTATAATAAACACCAATTCTTAGGCTACCAAGCTAAAAAGGGGCATATTCAGTTCGATAATTCAACATAGAATGTAATTTCGATCACTTGTGTCTATTTTGTAAACATTTAAAAAACTGCATGTATTCTTAACCCAAAAATAATATATTTTAAAAGTGGGACTATAACTCACTTTCACGTATTTTCACTTCGTCAGAAAATAAGATTTGTCCACGGGTTGATTCACGAACCTATAACAAATATATATATATATATATATATATATATATATATATATATATATATATATATATATATATATATATATATATATATATATATATATATATATATATATATATATATATATGATCTAAATATAATTATACCGTATTTTATTACATTTTAACGATTTAAGTTTGTTAAGTTGACAGTCCAACGTTTGTAGTCCACAAATAATTGTCCACAGTTAGTAGTACAAAAATAAATCAATATATATTATCTCGAATCAATCCACGACCCAGTGCATACAAGTCTCAGACTCGATCACTACTCAAAGTATATATATTATTTTGGAATCAACCTCAACCCTGTATAGCTAACTCGATCATTATCGCATATAGAGTGTCTATGGTTGTTCCAAATAATATATATAGATGACGTCGATATGATATGTCAAAACATTGTATACATGTCTATGGTCTATCAAGATTACATAATATATGTTAGAATACATATATAATACAATATAAGTTAGTTAAGTTATGATTAGCATAGATTTGTTACAAAGTTCACGTAGCTACAACAAACAAAAATATCTAATTTTGTTTTACTCATAACTTCTTAGTTTTAAATCCGTTTTGAGTGAATCTAATTGCTATTGTTTCATAATGAACTGAAATTTATGAAACTAAACAGAAAAAGTATAAGTTTATAGTAGGAAATACAAGTTACAAGTCGTTTTTGTAAGAGGTAGTCATTTCAGTCGAAAGAACGACGTCTTGATGACCATTTTAAAAAACATAATTCCACTTTGAGTTTAACCATGATTTTTGGATATAGTTTCATGTTCATAAGAAAAATCATTTTCCCAGAAGGACAACGTTTAAATCAAAGTTTATCATAGTTTTTAATTATCTAACCCAAAACAGCCCCCGGTTTCACTACGACGGCGTATGTCCGATTTTACGGTGTTCTTCGTGTTTCCAGGTTTTAAATCATTAAGTTAGCATATCCTATAGATATAGAACATGTGTTTAGTTGATTTTAAAAGTTAAGTTACAAGGATTAACTCTGTTTGCAAACAATTTTAGAATTAACTAAACTATGTTCTAGTGATTACAAGTTATAATCTTCGAATAAGATAGTTTTATATATATGAATCGAATGATGTTATGAACCCATTACTACCTCAAGTATAGTAGGTAAACCTACTGGAAGTAACAAGAAATGATCTAGAGCTTCAAAGGATCTTGGATGGCTTGGAAGTTCTTGAAGTAGAATCATGACACAAAAAGAAGTTCAAGTAAGATTTTCTACTCGAATTAAGATAGTTATAGTTATAGAAATTGAATCAAAGTTTAAATATGAGTATTACCTTGAATTAGAATGATAACCTACTGTAAGTAACAAAGTTTTCTTGATCTTAGATGATTACTTGGAATGGATTAGAAAGCTTGGAAGTATACTTGCAAACTTAAAAGTATTCTTGATTTTATGAAACTAGAACTTATAGAATTTATGAAGAACACTTAGAACTTGAAGATAGAACTTGAGAGAGTTCAATTAGATGAAGAAAATTGAAGAATGAAGGTGTTTGTATGTGTTTTAGGTCGTGATATATGGATTAGATATAAAGGATATGTAAGTTTGTTTTCTTGTAAATAAGTCATGAATGATTAATAATATTTTTGTAATCTTGCTAAATAATTCATACTAGATTACAAAGTATGGTTCTCACATGTTTGATGACTCATTAAGGGCTAATAAGAGCTGATCATTGAAGTGTATATACCAATAGTATGTACATCTAGGAGCTGTGTATTGTACGAGTACGAATACGGGTGCATACGAGAAGAATTGTTGATGAAAATGAATGAGAATGTAATTGTAAGCATTTTTGTTAAGTAGAAGTACTTTGATATGTGTCATGAAGTCTTTCAAAAGTGTAACAATACATCTTAATACATTACATGTATATACATTTTAACTGAGTCGTTAAGTCATCGTTAGTCGTTACATGTACATGTTGTTTCGGAACCTATAAGTTAACGATTTTGTTAAATATAATTAATCCCATTGTTATTATATCTAATGAGATGTTAAATTATTACATTATTATGATAGCATGATGTACTAATATATCTTAATATGATATATAAATATTAAGACGTTATTACAACGATAATCGTTACGTATAGATATCGTTTTGAATTTCTTAGGTTAGTAGTCTTATTTTATGTATAAGGTTCATTGTTAATATACATAATAAGATACTTACTTATCATGTCATCATGTTAAACATATATATATGTTCATATATATAATATCATGTCATATACAACTTATAACGTTCGTGAATCATCGGACAAACTAGGTGGTCAAATGTTAACACAAAATCCATTTCAATTAATCAAGTCTTAACAAGTTTGATTGCTTAACATGTTGGAATCATTTAATCATGTAAATATAGTTTTCATTTAATATATAAATCATGGAAAAGTTCGGGTCACTACATACAATCGGTCAAGCATTGTTCACAAATGACAAATCAAGAAATTATGATAAAATCCAGATCACAAATACATGTCATAAGCTTTCTAAAAAGACCAAGCACACTATCATACGATTCCTATAACTCACGTACCATGCAAAATTTCCTAGTTCAGTTTCTGTTTGCGCATCAGTTTCATAAAAATTCGCATTTAATCTATAACATAGTACAAACGGCCAATTGGAGATGGTTCCTGACACCTCAAATTATCAGTGGTAAAATGATCTAAGAAAACCATATAGCCAATTTGTACAGTTTTGACCAACATTTCGGATTTTTTGATTTAGACAGAATCCAGACCTTTGGTTTTGGTACACTTACAACACATAGAAATTAGTGTTTTCAGAGCTATACATACAAATAAGATATGCTAAGGAACATACATTTAACAACATATCATAAGAACAAGCGCCAAAAACCATTTCTACTTTATGCTAGACCATTAGATGTACAAACGAGACAGATTCGATTCCGTTCAGGTAGTCATTTTCAGGTTCGATTATACGTGCATCTAGAAACAATTAGCACATGAGGTCTACATGAAACATCAAGTACTAATCATGTATTTTCCAGAATACCAAAGTTTATTTTCCAAACATCATGTTAAGTGGTAGTTTTACTCATGAACACTTCGTTGTTTAACAAGTTTTACCGCAAACGTTCAAGTAAGCATAAAATGACTTTCAAAAATCCAATAGCTATGATATCCTAGTCCATTTTATGTGTTTTTCAGTTATCTATCCATCTAACATCAGCGCATGAGCTAATTCCAATTACACAATTTTCAGTTTTCAGAATAGCTCATAAATACACACTGAAACTTCAATTAAGCATATCTTAAGCTATACTTAACGAAATCATGCGATTCAAGCGAGCAAACTCAATAGTTTTTGGATAGCTATCTATCTATACACTTTATATTTACAGAAATTAAAGTCATTAAATCAGTATCATCGAAAAACAATTCGTGATTAAACCTTAGCATGCAATTTGGACATTATAACGACTAATTACGAGTACAAATACGACAAATTGAGCAATATAGCACCAAGACCATGCAAACATAAATAAAAATCAGATTTAGAAATATAAGGTGTATACCTTAATCGAGCAATCAATGGACGTTACTAGATGTAGAACGACGTGTAGAACAACTTTGATGTTCAAGGTTTTGTCTAATTTTGAGTTTTTGATGGTGGTAATGGTGGTTGCTAGTCGACGGTTCAAAGAGGGAGGGAGGAGAGCAAAAGTCGACTGAATTATTAGGTTAAGATAATGATGCAGTGATTTGTTACTAGTTATAATAGAGTTAGGGCCTAATTTAGATAGATCCAAATAACCATTAGCCCAAAATAAATCAAAGAAGCCCCCCTGTAAATTTCGACCAAGGGCTGAAAAGAAGAGTAATTGGGCTCTCAAATTTTGCTAGACAAGTTTCCTAAGTGTACCCATTAAGTTTCATTAGCCGAAAACGCAAACTGAATCGATAAACGTTAATTTCCCGTGTTATTAATCTCTAAAAATTCTAATAAATTAAAAGTATTTTTAAAATTTAATAATTATATAAAATAATTATTGAAAGTGAATTATTTTATGTTTTGGCGTGGTTGTTCACTAAGTGTGGTTCATTTCTAGTTGCGGTTAACCGTACCGAGTTCCCGGAATGTTAACCGATCGTTAAAACGCATCTCACCAAGTTTAATTTATTAAACATATAATAAATTAAATATGTTTTTCTTAAAGTTAATAATTATTAAAAATAATTATTTTATTAAAAATCGAGTGTTTTACAGTCTCGAAAGACATCTGTTGTAGTTCTTAAAACCATATCATTTTCTCAGTATTTCAAAAAATGAAATAAGTTTTCCTAATTAATATATTCACATATTAATTATAATGTTCTCCAATAACCAAGTATGCATTTAATTTGATTAAATACACAAAATTCAAGTAAGTACCTTTAAATAACTTAACGGACAGTTAACGAAGCTTAACGGAAATAGCAGGGTTGTTATATTGATCATATCATTCCAAACAATATCGAATAGTAATCTTCTACAACCAATGATACAATACTACCGAATAACCTTCAACCCATCATGGAAGAGACTGGATGCAATTATCAAACAATGGATTTACGAAACAATTTATAATGATATACTCAACACGATTCTTAAGCCCAGTTATACCGCTCAACAAGCATGGGATCATTTGAAGTTATTATTCATGACAATAGAACTTCATGATCTGTTCAACTCGAACAACGATTCACTAACAATAGCATAGAGAATTTCCCAAATGCATTGGCGTATGATGTGTTCTCAAAACTCTTAAGAAAACTCGATTCAAATACTACAAATAAGCACACAAAACTAACAAGCAACTAGGACCCAATCATCATAGCACTTTGCATGTAAGCATTCAATTCAAGTTCGTCCGAAGAGAGTAGCTTATATGAATATCGAAACTAATAATTGTCCTAGGTTGATTGGCGTGGGGGGGGGGGTGTTTGATTGATTTTTACACTAAAACTAGTTTATCAACTAGCAACTTAACACAAATGAAGATAACAATTAAACTAAGCGTGTTCACTTGCAATAATCCCCTCTATGCATTTGGATTGCCCCTTTATTTCCCTTTTTGTTCAATGATGATGAACTATTAAGTGTTTAGTGTTACCACTAGACTTTGATCAAACAAGGTTATAAACTCACATAAACTCCTTTAGATAATTAAATTAAGTTGAGTAGTCTTTGGGACCTTAATCATGGATTAAATTCAAATAAAACCCTTAACCAATTCAATCACTTGAAATGACTAACACTTCTATAGTTTTGACTAAAAGCCCTTTGAACTCCGACCAAATTAAAGACAATAATAACTTGAAATCTCTAACTTAGTTGTCTAGATCACCTAATTGTTTTGAAGTTTAAAATGAATCCCAAAACAAATCACTAAGCATTGGTCATCAAATTATAAGATCAAATGGAGCTTAAAACTCATATAGTAGTGGTTCTTCAATCAAAGCTCAACAACATACATCAATGATTCATTCAAACATCACTATTTCATTCGTTTAGAACAAATCTATGCATAGGAGTTCACAAAACAAGAAAACACTATAAATCTTGCCAATCATGGCTAGAACAATACTAATCAAAGAAGTAATTAAGCAAACAAACATCATTATTACAAATTAGGAAACTTTGCACAAAACTTTAGATCTAAAACTACTAGAGAAGATGAAGAAGATGAAGATCTTGTTGAATCTAGATGAATCCTTAAGCTAGCAAACAAAATTAGACCTCCAAACCTCAATCTAAGATGAAGATGATGATTTATAGGTTAAATTCACAGTGTAAAACTGCAGCTCTCTTTGACGAAACCCTATCTTTTTCCTTTTATAGGTGTAAAATTCAGCATCCAAAATAGCGTAGGTGCGCCGCACCTATTAAATGGTGTGCCGCACTATTGTACTGGGGGTAGGTGCGCCGCACCTGAAGGATGGTGCGCCGGCCCTTATAACATGCAATTTCTTTTTCAACTTCTGATCCAATTTCTGGGATTTCCTTTGATATGGTGTGCCGCACCATAGGTTTGGTGTGCCGCACCTTTGTAATGGACTTTCTGAAACTTCATTTTTCTCACTTAAAATTGCACATTTGCATTTTCCTTGCACTTTCAACCTTGCCCTGCACTTTGGTTCACTAATTTGGCTAGATTTTGGTCAATTGTTGCACCAAGATGAGTTTTTAGCCTTGAACCAACACAATTGCACTAATATCCATCTTCTGAACTTAATAAACCTCAAAAACGAGTGATACGAGGAAGATATTGCGAGGTAAAATATGTATAAATCGAGCAATATCAAATCCCCCACACTTAGGACTTTCTTTTCCTCAAGCAAGCTCAAATCAATCAAGCCATGAAGATAGCACCTCAAGATAATAATAGCATAGCAAGATCAAAATCAAAGTGCAAGAATTGAACATAAAGAGTTACCTCTATGATTATGCAACTTCGAAGGCTTAAGTGATCTCCAAAAACTTGGGATTATCCAATATCTAGCATCAAACTCTACTCCAACCTCCAATGATTCTACTTCCAAGAATCAAGCTCAACGATCTTCAATGAATCTTCATTAAAACTTCAATGGACAACTAGTGGCAATCCTTGACAAATTTTTCAATCTAAACCTCATAAACAACCACTACTCCTCCTAACCAAAACTTCATTATTCAAATTTCACAGCTTCTCACCATCTGATTCCTTCACAAACATCACAAACAACCAAGGACTTGGCTTCAAATTAACCAAAGTTGCTTAACGGGCAAAACTCAAGAGGTGGTGTACCAAACCACTAGATGTCTTCACGAATCATGACAATGAACAAACTTCAGCCTTCACAAACATCCTCAAAACATCCCAATTCAAGCCTAAATATACCCTTTTCAACCATTTTAACCACTCACAAAATCAAAACACAAACTTTCATCCTATAAAGGCTCTAAATCAACAATATCCGCAAGAATTTCATATTCAGATCAAATTTAGCGCAAATCTTTCTAGGAGCATTCTTCAAACCTTCTAAATTCAAGCATCACTTCCACCATCTATCTATCCTCATCATCAAGTCACAGATTGCTCAAATGCTTCACTTCGGTGTTGAGAGCACCAATGTCATGAGTCACCCAAGAAAAGTTTTTCCTTAGGGAAAATAAGGCCTTAGAAAATCTTTTTTTTCATATTTAGAACAAGAAAACAAGTCAAGTTTTTTACACTAGATGAGTTTTCCAAAAAATTTTGGTTTTTAAAGCTTTGTGCATCCGAAGCCATCCCGATTTTGGTACAATCGCACGGATAGCTATCGTCCCGGTATATCACATAAGTGAACTACCTCCTGGTTCGGAGGCGATGGAACAATAACTGTGTTGGGCTCAAAAAGTCTGTATGCATACAAACCATCCCGGTGGTGGGACGACCGCACGGGTTATTTCTAACCCCATAGACAAATTATCCGATTCGATAGCGATGGGAAAGCAATTACCTTGGGTGAGTGTTGAGGTGCCTTACTAGACTCTGGTGTTTAAGGAGCTAGACGAGAAGGCCACAATGGATTAGATTTGCCCTACCAAACCTATTCGGGTTGAAAGTTCACGACTTTCTCTCTCATCGGTACCATCACATCATGAAACGATGTTTAGTATAAAGTGGCACGGATTAGAGAGATCTCATTCCAAGTAGAACACACTCGGGAAGACTTGACTTCCTTGAATGGGTGGACCCGATCACCCAGAAGCGTCAAATTTCGAAACTTTGAATACTTAGCTACTTCCCACACATCGTGATTTTATGCTTATTGTGAGAAAAGGTAGGAAGCAGATACTACCTTTCCGTAATTGAAGAAAAGTGCCATGGTTTTTGACCATGGCGTGTGTTGTCTAATCAACACTAACATGAAGTCATTGCTCTTCCTAAAGAAGATATCACATTGTGAAGCTCGAGGCTCCTCTTCCCATGGTATGATACATCAGTGTGATACATCATGATATGATGCATCAACCAATGTCAATATGAAATGGTGTGGATTAGAAAGTCTCCCACATCAAGTAGAATGAAATTTACTTCTTTAGATGATGGACTCGACCCATCGAGAGTGTTAACTTATTTCATTTAACCACTCGGCTTTGTTGCACAACATAGAAGACTTTACTTCCAATCATACTTTCATTCTTTAAAGATATTTACTTTAAGTACACTTTGATTGAACCAAGTGGAAGACTTTACTTCCACTTGAAATGAATCATCCCAAAATACAAGCTTTATACCATTTTGTTACTTAATGATTAGTATTATGTAATAGTAAACTTGTTCCAAAAATTTTCAAAAACTTGAATTGATTATGTTTTAAGTGTATGCGACATTCTCAAATTTTAGACATTTTGTCCAAGAATTATTTTCTTCCCCCACACTTGAATCCATGTAATTTTCCATTACATGTATTCATCAACTAGAAATAATTTGAAGGGACAAATAGAAGAAATGAGAAGAGAAGAGAATTGGGACCGGTTATGAAGAACAATTGTCTTCGTTTTCATTTAAATTGAAAAGTATCTCCAAACATTGAAAGTTGATGAGCTTGATGCCTGAACATAATGCCAGGCTTTGATAAATCATCAACATCATCTTGCCACCAACAACCAAACAAACAAGACAACAAACAACACAAACATCCACAAGCTATTCAAACACATTCCATCAAACATACCACAAACTAATGACCAAAGTTGTTAAGCTATTACAATCATCCCAAATATAAAGTGTTTCAAATCATCCTACATCACAACTTAGATGCAAACACACATGAATCTATCATAAATCCAAGTTCACAATCACAATAATTAACAAACCAACACAATTCAAACAAAGTTTCACAAATCACATGTCAACAAACCACATCACAAATATTGTTTAGAAATAAGGAGTACCACAATTACCAAAAATCAAATGGGCCACCGCACGAACTTCCTCCTTAGTTGGTTTGATTTTCACACCTTTGCCCTTCTTAATCTTGTTGTGCTTGCCTCACTCTTTCAAATTCTTGAATCTTTGTCGCTTGCCTTATAGCTTCTTGCGGGTCAAATGGGGGTGTATGTGCGGAAAATGGTCATTCACGATCATAAGGGTGCATAATGAGGCTCAAGTTTCCAAGTGGCGGTTGGGTCACGCTGGGACAAGTGCATGACATGGGAGTGCCACAATTGACGGGATTCCATTCTCGCAAGACGGTATTGTGTTTCATCGTACTCTAATTGCCTTTGCAAATTCATGTTACCGAATTGTTCAACAAACCAATCTCGGGATAACCCATCGTGTCCCGAACTACCCGGACCACAAGATATAGCACCGTGTGTTGGTGCATAGTTACCATAGCCTACATTAACATTACACTCCCAAATACGCTCCATTTCCTCTTCCTCGTTATCCTCAGCCCTTTATTCTTGACGATACCATTTCATATAACGCTCATTCTTTCTCAACAATATGTTACCACCCTTGTAGTCAACATAATTAAATTGGTTCATCGGTAACTTCTCTAGGCCACTAAAATCAACGTTCAAAATTTTGCTACCCGAGTAACAAAATGCCCCCCCCCCCCCTACTTGGATTTGCTGCCTTGGCTCTGGTTTCATCGTAAAGATAGTTGGCAATGATATTTGGTACATGCACATGGGCATGTCGATCAATTCGATCGACCAACCAATATCTAGAACATACATTTTTTCATTACTACGCTTTCAAAAATTGACCGTGTTCGCAATGAACCGGTCAATGACCCAGAGTTTGTGGGTCCTAAGGGTCACATCAACCTCTTTTCTTGGCTTATATGGGGCCTCGCTCATACGATACCATGCGGACTTAAGTGAAGTTATTCGAGTAGGTATTGCTCACAACCGGACAAATAAACCTCAAACTCACTAGACTCCTTAAACTCTTCATATATCCGAAGTGCCTTGCAAAAATCCCAGATGCTTAAATGGTGAAACTTTTCCCCTAGTTGAAACCAAAGATCGTTAGGGTCCTCAATGTCAAAAACCCTCAGGTTGAACCTAAGGGTCGTTAAGAATTCGTGGGTTAAAACTGGGTAGACTAGCTCATTGAACGTGATTAATGGTTCCCAAGGTCAAAGGATCCTTCGTTTATACTTAACTTTAAAAGCCCATAACATCTCGTTGTTCATACCGGCTTGGCGGAAGAGTTCCCAATCGATATATTTGGATACATGAACATCATTTTGCATCCTTAGTTCCATGTAGGTCCTAAGGTTGGGATTCATAAGGACTATTTGCAACCAAGGCTGGTTGGTAAGCCTACGGATATCCTGAGGGACTTGGGGCATTTGTTCATGGTCCGACTCATAACTCGAGTCATTTTGGGTTGTAGCTGGAGCTTTGCCCCTCCCTACACCTCTAGCAAGGCTTGCGAGCCTTCCACGTTTTGCCAGTTCTTTTGATGATGTAGGCACTTTATGAAAGGACCCGTTCATATACATTATAAACGATTCACAATAGTTGATTACATTGCGAGGTATTTGACCTCTATATGGTACATTTTACAAACATTGCATTCGTTTTTAAAAGACAATCTTTCTTTACATCAAAAATTGACAGGCATGCATACCATTTCATAATATCCACTATCCAACTATAAATTGATTTAATAATAATCTTTGATGAACTCAATGACTCGAATGCAACGTTCTTCGAAATATGCTATGAAAGACTCCAAGTAATATCTTTAAAATGAGCAAATGCACAGCGGAAGATTTCTTTAACACCTGAGAATAAACATGCTTTAAAGTGTCAACCAAAAGGTTGGTGAGTTCATTAGTTTATCATAATCATTTATTTCCATCATTTTAATAGACCACAAGAATTTCATTTCCAGTTCTCATAAATGTACGTCCCATGCATAGAGACAAAAAATAATCATTCATATGGTGAACACCTGGTAACCGACATTAACTAGATACATATAAGAATATCCCCTATCATTCCGGGATCCTCCTTCGGACATGATATAATTTCGAAGTACTAAAGCATCCGGTACTTTGGATGGGGTTTGTTAGGCCCAATAGATCTATCTTTAGGATTCGCGTCAATTAGGTTGTCTGTTCCCTAATTCTTAGATTACCAGACTTTAATAAAAAGGGGCATATTCGATTTTGATAATTCAACCATAGAATGTAGTTTCAATTACTTGTGTCTATTTCGTCAAACATTTATAAAAGCACATGTATTCTCAGTCCCAAAAATATAAAGGGTAAAAAGGCAAATGAAACTCACCATACTGTATTTCGTAGTAAAAATACATATAACGTCATTGAACAAGTGCAAGGTTGGCCTCGGATTCACGAACCTAAATTAATTATATATATTTATATGTGTTGGTCAATATTTGTCTAACAAATTAGGTCAAGTCATAGTGTACCACAATCCTAATGCTCGAGACTAATATGCAAAAGTCAACAAAAGTAAATTTGACTCAAAATAATTTCCAAAAATCTATACATGATTAATATATAGTTTAAATATCGTCGTTTTATATTTTTAAATATTTTTAAAAGATTTATTAGTGTAAATAATATAATTTATTTATTAATAAATAAAATTTTATATTATATTTATATAATAAATATAGTTTTATATATATTAAGTAATAAAATTTATAGGGTTCATTTAATATTATAAAGATAATATGATAGTTATTATTAAAGTAAGTTATTACACGTAGTAAAATATGTTTGTATCAAATATTTATTTGATAAAATAATATCTATAATGATAGTAAGTAAAAGTTGTATTATTTTGTAATAATAATTATTATTATAAAAATATCAATATTTATAATTACTAAGATGACATTATGATAAAACGATAATTCTAATTATGATAACTTTAATATTTACGATAATTTTTAATATTATCTTTAAAATAATAATTCTATTTAAAATAATAATAATAATAATAATGATATTTTATAGTAACAATGACATTTCTATTAAAATGATAATTTTTGTTAAAATGATAGTTTTAATACTAACGATAATTTTAATAATAATAGTAATGATAAAAATAATAAGAACGATAATTTTATCTAAATCAATATCTTATAATATTTTAATTTCATCATGATACTCTTACCCATTATTTCCTAATCGTTTCGTTTAATAGCTTTTTATCGTCTTTTATATCGTGTTCGTAATAATGATAATAATAGTAATCAAAATAATTAGGTGTTGCAAATATTTGTTTTAATTACACTAATATTAATAATGATAGTTACTATAACATTATTAACGATAATACTAATAATTATCTTAATGATAATATAGTAATAATAATAATAACAATAACAATAACCATTTTTAAATAATGATATATATATTAATAATGATAATAATAATAATAATAATAATAATACTAATAATAATAATAATAATAATAATAATAATAATAATAATAATAATAATAATAATAATAATAATAATAATAATAATAATAATAATAATTGGATAATAATAATAATACTAATTATAACTTTAACGATAATAACGATAGTAATAATAAAAAAAATAACAATTTTTAATGATAAATCCTTTTATTGATAAAGATAATAATAATAATAATAATAAGATAAAACTAGAACGACGATAATAACGACGATAATAATAATCATTTTTAATAATAATACAAAAATTCGATGGACTATAACTTCCAATCCGTTCATCGAAATCATTCGATATCTAAATGAAAAGTTCTTAATTTTTCGCTAGCTTTTCAACGACATGCATATCTTATACCTTATCTCAGTTGCATATATAACTAATTCAGGATTCAACATAACCTAACTAAAGGCAATATCAAAAGTACAAACATGCATAATCCTATATACTCGAGCACTAGTCAGGGATACACTATTAGTATGTAAAAGTTAAATTATGAGTACTCACGTATCAATATTGAGATTCAATATTGCAGGAAAGGTACGTAGACGCAACGGAGATGATAAACACTATATTGATCTCACGAGCATACCCATGAACCATACCCAATCACCTCCATAGCTATAACCCATAATTTCCTTAATCCAATCCCACTCGAAAAACAGTTTCGAAATCACTAGGACAACACTCTGACGTAATATTTTATGTATACTAATAATATCTTGAAATAATACGGAGTAAATATATATATGTAAATCGATTGAGAGAGTTTAGAGAAAAATATTTTCAAGTTTCTTATGAAATAATGAAACCTATTGAATTCTATTTATAATAGATTTTTGAATTATTAAAGTGAATTATTAAAGTATGAATTATTAAAGTGAATTATTAAAGTATGAATTATTAAAGTGAATTATTAAAGTATGAATTATTAAAGTGAATTATTAAAGTATGAATTATTAAAGTGAATTATTAAAGTATGAATTATTAAAGTGAATTATTAAAGTTAAAGTAAAGTAAAAATAAAGTAAAGGTAAAGTTTAAGTATAGTAAAAGTATAAAACTATGTACGTATAATACGCGTATAAATATATATAATATTAATTTAAATCGTTATATATATTTAATAAAATAAAATATAAATATCGTTATCTTTATCATACTGGTTAAGTAATGAGTTGTCAAAAGTGGTTCTAGATATTTATAAAAGTTATATACGTTTTAATAATAAAGTTCTTTTTAAACTGAAAACGTTTTTGTACGTTTGAAACTAAATCAAATAAATATAATAATTTTGTTTTCCAAAACCAAATATATTTTTAAGAATCATTTTGTTTAAAGGTTAAAATAATGGAAATCGTTATATCATAAAATGTTTTAGAAAAGTAGAATCATATATATTCATAATAGGTTTCAAGTTTTTAAATTACAGTTTGTTGGTGAAGCATGGGATAAAGTTCAAAGGTTAAATAAACGTATGAAATCATCTTAATGAAAAATGTCGAGTTACATAACTTGTCGATATCCAACATCTAAGTTATTTACACTTCACGTTCTTACTTATAAATCACTTTACCATTTTCCGAATGTTGTCAAAAAGAATAGATTTCTTAAATCACAGTGGACCTCATAACATAGACCCGTAATCATATCATAATGTATTTGATAAATCAATCATTTGATATTATCTTCTAATTCCATCGATAAACATATTGAAACAAATACATTCATGTAAAGTATTATACATTTAATACTTTATTAATATTCTCAAGTTATAATATATATATATACATATATATACATATTTATTTATATATAACGGTTCGTGAATCGTCGGAATTTGGTCGAGGTTATAATGAATGTATGAACACAATTTAAAATTCTTGAGATTTAACTTAACAAACTTTGCTTATCGTGTCGGAATAATATAAAGATAAAGTTTAAATTTGGTTGGAAATTGCTGGGTTGTCACAGTACCTACCCGTTAAAGAAATTTCGTCCCGAAATTTGAGTGGAAAGGTCGCGAATGATAATAAGTATGTTTTCATGATGCATACAGGCTGAAAATTAGAGTTTTATCATCAGCGAATAATTTGGATAAACAATCCATTTATATGAAGAGTACGAATGAAGCTAACATAGAAGAGTGAAATGAGTAAGTGTAGATTCATCTTATCATTTGACGTAGATATGATTGATTTCCAGATTTCAAGGGATTTGAAGAAAATCTTTGTAATAAGATTTGATTCTCCGGTAACAAAAGGAATTAGGATCCGCTTTAAATGCGATCGTCCATTTTAATTCTTCTCTCAGAGATTTTCTTATAAATTCACCTCCTTCGTTTTCTTACAACTCACACCTTCTGTTGATGCATTTTACGCAAGTCCCTAGACATCTACCCACGTCCATTGCAGGTACAACAGTTTACAGGCTACCATGATCGTTCGTTATTATCCTATCCGTGTTTGTATATGGTTACAGCAATTGCAGGAACGAGATTTGGATGTTTGACTATGTTAGACTTAGTCAGACGTCCTAGTGAATCCTCACTCATACGGCTGACAGGCTCATACGCACGGTTGATGCTGAGCTAAGTCACAATTACAATCTAAATGAGAAGACACGAGTGAGTGATCACCCGTATGGCTGATGAAGCCAACTCGTATGTGTGATGGATGAATCGTACGGGTGAGTCAACAGCAGGGGTATATAAAGTCTTATGTTCTTCATTTTAGGTTAAGCCTCTCATTTGTTACACACACTCAGATCTGGTGAGCTCCTCCGATTCTCTCTCAACCCAAATCACCCAGGTGGTGAATAATAGCTCTAGGTGTTGATCTAATCACACTTGATTTAGTTGTGGTATGACTAAATTAATCCCAAAAAGCTTAACCTATTCACTAGAGGGTTTGATTTACTTATTTCGTCATTGTGTGTGTTAAATCTGTTGATTTCTAAGTTCCTAGTCATGTTTCATCACCTTCTATTCTTTTCCCCTCAACTCATATTTTAAAGTATTCATCAATATGCTCCATCCAGTTCTGATTCTCGATATACTTATAACTTTCATATCGGTCATTCTTCTTTTTCATCTACCGCCGGAAGAATCTATTTACTTCTACTATACTCTTGGGTTTATAGTGTTTCTAGTTCTCCCGTGTCTTTATATTGCTATATGCATCGATATATATGGTTTATAATTTTTGGTTTATCGTTGGGCTTTATATCTTCCCTTATATTTCAAAGTCTCTGTTTCTATCTTCTATAATCATTGTCATCCACAGTTAATGCTCTCTTTTATTTGCTGCAATTCATACCCCAATTTCTATTTCGGAGTTTTGTCCTTTCGTTTCTTCTTCTTGCGATTAAGCACCGCTTGTAATGGTCCAGAATTCACAGATATGAACTTCGGAATGAACATTGTTAATGTTCTAGGAAGGAAATTGTGATGGCACGATCTTGACTTGTCAAATTACTAGAATACCTCGTAAAAGGCCGAATCATCAAGAAATATTTTATTGATATTTTAGAGGTTAAATAGAATACAAGAGTCGTATAACATGGCACATGATGATGTTATGATCTGTGAATCATCACGTTCCATTTAGAAACTCAGCATGAATTACTGTAATATAATCACGTTGATCAAGTGTCATTATATTATACTAACTCATGCTTCAGTTTCCAACACTACTTCAAAAAACATTCATATTTTAAACTCAAAGGTTTACAGAGTATGGGAACTAAACAGTTTCCTTTTTGATGTAATACAGATAGCGCAAAGAGATAAATGATTCCAGATAAGAATATTTATGGAAATATCTTCAGAAATATGGAGGATATTTATAATGAAAGATACGATGATATCTTAGAATTTCTAATATCAGAGGATGATGAAGAATATTGTCTGTAAGGGTTTAGTGTCAGGAACAAGGTATTCGTTAATGACTTCAGCAGACACTGAATCATTTGGATTCTTTGAAGGCATGTTCAGTCTTTGTGATTTGTCCACAGCCTCCTTCATACTTTGCTCAATCCGTTTTCCAGTTCCAAAACTTCTCTATTTCTGAGCTTTGTTAATACACTAATCTTTATCATCAAACTTTTTACTACTAAGGTCATTTACAGTTTTTGTTGCTTCATCAGCATTTCGAGAACTAGTTCGCGGTTCAGAGTGTTTTTCAGAAACTTCACATTCGAAGTATGTAAGCCTTGGAAATAGACGTTATGTATAACTGTTGGCGTCAACATGCTGTGAGATTTCAAAATACTGGTTGCTAATTCCCAATGATTCGTATGGCAATTCTCGTTACAAGAGGCAGATGAGTAAATGATGAGGTTTCGATAAATATAAAGATTCTTCGGAATGCCCAAGATCAGTGAAGTTGTTGGTAAGTTTATTGCTAATGTGGTGGAATATGATAGGTTCTCCGGTAACAAAAGGGTAATCACATATATCAAAATTATGATAAGGCTACTCCGAATGAAAAAATCGAAGTTGTCTTGCTGGAGCTGTGATATAATTTGCTACTTTGCAAAGGAATTGCAAGGTTATTTTGGCTAATAAATGCCAAAAGATCTGACACAGATATGTGTTGAATTATGACTTTGGTTTCGAGAGCTTTTTAAGTACATAACTGTGGGTAATATGTGGTTGGATCATCATCTCGATTGCTCATTATTTGAAGTGTCTTGAGAGATTTTCGAAGGGTTTGAACACAGATTGTAATCGTTTGTATACATTTGATGTTCTAACACACCTTTGAAGTCAAAGTATAGCTTTAAAAGATGTAGGAATCTAAAAGTGATGGTACCGGTTATATCTCGAATTGAATTATGAGATTTTAAAATCAGAATATGTAATTGGGTTTGAATGAGTATGGTTGTTTTGATTTCTATGAAAGAATGTATATTATTGTGAAAGTAGGAAGTATAATTGATAATTTGCTTAATCTGATTCGAAGAATGTAACATATTAATTGTGAATTTATATATCTCTATCGGGTATTACCTACCCGTTAAAAAATTTTCACAATTAATATTTTGTACATAAGAATTTTATTACAGTCTTTATGAAAATATATATGTATATATTCTCCTCAGATGTAACATAGATTTTAATGAGTTAATACTAAATTAAACTCATTCAATTTACGGTTGGAACTAGAATTGAATAATTCCTTGAAGGCTTTAGAGGTTACATAAGTATTTCTTCAATAATATTGAAATTACGAATCAATACTTCGTTATTTGTTGAGATGTGATGTTGGTTTTCGTTAAATTCTTGTGAACTTCGCAAAGTACGAATGATGTTATCTGAAAAGTTTCGGTTACATCAATGATGAAGTGTAAAATCAAATATATACTTGATTTATTAGGAATTGGAACTTGTTGAATTGAGACAGAGATTGTAGTTAACGATGGTTAAGTTGCGGGCGAGGGACGTACATTATTGCATATTTGTAATATGAATTAACCGAGTAGTTAAGATTCACACACAATAGCTTAGCACCAAAAAGATTTATTTTTTATTTCAAAATATATATATATATATATATATATATATATATATATATATATATATACATACATATATATATATATACATATATATATATATACATATATATATACATATATATATATATATATATATATATATATATATATATATATATATATATATATATATATATATATATATATATATATATATATATATATATATATATATATATATATATATATATATAATTTCTTCAGAGGGAATGAGTTAATTCTTCATAACTTGTTGATACAATATACACGTTATTGATTCGTAATGATGTCCACAGTGATTCTTAAACTGACAGAGTTTGTGATGTTATAGGTGTTGTTGATTCTGATGTTGACTGTACTGACGATGCTGGTGACGTTGACGGTACTGTTGATGTTGTTGGTAAAACAATTTTAACTTGTTAATCACACACCATTTTTGTCAGGGTTTCTACTCTTCCTTCTATCATTTTGGTTCGCTTAACTGATTTATGGTTAGGGCTAGATTAGATAATCTCTAAGACTTTAGAGATTATATAATCGCTGCGGAATGTTTCTCCAATGAAGTTATGAATTAATACTTCGTCAGTTATTGTTGTTGGTACTCCATGGTATCTATGGTGCGCATGACGTTGATGCTCGTGGGACAGATTGTGAAGTTGAGGTTTACAACGCGGTTATAGTTGGAGGTGGTAATGGTACTGTTGGCGTTGATGATGGTGGTACTGGTTATGCTGCTGGTGCTGCTGCTGGTGTTTGTAATCTCTGCACCATATTCTCCAAAGCCACTACCCGAGCGCGAAGTTCGTTGACTTCTTCTATTATTCCAGGATGATTGTCGGTCAGAACGAGCGGATAAATAAAATCTAGAATTTGATGTAGTATATAATCATGACGAGATACCCTGGAAATGAGAGAGAAAATGGTGTCTCGAACAGGTTCGCCGGTAAGTGCTTCAAGTTCTTTGTCAAGAGGGCAATGTGGTGGATGGAAAGGATCGCCTTCTTCTTGTTTCCAATGATTGAGGAGGCTACGAACTCATCTCCAATTTATCCAGAATAGGTGATGACTGATTGGTTGATCCATTTCGGTCACACTGCTTTCGGAGCTTGAGTGAGATTCCATTTCGGAATCCGAGTGACTTGAACTGATGACAAATTCCATTTCGTATGATTGGATAAAGGATTTTCGATATAAAATGATTTTTCGGCTATCGGGTGGTATTCTATTTACATAGGATATCTATATATAGAGATCAAAAGATTTCATAGATTACGGAGGAATTTGCGGGATATGTCAGGCAAAGTTTAAGTAACAGATACGATAAGATATGATTTAGCAGATACGCTAAGATATGAATTCTGTCTATACACTACTCATGCAATTAATGTAGCAAGATGTGTCTAGACTAATAATGATAAGCAGGTAATTTCCTATGGATGATAAGCAGATGATTTCCGACTAGAAATGATAAGCAAAACTTTTGAAATGCAGACACGGTCGAAGTCCAGACTCACTAATGCATCCTAACGACTTATCAGTTAGACACACTAATGCAGAAATGGTTCGCTAAGACCACCGCTCTGATACCAACTGAAAGGACCCGTTCATATACATTATAAACGATTCACAATAGTTGATTACATTGCGAGGTATTTGACCTCTATATGATACATTTTACAAACATTGCATTCGTTTTTAAAAGACAATCTTTCTTTACATCAAAAATTGACAGGCATGCATACCATTTCATAATATCCACTATCCAACTATAAATTGATTTAATAATAATCTTTGATGAACTCAATGACTCGAATGCAACGTTCTTCGAAATATGCTATGAAAGACTCCAAGTAATATCTTTAAAATGAGCAAATGCACAGCGGAAGATTTCTTTAACACCTGAGAATAAACATGCTTTAAAGTGTCAACCAAAAGGTTGGTGAGTTCATTAGTTTATCATAATCATTTATTTCCATCATTTTAATAGACCACAAGAATTTCATTTCCAGTTCTCATAAATGTACGTCCCATGCATAGAGACAAAAAATAATCATTCATATGGTGAACACCTGGTAACCGACATTAACTAGATACATATAAGAATATCCCCTATCATTCCGGGATCCTCCTTCGGACATGATATAATTTCGAAGTACTAAAGCATCCGGTACTTTGGATGGGGTTTGTTAGGCCCAATAGATCTATCTTTAGGATTCGCGTCAATTAGGGTGTCTGTTCCCTAATTCTTAGATTACCAGACTTTAATAAAAAGGGGCATATTCGATTTCGATAATTCAACCATAGAATGTAGTTTCAATTACTTGTGTCTATTTCGTCAAACATTTATAAAAGCACATGTATTCTCAGTCCCAAAAATATAAAGGGTAAAAAGGCAAATGAAACTCACCATACTGTATTTCGTAGTAAAAATACATATAACGTCATTGAACAAGTGCAAGGTTGGCCTCGGATTCACGAACCTAAATTAATTATATATATTTATGTGTTGGTCAATATTTGTCTAACAAATTAGGTCAAGTCATAGTGTACCACAATCCTAATGCTCGAGACTAATATGCAAAAGTCAACAAAAGTAAATTTGACTCAAAATAATTTCCAAAAATCTATACATGATTAATATATAGTTTAAATATCGTCGTTTTATATTTTTAAATATTTTTAAAAGATTTATTAGAGTAAATAATATAATTTATTTATTAATAAATAAAATTTTATATTATATTTATATAATAAAATATAGTTTTATATATATTAAGTAATAAAATTTATAGGGTTCATTTAATATTATAAAGATAATATGATAGTTATTATTAAAGTAAGTTATTACACGTAGTAAAATATGTTTGTATCAAATATTTATTTGATAAAATAATATCTATAATGATAGTAAGTAAAAGTTGTATTATTTTGTAATAATAATTATTATTATAAAAATATCAATATTTATAATTACTAAGATGACATTATGATAAAACGATAATTCTAATTATGATAACTTTAATATTTACGATAATTTTTAATATTATCTTTAAAATAATAATTCTATTTAAAATAATAATAATAATAATAATAATAATAATAATGATATTTTATAGTAACAATGACATTTCTATTAAAATGATAATTTTTGTTAAAATGATAGTTTTAATACTAACGATAATTTTAATAATAATAGTAATGATAAAAATAATAAGAACGATAATTTTATCTAAATCAATATCTTATAATATTTTAATTTCATCATGATACTCTTACCCATTATTTCCTAATCGTTTCGTTTAATAGCTTTTAATCGTCTTTTATATCGTGTTCGTAATAATGATAATAATAGTAATCAAAATAATTAGGTGTTGCAAATATTTGTTTTAATTACACTAATATTAATAATGATAGTTATTATAACATTATTAACGATAATACTAATAATTATCTTAATGATAATATAGTAATAATAATAATAACAATAACAATAACCATTTTTAAATAATGATATATATATTAATAATGATAATAATAATTATAATACTAATAATAATAATAATAATAATAATAATAATAATAATAATAATAATAATAATAATAATAATAATAATAATAATAATAATAATTGGATAATAATAATAATACTAATTATAACTTTAACGATAATAACGATAGTAATAATAAAAAAAAATAACAATTTTTAATGATAAATCCTTTTATTGATAAAGATAATAATAATAATAATAAGATAAAACTAGAACGACGATAATAACGACGATAATAATAATCATTTTTAATAATAATACAAAAATTCGATGGACTATAACTTCAAATCCGTTCATCGAAATCATTCGATATCTAAATGAAAAGTTCTTAATTTTTCGCTAGCTTTCCAACGACATGCATATCTTATACCTTATCTCAGTTGCATATATAACTAATTCAGGATTCAACATAACCTAACTAAAGGCAATATCAAAAGTACAAACATGCATAATCCTATATACTCGAGCACTAGTCAGGGATACACTATTAGTATGTAAAAGTTAAATTATGAGTACTCACGTATCAATATTGAGATTCAATATTGCAGGAAAGGTACGTAGACGCAACGGAGATGATAAACACTATATTGATCTCACGAGCATACCCATGAACCATACCCAATCACCTCCATAGCTATAACCCATAATTTCCTTAATCCAATCCCACTCGAAAAACAGTTTCGAAATCACTAGGACAGCACTCTGACGTAATATTTTATGTATACTAATAATATCTTGAAATAATACGGAGTAAATATATATATGTAAATCGATTGAGAGAGTTTAGAGAAAAATATTTTCAAGTTTCTTATGAAATAATGAAACCTATTGAATTCTATTTATAATAGATTTTTGAATTATTAAAGTGAATTATTAAAGTATGAATTATTAAAGTGAATTATTAAAGTATGAATTATTAAAGTGAATTATTAAAGTATGAATTATTAAAGTGAATTATTAAAGTATGAATTATTAAAGTGAATTATTAAAGTATGAATTATTAAAGTGAATTATTAAAGTTAAAGTAAAGTAAAAATAAAGTAAAGGTAAAGTTTAAGTATAGTAAAAGTATAAAACTATGTACGTATAATACGCGTATAAATATATATAATATTAATTTAAATCGTTATATATATTTAATAAAATAAAATATAAATATCGTTATCTTTATCATACTTGTTAAGTAATGAGTTGTCAAAAGTGGTTCTAGATATTTATAAAAGTTATATACGTTTTAATAATAAAGTTCTTTTTAAACTGAAAACGTTTTTGTACGTTTGAAACTAAATCAAATAAATATAATAATTTTGTTTTCCAAAACCAAATATATTTTTAAGAATCATTTTGTTTAAAGGTTAAAATAATGGAAATCGTTATATCATAAAATGTTTTAGAAAAGTAGAATCATATATATTCATAATAGGTTTCAAGTTTTTAAATTACAGTTTGTTGGTGAAGCATGGGATAAAGTTCAAAGGTTAAATAAACGTATGAAATCATCTTAATGAAAAATGTCGAGTTACATAACTTGTCGATATCCAACATCTAAGTTATTTACACTTCACGTTCTTACTTATAAATCACTTTACCATTTTCCGAATGTTGTCAAAAAGAATAGATTTCTTAAATCACAGTGGACCTCATAACATAGACCCGTAATCATATCATAATGTATCTGATAAATCAATCATTTGATATTATCTTCTAATTCCATCGATAAATATATTGAAACAAATACGTTCATGTAAAGTATTATACGTTTAATACTTTATTAATATTCTCAAGTTATAATATATATATACATATATATACATATTTATTTATATATAACGGTTCGTGAATCGTCAGAATTTGGTCGAGGTTATAATGAATGTATGAACACAATTTAAAATTCTTGAGATTTAACTTAACAAACTTTGCTTATCGTGTCGGAATAATATAAAGATAAAGTTTAAATTTGGTTGGAAATTTCTGGGTTGTCACACTTTAGTCTGCAAGAACACAAGAAAACAACACCAAACAATATTATTAACATTAAAGCATAGTGCCACACTTGTCAAATTTACCAACTTTTTTCAAATTTGAAAACTTTACTAAATGTAAGTCATCATAAAGCATGAAAGTAAAAGCATTAAGTCAAGCATGCATAAGCATTCAGCCCTTTGATTCATAATAGTCAAACATGGTCAACATGACTCAATTGAAAAAGTCAAACCCTAGTTAAAGTTTAAAAGTCAAACTAAGATTATGACTAGAAGCATGTGTCAAAGTGTAGCAATTAGCCATGTTATACCATTATCATTCATAAACAAACAAGCTTTCACCACTAAGTCACCCTAATTTTTCAAACATAATCAAAGTCAAAGAATAAGAACCCTAATTTCAATTTAAGTGCATAAATGCATGAAAATTGGATACTTTTTGATCTAGACCTGTCAGAGTAGCATATAATAACCAATTGCATCATTATATTTTCAATTAGACACCACATTCAAAAAGCCCCAAATTGGAATGAACCCTAAAAATTTAAAGTTCATTTTTTTTTTTTTGAAATCAAGCATGCAAATCATGTTAGGAAGCATGTTAATAACAAGAATCCATCACCAGTTTAACATAATCATCATCAATTGTTCACAACTCTAGAAGAAAATGCAAGCAAGAAGATGGCAAGAATCATGTAAAAATTTGCAAATAAAGAGTAATGATGCATGAATCTTACTTTTCCCATGTTAAATGATATGATAATGCAAGAAATCTTCACAAAAGATGGTAATTTTATGCTAGGATTCGAAGTGGTTGAGTCTTGGTCGGCTAAAGAGAAAATAATGAAGTGAGTGTGTGAAAAGTGGGTGAAAAAGTGCAGAATTTTAGATTTAAAAAAGCTAGGTGCGCCGCACCTAGCATCTGGAGTGCCACTCCATTGTATAGACATTAGGTGCGCCACACCAAATTGTAGGTACGCCGCACCATTTCAAAGGAGAAAGTGGTTGTGACTTCTGATGTGAATTTATCAAAAATCAGGCAAACGGTGCGCCGCTTCTGACCTCAACTGCATCGTACCTTATAACATGGTGGTGCGCCACACCTAATAAAAGGTGCATCGCACTATTTCACTGGCAGGCTACTGATTATGTTTTTCCAAAATTTAGTGTATTGGTGCGGCGATTTGGGAGTCAGGTGTGCCTCACCATTAAATTAACGTTTCCAACTTAGTTTTTTCAGCATCAAACCCAACACTTAGCTATTTTTCATATCAACAAACACAAAGACAATGAAAACACAATCTTTTGGGTTTTTGGTTTATAAATGTATGGAATGCAACTATATGCCAATTCAACTAGCAAAATCAGTATCATACAACCTACATGTGATGCAACTACTCATGAACAATCTATAAACAAGTTGTGATGATTTTAAAGTCTAGGGTCTATCTCATGACCCGTTTAAAGCACATGGTGTCATTTTGGGTAAAGGGTGATGTCGTCAAGAACAAGTGAATTGACTTCATCAATATAAACCTTCAATCGATGGCCATTCACCTTAAAGGTGTTGCGATTACCAGTCAATTCCACATAACCCGTCGAGTAAACCTTTTTCACAATGTAAGGACCCGTCCATCTTGACCTCAACTTCCCGGGTGAAAACTTAAATCTAGAGTTGAACACAAGGACTTTTTCATTGGGGTGAAACTCATTAACTTCCTTAAGAAGGGAATCATGCCACTTTTTAGTCTTCTCCTTGTAGGTCAAGGAGTTTTCATAAGCTTCTAGCCTAAGTTCGTCCAACTCATGCAATTGCATGGTCCTCTTCTCTCCCACTTATTCCAAATCTAGGTTAACTTGCTTCAACGCCCAATAGGCCCTATGCCCAACCTCCACCAGGAGGTGACATGACTTTCCATAAACCAATCTAGATTGTGTTATGCCAATAGGGGTCTTGAATGCGATCCTAAAAGCTCACAAAGCATCGTTAAGTTTAGTTGACCAAACCTTAGGGTTATTGTTGACCGTTTTCTCGAATTCTATTAAGTGCTCGGTTCGTGTTCTCCACTTGACCACTCGTTTGAGGGTGGTATGGTGTTGAGAACCAGTGTGTCACCCCATACTTCTCTAACACTTTCTCTAAAAGATTTTTTGCAAAATGTGTGCCTCTATCCGAGATCAAAGCCTTGGGGATTCCAAACCTATGGAATATTTTTTTTAAGAATTTGACCACAACCGTAGCATCGTTAGTAGCCAAGGCCTTTGCTTCGGCCTACTTAGACACATAGTCAACCGCTACAAGTATATACTTGCATTGGTTGGAACTAGGGAAAGGTCCCATAAAATCTATTCCCCATACATCAAACACTTCATAAATTTGTATCCCCGTTTAGGGCATCTCACCTTGTTTGGAGATGGACCCTGAACGTTGACATGCATCACACATTCTAACCAAATCATGGGCATCCTTAAAAATCGTTGGCCAATCAAACCCTGAGTCAAACACCTTTTGGGTGGTGTGACTTGGCCCAAAATGACCTCCTGTGGACCCCTAGTGCCATTCCTCAAGAATTTGTCGGGCCTCTAGCTGAAATACACATCTCCTAATGACTTGATCCGCACCGATTCAAAAAGATCGTGGTGCTCCCAAAAATAAAACTTTAAGTCCGAAAAGAACTTATTCTTTTATTGGTAAGTGTACCCTTTTTGGAGCACACCCGAGGCAAGGTAATTAGCAAAGTCTGCAAATTATAGGAATTCGGTGTTAATCTCAATTCTCATCAAAGACTTATCGGGGAAGGTGTCCTTAACCACCAATTTATCGAGTTGGTCCAAGTTAGGATTCTCGAGTCTTGGGAGATGGTCCGTCGCTAGGTTTTCGGCCCCTTTATAATCTTTAATCTCAATATCATACTCTTGAAGGAGTAGTACCCACCGAATGAGTCGGTGTTTAGAATCTTTCTTTGCAAATAGGTACTTAATAGCCGAATGGTCGGTGTAAACAATGGTTTTCGACAATACTAAGTAAGCTTGAAATTTATCAAAGGCAAAAACAACTGCAAAGAGTTCATTTTCGGTTGTTGTGTAATTGATTTGGGTGCCCATTAGAGTCTTACTAGCATAATAGATTGGGCAAAAGTGATTGTCAATTCTTTGGCCAAGAACCATGATGTGACTACAAAGATACGGCCGAAACGGACGGTTTTATTTGTCCGATGTCGTTAGGTCGCAGGACGTCAGAATCAGCTGATCAGAGTAGCGATCAGTGGTTTATTTATTTATATAGTGCGGGGCTTAAATTTACTTTTAACTTTCTAATATAGAAGGTGTAAGATAACCTAGGGTCGTGTTTTTGAATGGATTAACGAATTGAAGATCAAGCGGATATTTGTCTTTTATTAAAATTTTCTGGGTAAAGATAATAGTTGGTTTAATCTAAAGGTCCTAATTGCGGAAAAGTAAATAAAATGGAAGGATATCCGGAGTATGCAGATCAGGGAAATGTTGACCAAGATATTAGTTTGGGCTAAAGAAAGGTAATTATGTTGATGTTAAAGCTATGATTGGAATGGTATAGATCTGGTTGGATGAGCCAATTACACAGACTTACTTATCTCTAGACTCTCAGAGTTCTCGTTGAGTGGTGAAAAGTATGTCACTTGGTTGTATAATTGAAAGGTAAATATACCTTGGAGGTTATCCTTAGTAAAGCACTAGGTTTATTAGTGAGTTGAGTTCTAATCCTAACCCTCGTTATCAGTTTAGTTAAGTGAATAACAACGTACTGTGTTGATTGAACACTGATCACAAACGGAAGGAGTCCGTCGGGTTAAGTTGACAAAACCTTAAATGAAAACTAACAACCATTTCATCATACTAATGAGATCAAACCAAATCAAACATTATACAACATTACAATTGATATACTGGAAGTAAAGCAGATAGAAACCTAGCATATACCTAAACCGTTGATATGATTTAGTCCTAGGGCAACAATCAAACAAGAACATGCAATAGGTTTGGATCATACGGTCAAGGCACTACCTAGATCTTAACAGATCATAAGAGGTCTCTTTGGAACAGTCAATAGGCATACTAGGTCATTCATGTCTCAATTTCTAAGTTCCGTGTCCTAAAAGCACATTAAATGCCTCTCGAGAACTTCGGCCATACCGAGTTCATAGAATCTTCAGATACAGTATAACCAGGGTCTTAATCCTATGAAGTAGCTAAGTTCATATAGGTGGACAAGTCCTGATCACAGCCTAGGTTGGTCAATCATTAAGATGCTAGCATACAAATCTATCAGACTCACAAGTTTAGCATAACAATAGTAACCGTACTAATTTAACATAACTACGCGAACCCAAACTTCGATCATGGCAACATACAGATTAATTAAGCTAACATGTTATTATCGGAATGCATTATTAAACATAAAACGTAAGAACACATGTTTAATACAAAAGACAAGCGTTTCGGATAAAAATCTGATAAGGCTGAAGAAATCTGCCCGAGATCGCAGGGACTCGCCGGGATATCCTCCGAAAAATAAAAGCTAAGCTAGCTACTACTAAAAACTAACTAATAGGCTTGAAAATATAAAATGAATTATAAATTGAGTGTGTGTTGAAATGGATGGAAAGAGCCCTTTAAATAGACTTGGAATTTGCCAGCAAACGGCTGGCAGGCCGTTTGGCAGGCCGTTTGCTGGGGCCGTTTGGTCAAATTAGCAGTTTGCAATACCCGTTTGTTCTGGCAGTGTGGCAGGCCATTTGCCATACAACCAACCCGTTTGGCAGGCCGTTTGGCTTGCCTGGTCAGCTGAAATCACTGGATCGTAACTTGATTTCTTGTCTTTAATCATTTTCGCTCTAGATTCTTCATTTTAGCTCCGTTTTACTGGATTCTTTTTGCATCGCCTTCGTAATTACTTAATATACAAAATAAACCGACAGAGCAATTATTTTTGCGATAAAGTTTAGAACTTTATGGATTTAGGGCCCAATATCGGGGGTAAAAACGTGACTTTTTGGCTGACATCAAACCACCCCAAGTGCATAATCACTTGCATCACACATTAGCTTAAAAGGTTCATCCCAATTGGAGATATGAGAATGGGAGCTTGTGTGAGCCTAGCCTTAACAATGGTGAATGCTTACTTACAATCATCATCAAAGTCAAAGGGTTGGTCCTTTTCTAAAAGCTTTGTCATGGGTCAGGCAATTTTGGTAAAGTCTTTAATAAATCTCCGATAAAATCCCGCAAGACCCTAGAATCTCCTTATGGCGTTGACATTGTTTGGCTTGGGTAGATCTTTGATCACCTCAATCTTAGATTTATCTACCTCAATGCCATCACATGATATCTTATGACCTAAAACAATGCCTTCCTTCACCATGAAGTGACATTTTTCTGAATTCAAAACAAGATTTGACTTTTCACAGCTAATGAGCATTTGCTCTAGGTTTGCAACATATAAGTCGAATGATCTCCAAAAACGGAGAAGTCATCCATAAAGACTTCCATGCTCATCTCTATCATGTCATGAAAAATGGCCATCACGCACCTTTGGAAGGTACCAGGTGCATTGCACAACCCGAATGACATTCTCTTATAGGCAAATGTGTCAAACGGACATGTAAAGTTCATTTTTTCTTAGTCTCGGGATCAATGGGTATTTGAAAATACCCGGACAACCCATCTAAAAAGCAATAGAATTCCTTGCCCACTAGCCTTTCTAGCATTTGGTCAATAAAGGATAAGGGAAAATGGTCCTTTCGGGTTGCATCATTGAAACGCCTATAGTCAATGCAAACCCTCCACCCGGTCACCGTTCGATTAGGAATACGTTCATTCCTATCATTCAAAACAACAGTGGTGCGACCCTTCTTGGGTACCAATTGTACTGAGCTAACCCAAGGACTATCTGATATCGGATAAATCAATCCCGTATCCAATAACTTAACCAATTCCTTTTTAACCACCTTCTTCATATTAGAATTTAATCTCTTTTATTTTTGCACAACGGGTTTGTACTCATCCTTTAGGAGGATTTAGTGAGTACAAAAGGAGGGGTGGATACCCGTGATGTTCGTGGTCTTCCATGCAATTGCCTTCCTATGGCATTTAAGAAGAGATATTAACCTCGTGTTATATTCAACGGTAAGTCTCAAAGAGATAATCACCGGGAGTTGAGATGCCTCATAAAGATAGGCATACTCCAAATGAGGAGGGAGTTCTTTTAACTCCAAAATGAGCGGGTCTTCCAAAGAGGATTTGATCTGGAACCGATCTTGATTAAGATCTTTCAAGGGCTCATCCTCTTTGGTGATATCATCTTCATTTTCATCAAATGAAACCTTCATCAAATCATTAAATTCATTTTCAACATCAAATTCATCGCTCTCACCCAAAGGGTTGAAACCCGTGGTGTCAATATCGAGAAATGCTTGAAACTCTTCATCCAAACAATCATCAATTACATCAGAACTATAACAATCCTCATCGTCAGTCATACAAGGCCTTTTCATGGCCTCTCGAATGTTGATGACAACCCTATCATCCCCTACACCAATATTGAGTTGGTTTCTTTGAACAAGGATAATATTATCCACGTTGTTCAAGAATGGTCGTTGATCAAACATAAATCTGCTCAAACAGCAGAGTTAATGTTGAGTGAATGATGGAGTGTTTAAGAATGTTTATAACTTTGATCTCTGGTTCGGTTTACCGTTAATAACCCTTATAGAGATGATGATCTATAAAAGGGTGATCAAAGCTACGTCCACTATTGATGGCAGCTGCCTCAACAATGGCCACTAAGGGTGGTTGCATAGGGTTTATGTTCGAAGAACATACCTGTTACCGTAAGAAAGTTTTTCGGATGCAATCGTATATTCGAATAATACAAAAAATGTTGTGTCGAGTGAAGGAGGTTAGGGTTGTATTTATAATGAAACCCTAACCCTAGATTATCTCTTAATTATGTTCTAGATCTTTCCGAATAACAACCATAAATAACGGTTTATAGTTGAAATAGGATTACGCTTAATTATGGATACGTTTAAATCTGATTGCTTTTGTGCGCGCTAAGTAATACTCATATGCGCGCCTTCTAATTAGATTCTTTGGTAATATTCATAACGTGCACGCTTGATGTGTTACTTACGATATGGTTGTAACGGACGATTTTGTACATGCGGTGTCGTTAGGCCGCAGGACGTCAGATTCAGTTGATCATGCTAGCACACAGTAGTTTTGTTTATTTATATTATGCGGGGGCCTAAATTTACTTTTACTTTCTAAGGTGTAGAAGGTGTAAGTTAACCTAGTGTCGTTTTTTTAATGGATTAACGAATTGAAGATCAAGTGGATAATTGTCTTTTATTTAAATTACCTGGATAAAGGATAGTAGTTAGTTTAAGCTAAAAGTCCTAAGTGCGGAAAAGTAAATAAGTGAAAGGATATTCAGAGTATGCAGATCAGGTAAATATTGACCAAGATATGTGTTGGGTTAGGGAAAGGTAATTATGCTTATGTTAAGACTATGCTTGGAATGATGTAGATCTGGTTGGATGAGCCAATTACACAGACATACTTGTCTCTGAACTCCCGAAGTTCTCTTTGAGCAGTGAGAAGTATGTCACTTGGTTGTATAATTGAAAGGTAGCTATACCTCTGTGGTTATCCTCAATAAAGTACTAGGTTTATTAGTGAGTTGAGCTCTAATCCTTACCCTCGTTATCAGTTTAGTTAACTGAATAACAATGTGCCGTGTTGATTGAACACTGATCACAAACGGAAGGAGTCCGTCGGTTTAAGTTGGCAAAACCTTAAATGAAAACTAACAACCATTCCATCATACTAATGAGATCATATTGATTCAAGCATTATACAGCATTATAGTTGATATACTGAAAGTAAAGCAGATAGAAACCTAATAAATATCTAAACAGTTGATATGACTAAGTCGTAAGGCAACAATCAGACAAGAACATGCAATAGGCTTGGGTCACATAGTGAAGGTACTAACTAGATCTTAATAGCTTCTAACAATTCTCTTCGGGACATTCAATAGGCATACTAGGTCATTCATGTCTCAATTCCTAAGTTCCGTGTCCTAAAAGCGCATTAAATGCCTCTCGGGAACTCCGGCCATACTGAGTTCATAGAATCTTCAGATACAGTATAACCAGGGGTCTTAATCCTATGAAGTAGCTAATTTCATATAGGTGTACAAGTCCTAATCACAACCTAGGTTGGTCAATCCCTAAAATGCTAGCATACAAATCTATCAGACTTCCTAGTTCAGTATTACGACAGTAATCGTACTAAATTAACATAATTACGCTAACCCAAACTTTTATCATGGCAACATACAAATTAATTAAGCTATCATGATAATATCAGAACGCATTATTAAACATAAAAAGTAAGAACACATGTTTAATACAAAAGAGAAGCGTTTCGGATAAAAACCTGAAAAGGCTGAAGAAATCTGCCCGAGATCGCAGGGACTCACCGGGATATCCTCCGAAAAATAAAAGCTAAGCTAACTACTACTAAAAACTAACTAAAAGCTTGAGAATATAAAGTGAATTACAAATTGTGTGTGTGTTGAAATGGATGGAGAAAGCCCTTTAAATAGACTTGGTTTTTGCCTAGCCGTTTGGCAGGCCGTTTGCAGGGGCCATTTGGCAAGTCAAGCCGTTTACAGGGGCCATTTATCCTGGCTGTTTGGCATGCTTTTTGTAAGCCAGGTAGGCCATTTGGCAAGCTGTTTGGTCTGCCCAGTCAGCTAATTTTCACTGGATCGTAACTTGATTTCTTGTCTTTCAACATTTTCGCTCTAGAATCTTCATTTTAGTTCCGTTTTACTTTATTCTTTTTAGCATCGCCTTCGTAATTACTTAATCTACAATATCAACCAAAAAAGCGATAATTTTACCTACAAAGTTTGAATCTTTATTGTTCTAGGGCTTAATATTGGGGATAAAAATGTGACTTTTTGGCCGATATCATATACCCCACACTTAGCTTGCTTGTCCTCAAGCAAAAAGCGGGAATATAAGGTTCTTTCTAATAGTCTCTCCCTTGCCCTACCCGTGGATCTTTTTATTATGCCTTCATCAGAAGTTGTCACATCTTTCGAAAGTATTAGAAAAAGTTTCGAGCTTCGATGATTTGGTCGCTAGATTTCAATTACGTCCATAGTGAAAAAGGCGTAGTTTACAACTCTCAGATATAGAGTATACATGATCAGGCTCCTCACTAGCAGATCACTCATATCACTCAAGTGTTTAGGGTGTCCTAATCTAATTGTATTTTTGCTCAGAAGCCAGTCATGTAACAGTTCTCATCATAGGCTTGGTAGAGCATCGATATCTCCACCGATTAAGTAAGGACGACACTGATCTTCTTCCTAGGCATTCTTTCAAGAGGAAGACGGGTTGTAGGGTTTGTTTGGGAAATTTTTATGGATTGGTGAAAGGTATCCAGATATTTCAATTTCGAGAGAATTGATAGACTTTAATTCTTCAGAGTATCCATTTTTGGATAGAGAATAGCTTGGAATCCGTAAAAAGTTTCTTCGGAAGAGGCGGATTTTGCTAAGACTTTGTCTAGAATTTTCTTTGGCTCCTCCGGTATCCTTCTTGGGGAAACTTCTCGGGTTTTTCTTTGCCTTTATTTAGAGACTTTGCGCTTTCATCAAATATTTTTTTTTGGCATACCCTTTCTTCATAACTTTTGTCTTTCGTTCCTGGTGCCCAGAGAGGAAGTGATAATCTACTGAAAATAGGTCTTTGACCTATCAAAAACAATCAGGGGTTCGGAATCCTTTAACAAGTGCTTTTGAAGCGAATTTGATCGATCTATCTCTTCATTAATCTCTGGATCTTTTGATAAATGGAAAGGGGGATGAAGGTGAATGGGTAGTGTATTTTAGGGAGTGAATTTGGGGTGAATATTTCTAATTCATCAACTCTTTATGTGAGTTGGTCGGTTTAAATTGCGTGGAGTGGAAACGAAAACGGATGGCTTTTTGTCTTCTCTATTCAGAATAATTTTGGAAGGAGTATCGCACCTGCACCACGTATGGTGCTTACTAACCATTGGTCTTGAAACATATGTCAGAACCAAGTTCTAACTTGAACCATACACCGGCACGCTCATCAATTGAAATGATAAATTACTGTAGATTTGATGGGTCGTACAGATACTTTGGGTCCAAGATTCCTTACCTTTTGGGAGTAGGGGTCGTGCTTGATCATGCGTAGTCTTTTTCATATTTTCTTAAAAGAAATCTTTTGACACAAAACACGAGTTTCATCTTAAACGTTCCGTTCTAATGAATGTTCCAAAAACCGATTTCTAGCAATTTTATTGGATCTTTTGGGCAAAAGAAGGTAAGAATTTTTCGAAATCACCCAATATCCATTGCTTAATTACTTTTTAGACAAAAAAATTTTTCAAAACTTGGCATTTTACGGTTACTTGTCTTTTAAACCTTTACCCAATACCCCACACTTAGAAGAACATTGTCCCTAATGTTCTCTTGAAAAAGAATATTTTAATACTTTATAAATTAAGGACATCGTCTTCTAAAATTTCCAAGTTAGTCGGGGGGACCCCACACTTAGAGATTTTAGTGCGTAATAATTGAAATAGGTTTGAGGAAGGATTACTTCCCTATGGTCTTGTTACTTTCCTAGTGTTGGGCCTTCCTACGGTCGGTCTCCTAATTGCTGGAAAGGACCAGTCTCTTTTGATAAGATTTCTACATGAAGAACAAAAAGAGAAAGACAACATTTCCACTATATATAACTTTTTAGTACAATGCTTCAAAAAGATAAAACTAAAAGTAAAATAAAGTAAAGTAGTCTATGGAATACTATCCTGGTCAATGTGCTGAGTAGGCGCTGCGAAGTATCTAAAGAGATCATCATCATCCTCTAGTCTCGGCAAATACTCAAGTGGTTGCCCTATATCCAACTCAGGGCCTATTAGTGAATCCAGACAAAGGTCTGACATTAACTCCAGGTGTGATAGGCTCGGAAAAGGCTCCTCATCAGGGATGTTCCTGGTAATCTCAAATGCCTGGGCCGTGGGTGGCTCAACTGATATGGGAATCGTGACTAGGTGACAACCCTCATGTAGCTCAGTGACTGGGACTGCCTCGGTGACTAGAGCAGGTGAAACGACTAAAACAGACAGCGTGATGGGAACAGGAGTAGCATGCGCTGGGATGCAGCTGAAGTGACTGAGTGAACTGAGGCCGGTGTGGAAGACCTGGGGGTAGCTTTTCGTGTTGGCTGAACATGGCGCGCTAGCTTAAATGACGATGGGCCCAGAGTACTGCGCGACATCCCCTCGCGCTGAAGGTATGCTCTAAGAGCTTGATAAAGCCTCTGTTGGTCTCTGAGTAATGCCCATGTAATATATGGGTCATTCAAGGAGGCTCCATAGTGTATCACCGTCTGTGGCTCATGTGTCTCTAGTGGCTGTATGTACTCAACAGGTCTCCTAGATAAACGTATAGATCGTCGAACAGGAGGAGTTGGTGGTGATGTGCCAATATCCTCCTCAACACTCTCCAATATCAATCTCCTTGGGCCTAATTACCCTGTTGATGGCCTGTTCTGAACAGCACTGCTTCCCGATGAGTAAACTCTATGAGTCCTCCTCCTACGAACTGAGATGTAAACTGAAGCTCCTGAACTTGGCATTATGCCTGAACACATTCAACAAACTTGTAAGTACTAAGCGCAAGTATGGCGCTTAGTTGTTAGTACACAGAGATAATATTTTTGTAGACTGAAAAAAATAAAGAAAAATAAAAAGGATAAGTAAGGGGTGCCTCCCAAGAGCGCTTTGTTTATCAAGTCGTTACAGCTCAACTTTTCTTTGTCATATCTTTAGAATGGATCAAAGGAGAAAAGGTGCTCCTCCTTATCGTGGTCTTCTAGATAAGCTTTTAGTCGGTGGCCGTTGACTTTGAAGTTGCCAGTAGGTCCTTCTAATTCCACGGCTCTGTGTGGAAAAGCATGTACAACTTTGTATGTCCCACTCCATCTTGATCTAAATTTTCCAGTGAACTTCTTGAATCAAGAATTAAAGAGCAGAACTTTATCTCCCGGAACGAACTTTGTAGGAATCAATTTTGTATCATGTATCAGCTTCGTTCGTTCCTTGTAGATGTATGACGTTTCGTACACTTGGTCTCTTAATTCAGCGAGTTTACTAATTTGCATCTTACGATGCTTAGCGGTAAATGAGGGATCGAGGTTGCAGGTCTTCAGTGCCCAGAGAGCTTTATATTCGAGTTCAAGCAGAAGGTGGCAGACTTTTCCATAGATCATGCTGTAGGTTGTAGTCCCTAAAGGATTCTTGTAAGCAGTCCGGAATGCCCACAGAGCATCGCCTAGTTTCTCAGCCCGTTTATTTCCATGAAAGCCGACGGTGCATTCTAGGATTCTCTTGAGTGCTCTGTTGGTGACTTCTGCTTGTCCGTTAGTCTGCGGATGATAGGCAGTGGACATTTTATGGGTAACTCCGTATTGTTGCATCACCTTCATAAATTGGGTATTGCAGAAGTGTGTGCCTCTATCACTTATTATAGCGCGGGGAGCTCCAAATCGGTAGAAGAGTCTCTTTAGGAAGTTGTTGACGACCTTGGCATCATTAATTGGAAATGCTTGGGCTTTGACCCATCTGGAGACGTAATCTACTGCTACGAGGACATATTCTTTCCCATTAGACTTTGGGAATGGTCCCATGAAGTCTAATCCCCATATATCGAAGATCTCGCAAGCATGGATATTAGTTCGAGGCATCTCATTCTTCATAGAGATAATACCTTGCCTTTGGCATACGTCGCAACGCTTTACAAGCTCTTGCGCATCTCGGAATATAGACGGTCAATAAAATCCTGATTCGTAGACTTTTTTGAGGTTAAGTTTGCTCCATGATGACCTCCATTTGGTCCGTGGTGACATTGGTGAAGAATCCCTGCTGCTTGTTTTTCATATACGCACCTCCTGATTATCTGATCAGGGCAAATTCTAAACAGGTAAGGATCTTCCCAGTAGTAGTACTGGCATTCCTGAAGAACTTCCTTCTTTGAAATGTGCTCATTCCCTTCTGTACTACTCCGACAACTAGGTAGTTGGCCATGTCGGCATACCAAGGAGTATCAGTGAATTGTAATCCAATGTGAGCTTGTCCTAAACTCATAAGCTGTTCTTCCAGAAATTTATCTCTGATATCTTGTTCAGCAAGTTGTTCCATCGCTGGGTTTTCCAAACGACTAAGATGGTCTGCTGCGACGTTCTCTGATCCTTTCTTATCTTTAATTTCAATATCAAATTCCTGAAGGAGTAAGATCCATCGTAGGAGTCTTGGTTTAGCATCTTTCTTAGTGAATAGAAATTTAAGGGCTGAATGATCTGTATAAATCGTAGTTTTGGACAGGATGAGATAGGAACATAATTTTTTGAAGGCGAATACTACAGCTAGCAACTCCTTTTCCATGGTAGTGTAATTCTCTTGGCTCCGGTTAGGGTTTTGCTGGCGTAATAGATTAGATGAAAGTGCTTATCTGTCTATTGTCCGAGTACAGATCCAACCGCGAAGTCACTCGCATCACACATGATTTCAAATGGTAAACTCCAATCAGGAGCTATCATGATGGATGCATGTGATAGCTGTTCCTTCAGATAGTTAAATGCTTTAATACATTCTTCATCGAAGAAAAATGGAACTTCTGTGACGACCCGAAAAATTTTGACTTATTTTGAACCCAATTCTTGATATGATTTAATGTTTTCGACATGATAAGCAAAGTCAGTTAAGTTGAATCTCAAAAATTTTGAACTATGTTCACGTATTCATTTACCTCCACCGAATTCCGACGATTCACAAACATTTATATGTAAATAGATATGTACATAAATGTGTGTGTATATGTATATATATATATATATATATATATATATATATATATATATATATATATATATATATATATATATATATATATATATATATATATATATATATCTATATATATATTATTTATTGAGAACGTTAACAATGTATTAAGTGTATGATACAGTACATTAAACTTATGGGTTTGAATACCTATTGGATATATTTAACTACGGAGTTAAAAGATAATGTCAAATGATTGAATTAAAAGATATTTTTATATGTTCCGTAAATGTTATAATATGACTATGGATATCTGTTGTGAGGGCCACATAGATTTAAGAAATCTTTCATTTTTAACAATATTCGGAATAAATGGTAGTGTTATCTACAAGTGAGAACAAAATGTCAAATAAATAGAATTAGACAAAAGTAGTAAAGATTCCTGCTTAATTTTCAATGCATGCTTTACAATATTTTCCTCGTGATTCTTGATAAGTTAATTATTTAGTTTTCATAATATTAATGTAAGAAAAAGAAATCATGTAGAATAAATAATTGGAATAATGTTTATCGACAAGATAAACCCATTTGACATGTTACATTAAGATAATTTCATACGTTTAATTACCCATTGGACTTAACCCTACAATTCATGAATAAACTGTAAGTTAAAAAATGAAAACCATTATGACTTACATATTATATGATTTTACTTTATTAAATGAAAACGTTTTATGATATAACAATTCCCATTATTAAAAACCTTTTAATAATGATTTTGAATATATGTAGTTTTGAAAAACTAAATATTATATTATTAAATAATTATTTCAATTATAAATATATATAAATTTATATTTCTAAATGGAAATAAATATATATTTCACGATGTGATAAAATATAATATTAACTTAGTTATAAAACTTTTTGATTTAATACACTATTATATTAGTAAAATAACAAGACGTTGATTTAAAGAAGCAAATGACCAAACAATAAAAGGTATAAGTTATACTTAGTGTGATATAGTTTATCGATGATTTAAGTCTAATTATTGATATAGGTACATATCGCGAAACGTAAAGTATAAGTTTTCTAAACGTACGAAAGGGCGTTCGAAAAATCGAAACCGGGACATAAGTCGAGCGTCAATTATAAGGATTTAATATATATATATATATATATATATATATATATATATATATATATATATATACATATATATATATATATATATATATATAAAATCGTCGGCATAATCAAACAAGTAAATGTGAGCTGGATGTGCATGCCATGCGATCGCATGGACTTGAAGCACAATCCCCACACATTAGCAGTAAACGTACCAGCAACTTCATCACTCTTTGGCTTTAGTCTCTCCGAAATATATCTATATTCATTCATTGAATCCTATCATGTACACATCTACATCTTGTAACGATAATTGCAATACCAAATACCGGGAAGTATCAATAATTATTTTCGAATCTCGCAATGTTTCCCTGACAACAATTATATATATACATATAACGTTATCTCCTGGAATTATAATTCTGAAATTCTGAATGGCACCCCAGCCTACGAATCAGTACTATGAAGTTTTGAAAAAGCTGATGAAGCAGCAAGGACTGTAGACAGCATTAATAGTCAAAAGTTTGATGATAAAAAATGGTAGGTTAGAAAAGCTCAAAAGAAAATTTGGTACTGAAAAACAGATTGTGCAAACCATGAAGGAGGTCGTGGACAAATCACAAGGACTAAACCTGTAATCAAAGAATCCCAATGATTCGATTTCTGATGGAAACTTATAGAGGACATATAATCTCGTTACACATTCTAAAACAGTATAGAAGAATTTTCTTCATCATCCCTTGATCTTAGATATTTTAAAATTCTAAGATATCATCGTACCTTTCATTATAAATATCTTCGATATTTCTGAAGATATCTACATAACTATTCTTATCCAAAATTATCTACCTCTTCGCGCTATCTGCGTTATGTTATAAAGGAAACTGTTTTAGTTTCTAAATCTCTGAAAAATTCGAAATTAAGTTATGACTGTTTTGACGTAGTGTTGGGAATTGAAGCATGAGTTAGTATAATATAATGATGCCTGATCAACGTGGTTATATTACAGTAAGTCATGCTGAGTTTCTAATAAAACATGATGATTCACAGACCATACCATCATCATGTGCCATATTAGATGACTCTTACATTCTACCTAATCCCTAAACATATTAATAACATATTTTCTTGATAGTTCTATCTTTACCAGTGACTTCTGGTAATTTAACAAATCAAGATCGTGCTATTACAATTTCTTTCTCAGAACATTAGCTATGTTCATTCAAAATTTCATACCTACGAATTCTGGACCATTACTCGCTTTACTTAAAGTCGAGAAGAGAAAATAAAAGCATGGAGCTCCGAAATATAAGGGAAAATATAAGAACGACAACAACACAGAAATTACAAACCGTGTATATCAATGCGTATAGCAATATAAAGACACGGGAGAACTAAAAACACTATGAACCCAAGAGTATAGTAGAAGTAAACAGATTCATCCGGTGGTAGATGAAAAATAAGAATGATAGATGTAATAGTCAAGAATATATCAAGAATTAGAACTGGATGGAGCATATTGACGAATATTTTGCAAATATGAAATAAAGAAGAAAGTATAGAAGATGGGAGATGTGGAAATAAGGATACGAAGGAGGTGGATTTATAGTAAAATATCAGACAGAGAAATCAAGACAGATTATCGCATTAAATCGAAGAGGATTATAATTTCCTTAATCGCCAAAGAATCAAATATAGATTACAAAGATTTTCTTTAATTCGGAGATCAACCGTGATGACGTCAAAAGATAAGACGAATCCCTATTTTCTCATTTCACTCTTTTGTGATAGCTTCACTCGTACTCTTCACATAAACGAATTGTTTTATCTATACTATTCACTGATGATAAAACTCAAATTTTTAACTCGTATTCTTCATGAAAACATATTTATTGTCAACCATGACGATCCCAATCAAATTTCGGGACGAAATTTCTTTAACGGGTAGGTACTGTGACGACCTAGAAAATTTTGACTTATTTTGAACCCAATTCTCGATATGATTTAATGTTTATGAGATGATAAGCAAAGTCTGTTAAGTTGAATCTCAAAAATTTTGAACTATGTTCACGTATTCATTTACCTCGACCAAATTCTGACGATTCACAAACATATATATGTAAATAGATATGTACATAAATGTGTGTGTATATATATATATATATATATATATATATATATATATATATATATATATATATATATATATTATAAATTGAGAACGTTAACAATGTATTAAGTGTATGATACCGTACATTAAACTTATGGGTTTGAATACCTATTGGATATATTTAACTACGGAGTTAAAAGATAATGTCAAATAATTGAATTAAAAGATATTTTTATATGTTCCGTAAATGTTATAATATGACTATGGGTATCTGTTGTGAGGGCCATATAGATTTAAGAAAATGATAGTGCTCCAAATGAACATATATTTAGGCACAATATCCTTCCAATATGTAAAGCTTTTAGTTGTAATTGTTCTATTTTTTTGTAATATTAGTTTAAATAAATAACTGCGAAGACAAAAGAATAAAATGACGATTTGAAGACGCAAATGACCAAAAAGCTAAAAAGTACAAAGTATAATCCAAGTGGTTCGAATTATTGATGAGAAACGTCTAAAAATTACAAGAGTACAAGCCGTGAAACACAAAGTACAAGATATCTCCACGTATGAAAGGACATTTGAAAATCCAGAACCTGGACCAGAGTCAACTCTCAATGCGCGACGCAACGGAGCTAAAATTACAAGTCAACTATGTACATAAATATAATATAATATATAAATAATTCTTAAAATTATATATATATATATATTATATTATATAATAAAACGTCGGCAAAACTAGAAAATAAAGTGATTGGGCTGGATCCAGCTAGCCATGCGATTGCATGGCCAGGATGCCTAAAATCCATGCGATCGCATGGAGGGAAAATCCTGACCAAGTCTATAAATCGAGCAGTTTTTGGACGAATTTTAGAGATATCTTTTTCTTTTCCTTCTTTGTAAGAAACATATATATATATATATATATTTATAATTTAAAGTTTAATAATAATTGGGTTATTGTAAGAAATGTTTTAAGGTTTTGTAAGTCGAAACTCTGTCCGTGTAACACTACGCGATTAAACACCACTGTAAGCTATGTTCTTCCTTTTTAAATTAATGTCTCGTAACTAAGTTATTATTATGCTTATTTGAGCCAAAGTAATCGTGATGTTAGACTAAATATTAAGACGGGGTTATTAGATTTTGTAACATAATTAAGGTTTGGACAAAAGACCGACACTTGTGGACATTGGACTATGACTATTAATAGATAGGGGGTATTGTCTAATTGAGCGACAACTCATTGGAACCTGTTGAACCTATTTTCAAATTAGTTAATATAATAATTATTAAAATGATTATGTATGTCCTATTTAGTGACGTTTATACGATATCTTTTACGATCATTTAATTAATTATTTGGGTTGGGTAATTGATTATTCATTCTGATCAAGTGGGTAAATTAATATTCATATCTCACTAAAACAGGGGTGGATTACATACAAGGATAATTGGTGTAATTGTTAACAAAGTATTAAAACCTTGGATTACACGCAGTCGATAACCTGGTGTAATCATTAAACAAAGTATTAAAACCTTGTTACAGTTCGAATCCCTAATTAGATGGAATATTTGACTTCGGGAATAAGGTTAATTTGACGAGCATTTTATAATTATGACCGATGGACTATTATGGACAAAAACCAGATAGGTATCAAATAAACCAGGACAAAGGACAATTAACCCAGGTAACAATTAATTAAAATCAAAACGTCAAACATCATGGTTACGGAAGTTTAAATAAGCATAATTGTTTTATTTTATATCTCATCGTACTTTTATTTACTGTCATTTATTTATTTGTCATTTTAAATATTGTTATTTATTTTACGCATTTTAATTATCGTCATTTATCTTTACACTTAAAATATAAAATCGACAAACCGGTCATTAAACGATAAAACCCCCATTTTATATAATATTATTACTACTTATATATATATATATATATATATATATATATATATATATATATATATATATATATATATATATATATATATAGTTAATAAAAATATAGTACGTATCACTAGCTCCCTTTGGAACGAACCGGACTTACTAAAAACTACACTACTCTACAATTAGGTACACTGCCTATAAGTGTTGTAGAAAGGTTTAGGTATATCCACTCTATAAATAAATAAATAACTTGTGTAAAATTGTATCGTATTTAATAGTATTTCGCAGTAAAATTATAACTATTTTGTATACACCTCGCATAACATCAGAAATATTTCATTTTTGATGATATTCGGAATAAATGGTAGTGTAATCTACAAGTGAGAATAAAATGTCAAATAAAAAGAATTAGACAAACGTAGTAGAGATTCCTGCTTAATTTTCAATGTATGTTTTACAATATTTTCCTCGTGATTCTTGATAAGTTATTTATTTAGCTTTCATAATATTAATGTAAGAAAATGAAATCGTGTAGATAAATAATTGGAATAATGTTTGTCGACAAGATAAACCCATTTGACATGTTACATTAAGATGATTTCATACATTTAATTATCCATTGGACTTAGTCCTACGATTCACGAATAAACTGTAAGTTAAAAACTAAAAACTGTTATGACTTACATATTATATGATTTTACTTTATTAAATGAAAACGTTTTATGATATAACAATTTCTATTATTAAAAACCTTTTAATAATGATTTTGAATATATGTAGTTTTGAAAAAATAAATATTATATTATTAAATAATTATTTCAATTATAAATATATATAAATTTATATTTCTAAATGAACATAAATATATATTTCACGATGTGATAAAATATAATATTAACTTAGTCATAAAACGTCTTGATTTAATAAACTATTATATTAGTAAAATAACAATACGTTTATCTAAAGAAGCAAATGACCAAAACACTAAAAGGTATAAGTTATACTTAGTGTGATATAGTTTATCGATGATTTAAGTCTAATTATTAATATAGGTACATATCATGAAATGTAAAGTATAAGTTTTCTAAGCGTACGAAAGGGCGTGCGAAAAACCGGAACCGGGACATAAGTCGAGCATCATCGTATAAGTCATCGGAACTAAAATTACAAATTAACTATGCACGAGAATATAATATAATATTTATATAATTATGAGGATTTAATATATATATATATATAAATATAAATATATATATATATATATATATATATATATATATATATATATATATATATATATATATATATATATATATATATATATATATATATATATATATATATATATATATATATATATATATATATATATAAGTTCTTGCATTAACCGGTCTGGAATTAGGTGTAGCTATATTACAAGCTTATGTTTTTACCCGTCGGAATAATCAAACAAGCAAATGTGAGCTGGATGTGCATGCCATGCGATCGCATGGTCTTGAAGCACAATCCCCATGCGATCGCATGGGGGTTAGGTGCAGCAAATGTCTTTAAAACTCGGTCGATTTCTGGTTTGCTGAATCATTCTATCCATCCATCTCTCGAATCTCTCTATATATATATAAATTATGATAATTATTATTATTAATATTATTATTATTATTAATCTTATTATTATTAGTAGTAGTAGTAGTAGTAGTATTATTATTATTATTATTATTAGTATTTTACATAAAATATTACGACGGAGTTGTGAGCAAGTAATTTCAAACGGGTTTTCGAGTGGGTTTAAGCTAAGGAAATTATAGGTTATAGCTATGGAGGTTATGGGTATTGTCCTGGGGTATTGTTCGTGAGGCCAACTTAGCGTTTATCATCTCCGTTGTGATCGCGTACTTTTCCTGCAATATTGAGTCACAACATTGATACGTTCGTGAATCTGAGGCCAACCCTACACTTGTTCAGTGCCGTCATATGGGTAACTACTACAAAATACAGTATTGTGAGTTTCATTTGCTGTCTTTTCAAATGCTTTTGCAATATATATTTTGGGACTGAGAATAAATGCGTTGTTTTTATAAATGTTTGACGAATTAGACACAATACTTAAAAACATTCTACGGCTGAATTATTATACCGGATATCACCCCTTTTTGCTTGATAACCTAAGAATTAGTGAACGCCACTAATTGATGCGAATCATGAAGGTAGATCTATTAGGCCTAAAAAACCCCATCCAGGGTATGGATGCTTTAGTACTTCGACTTTTATATTATACAGATGAGTGTTCCTGTATATTTGGGGATATTCTAGATGCATTTTGTTAATGTTGGTTACCAGGTGTTTATTCGTATGAATGGATTTTATACAGATGAGTGTTCCTGTATGATGATTTTTGCAGATGAGTGTTCCTGCAGGTTAATTATGAAAATTAAATCTGGTGGTCTATTAAAATTATTGAAATGATTGTTTATGATAAACCTATGAACTCACCAACCTTTTGATTAACACTTTTAAGCATGTTTATTCTGAGGTATTAAAGAAATCATTCGCTGTGCATTTGCTCATTTATAAGATATTATTTGGAGTTATTCATGGCATATTTCAAAAGACGTTGTATTCAAGTCATTCGAGTTCAAAAATACTGTTATTAAATAAATGATAGATTAGTCATTTATAGCTTGGGAAACATAGTTGTATCATTGGTAAAAATTGGATGTATTTTGAAATGGTGTGCATACCTATTAACTTTCGTTGAAATTAAAGTTTGTCTTTTGAAAATGAATGCAATGTTTACAAAACGTATCATATAGAGGTCAATACCTCGTAATGAAATTAAATATTGTGAATCGTTTTATAATCGATATGAACGGGTCCTTTCAACTTCCTTTTCGAGGAGATGAGTGAGAGGTCGTGTGACCTTTGAGAAATCTTTAATGATGCGTCGGTAAAAACCGGGGTCTCCAAGGAAACTCCTTACCGCTTTTAATGTGGTAGGTTCTTGAAGCTTAGTTATGGTCTCAATCTTAGCCTTATCAACTTCTATTCCTGCTTTTGAAATATTATATCCTAAAACTATCCCTTCTTTAACCATGAAGTGACATTTTTCCCAATTCAGAACTAAATTTGAATTTTCACACTGAGTGAGCATCTTGTCAAGGTTAGAAAGGCACGAATCAAAGGTACTACCAAAGACTGAGAAGTTTTCCATGAAGACTTCCATACAACGTTCAATCATGTCGTGAAATATTGCTACCATGCATCACTGGAATGTAGCTGGTGCATTGCATAACCCAAAGGGAATGCGTCGATAGGCAAATGTTCCATAAGGACAGGTAAAGGTTGTCTTTTTTTGGTCCTTTGGATCGAGGGGAATTTGAAAGTAGCCGGAAAAACCATCAAGGAAACAATAGTATTCATTTCCTGATAGACGTTCCAATATTTGATCGATGAAAGGTAATGGAAAATGATCTTTTCGGGTTGCATCGTTCAGTTTACGATAATCTATGCAAACCCTCTAACCGGTGACCTCCCTTGTTGGAATAAGCTCATTATTCTCATTTTGAATTACGGTTATCCCTCCCTTTTTGGGTACCACTTTAACATGACTAACCCATAGTGAATCGGAGATGGGATAGATCAGACCAGCGTCCAGAAGTTTGATTACTTCTTTCTTGACGACTTATTGAATCATAGGGTTAACCCTTCTTTGCCTCTGAACTGATGGTTTGAAATCATCTTCCATGAAGATATTGTAAGTGCAATAGTTGGGGCTGATTCCTTTTATGTCAGAGATCTTCCAAGCAATTGCCTTCTTATGTGATTTCAAAATTTGAATCAATTTCGCCTTCTCTTGTGGCGTGAGGTCTTTCGAGATAATTACGGGGAGTTGCGATTCTCCTTCTAAGAATGCATACTCCAGATTGTCGGGTCACTTCTTTAATTCCAATTTCGGAGGTTCCTCGATAGATGGATTCATTCTAGCTATCTCTTTTCAGTCTAATGAGTCATACTTCTCCTGGAATTCTGATTCTTCAGTAGCGGTCACTGATGCTATCTGTTCTTCATTTTTGGAAATTGTCCTTCTTAATGTTTCCTCTTCAGAAACGTCTTCCTTACTTTCGAAGGTAGGTTCAAGAATTTCCACACAGTCCTCTTTTGACTGGGGTTCCTGATATACCGGAATGAAATCTGTTTCTTCATTCGATCTTCTCCTTAACAGAGGTAGGGGAATGCCTTGTCCTAGCGATGCTATTCGGATAGTCTTGTCAAGAAAATTACTTTCAGAGAGGGGAGATTTGTGTTGACTAAGGTTTATGGCTGAATGGGTGTCCAGATTTCCTTTAGGAGGTGTCGAGATTTGACTAAGTTCGAATTTCCCGTTGATTTCGTCATTATGGATATTGAGGAAGACACGAAGGTCCCACTCATTCTTGGCAGACCATTCCTGAATACTGCCAAGGCCGTAATTGATGTGCACGAGAAATGCGAACTTATCAACTCTAACTAGGACATCTTCAGCTATTCCTCGAGGAATCTTAACTGATCTGTTCGCGAGTTGGATAGTAATTCTGGTAGGCCTTAAGTCATTTAATCCCAGCTTTTTGATTAACGAATAGGGTATTATGTTTATACTGGCTCCTAGGTCTGCTAACACATTGCTAATTTGACATCTTGCAAGTAGAAAGGTACCGCAAATCTTCCTGTATCTCCTAACTTAGGGGGAATTCCATGTTGTAACACTAATGTGCATTCTTCACTTAAGGGCGAGCTAACTATCAATCTTAATCTATCTTTGTTTGAAAGTAGTTCTTTGAAAAATTTAGCGCAGTTTGCCATTTGTACCAAAGCATCTACTAGTCGTACATTCAAATACAAATTCTTGATAATATCCCAATACTTAGCGAATTGCGCTTCTTGTTTTCCTTCCTAAGCCTACCTGGGAAAGGTATGTGGGCGCGCGGAATAATTTCTCGGGGCCTTAGGAGCGATAGGTTCTAGTGGATTGACAACTGGGTCAATTGACACGGGTTCCTTATCAGAAAAATCTTGTATGGGTGTATTGACAGTTGTTTCTTTCCCTCCTCTAGTTATTACTAGGGCATCAAACTCACTACACTCTATATCAACTTTAGTGGTTAAACGTTTAAGCGTAAGCTGAAAATTGGTGATTAATTCTTCAAAAGTGTTTATCAAAGTGTCGAACTTATTTTGACAATCTATGAGTTGAAGGTTTATCATGTATTGCTTTTTCATAAATTCAACTAAAATTTCCTTAGAATGGAGAGTAGGTTTGTGTAGCGGGAAGATTATATTATGATCCGAGCTATTTTGCTGTTTATGTGCCCATCTAGGGTAAGGGTACCTTAGATTGGTTCTAGTAGCATCGGGACTTTTAAGAATTGGTAAACTTTGAAGAGTGAGGGTGAGATCTTGTAACCTGGTTTCCCGCATTTTTACCGTATGAGCGAAGATGTCATCCTTCTCAGCAGCATCATTGCTCTAATCTTCCTGTTGCACAGCTATTATATCCAAGAGATTCCATGCTTCGTCTGCTGTTCGGGACATGAAATTGCCTTGCGAGGCCATGTTTAAGAGAGACTTATCATCCTTGGTCAAACCATTGTAAAGCATACAGATTATGTCTGCCCGACTTAACAAATGATTCGGACATCTTTTAAGCATCATCTTTATTCTATTCCATGCTAGACACAATGACTCGTTTTCTTTTTGGGAAAAGTTTGGGATGTCATTTCTTAAACAGGTTTGTAGGGAGGGTGGATAAAATTTGTTTAGAAATTTGGTGACTAATTCCTCCCATGAATGTATTGAGTTCGGGTTAAGTTTGTCAAACCATGCCAAAGCGTGTGTAGAAAGTGAATATTGGAAAAGATGGAGTTTTAGAATGTTTCTCTCATTTTCTTCCTTCTTAAAAGAGTCAACTTGACTGATAAATTTGTTTAAGTGAAAGTTTGAATCGTCAGTCGGTAATCCTTGAAATTTACATATCATACTGACTAGTTTAATCATGTGTGAACTGATTTTAGGAATTCTTTCGGTTCCTAAGGTGATCGGTCCTCCTCTTTCCTCTAAGCATGACTTATACATAGAAGCAAGGGTATCTTGTTGTTCCATTTTTTTTAGATTTTTTGTTTAATGTTGATGCATTTTCTGTAAGTCCCTAGACATATATCCTATGTTTGTGATTATTACTTCAGTTTATGGGCTACCATGATCGCTCGTTATTATCCTATCTGTGTTTATATGTGGTTACAGGTACTGCAGGAACGCGATATGGAAGTTTGACTATATTAGACTCAGTCAGACATACGAGTGAAGGCTCACTCGTACGGCTGACAAGCTCATACGCACGAGTGTGCTGAGCTGAGTCACAACCTAATATGTGTAAACATACACGAGTGAGTGATCACCCGTACGGCTGAGAAAGTCCACTCGTACGAGTGAGGGCTGACTCGCATGGTTGAGTCAACAGCAGGGGTATTTAAGTGTTATGTTCTTCATTTTAGGTTAAGCCTCTCATTTTTACACACACATCAATCAGATTTGGTAGCTTGTCCGATTCTCTCTCAACCCAAATCACTCAAGAGGTGAATAATAGCTCTAGGTGTTAATCTAATCACACATCCATTGTTATGGTTTGACTTAATTAATCCCAAAAAGGACAATATTCACTAGAATGGTTTGATTCACTAATTCCGCCTTTGTGTGAGTTAAACCTGTTGATTTCGAAGTTCCTAGTCATGTTTCATCATTGATATCAGAGCGTTGGTTATGATTTCAACATCATCTAGTGAGTTTTGGTAATTAGAGAGTTTATTATTTTGGGTTTTTGAGTTTAGAGTGATTTTGATCAAAAAGGAATCATTTTTACGTGTGTAATTGTGATTAGAGAGTGTGTTTATCTTAGTTTAGTGCTAATCCAGCTTTTGGACGAAGAAATTGAGGTTTAACATCAGATCTAGGGTTTTAGAGTGAATTAGGTTGAACAGCAACCCACACGAGTGGGGCAGTGAAAATTTGCTCACTCGCGCGGTTGACAACACTCGTGAACTCACACGCACGGTTTTGCATAAACTTGGTTAGGTTAAGTGACTACAGTCTGATCACACGAGTGATCATACGGTTGACTGTGAAACGTACGAGTGATCATACGGTTGATCCTTACTCGCACGTCTGAGGTTTGTGTTAGTTCTTTTGGTTGGTTAGATCACATGTACGATTAAGTTGTGACACGTACGCTTGATAGAGTGACACGTATGTGTGAGACTGTGAATCGTACGCATGATATCATGAACCGCACGGTTTACCTATTTTGGTAATATTGTCAAGATGTTTAATTCGAACGATTATGCGTTAGCTGTACCGTTAGTTCAGAGTATTACGAATATGACTCAACGATTACTCCTTGCTGAGAGTGAATCCGGTAGTGGTACGAAATGTCCAAGATTAATGAACACGGATAATTATTCTACTTGGAAGTCTAGATTTAAAATTTGGTCTGATGGTCAGGACACGAAGCTTTGGAAGTACATCAAAACTGAATTTCAATGGCCACGTTCACCAGTTACAAATGAATTCTTTACGTTGCATAACATGCCTTCGGAAGAACATGAAGAATATAACTTGGAGAAGAAGATGTACTTAACTTGACAAGTGCTCTTGATTGTCCGATTTTCCATCAATTTATGTGTCATGATAATTCATTCAAGATATGGGAAGCACTTCATACTTTCAATGAAGGAAATACATCGTACAGAACTAGAAAAGGTTTAGAGTTGAAAGCTGAGTTTGATCATTTTCACTGGCAAGTCGGAGAATCTATTACAGAATTAGTGGAAAGATATCGTCATTTGCTAGCTGAACTACACAAGCATGATGTAATCATTGCTGAGAAAGATAAAGTGACATGTCTAGCTGGAGCATTACCATTAGAATGGAAAGGTTTCGTACTTACTAAGAAAACCAGTGGAGAACTTGCTACTGCTACAGTGAACTAGTTTATCGCAAGACTTCAGGAAGAAGAGTTAGAGTTGTTAAACAAAGTTAAGAGGTCTAAACAAGTTCAAGACACCAAAATGTACTATCTAAATGGTTATACACCACCAAAATCAGCTCATGCTCCATTTCAAACAGCCTTTGCTACAAACAATCAGAATATGTATGGTTTGAATGTTAGCAGTACACATATTCAACAATCTTCGTATCCACCACAAGTTTCACCATGTTCACTCAATACTCAATCGCAGCCTACTTCCGATACTACATAGTCATCTACACCGACTGCATCAGATGTTCTATCTGCAATTAAGATCGAGAACATAAGGAAAGCAGGGAAAGAAAAGATTAGCAAAGATATAGCTTTACTATCAAGCCTTGTTAATTCCTACGATAGTTATCTTGATGGTCGTGTGGGTAACATTCATCTAACAACTGAAGATTATCATCAACTTGATAAAGATGAAGCGGAAAAGATGGATATTATGTGGGGTATGGCAAATCTTGTGAGAAGAGCGAGAGATTACGAAGAGCGAAATGGAAAACCGATCAGTCTGACCAAAGATTCAAAACTGGGATTTGATATGAATACTGTTACTTGTTACAACTGTGGAGAATTAGGTTATTTTTCAAGACAGCACACAAAACAGAAGAAGCAGGGTAATCGTAATCCTTTCAATAATTAGAACTACAGTTCTCAAAGTCAAACAACTAAGCGTGAGATTTACATTACTGATAAAGTGAATGAACCAGAAACAGCTGAGACTCCTAACAAAGCTTTGATTATCATTCATGGAGATGATGATGATTGGTCTATCAAATTGAATGTATATGATCAACAACCTAAATCTAACATGGCGAAGATCACCGAAGTTGAAGAACATTGTGTCACAAATCGAAATTTAATTGAGAAGATGACTGCTCATGTTGAAAGAGCTGAAGAGTTGTCTCGAACCATTCGGAAGGAGAAGATTCAGAAACCGGTTAAAGATAAATTCAAGAAGGCACGTGATTCAGTTCCGCGTACACCTGAATCTAGAAGTGTTTCACCAACTTCGTCAGAGGACTATTACTTCAACAGTTGGAAGAGTAAATATGGTGATACCTCAGTGCTTGAAGACTGTAACAACCCTGCTTTTTCCGTTACTTCCGTTAACCTTCTATTAGTTTATTTAACGGCGATTACTTGACTTTTATGTGTTTATGTGTAATAAATACATACTTGATCCTTGGAGGGTTACAATAATTGATATGGGTTGATATTAATACGAATAAATATTTCGAATAAAGAAATACGATAAAAACGATACGATTTTGTAACTGCTATTCGAGCAACGAAATGCTCGGGTTTATTTTTAATAATTAATTTATTAATTATTAACTTTTTAAAAATAATTAATTTATTGGGTTTTTAATAAATTAACGTTCGGTTGCGTTTAACGATCGGTTTAGCATTCCGGGCCTTCGGTACGACTAAACGGCACTTGAAACGGACCACGAGCACAAGCTTTTGTAAAACACGAGCCCAGGAGTCACCCCCATGGGCCATTCGGCCGAACCCCACTCCCCTCCCCCCTTTTATGTTTAATTTTGACTACTTGAGGGACCTAATTGCTAAATTGTAATACTAGGGTTAGTATAAATTAGAGTGTTAACCTAAAATTAATAAAACCCTACACAAATAATCGACTGCTTTCCCTCCTCTGCTCCCTCTCATCGTCGACCTCTGCCACCACCAATCCACCATCGATTTTTTGCTTTTTAGCGTAAGTGTTCAACATCAAAGTTGCAATTCGTGTTATCCTCTACGCGTTGGTATAAACGAATTCGTGAACAAAGGTATAATTAGCTAAACCCTAATCTTAAAAATCTTATTTTTATTAATGTTTCATAGTTATGTTTTCAATTGCTCAAGTCTATACGTGTACATGTTAATTGTTATCGTTAATTTGATCGTTTGATGCGTTAGGGTTTAAAACCGAATTTGTTATTGCATGATCAGTAAATTTAAGTTTTTCAAATGCATGATATTATGTGTTAATTAGATTTCTTGCAAAAAAACTATTGATTTTAGGCTTTGGATTCGCTTGATTTCATTTCCGGATGATCAAGTTATGTCCATTTGAATTAAAGTTGTGTTTTTGTTGTGTAATCAGAAATCTGGGTTTGATAGACCATGAATTGGGATGTGAAACTTATACCAATGGAAAGATAATTTAAAAACACTCAAGTTACACTAGGATATCATGTCGTTTGTTTATGTATAACTCGAGATATGCTTGATTTAGTATAAACATGGAATTTTACAGCACTTGCAAGAAAACAGCCCCATATGATAACATGTGTCAACTTCTGTGTTTAAATCTTTGCATATTTGAAAAATACACAAAAAATACTTATCCTTTCATGTAGATATCATAGTCTAATTATATCTAGATCTTCGGATAATTGCGTGCGAATGTGACTAGCTAAACTAGAATCGAATCTGCTACTTGCTCTCTGTGTTATACTCTGTAGTTTGTGTTTATTGTAACAGCATGTATGATTCTGGAATATGAATCTTTATATGTTATGTGATATATGCTCAGTTTATTTCAACCTCCGAAACCTTATGCATTGGGCACACTAGTGCCATACTTTGTGTAACTTCTGAATTGAGCAGAAAACTGAACATTCAACTTGCACGAATAAACTGTACAAATTGGCTAAACAAAAATTGCTCAACTTTTGATATGTGTTAGTTTGACTTGTCCTTAAACTATGGATACTGACCTTGTGTCAATTTCATGTCCCTAGATCCAGTTATAGCCAAAACGAAATCAGTGCACGGTCAGAAACTGACTTGATAAACTATAAATGTACCTCTTCTGATTCCTGACTTTTAATTATCGTATCAGACCCTGGCCAGACTTTTTGGAATCAATTTTGAGTATACTTATGATCTGGAGTTATCCATGTTTACTTGAATTTTGTACTATGAGATAACATTCTAAGTTTGCTGCATATACATGAACTTTGTGCACAACGATAAACTGAAATTTTGAAATTGACCTATTATGATCTAAAACGTGTTATTTGACTTAGGTTTGACATATTGACCAATATTTGACATGAACCTACTGATGTTGACTTTAGTTTACTACTTTGACCAAGTTTGACTTTCAGTTGACTTTGTTTGACTTGCATGATCTAGTTGATTGTATGTTGACTTTTACTTTGAAACGCGTCAAGTCGAGCAATAAGACAACTTATATTATGAAACCACATTTGTTTAAGACATATTTATTGACCAACTTAAATACGTATACTTAGGTTGCATTACTCGATTATAATCCGTACAAATTTTGTCTGTCATCCAAGCTTATTCAAAGGTGAGTCTACAGTCCCGCTTTTTACATGTTTTCAGGGATGAGAATACACGTTGTTATACTTACATTATCAAATGCTTTTGTATTGACACGAGTACTATATATGCATATTGAGTTTGTTCACAAAGCCTCTAGCTTGAATACTTTTAATACCATCGGTGTAAGCATAATTTAGATGGACGGATCCGTTAGGTTGACAACCTCACCCTACAATATTAAATGTGGTGCATTTACTTTGAACATTAGATACACTCGAACAAGTGTATAACATTTTATGAGGTAAAGGCGGGTATAGTGGTTTCTATACTCGGGTCATTGCTAGTATTCAGGTGCTCATAGATTATGCAAACGTTTTGCAACTTGGAGTTGTACTTGTAAAATCTCGTGGTCAAGGAACTTAAGCTATTTTCTGATAACTGTTTTCCAGATAGCGTTACATTATTTTAAACCTGTAGATTCACCAACATTATTGTTGACCTGTTTTTGCGTGTTTTATTCTCAGGTCCTTAAGAGGTAGACTTCCGCTGTGTTTGTTGCATGGTCTGGCCTTGGAGTCAGCATACTTTTAAAGAACATTATTTGCTTTCGCATTTGAAACTTTTATAACTATATACTATTGGCTTGTGCTTACGATCACAACCGTGTTTCTATTTTGGGATTATTGACTTATGTTTTGAAAGTGAACTTTTAATAAAATTAAATGCGATTGCTTTAAACGTCTCATTTAGAGGGCGTAACTGTTAACTGTGGGACCTGGATTAACGCTCCGTCAGATGGAAATTTGGCGAGGTGTTATAGATGGTATCAGAGCTAACGGTTCGTAGGGAAACTAGGACTTGCATTAGTGTGTCTGATTTGGTCATTAGGACACTTTAGTGAGTCTAGACTACGACCGGGACTTAGTCATTACATGAGTACTTTATCACTAACGTTATTTGTTTGACTAATCTGCTTTCTATGTGTTCTTGTCTGGTGGGTTAGATGTCACAGGATTTCGGAAACCGTAGCAACGACTCAAGTATGGCTGAGGTGAATGCACCTGCTACTGCTCCAGCACAAGCACCTGCTCCACACCAGATGCCTAATTATCCCGTTAATCGTTATGAGTTGGACCTGATTCATACTAATTGAAATAGGAATGTAGTTGATCGTGTTAATGCTTTGAGTGATGTTACGAGGACATACCCCTACCCCGATGATCTTGATAGGTTGGACTCAAGGGTCACGTCCATAAATACTTATACGTATAAGGCTGAAGCGAGGTTCTTCGATTTGGAGAGGTTGATAGCAGCTTTGACTGCCAGGGTTGCTGCGTTGGAGGCAGAAAGTGATAGGCCGAGGAATGATGGACCTCCTTCCCATACCCGACAGAAGAGGAAGTGAAGGGTCATTCGACCATGAGCTTTCTTTTCTTTTTCATCCACCATCCTTTCTTTATTTGATTATATAAGACTTACCGGGTGTTTAAACTAGGCTATTAGTATATTATGATTATTTTTGGTTTTATCACTTGTGGGATTTGGTTTAATAGTGGATTATGCTATGAATAATAATATATTGCATGTGGTACTATCCTGTATTTAGTAACATTGTGTGATTATACTACTTGTGTTTTGTGGTACTGCTATGATTATCATTATTGTTACTACTTAGTACTACTACCATTGCTATCACTACATAACACTAGTACCACCACTATTACCACTAGTGTCACTACTACCACTACTATCGCTAGTGACACTACTATCACTACTATCACTACATGTACTACCTACACTACTTCTCACTACTAACGAATCTTTTCGTACTATTATTATTTACTAGTCTTCAACACTCGTTGCTAGTATATTTTTATATATAGCGTTGTTTTGACACTGACCTAGTGTGTTTTCCTGTGTTGAATATGCCTACGAAGGAATCAACTACCCCTCAGATCAGGTGAATGGTCGTCAAAGGAATTGCGGCCGAAAGAGCTGAACTACTGAGAGAATTCAATAACGCCCGCAACAGCAACGATCGTGGTGGTTCGAGCAACACCAACGGGAATGACACTCAAGGCCGTAATGGATGTTCTTACAAGACATTCACTAGTCGCAACCCGTATCCTTTTAACGGAACTGAGGGACCAGTTGGTCTCACTCGATGGTTTAAAAAGATTGAATCGGTTTTCCGCATAAGCGGGTGTAATGATAATGACCGGGTAGGTTTTGCTATGGGCACGCTGTCGGACAGTGCGCTCACCTGGTGAAACAACTATGCTCAATCCTTGGGTCATGATCAAGCTTATGCCCTACCTTGGGACACCTTGAAGCAAAGAATGATAGAAGAATATTCTTCACAAAATGAGATTAAGAAAATGGAACGCGAGTTTCGAGAGCTGAAGTTAATAGGCAACGATCTCAACGCCTATAACAAGAGGTTCTTTTAGCTGGCGCTAATGTGTTCTGAGATGGTTACTCCTGAGATTCGTAAGGTGGAACTTTACATCGAAGGTATAAGTTAGAATATTCAAGGTAGGGTCACTACTTCTAAACCTGCAAACGTGCAAGAAGCTATTGACATGGCTAGTTTGTTACTGGACCAGATTGCCCAAAGAGGAAAGGGTACTGCAGTGAATGAGAATAAGTCCAATGATGGTAAGAGGAAGTGGAATGGTGGTAAAGATATGAATTTTAACCAACAACCATTCAAGAAGCAAGATTCTTACCGCAACGACACTGGGGTCACGGGAACTAACTCCGGGTATAAGGGCAAAAAGCCACAATGTCAAAAGTGTGGCAAGCATCACATCAGAAACTGTGCTGTTCTAATTTGTGACCGGTGCAAGAAGTTTGGCCATTTGGCAAAAGATTGCAAGGTTAATCTCAACGGCAACACCAACAACAACACTGCAAGCAATGCGAACAATGCTGGTAATGGTAAGAACTGTTATGGTTGTGGACAGCCGGGCCATTTCAAGAGGGATAGTCCTAAGAACAACAACAATGGAAATGCTCGAGGCAGGGCATTCAACATCAATTCTGCGGAAGCTCGTGATGATCCGAAGCTAGTCACGGGTACGTTTTCACTCAATGATCAACCTGTTTATGTTTTGTTTGATACTGGCGCTAATAGAAGTTTTATATCTAAGGATGTCTGTCACAATGTTAAGAATCCTGTTTCTCCCCTAGATAACGTGTATTCCATAGAACTAGGGAATGGTAACTTGATGAGAGCCGATAAGATTTATCGCGATTGTACTTTGACGTTAGAGGGTAAGCCTTTTAGCATTGATGTGATACCTATTAAACTGGGAAGTTTTGACCTTGTGGTTGGAATGGACTGGTCAGCTGATAACAAAGCCGAGGTGGTCTGTAACCTAAAGGCTATTCGTATTCCTATTGCTGACGGTGAACCTATGATGATTTATGGAGAGAAGAACGGTTCACAATTACATCTCATTAACTGCTTGAAAGTTCAGAGATATGTGAGAAAGGGATATATCGCGTTTATGGCTCATGTAAGCCAAATTGTACCTGATGAAAGGAGACCCGAAGACGTTCCTATAGTTAAGGAATTTCTTGAAGTTTTTCTGGAGGAATTTACCTGGTCTTCCACCACACCGAGAAGTTGAGTTTTAGATAGATTTTGTTCCAGGAGTGGCACCAGTGGCTCGCGCACCATACAGACTTGCACCCCCAGAGCTTCAAGATTTATCTAGATAATTGAAAGAGTTGTTAGACAAGGGATTTATCCGATCGATTTCTTCATCTTGGGGAGCTCCAGTCTTGTTTGTTGAAAAGAAGGATGGGTCGATGAGATTGTGTATCGACTACAGAGAATTAAACTAGTTGACAATCAAGAATCGGTATTCGCTACCGAGGATTGATGATTTATTCGATCAGTTACAGGGATCTAGTTGTTATTCGAAGATTGATTTAAGATCCGGGTATCACCAATTGAGAGTCAAAGAAGCTGATGTCCCGAAGACGGCGTTTAGCACACGTTATAGACATTATGAGTTTACAGTGATGTCATTTGGTTTGAAAAATACACCAGCAGTGTTCATGGATCTCATGAACCGTGTGTAAGCCATACCTAGATAAATTCGTCATTGTGTTTATTGATGATATATTGGTGTACTCCAAGAACAAGGAAGAGCACGAACAACATCTACGATCGATATTGACCATGCTTAGTGATAATGCTAAAAATGAACATATATTTCATAGCATTATCCCTCAAGAAAGACAAGCTTTTAGTCGCAATTGTCCTATTTATAAGTGATATTCGTTTAAATAATAAAAGGTGAAGACAAAAGGCAGATTCAACGAATTGAAGACATAAACGACCAAAAAAGCTAAAAAGTACAAAGTACAATCAAAGAGGTTCAAATTATTGATGAGAAACGTCTCAAAAGTATAAGAGTACGAACCGCAAAACGCAAAGTTAAAATTATTAAATCGTACAAAAGGACGTTCGAAAAACCGGAACCAGGAGATGAACCAACTAATAACGCACGACGCAACGGACCGAAAGTTACAAATTAATTATATATATAAATATAATATAATATATAATTAATTATATAAATTATATATATATTATATTTATATATTAAAACCGTCGTCAGTCAAAAGATCCAAGAATGTTAGCTGGAAAAGGAGGCTCCGTACTCGCGGAGTTCTAAAGTGCAAAAGCTTCACACTCGCGGAGCTGCACAGTAAATTGTGGGCCTATAAAAGCCATCGAATTCGGCACGAAAAATCACACCTTTTTCTATGCTATCTCTTACTCTCTACGATATATACATATATATATATATATATATATATATATATATATATATATATATATATATATATATATATATATATATATATAATTTATAATTTTAATTTTAATTTTAATTTTAATTTTAATTATAATTTAATAATAATAAGGGTATGTTAGCGAATGTTGTAAGTGTGTAAGTCGAAATTTTGTCCGTGTAACGCTACGCTATTATTAATCATTGTAAGTTAGGTTCAACCTTTTTAAATTAATGTCTCGTAGCTAAGTTATTATTATGCTTATTTAATGCCGAAGTAATCCTGATGTTGGACTAAATATTAAAGACGGTGTAATTGGTCTTTGTACCATAATTGGGGTTTGGATAAAAGAACGACACTTGTGGAAATTAGACTATGGGCTATTAATGGGCTTTATATTAACTAAATAATACCTCGTTAATTTAATATATAGACTTATAATTTGACGTATTTATATATAACCACATACGCTTAACTGGGTACAGTGGGCGGGATATCTATAAATACCAATAATTATTCATTTTACCGGACTCGAAACTGGATTAATAGTTAATAGACTTGTTGAAATAGGGGTAGATTACATTCAAGGGTAATTGGTGTAATTGTTAACAAAGTAGTAAAATCTTGGACTACATGCAGTCGATAACCTGGTGTATTTATTAAACAAAGTATTAAGACCTTGTTACAAATCGAATCCCCAATTAGTTGGAATATTTGACTTCGGGTATAAGGATAATTTGACGAAGACGCTCGCACTTTATATTTATGACTGATGGACTATTATGGATAAAACCGTATGGACATATTGAATAATCTAGGACAAAGGACAATTAACCCATGGTAATAAACTAAAATCAACATGTCAAATATCATGATTACGGAAGTTTAAATAAGCATAATTCCTTTATTTCATATTTAATTGCACTTTTAATTATCACACTTTAATTTATTGTCATTTTAATTATCGCACTTTTATTTATCGCACTTTAATTATTGTCATTTACTTTACGCTTTAAATTAAGTCTTTTATATATTTAATATTTTACATTAGGTTTTAACACCGGTCATTAAACGGTAAAAACCCCCTTTTATAATAATAAATACTACTTATATTTATATTTATATTTATACAAATATAGTTTTAAAAATATAGCGTTAAACTTGGCTAGTTCCCTGTGGATGAACCAGACTTACTAAAAACTACACTACTCTACGATTAGGTACACTGCCTATAAGTGTTGTAGCAAGGTTTAGGTATATCCACTCTATAAATAAATAAATAACTTGTGTAAAATTGTATCGTATTTAATAGTATTTCCTAGTAAAATATTATAGTATTTAGTACCCCTTCGCTTTAACATCACTTAGAAAAGAGCAGTTGTATGCAAAGTTCTCTAAGTGTGACTTTTGGTTACCAGAGGTACAATTTCTTGGCCATGTTGTAGGGGCCAATGGAATACAGGTCGATCCAGCAAAGATTGAGTCAGTTAAGAATTGGGAAACTCCAAAGAAGCCAACTCAGATCCGGCAATTTTTGGGTTTAGCTGGTTACTACAGGAGATTCATCGAGGGATTCTCTAAGATTGCCCAACCATTAACCTCGTTGACTCATAAGGGCAAAAAGTATGAGTGGTCAGAACTGCAAGAAACTGCATTTCAGTTGTTGAAGGAGAAGTTAACAACTGCACCGATATTGTCTCTACCAGAGGGAAGTGAAGATTTTGTTGTTTATTGTGATGCCTCACGTCAAGGCATGGGTTGCATGCTTATGCAACAAAATAAATTTATTGCTTATGGATCACGCCAGTTAAAGATTCATGAGTAGAACTACACTACGCATGACCTTGAATTAGGAATTGTTGTCTTTGCACTTAAAATGTGGAGACACTATCTGTATGGAACCAAGTTTACTATCCTCACCGACCATAAGAGTTTACAGCACATATTTGATCAGAAACAGCTCAACATGGGACAACGACGTTGGATGGAACTACTTAACGATTATAACTGCGAACTTCAATACCATTCGGGCAAAGCAAATTTTGTAGCGGATGCTTTGAGTAGAAAAGAGCGAGAGAAGCCCCTCAGGGTTAAAGCTCTTAACATAGTTGTCCGTACGAATCTCACATCACAAATTCGTGAAGCACAAAGAGAAGCCGTGAAGCAAGAAAATGTCGATGTTGAATTTCTCAGAGGAATGGTTAAGAAATTTGACATCAAGGAAGACAGAACACGGTACTTTGCTAATTGAATCTGGGTACCAAAGTTCGGTGGATTGAGAGAACTAGTGTTGGAGGAAGCACACAAGTCAAGGTACTCAATTCATTCGAGATCAGATAAAATGTACCAAGATTTGAAAGCATTTTATTGGTGGCTAAATTTGAAAGCTGGCATTGCTACCTATGTTGGAAAGTGCTTGACTTGCGCTAAAGTCAAGGCTGAACATCAAAAGTCATCAGGATTATTAACTCAGCCAGAAATTCCCAGTGGAAGTGGGAAGGTATTACCATGGACTTCATCATGAAACTGCCGAGTACTGTGGGAGGTTACGATACTATTTGGGTTATCATGGATCGTCTCACAAAGTCTGCACACTTCTTACTGATAAGAGAAACTGATAAAATGGACAAGTTGGCTCAGATCTACATTAAGGAAGTCGTCTCTAGGCATGGAGTGCCTATATCTATTATATCCGATCGCGACAGTAGATTCACTTCCAGGTTTTGGCAGTCATTACAGAAAGCAATGGGGACCTGTTTAGATATGAGTACAGCATATCACCCCCAGACAGATGGCCAAAGCGAACGCACTATTCAGACTTTTGAGGACATGTTGCGAGCATGTGTCAATGATTTTGGAAACGGATGGGATAAGTACTTACCACTAGCTGAGTTCTCAAATAATAACAGCTACTATACGTGCATTAAAGCTGCACCTTTCGAAGCGTTGTATGGAAGGAAATGTAGATCTCTCGTTTGTTGGAGTGAATTGGGGGATAGTCAGTTGACAAGTCCTGAGATTATTCAGGAGACAACTGAGAAAGTTTTACAGATACAGGAACGATTGAGAACGTCACAGAGTCATCAAAAGAGTTATGTCGATGTTAGACGGAAGGACATAGAATTCCAAGTTGGTGACAAAGTTATGCTTAAGGTATCACCTTGGAAGGGTGTCGTACGGTTTGGAAAACGAGGCAAACTGAGTCCTAGATATGTTGGACCGTTCAAGATAATCGAAAGAGTTGGACCGGTAGCTTACAGGTTGGAACTACCATAAGCACTCAGCGGTATACACGACGTTTTTCATGTATCCAACTTAAAGAAGTGCTTAGCCGATGATAATTTGATTATTCCATTAGAGGAACTGCGTATCGACGTCAAACTTCATTTCATTGAAGAGCCTGTGGAAATCTTGGGACGTGAGGTCAAACAGTTGAAGCAAAGTAGAATTCATATCGTTAAAGTTCGGTAGAACGCGAGAAGAGGAACAGAGTTCACATGGGAGCGTGAAGATCAGATGAGACTGAAGTACCTGTAACTGTTTCCCGAGGAAACTACTTCAGCGGACATTCACTAAAATTTCGGGATGAAATTTTCAATAACAGGTGGGTAATGTAACAACCCTGCTTTTTCCGTTACTTCCGTTAACCTTCATGGCGATTACTTGAATTTTATGTGTTTATGTGTAATAAATACATACTTGATCCTTGGAGGGTTACAATAATTGATATGGTTTGATATTAATACGAATAAATATTTCAGATAAAGAAATACGATAAAAACGATACGTTTTGATAACTACTTTTCGAGCAACGAAAAGCTCGGGTTTATTTTTAATAATTAATTTATTAATTATTAAATTTTTAAAAATAATTAATTTATTGGGTTTTAAATAAATTAATGTTCGGTTGCGTTTAACGATCAGTTTAGCGTTCCGTGCCTTCGGTACGAATAAACGGCACTTGAAACGGACCACGAGCACAAGCTTTTGCAATACACGAGCCCGGGAGTCACCCCCATGGGCCATTCGGCCGAACCACACTCCCCTCCCCCCTTTTATGTTTAATTTTGACTACTTGAGGGACCTAATTGCTAAATTGTAATACTAGGGTTAGTATAAATTAGAGTGTTAACCTAAAATTAATAAAACCCTACACAAATAATCGACTGCTTTTCCCTCCTCTGCTCCCTTTCATCGTCGACCTCTGCCACCACCAATCCACCATCGATTTTTGATTTTTAGCTTAAGTGTTCAACATCAAAGTTGCAATTCGTGTTATCTTCTACGCGTTGGTATAAACGAATTCTTGAACAAAGGTATAATTAGCTAAACCCTAATCTTAAAAATCTGATTTTTATTAATGTTTCATAGTTATATTGTCAATTGCTCGTACATGTTAATTGTTATCGTTAATTTGATCGTTTGATGCGTTAGGGTTTAAAACCGAATTTGTTATTGCATGATCAGTAAATTTAAGTTTTTCAAATGCATGATATTATGTGTTAATTGGATTCCTTACGAAAAACTATTGATTTTATGCTTTGGATTCGCTTGATTTCGTTTCCGGATGATCAAGTTATGTCCATTTGAATTAACGTTGTGTTTTTGTTATGTAATCAGAAATCTGGGTTTGATAGACCACGAATTGGCATCTGAAACTTAAACCAATGGTAAGATAATTTAAAAACACTCAAGTTACACTAGGATATCATGTCGTTAGCTTATGTATAACTCGAGATATGCTTGATTTAGTGTAAAAGTGGAATTATACAGCACTTGCATGAAAACAGCCTTATATGATAAAATGTGTTGACTTTTATGTTTAAAGCTTTAAATATTTGAAAATTACACAAAAATTACTTCACCTTTCATGTAGATATCATAGTCTAATTGTATCTAGATCTTCGGTTAATTGGGTGCGAATGTGACTAGCTAAACTAGAATTGAATCTGCTACTTGCTTTCTGTGTTATACTCTGTGGTTTGTGTTTACTGAAACACCATGTATGCTGTAACATCCCGCGTTTTTCCGTTAAATTATTTTAACACCGTCTTTTTTTTTTTTAATAATATCCCTCGTCACCTATACTCGTGCACTTCGTTAACTAGTGTTCATGATAATCCCGTTACTCGATTTTAACATCTCTCGTTAACTTGCGTTTTGAAAATATTCGTTTGGTTATTTCCCGCACCCGACAACAAACTTGAGGGACTAATCTCGCCACTCGGGTTAACTTGGCTAACTAGTGACTCCTCACCACCCCACACTTCATTTCACCATCCTCTTCCTCTTTTTCTTTCTTCCTTTTCTCTCAAGAACACAAACACAAAATTCATCATCTAATTTTGATCTTGGAAGCTCACAACAAATCCGACTACATATTCTTAATCCTCTCGTCATCCTCCACGATTTGATACTAACTTCATCGATTTTGGGTAACATTTCTAAAACTCTAGATTTCTCAAATTCGTGTTTTTGACTTGATATGTTGTTAGTTAGTGTCTATGGCTCGTGTATAACATGAATATATGATTTGTATGCTCGATCTTGATGTTTTGGTGTAACTAGCTTGAAAATGAAAAGTGTATGCTTAATCTTTGATTTTGGATGATGAAATGTGTTTAGATGTTAATGTTTGTGTGTTCAAAGTGTTAGTTACTTCAATAGCTTCGTTTTGGTGTGTTGATTGACATGAAAACCTTACATTAACATGATTAGTGATTTTGAGGTTTGGTTAGGGTTTGACAACTCTTAAAACGAACTTTTGATGCGTTGAATACTTATTAATGTTATTGATAAGTGTTTAGTTGTATTACATGTTTCATTACCTTCAAAACGGCATATCATATGTATAAATTGGATTCCCGAAACTTGAATTGCAATTGATGAACTTGAAACCTTGTTTTGGAACGTTTAACGAACTTTCGACGAGATTTTTGTTGTCTAAAATGATAAATTTGATTTAGGAAATGTATCTAGTTATGTTCCTTGTCGAAAGAGCTTTCCGGTGATATAAAATACATGTCTTGATTGTTTGCGGATCATAAACTAGGATTGATTGAAGTTTGGCTCGTGCCTTGTGTTTTCTGCAAACAGGACCTGTAAGCCTTTTGGGACGCCGTCCCAACCTCCTAGACGCCGTCCCACCTTTTGAACCTAGAAGCCGTCTAGGATATCAGGACGCCGTCCCACCCTTCATTGTGGGACGCCGTCTAGCCAATTGGGACGCCGTCCCATTGTACTAAAACTGGCTGTTTGGGTTGTCTTTTGACGTAAAAATGTTTGCTATGCTACGGACCTCCGATTAACATGAAACTTGGCCAACATACTCATATATGATTATATAACTTAGAAAAATTGTCGGATACCCGACCCGACCCCGTTGACTTTGACTTTGACCAAGTTTGACTTTTAATCAAACTTAACCAAATGGTTGTGTAATCATTCTAACATGCTTTTATACTTGTATCTTGCCTGAAACATGACAACTTGATTCACATGCTACATTATTGAGTCGTAACGAGCCATAGGACTAATTGAACATCTTTGACCTATCATGTTTACCGTTATTGATACAAACCTATTGTTTAGGTCAAGACTAGCATTGTTCTTTGCACACGTTTACTTGTTGAAGTACTTTATTAACTCTTGCGCTCAAGGTGAGATCATAGTCCCACCTTTTCAACAACTTTTATACTTTTACATCGTGGGCTGAGAAAACATATACTTTGTTACATCTTGTACTACTTACTTTTATGTTTTGAACACAAGTGTGAAAACAAACATTCCACGTGCGAGTTAGAACAAAAATGCCTCAATTCGATTATCATTAGTTACACTTGCAGGGTGTAAGCGAGAACTTATATTGTGTGGCCATACGGGTTTAACAAACCCTCATTCGGACGGTTCGCTACCGTTATGCGGATGAAATATATTTTTGTGTTTTAGTGTGGGTTCTAGCACTGTGTGATGGGGTAACGTTGGTTAAGTTTTGATAATTGAGTGCTCGCGTATAACAACACTTTTGGAATGCAAATGATTTGGATAATCTACGTTATGGAAATACAAAATCTTGTGGTTCAGAAACAACGATTAATACTTACTAAACCTATGATTTCACCAACGTTTTCGTTGACAGATTCTTCTATGTTTTCTCAGGTTTTGAATGCTTAGTGATACATGCTTCCGCACTCTTTTGATACTTGCTTGGATGTTGAGTATACATGCATTTTGGAGCATCTTTTGAACTTATTTAAACTGTGTCGCATAGTTTTCATTTGTACTTATAACGTTGTAACTTAACTTGTGGTCAATTATCTTTGTAAACTTTGAAACAATCTTTACACTTGAATGGATGCGACATATTTTGGGTCAAACGTCTGTTTTAAAGACTTATGACCAGGTAATGGGACCTACGTAGTCGACGCCGTCACTTGACGATTTGTGGGGGTCGCTACAAGTGGTATCAGAGCTTTGGTTGTAGGGATTTAGAGTTCATTTGTGTCCACCCCGAGTCATAGGGTACATAGGTGAATCTAGACTACAACCGGCATATAGACTGAAGTAGGAATTACTTGACTATTTGTGCATTTATACTCGAACTCTTCTATCATATCTAACTCGTATTCGATCTTGATCTTACGTTAATAAATTTTGTTGACGCGCCACCTTGACTTTATGAAGTAATGTTAAATGCACATGAGAATCAGGGTAATATAATTTCCGGGATTATATTACGGTGATTCACATGGACGTTCCGACATTATGACATAGAGAATTTAAGGCGAGTCAAGGAAAATTTTCTCTCTATCCTTATTCCATGCCACGGTTAGTATTATTTAGAATACTAACCAACGATATTCTTGTGTCATGAAGGAACAATGGCTCGTCGACGCGCTCCTCCCGAAACTCCCGAACAAGCCCTCCAACGTATGATAGCCACCGCCATAGGTGCGGCTATGGCTAGTATCTCCTCCGACATCAATAACAACCACAACCACAACAACCATGGAACCGGTAATTCAAACGAGGGTTGCTCCTACAAAACTTTCATGGGGTGCAAACCTCACACCTTCGATGGGACCGGAGGACCGGTTGTGCTCACCCGATGGTTTGAGCAAACAGAAGCCGTTTTTAGCATAAGCGGTTGTCGGGACCAAGACAAAGTCAAATATTCCACCCACACTTTTGCCGGTATCGCCCTCACATGGTGGAATACGTGTGTGCTGTCGGTGGGTATCGATGAAGCCCACACACTCTCATGGGCCGACTTAAAGAAAAAGATGATCACCGAATACTTCCCGCGCGAAGAGACCCGTAAGCTCGAACACGAACTAAGAACTTTAAAAGCGGTCGGGAATGACCTAAAGGCATATAATCAACGATTTTCTGAGCTATCCTTGATGTGCCCAAACCTCGTGACCCCCGAACCTCTAAGGGTTGAACTTTACATAGATGGTCTTCCCAAGAGCATCAAACAAGGAGTAATGTCATCCAAACCCAGTAATCACCAAGAGGCCCTGAATATGGCCCGTCAATTGATCGAAACGGTAGACGAGATTGAAGTGCCGGCACCTAAAGCCGAGGATGAGTCGGGTGACAACAAAAGAAAATGGGAAGCCCCCCAATCGAGCAACTACAACAACAACTTTTCCAAGGAACCTCTCACCCCCGTCGGCAAGAAAAGTTATGCCGGGACACGACCTTTTTGCAACAAATGCCACAAGCATCATTTTGGTGAATGTGGCAAGCTAATTTGCCATCGGTGCCAAGGTAGTGGTCATATTGCCAAGTATTGTGGAAGTACTGCCCCCGTCACTCAAAAGGGGCCCGATGCACCAAAGCCGAGTATTTGCTACAAATGTGGCCAATCGGGTCATTTTAGGAATGAATGCCCAAAGAATAAAGCAAAAACCAACGCGCGCCGTTGAACTTACAACATCGACACCTAGGATGCCCGAGACGATGATGGACTAGTCACGGGTACGTTTCTTCACAACAAACCGTATATTTCATACTTATTCGATTCGAGTACCGTTAGACGTTTTATAACCAAGGATTTGACTCGTGCTCTTTATATTCCACCTCTTTCCCCCAGATACTACTTAGACAATTTAAGTGACCGACGGAATATATTGTGTGCCTATAAATTTTATCGGAGGATATGCGTTAAGAAATTGGACTCGACACCTATAGAACTAAGGAACTCAAAACCTATTCATTAAGGAGAAATTGTTGCCCTACATTTATGTATAGATTATTGTGAACTAAGTAACTTTCGGTTGGAAACCAATACTCTCTTCCTCGTATCCATTACCTCATGATTATTTGCGTGGATCCCGTGTATTCCAAATCGACCTCCGTTCTGGTTATCATCAATTGGGGGTTAAGGGAGACGATGTCTCCTAAGCCATTTTCCGAGCTCGCAACGTTAGTTGTAAATCCCTCTTAGTACCGTTTGATTTATTTAGGACTCCGTCCGTATTCATGAACCTCCTAAACCACGTATGCAACTTATCTAGACAAATCTGTTACCATATTTATAGATGACATCTTAACTTATTCAAGTAAAGAAGGCAAACGAACAACATCATCATCTTACGCTCGAACTTTGAGAAAAGAGCAACTCTATACCAAATTCTCCGAGTGAGAATTTCTGTTAAACGAAGTCAAATTTTCTAGACCATGATGTTAATGGTCAAGGCATTACAATCAATCTCGAAATCAAGCCACACGTAATCATGAAACTCTCTCAACTCAGACTTGTATTCGTAAAATCTTAGATCTCGCCTGTTATCACCGAAGATTCATTTCTGACTTTTCTCGTGTTACCCGACTTTTAAACTCGTTAACTCACTAAGGGAAAACTTTAAACCTCTCCGTGTTCGAACCTTGAGCGTGATTCTTTACACCAACCTTCCTAGCTAAATTCATATAGCACTAGATGGAACTCAAACATGGAAATATTTCTACTTGAACGACGAAAGGCATACTCTCTCGACTCAAAATCAACGTAACTAAAATTCGTTATTTTGCGTGAAGAATTCGAATACTAAATTGTGGATCCGATCAACTTTCTCGTCATCACGTACCACACTACATACCTATGTTATTTCACCGTTACCGTCTGATATTACTGGAATTTAAGATAACACACAATCCAACGATACTTCACTCTTCTTTGACTTAACGTCCTTGTGTTTCTGATAATCGGCCAACTATTATTCAACCCCGAACTATATAATTACGTGTACTATCTTGTTTCTCTTCCAGACTTCAATTTTCGACAACTAGAGGCACGTTATGGCAACCTCGAGATGCAAGCTCATCCTATTCTAAGTCCTCATTTCACTCCTATCTTTATCGCTCGCATTTCCGTTTAAGGAAACTCCTTGTAACATTTCTCCATGGATAGAGAAACTCCTTATATTACATTAGTATTCGCCACGAGGGTGAATTGTTCTAACGAACATTTTCGAACCCTAACTAACTTGTTCAAACGTATATTAAGAGATTCTATTCCAACACGGTGCATCTTTGTCAATTATCACGTATCGAAATACTCGTTTCACTTCTAGTTTTGCAAGAAACCTTGGAGACCCGCTTAGACATGAGTACCGCGTACCACCCACAAACCGACGAACCGAGCAAACGAACGATTTACGTCTTGGAAAGACATGTCACAAACTCGTATTGTCACCTTTAGTAGATCACTCTTACAACAGTAGATACCACTCGTGTGTTCACACGCACTTTCCGAAACCCTATATGACCGCTAATGTCATACCCCTGTTCATTTAACCAAAGCATCAACCACCGAAATCTGAACTCCATCAAGAAACAACAATTGAGATCGTTCAAGTCCGAGAAGGGCTCGAGACAACCCATTGTCGCCAGAAGAGTTATACCAAACTTAGATGAAAACCTCACCAAACCCAGTGTGTAACCGCGTAATTTTGAGAAACCGCACCTTGGAAGGGTGTGATCCATTTTGGGAAATCGAGAAAGGCTATACCCGCATTATTGAACCTTTTGAAACCTTGGGGCGTATTAGAACCGCTTCCTACCGTTTAGAACTTCCGACTCAATTAAGTTTCCGTTTACCCTACATTTCGTGTAACAAACTTAGAAACGTGTCCTGCGGAACAGGAACGTGCAATCCTGCTAGATACATCAACTATCGATGACAAACTACTCTTCATAGGAAAACCAGTTGAAACCGGGGATCGTAAAAACCAAACCTTAACACAACGTGAAACCCTGACTATCCAAATGCATGAGAACACGCAAGGACGTACCTACACTTATTCATATCATGAACAACGTAAAGTCTCGAGTAAGAGATATCGACTACTACTTCCAACTAAATTTCGGGACGAAATTTCTTTTAAGGTGTGGATAATGTAACATCCCGCATTTTTCCGTTAAATTAGTTTAACACCGTCTTTTTTTTTTTTAAATAATATCCCTCGTCACCTATACTCGTGCACTTCGTTAACTAGTGTTCATGATAATCCCGTTACTCGATTTTAACATCTCTCGTTAACTTGCGTTTTGAAAATATTCGTTTGGTTATTTCCCGCACCCGACAACAAACTTGAGGGACTAATCTCGCCACTCGGGTTAACTTGGCTAACTAGTGACTCCTCACCACCCCACACTTCATTTCACCATCTTCTTCCTCTTTTTCTTTCTTCCTTTTCTCTCAAGAACACAAACACAAAATTCATCATCTAATTTTGATCTTGGAAGCTCACAACAAATCCGACTACATATTCTTAATCCTCTCGTCATCCTCCACGATTTGATACTAACTTCATCGATTTTGGGTAACATTTCTAAAACTCTAGATTTCTCAAATTCGTGTTTTTGACTTGATATGTTGTTAGTTAGTGTCTATGGCTCGTGTATAACATGAATATATGATTTGTATGCTCGATCTTGATGTTTTGGTGTAACTAGCTTGAAAATGAAAAGTGTATGCTTAATCTTTGATTTTGGATGATGAAATGTGTTTAGATGTTAATGTTTGTGTGTTCAAAGTGTTAGTTACTTCAATAGCTTCGTTTTGGTGTGTTGATTGACATGAAAACCTTACATTAACATGATTAGTGATTTTGAGGTTTGGTTAGGGTTTGACAACTCTTAAAACGAACTTTTGATGCGTTGAATGCTTATTAATGTTATTGATAAGTGTTTAGTTGTATTACATGTTTCATTACCTTCAAAACGGCATATCATATGTATAAATTGGATTCCCGAAACTTGAATTGCAATTGATGAACTTGAAACCTTGTTTTGGAACGTTTAACGAACTTTCGACGAGATTTTTGTTGTCTAAAATGATAAATTTGATTTAGGAAATGTATCTAGTTATGTTCCTTGTCGAAAGAGCTTTCCGGTGATATAAAATACATGTCTTGATTGTTTGCGGATCATAAACTAGGATTGATTGAAGTTTGGCTCGTGCCTTGTGTTTTCTGCAAACAGGACCTGTAAGCCTTTTGGGACGCCGTCCCAACCTCCTAGACGCCGTCCCACCTTTTGAACCTAGACGCCGTCTAGGATATCAGGACGCCGTCCCACCCTTCATTGTGGGACGCCATCTAGCCAATTGGGACGCCGTCCCATTGTACTAAAATTGGCTGTTTGGGTTGTCTTTTGACGTAAAAATGTTTGCTATGCTACGGACCTCCGATTAACATGAAACTTGGCCAACATACTCATATATGATTATATAACTTAGAAAAATTGTCGGATACCCGACCCGACCCCGTTGACTTTGACTTTGACCAAGTTTGACTTTTAATCAAACTTAACCAAATGGTTGTGTAATCATTCTAACATGCTTTTATACTTGTATCTTGCCTGAAACATGACAACTTGATTCACATGCTACATTATTGAGTCGTAACGAGCCATAGGACTAATTGAACATCTTTGACCTATCATGTTTACCGTTATTGATACAAACCTATTGTTTAGGTCAAGACTAGCATTGTTCTTTGCACACGTTTACTTGTTGAAGTACTTTATTAACTCTTGCGCTCAAGGTGAGATCATAGTCCCACCTTTTCAACAACTTTTATACTTTTACATCGTGGGCTGAGAAAACATATACTTTGTTACATCTTGTACTACTTACTTTTATGTTTTGAACACAAGTGTGAAAACAAACATTCCACGTGCGAGTTAGAACAAAAATGCCTCAATTCGATTATCATTAGTTACACTTGCAGGGTGTAAGCGAGAACTTATATTGTGTGGCCATACGGGTTTAACAAACCCTCATTCGGACGGTTCGCTACCGTTATGCGGATGAAATATATTTTTGTGTTTTAGTGTGGGTTCTAGCACTGTGTGATGGGGTAACGTTGGTTAAGTTTTGATAATTGAGTGCTCGCGTATAACAACACTTTTGGAATGCAAATGATTTGGATAATCTACGTTATGGAAATACAAAATCTTGTGGTTCAAAAACAACGATTAATACTTACTAAACCTATGATTTCACCAACGTTTTCGTTGACAGATTCTTCTATGTTTTCTCAGGTTTTGAATGCTTAGTGATACATGCTTCCGCACTCTTTTGATACTTGCTTGGATGTCGAGTATACATGCATTTTGGAGCATCTTTTGAACTTATTTAAACTGTGTCGCATAGTTTTCATTTGTACTTATAACGTTGTAACTTAACTTGTGGTCAATTATCTTTGTAAACTTTGAAACAATCTTTACACTTGAATGGATGCGACATATTTTGGGTCAAACGTCTGTTTTAAAGACTTATGACCAGGTAATGGGACCTACGTAGTCGACGCCGTCACTTGACGATTTGTGGGGGTCGCTACATATGCTTCTGGAATATGAATCTTTATATGTTATGTGATATATCCTCAGTTTATTGCAACCTTCGAAACCTTATGCATTGGGCTCACTAGTGCCATACTTTGTGTAACTTCTGAATTGAGCTGAAAACTGAACATTCTACTTGCACGAATAAACTGTACAAATTGGCTAAACAAAAAATGCTCAACTTTTTATATGTGTTAATTTGACTTGTCCTTGAACTATGGCCACTGACCTTGTGTCAATTTCATGTCCCTAGCTCCGGTTATAGCCAAAACGAAATCAGTGCGCGGTCAGAAACTGACTTGATAAACTACAAATGTACTTCTTCTGATTCATGACTTTTAATTATCGTATGAGACCCTGGCCAGAATTTTTGGAATTGATTTTGAGTATACTTATGATCTGGAGTTTTCCATGTTTACTTGAATTTTGTACTATGAGATAACATGCTAAGTTTGCTACATATACATGAACTTTGTGCACAACGATAAACTGAAATTGTGAAATTGACCTGTTATGATCTAAAACGTGTTGTTTGACTTAGGTTTGACATGTTGACCAACATTTGAAATGAACCTACTGATGTTGACTTTAGTTTACTACTTTGACCAAGTTTGACTTTCGGTTTGACTTCGGTTGACTTTGTTTGACTTGCATGATCTAGTTGATTGTATGTTGACTTTTACTTTGAAACGCGTCAAGTTGAGCAATAAGACAACTTATACTATGAAACCACATTTTTTTAAGACATATTTATCGACCAACTTAAATACGTATACTTAGGTTGCATTACTGGGTTATAATCTATACAAATTTTGTCTGTCATCCAAGCTTATTCAAAGATGTCCCATTTTTTACATGTTTTCAGGGATGAGAATACACGCTGTTATACTTACATTATCAAATGCTTTTGTATTGACACAAGTACTATATATGCATATTGAGTTTGTTCAGAAAGCCTCTAGCTTGAATACTTTTAATATCATCGGTGTAAGCACAATTTAGATGGACGGATCCGTTAGGTTGACAACATCACCCTACAGTATTAACTGTGGTGCATTTACTTTGAACATTAGATACACTCGAACAAGTGTATAACATTTTATGAGGTAAAGGTGGGTATAGTGGTTTCTATACTCGGGTCATTGCTAGTATTCTGGTGCTCATAGATTATGCAAACGTTTTGCAACTTGGAGTTGTACTTGTAAAATCTTCTGATCAAGGAAATTAAACTATTTTCTGATAACTGTTTTCCAGATACCGTTACATTATTTTAAACCTGTAGATTCACCAACATTATTGTTGACATGTTTTTGCGTGTTTTTAAACCTTAAGAGGTAAACTTCTGCTGTGTTTGCTGTATGGTCTGGCCTTGGAGTCAACATACTTTTAAAGAATATTATTTACTTTCGCATTTGAAACTTTTATAACTATTTAAATACTATTGGCTTGTGGTTACGATCACAATCGTGTTTCTATTTTAGGATTATTGACTTATGTTTTGAAAGTCAACTTTTAATAAAATTAAATGTGATTGCTTTAAACGTCTCATATAGAGGGCGTAACTGTTAACTGTGGGACCTGGATTAAGACGCCGTCAGATGGAAATTTGGTGGGGTGTTATAAAGATAGTCTAGAAGCGGATCAACATGAAGAAACCCTATTTGATACTGACAAGGAACTACACGAATGGGGTAGAATGGTTGCCGAAGAGTTGGAAATGTTAGTTCTCATGGGTGAAGGTTCAGATCTTGAGAGTGTAAATTTAGAAGATAATGATTCAGATGAAATTTTAGATTCAGAAGTTGAAGTTAAAGTTGATCATACTGGACTTGATCAAACTGATTTTGAGGCACTGAACAAGAAAGCAGTAGATTTACTAAAAATATGCTTATCAAAAAGTGATCTTGAGAAGGTTACCGGGTTAACAAAAGCTAAAGATATTTGCGACAGACTTGAACAAATTCATTTGGGAAAAGATGCTGATACATCAGAGTTTCTTACAGATTCATCAAAATCAGAAGATGAGCTCGATGATGGGAAGAAGATAAATTTCTTTGCATTTATGGCTGAGACTTCTTCATCAAATAACGCTCAACAGGTATCTTCTGGTCCATCTACTGATAATGAATGTGTTAAATACGCTGAATCTAAAATAACAATCGACAATTTAACAAAGGCTTACGCAGAGATGAAAGAAAAATGGTACGCAGATCATGTGACCACTAAAGTTGAAAACGAGTTGAAAGAGCAGATCAAAGTTTACAAAAAACAACTTCACGATGTTAAATGTTATAACTTTGACATAAATCAAGCTTTAATTAAACGTGTTGACACAATTAAAGAACTAAAGAAAGAAAATGAATGCGTTAAAGCTGATTTAGAAGCAATTTCAATTAAAATGAAATGTTGGGCAAGTGCGTCACAGTGGAATGCATTAATGGTGGAAATTAATGACACCAAGAGCAAGGGTATTGGATATAAGTCTGCATCTCCTCCTTTTCAGAACACATTTTTTAATTCAAACGTAGTTGACGGTCGACCAGAAGACTGTATTCCTCATAGTTACGAAGATTACGTTGAAAAGAATAAAAAGTGTAGCTCAACTAAGAATACAACTTCTGGTGATACTGATGAAGGTGCTCTAGATCATGAGGAAGATAGGAAAACTAGTTTAGGAGATAACACTAAGACAAGTAGGGTTAGAACACCAAAAGGTCCTGTTAAAATTTTAAGAAATCCTAGATTTGCTGACAGGCCTGTTCCTCTTGTTATCCCTAAGCCTGTTTCAAAAGATAAGCCAAATGATTCTCCTGTGTTCGTAAGAAAACAAGATCCTTCATCTTCAAACTCTAATAATGTGTATGAATTTAGAGGACATAGGGAGTTTCATCAATGTTTTAATTGTGCTGTCTTTGGACACATTGCTGCTTATTGTCCTAGAAGAGTTCGTTCCACTAGACATAAGATTGACTTGTCACATGATAATTTTAGATCATCTTATGCTCATAGAACAAATTCACCAGTAAGTAATGAACGTCATGATAAGATGTTTAAGACAAATGTTGTTTATGGAGATCCTAAGAGAAAGAATTTATATAGATCTGTGTCACCTGTGAAAGGTAAAATTCCAAAGAGAATTTTTGAGGAAAATGTGACAGGGTTTCGTAATCAAGAAAAACCTTTTGAACCAAAGGTACGATCACCCTCGCAAAAAGCTAGTCGTCGAAAATAATTTTCTCGTAACAGACCACAAATGAGTCGCTCCGAAGATGAGCAAAATGTGAAAAACCAGAAGAGCAATATTGCTACTTCTAAACTGTCTAAGTTTATGGTTTCAAATGATGAGATTCCACCGGACTCAAACGGGAAATGGATGGAATTTCAAGCTATGGGTGTTAATGGACAACCTACTGCCATCCGGGCGTGGGTTCCCATTATTAATTAATATTCTTAATGTGATATGCAGGGAACCAAGGTACCTGCAAACAACACCTGGATAGTGGATAACGACGCTTTGAGACATATGACTGGACAACTATCTCTTCTTTCGGATGTACACCCAATTAAGGGAGGTTATTTTGCATTTACTGGAGATAAAGGAGGTCACATTTCAGCTCAAGGTTTATTGAAGAATGAGAAAGTTAGTTTCGATAAAGTGAACTATTGTCAAGAGCTTGCAAACAATTTATTGTCGGTTTCACAAATCTGTGAAAAATCTTTCAAGGTTGCGTTTGATGACGAATTTAGCTACATTTTGAAGCCAGAGTTTGTGATTCCTCCAGAAATGATTTTGATGAAGGCTCCTAGACAAGCTAATTTGTACATGCTAGATATGAATGTTGCTACTTCAACTGCTGAACATCATCAAGCTTTTGTTTCCAAAGCGACTGAACAAAATTCTATTACATGGCACAAACGCATGGGTCATTTAAGTTTTCGGAAAATGAATCACCTTGTCCACAACAATCTTGTAGAAGGTGTTGATCTTTGATCTTTTCAGATTCCAGGAACATGTGTTGCGTGTAAGAAGGGTAAGCAGAGCAAGAACGCTCATAAGCTGGTGAAGTATAATCCAATCTCTGCTCCGCTTGAATTGTTACATATGGATCTTTTCGGTCCAATTCGTTTTGAAAGCATTGATGGAAGTAAGTATTGTCTGGTTGTAACTGATGATTATTCAAGATTTTCTTGGGTAATGTTTTTGAAAAAGAAGTCCGATACATTTGAGAATTTGAAAGTGCTAATCAATCAATTAGAGACAGGTTTTAATCTAAAGGTAAGAAAGATTCGTTGCGACAATGGTACAGAATTCAAGAATCAGTATCTTGCAGTTTTTTGTATTGAAAAAGGTATCAATATGCAGTTCAGTTCTGCATACGCTCCTCAGATGAATGGTGTTGCTGAAAGAAAAAATAGGGTATTGATCGAGATAGCTAGAACAATGCTGGCAGATTCATCATTACCTGTTCATTTTTGGAGTGAAGCTGTTGCTAATGTGTGTTACACTATGAATCGAGTTCTGACTGTTAAACGACTGGGTAAAACTTGCTATGAGTTATTGCATGGGAGAAAACCATCTTTGAAGCATCTAGAACCATTTGGTGCACCGTGTACCATCTTGAAAAGAAAACCAGAAAGTAAGTTTGATTCTAAAGTGGTTACTGGAGTATTTCTTGGGTATAGTTCTCCTAACAAGCGAGTTTTCAACAATGAAATAAGATGTGTTGAAGAATGGTCTGAAGTTGATGTCCAAAGGAATCAAACAAAGAGTGTGCCTAAGAGTCATCCTTGGATTTATAACTATGATGAGCTGATTGATTCATTCAATCTTGCTCCAGATCACACGGAGAATGTAGTTGAGTTACAAATGCTGTTTGATTTACAGAATGAACCAGAAGTGTCTGCAGCTACTCTAATTTCAACTCCATTACCGACAGTCAATGAGCAGCTCAAGATTTAGATCAAGATGTTGATCCAGTGTACGATACCTGCGGATCTGATATTTCAAGTGAAAGTTCTGACAATCCTGAAGATATTGGTGATAATACAAATCTACATCATGAGATGCATGTTCCTGCACAACCAGTTCCCAGAACTACAACTACTCATCCTAGAGAGAATATTATTGGAGATCCAAATGCATGTGTTAGAACAAGAAGGCAAGTTCAGTTTAATGGTCAAGTTGATACTCATATGACAGTTGCTGCTGCATACTACGAGTACTCATGTCATATTTCTAGAATAGAGCCAAAGACAACAAAAGAAGCCTTGAAGCATGTTGATTGGGTTATGGCTATGTAAGAAGAAATTCAGCAATTCAATAGTTTGGATATTTGGAAGCTAGTTACTAACCCGCATGGAGCTAAAGCAATTGATCTCAAATGGGTTTGGAAGTGCAAGTTTGACGAAGATGGCAATGTTATCCATAACAAAGCAAGATTAGTCGCTAAAGGTTATCAGCAAGATCCTGAATTTGATTATGATGAAGTTTTTGCTCCTGTTGCCAGATTGGAAGCTATTCGCATTTTCTTGACTTTTGCTTCATTTATGAAGTTTAAAGTGTTTCAAATGGATGTCAAGAGTGCATTTCTTTATGGCAAGCTTAATGAAAGAGTATATGTCAGCCAACCATTGGGATTTGAAGATCATCTTCATCCTGACAAAGTTTACCATTTACGGAGAGCCCTATATGGTTTACATCAAGCCCCACGTGCTTGGTATAGACGTCTGCCATGTTATCTGATTGAAAAAGGTTATCAAATGGGCACGGTACATTGTACTCTGTTCACGAAAATTAAAGATGATGATATTATTTTAGTTCAGATTTATGTGGACGACATTATTTTCAGTGCTACTAAGCAGGAACTCGTCGATGAGTTTGAGCAGGTTATGAAGGACGAATTCGAAATGAGCAAATTGGGTCTCTTACACTACTTTCTTAGTTTGCAATTCAAACAGACTGATAATGGAATTTTTCTTCATCAAGCAAAGTATGTAATTGATATACTCGAACGTTTCAGTATGACTCAAGAACGTCCTGTGTCGACCCCTCTAGCTGTGAATCACGGTATTTCATTGGACTGTGAAGGGGAGCCTTTTGATCCTACATACTATCTAGCAATCATCAGATCGCTCATGTATCTCACTGCATCTAGGCCGGATATTATGTTGGCAACATGTATGTGCGCTCGTTAGTAAGTTAATCCAAATATAGTTCATCTTACAGCTGCCAAAAGAATTCTACATTATCGGTTACATTCTCCAAATCTCGGCATCTGGTATTCGAATGAAGACAAGTTTGATCTTGTAGCATACAGTGATTCGGACTATGCAGGTTGCAAAATCAACAACAAATCTATATCAGGAGGATGTCAATTTCTAGGTGAAAGGCTGGTGACCTGGCAATGCAAGAAACAAATTGCAGTTGCGCTTTCCACATGTGAAGCTGAATATATTGCTACTGCAAGTTGCTATTAGCAAGTTGTTTGGATTCAACAACAACTTCACGATTACGGACTAAGAATCTCTTTCTCTCCTCCTTATATTGATAATACTGCTACTATTGCAATGACTAAGAATCATGTGCAACACTCTAAGACTAAACACATAGGTGTTAAGTATCATTTTCTTAGGGATTGCCATGAGAAAAAGATAATTGAGGTTAAGAGAATAGGTACAAAGGACCAGAGGGCTGACCTTTTTACTAAGGCTTTTGATAAACCTAGGTTCTTACTACTTTTAGAGATGAATGGCATTGTTGATCGAGACAAAGTAATTTCGGATGTTGATTGTGAGGTTTAATCAAACTTTTAGACTTTGCATGTAGGATGCATGACATATAGATTTTAGTTTCTTATTATTTGTACTGCATATTTCTGCTTTCTGTCTGCATTTCCTTGCATGATTTCTTTCATGAATGCATGCTAGTCTGTAGCTATTTTCTGTTTATTTTGTTTAAAATGCTAAAAGACAAAAAAAATTTATGTTTTAGTATTTTAGGGGGAGTATATGTTTCAACAGAAAATACCTAAAAAGTGTAAAATCATTAGAAAACCCAAAAAAGTTGAAAATTCTGAAAATGAGCTTGTTTTGATTAATTTATGGGAGATGAAAAAATTACTGTACTGAGAATTGATATATTTGATTAGTAAGGACTGATTTGAACGTTTATGTTTATCTGTTATATGATGTACTGATAGATGTGACTTATGAATTCTTGGCATTAGACAATCATAATAAGAATAACGATCATCTAAGATTCAGAAGTCATGGACGATCTGTAGCGTTTGAAGGTAGTCACCTAATTATCTCCGAATCTGTATGAAGTGATAATTGTTGAGGAACTCAACAGTCGGTTGAGGGTATCCCCTATCATAATTGATAATCACTAGAAAAGGTTGGGGGTGGATTTAAGGTTGAGGATTATCTGTTTGGCTGGTGCATACCACGTTGTCACGGGCCTAAGACTTAATAATAGAAACTAAACCCTGAAAATATCAGAGAAAATTAGTTTATGTCGAAGTAAGTGTCCTTTCTCGCTTAAGGTGGAAAAGTATAATTCCTTATTGCGGACCGTTCAAGCATTTAAAGGAGAACACCTTCGAGTGATCTGAGCACACAACAAAGGAACATGAGTACATGCATAAAAATGGAAAATCCATTCATGATGGCGTTTAAAATCAATATATCAAAAGACAGTGATATGCTGAAAAAGAAATATCAAAATAAAATCAAAGTAAAAAATAATTGGGGTATCAAGTTGGCAAAGTCCTAAAAGTTGAAAGTATGAAGAATGCTGATTCATGATGTACTCATAAAGAACTCAGATCATTCTTAGTGTGACGCCCCCGTGCAGCTTGAATTGTTTAATCACGACGTTCACACTGAATTATCAAGATTCTTGTCGTTTGCAATTTAGAGTTATACCTATTAAGACTGTAAGTTAGGAAGATACTTACCTAGATATACTCTAAATACATATAAATGAAAGTTTAACTTTTGATTCCATTTTTCATGACAACTTGAACATAAAGAAGTTAAGGGCCTTGAGATTTATTTCATGTGACGACTGGTCATCAGGCAAGTCTGCTTTAACTATAGACCAATCCCCACGGTAAATAATGCGCCTATTCGGATAATCCAATATACTCTAAGATCTGCCATACCAACTAGATTAAAGATTGTCAACACATTGGTAGAAGCCAAAGGCTGGCAGGGTTATTCAAAATGCCGTGAGAACCATCCTGTTCAATTTGATTGAAGTACATTGATAGAGATAACGGAAAGTTACGCGTAATGAATTGACAACCTAATAAAAATGCACAATCATAAGTGATGAAAGAAATCAAGGATTAATGAACTTAGCGTGATCTCAAAAATCATTGCTCTATAATGTTCAAGTAATTAATGCCAACATGATTGTCGAAGTGTCCGGAATGAATATGTTCATGTTTAATGAGGATTGATATCAGTAATTGCATGTTAATAGACATAGACTGGATAATTAGGAATGAACAATAGAAGTCGATTCAATATGTCAGTTCTGATCCATTTTTAAAATTGTAAATCAACTTGCTCACAAAAAGAATGTGGATTTGTTTGTGTTTGTTTATTTGTCTATTAAATAGTTTGCATTGAAAACTGTAAAACAACAAAAAGATTTTGATTTACATGTTATTGCATTTCATGATAGAATGTCTCTTATTTGCATATTTTTAGTTGCATGACATTAGATATAAGAAAACTCATAAAGATTTTATTTCTTTCTTAATTTTCTGATTATCCTCTGGATATACAATGTCATCTGAAAGAACCTTGTCAAGATTAAAATATTTTTGGCCACCAAATCCACAAGATAGAAGTTTGTAGAGCTTGTAATTGTTTAAAGAATTTTAATGATTTAAGATGTTAGTGAATTTAAGGTGACATTACACTGTAGGATTGACTCCTGTGAAACAAAATGTTTAGAGTAATAACCTCGATTTGGTTAACTTTCTTGATCTGCCTAAGTGTTAATGATCATACCTTGATGGATTAGTGATTTATGACTCAAATTGAAAGTGATAGTTAGCTCTAAGATTGTCAAATGAGTCGAAATCCTAAGTTTGTGAAAATTTGAAATTGCCTAAGTGGCTCACTCGCACGTTTGAAGTGTGAACCGTACGAGTAACCACACGATTGAGATTAACCGTAAAGATGACCCTGTTCTAGTTTTGTCCATTAGACTTCTGGGTCACACGCATGAGTGATTCTGAGTCACGTGGTTGATGGTGAATCGTGTGCTCAACCGTATGGTTGAGCACGAGAGTATAAATATGGGTGCTGAGCACAGGAGCTCACACTTGTGCACCCTTAACCATTTTTTCTCTCAAAATTCGATCATCACCAATCATGTTTTCCACCGTAGGTTTTGTTAAGCATTGAAAGCCGACCTCAGTGCCACCAAATAGGTACAATTTCATCGATGTTTAGTTGCTTAATTTGTTGTTTGAATGTGTCAAAACCCTAGGGGTTTGTAAATTGAATTTTATGCAATTACATTGTGTTTTGATGCTTATTTACTGTTGTTTTATGTTAAACGATATCTAAGCTTACTATTGTGATGTAAATCGGCCTCTAAAACACACAAACATGTAATCCCGTTGATTTAAAAATGCATTTAATATCGGTTTCATCAGATATGCACGAGTGATCTCACTCGCACGCGTGGGACATGACTCACACGAGTCAGTACGCGGTTAAGGCTTAACCGTGTGAACCTTTGAGCCTACTCGTTTGATGTTTATTTGGATGCTTACTCGTTTAACTGAGCTGACACGTGTGCTTAACCACACGAGTCACCACATGGTTGACTCACTCGCGTATACTTATAAGCCTCAACCGTGTACCTTGTCTGAAACCATGTTATTGCTCAAATGTGTCAACAGTGGCATGAGTGACCATGTTACTCGCACGACTGAGTTCTCAGCCGCACGTGTGACGGTCTCACTTGCACGGTTTGTCCTATTTAATGAGTTTATGACACTTTGTTGCAAATGCTTTAATGTTTTATGATTTATGATTACTTTTTCTAACATTTCTGTTGATGTTTCAGTTTGTTAAGATTTTACCAATGGCTAAACAACAAGTTAATGTTCCGGTTGTAAACCCAGAAGTTCAGGGGGAGGAAGCGAATCCTCAAGTCAATCCAGTTAATCCACCTTCCTAACAAGAGATTATTCTAGAAAAGATTGAGTTCAACAATCAAGTCGCCCTCTATGACACTACTCTCGAGAAGGGCGAACACTTTAAAGAGATTGTAGCTTTTCTAAAGCAATCAAGGATCCATACTGCTATTTCTACTCCATGCATGGCATACTACAGCCACCAAAGGGAATTCTGGAGAAATGCAGCACTTGATGTGTCAGATGATGAGACTAAGCTAGTTAGTACTGTTCAAGGGCATGAGATTATCATTTCTAAGACTGTGATTAGGAGAATTTTAGGTTTCAATGATGAGAACTGCTCCCATATGACGATCAATCGAGAACGAATCCACGGATGCTTCAAGAGATGTGCTTATACTGGTTACATTGCTGGTAAGTCTGAACTGATGAAGACTCTTCTGCCTCCACAGTTTCAATATCTTTCTCACGTGTTGATGCACTGCTTGGGTGGACGAAAAGCAGGTTTTGATAAGCTGAATGAGAAAGTGCAGAGTATGTTTGTTGCACTCGTTCTAAAGGCTCTATATGATTTCTCAGGATTTGTCTTCTATTACTTCAAAGAAAATCTTTTCAGTTCTACACAGAGATATCTTATCTACACCCGTTTTCATCAATTGATTATCAATGACGCAGCACCAGATTTACAAAAGCTTGAACATGATATTATTCACCTAAAACCAATCAATTTGATAACTTTTCAGAGAATGGAGGAAACATGAAACAAGGATCTAAAACCTGATTTTAAGAGGAAGCTTGTTTGCCATCTCATCTAGGAGAATTATAAATGTCCAGCTGGTAATGCTTGGAGAAATGACGATTCCGACTCTAACTATGAAGTTACTGATGAGGAGGAAGGTGGAGATGATAATTAAAGAGAAACTGGTGAAGCTCAAAGAGGAAATGATGATAATGTTGATGTTAATGATGGTGATGATGATGAAGCAACTGAGGAGGATGTTAGTTTGATCCAAAGAAAAGGAAAGGAAAACAAGCAATGACTTCCGAGCAACCCAAGAAGAAGGAGAGGAGAACCAAACACAATTATGACTCATCTCAGGGAGTTTCTAGACAACAAGCTCAGAGATAACCTTCTGTTTTCCTGAAGGACACTAGAGCTGTTGTTACCTCACCGAGACCTGCCACCACAACACCTCAGGTCACGTCATCAGAATTCAAGACACAGCAAAATCTTCAGTTATCGTTGATCACTAAGATTACTAATCTCGAGAATTAAGCCATCGAAGAGAAGAAAGTTAGTGAAGCAAAGATTGAGTCGTTAGTGGAAGATAACAAAAGGTTGTGGAATCGTAGAAATCATCAGAAGGGAAAGATTGAGAAGTTGAAGAAAAAGATTGTGGCTATTAAGAGTGAAAACAGGTTGAAGTTGAAGGAGATGAATGATAAGATCAAACAAATTACCTTTGGTAAGACCAAGTTGATAACGGATGGAGGTGAATATTCCTCTGATTTAGGAGGTGATGACGAAAAAGATGATGAAGAAGATGCTGGCACTGGAGGACCCTCTTTTGAAATTCTGTTAGTGATACCTATTCGAAGCTTTAATGAATATGGTGAGGTCTTTACTGCTGAATATTATATGAATTATTCGAATGTTTTTAATGATGCAGAAAAGGGGGAAGTTCCACCAAGTGATTTCCCAGTGGAACAGCTTGCTGCTCTTGCATACGATAGTGAAAATGATACAGAGGATGCAGAGACAGTTGAAGCTGAAGTCAAGGCTCTACAAGAAGAGCTAGCTGCTAATGTCCCTCCCGAATCAATCCAAAATATTGACTTAAGTGATTTTGATAATTTGTTTACGGATGAAAAGAGTGAAGATTCTGCTGGTAAAGATAATGTGAAAGAGGATGTGATAATTGAGTTCGAGGATGAATTTCTAACGACCCGTCCTAATCCATCTGGACGAATACATTACATTTGGTTACATCACGAGGTACTTGACCTATATATGATACATTTTACAAACATTGCATTAGTTTTTAAAAGACAAACTTTCTTCACATCGAAAGTTGACAGATATGCATATTCTTTCATAATATATCCAAACTGTGAATGACTTAATAATAATCTTAATGAACTCAACTACTCGAATGCAACATCTTTTGAAATATGTCATGAATGACTCCAAGTAATATCTCTAAAATGAGCAAATGCACAGCGGAAGATTTCTTTCATACCTTAGAATAAACATGCTTTCAAGTGTCAACCAAAAGGTTGGTGAGTTCATTAGTTTATCACAATCGATCATTTTCATCATTTTAATAGACCACAAGATTTTCATTTCCATTTCTAATAAATATACGTCCCATGCATAGAGACAAAAATCATTCATATGGATTGAACACCTGGTAACCGACATTAACAAGATGCATATAAGAATATCCCCATCATTCCGGGAAATCCATCGGACATGATATAAAAACTCGAAGTACTAAAGCATCCGGTACTTTGGATGGGGTTCGTTAGGCCCAATAGACCTATCTTTAGGATTTGCGTCAATTAGGCGTGCACTAATTCTCAAAATTAGTGATGTTCCCTAATTCTTAGGCTACCAAGCAAAAAGGGGCATATTCGGCTTGGATCATTCAACCATATAATGTAGTTTCGATTACTTGTGTCTATTTCGTAAAACATTTATAAAAATTGCGCATGTATTCTCAGCCCAAAAATATAAAGGGTAAAAAGGCAAATGAAACTCACCATACTGTATTTTGTAGTAAAAATACATATGACGACATTGAACAAAAGTAGGGTTGACCACGGATTCACGAACCTATATCATTTATTTATATATTAATATATATAATAACAATTAAACAAGTTTTATTTATTAATATTAATATACTTTATAATTTGTATGTTATATTAATAAATAGTTTAATTATGCCTATTTTATATATTTTAGATAATTATATATATATGATTATATTAAAAGGTATTTATCTATTATATATAACTTAGTTAATATTTTATAATAATAACATTTTATTTAAATCAATATGTAATATTAATATAGTTAGGATATATGTAAAAATATATTTTTATATAAATACCATTTGTTTATTATAATATTACTAAAACAATGATAATAATAATAATGATAAAATAATGATAATTCTAATAACAATGATAAACTTAATAAAAATGATATTCTTAATAATAATACTAACTTTAATAATAATAATAAAAATGATAATTTTAAATATTAATGTTACTTTTAATAAAAAATAACTATTTTTTCTAATAATAATATTCCTAATAATAATAATAATGATTATATCCCTAATAATGATAATATTAATAATAATAATAATAATACTTTTATTACTAATAATGATGTGATAATAATAATAATAATAAATGATAACTCATAATAATAACAATAAATAACAATAATAATAATAATAATAATAATAATAATAATAATAATAATAATAATAATAATAATAATAATAATAATAATTCTACCTCAAAATAAGGTTTCTAAAAAGAATTGCCACAGCCCAGACTCGAACCCGTGACCTCTCGCTCCCCGACAACGCCCTGAACTAATACTCTGTTTGTTTCATTTCTGATTTATACCATAGATTAATATATGTAACCCGTATATTTATCTGTTTCCATTTTCTTCTTCATCTCCACAAATTCATTTTCATCATCATCTTCCCATCATCTTCCCATCATCATCTATAATATCAGGTATCATCTACCATCATTAGCATCATCAACTCACATCGTGAAATTCATTATCATCAATCACAGTTGCCATCACCATTTCTATTATCATACATCATCAAATCGTCTCCATCATTTATCATCATAGAAGTAACATCAACTCATTATCAACTATCATCATCTTAATCCTTATCGTGCATCACCGTCGTCACTTCACGGATCATCATTGAGTTAAAATATCCTTATCGTAATCGTCATGTTATTTTCTAATTAAGAAAAGTGTTGGTTTATGATTGTGGATCGACAGAACCATTTGAAAACATAAACGATTGAAGACAGCAGCCCATCTGACATATTTGGTTAACGGACCAAAAGCAATAACAGAAGCCCAACTGATAAATAAATATTCGGCCATATGATTAAATAGGTTTAAAAAAAACCCAACAAATAGCTACTAGCCTTATTTCGTGTATCTGTTTAGGGGATTTGGCAGCCATGACAAGAAGAAATTTAAAGGGTTTTGGTTGATTAAAGTTGTCGGCCATTTGATTAAACTTGTTCCACAATTTTGTTTGATAAAGCATTATATATATATTTTACATCCCAGTTGTTAAAACTTTAATAAAGTGAACATATGCCATCGTTATATGCTCGTTATAACAGGAAGAAGAAAATAACAGTCCACGAGATTTGCAGATTGATTTTTGAAGTTATAGTTGAATCATAAACAAAGTATAGCAGCAGGTACGTAGTTTACATGGGGTTTGTGATGGTTTCAAAGTTGAAGATGGTGATAATTTCAAACAAAAATAAATAATGAAGTAGTATCATGATTGGTGTAGGTTTATATGATGCAAGTGGTTGACTTATGTTTAAAAACTGAAACGATATTAAGCAGTAGTTGTGAGAAGTTGTAGGTGGTGATGGCGTATGTAAGCATATCGATACTTTGTATAAGTAATATATATATATATATATATATATATATATATATATATATATATATATATATATATATATATATATATATATATATATATATATATATATATATATATATATATATATAGGTAGATGATTCAGGTGTGTTGGTGTTGGTCTATTTAAGAGAAGGAAACAGAAATAACCTTGGTTGTGATTGATGTTGAGCAACAACAATTCAATGGTTAAGATAGTGGTGAAGGTTTTCTATGGTGTTTGTGTTGGGTTTGATTGAATATCACAAGGACATAGGTGGTAGTTTTTCGGTTATTGATGATTGTTCTTAGTAGCAACTTGATAGATGTTTCACTGGATTCACGATTGAAAACGATATATACAGAAGTAGCAGCTAGTGATTATGGTGTTTGATGATAGTTTAATGGTGGGTTTCATCAACAGGAACGATTATAATGGTTCATCAATGGAAGGTTATTGGTGTTGAGTTGATATTAGAAAAGGATAGTAGCTCGAATAGCAGTCCTTGTTGCAACAGGTTGCATTGCAGGTATGGTGTAGTTCGCTACAATAAACATGAAACTAGTGTGGGTTTCCATAGGGGTTGGTTGAATCAAACCAAAAGTAGAAACATGCGAGTAATAATATTCAATAAGTGATGGTGGTTTGGTTTTGAATGACATAGAACAGGCAGTAGTAGTCATTACAAATCTTCATGGGTTTTCTTGGTGGTGATGACAGCTCGTGGTGATGGTTCCTTCGGTTGTTAGGATGGTGGATTAATGGAACCATGGTGACGGTGTCGAAGAAGAAAGATGTTAAGGTGGTTGAATGGGTGTTGAGTTCTTGTAAAAGAAATGGTGGTGATTACTTATGCAAACATACATATTACATATATTATATAAAAATTAATGAAAGTGATTGGAAACTGAAAGGAGGGTTGGTGGATGTTATCTCACGGATGTATGTATGTAGATATATAAAAGATAGAAGATAGATAGAAAGAGTCACCAAACACAATCAATTAATATCAATTAGGTACGGTATGATAATAATATAATAATAATTTTAAAGTTTGATGAATTGAAATGTAACCATATGTACAGCAAAGCAGCCATCCTATTATCTCATTCTACCGATAGTTTTCCCGAACTGTGTAACGTGCGAAATCAGTGGCGGATAAAAGTGTGTAGAAAAATACCATATTTTTAAATTAACTATATTTATTTATTTTGGTCTTTATGGTATAAAATTCGATCACTAACTATTAAAAAAAAATGCATTAATTATTCACTCCCAATCCCAAGTAAAATATAAAAAGTTTTAAAATTCAACAAATAGTTCCTAAATACATTTTTAATAAGCCTAAAACTTATATTACTCATTTTCGGATCATCGTTTATTTTAAAATCACCTAATTTTGAACCCAACCTTTTAAATGATAGACGAGTGTTATTATTGTTTCCTAAATGGATTCAAACCCATTTATCTTCGAATTACATAAATATATATTAAATAACAAATTAATTATTAATTCAAATCATCAAATCATATAATACTTTATTTAATATCTCTAATTAATATTATATATATATATATATACATATATATATATATATATATATATATATATATATATATATATATATATATATATATATATATATATATATATATATATATATATATATATATATATATATATATTAATACTTGTAATATTATATTTACCTATATATGTATACATATTTATTTACAAATAATTGTTCGTGAATCGTGGGAACAGTCGAAGGTCAATTGAATATATGAAACAGTTCAAACTTTTTGAGACTCATCCTTACAGACTTTGCTTAACGTGTCGGAATTATAATAAGATTAAGTTTAAATTTGGTCAGAAATTTTTGGGTCGTCACAGTACCTACCCGTTAAAGAAATTTCGTCCCGAAATTTGATTGAGGTGGTCATGGCTAACAATAAAAATGTTTTCATGACGAATATAAGTTGATAAATAGAGTTTTATCATTATTGAGTAATACAAATAAAACATTTCGATTATTCGAAGCGTATGAGTGAAGTTATCACAAAAGAGTGAATTGAAGAAATAAAGTTTCATCTTAACTTTTGATGTTGTCTTGGTTGAATTCTGGAATTCAAGGGATTTAAAAGAAAATCTTCGAAATCTATAAGATTTGATTCTTCGGGATTTATGGAAATTAAGATCTCTTTAATTAAATGCGATCATCTGTCTCGATTTCTTTGTCTGATAATTTCATTATAAATTGACCTCTTCCGTTTCATTATCCTCACCATTCCTATTTTCTATTCTTTAATTCATACTTCAAAATCATCAGTCAATATGCTTCATCCAGTTTTAATTCTGGATATATTCCTGACTTTCATATCGATCATTCTCCTTTTTCATCTATCACCAAAGGAATCTATTTACTTCTACTATGCTCTTGGGTTTATAGTGTTTTTAGTCCTCCCGAGTCTTTATATTGCTATACGCATTAATATACACGGTTTGTAGTCTCCAGGTTGTTATTGGGCTTTATATTTTCTCTTATATTTTGAAGCTCTTTGCCTTTTTATTCTCTTCTCGACCTCTAGTAAAGCGAGTAAGGCTCCAGAATTCGTAAGTATGGAGTTTCGAATGAACCTAATATCCTAAACAAAGAAGAACGTAATAGCACGATTTGATTTGTCAAATTACCAGAATCATTGAGAATAGAACTATCAAGAATATACTTTCTTGACATGTTCAGAAGTTAAGCAGAATGAAAGAGTCATGTAACATGGCACATGATGACGTTATGATCTGTGAATCATCATGTCCCATTAAAAACTCAGCATGACTTACTGTAATATAATCACGTTGATCAAGTGTCATTATATTATACTAACTCATACATCAATTTCCAACACTACTTCAAAACATTCATAATTTAAACTTGAAGGTTTACAGAATATAGAAACTATACAGTTCCTTTTATGATGTAATACTGATAACGCGAGAAGATAAATGATTTCGGATAAGAATAGTTATGAAAATATATCCAGAATATTGAGGATATTTATATTGAAAGATACGATGATATCTTAGAATTTTAGAATCAAATTGTGATGAAGAAATTCATTTACGATGATTTAGAGAGATTAAGGAGCATGGTATTCACTAAAGATTTCATCAGAACCAAAATCATCAGGATTTTTTTTATGTACAAGTTTAGTCCTTGTGATTTGTCCAGAGTCCCCTTCATGGTTTGCTCAATTCATTTTTCAGTATCAAAATCCTTGAACTTACTCCATTCTTTATCATCAACTTTTAACTGTTAAGGCAGACTTCACTTTTCACTGCTTCATCAGCTTTTTAGAATTTCAAAATGGAAGATCATAATTCTAAGAGTTAAATGTTATATATATACATACAACTGTTGATGTAAAAATGCTGTGGGATTCGAAATACTGATTGTTAATTCTCAGTAATTGGTATGGCAATTCTCGATGCAGATGAGTAGATGTTAGGGTTTCAATGAATATAATAATTTTTCAGTAAGTCAAAGGTCAATGAAGTTGCTGGTAAGTTTACTGCTAATGTGGTGGGATATAAACGGTTCTCCGGTAACAATAAAAGAGCACGCATACATATCAAGGTTATAGTGTGGTTGTTTCGAACGAAAAATTGAAGTTGACTTGCTAGAGCCGTGACAAAACTGGCTATCTCGAATAGGAGTTGCAAGGTTATTTTCGGTAATAATAACGCTAAAGGAATTAGCACAGCTACGTGTTAGATGTTTACTCAGTTTTCGAGAGTTTTTCAGGTGCATAACTATATGCATAAATCTTTCCTTTTGTAGATGAAGTGCGGTTGGTTCATCCTCTCGATTGAGGAGTTTTTAAGAATTATGAAAGGTTTGAACGCAGATTGTAATCGTCAAGATACAAATGAGGTTTAAGATGAAATCAAGTGGAAAACTTGAAGAATTGTTTAGTTTCATATGTTATAATCAATATTTTAATTCATTTTAATTGTCCAATGTTGGTAGTCCACAGTTAGCAGTCCACAGTTACTAATTCAATAATTCATATATAGTTTATAATATTCGAATTAATTAATACGTATCGTGACCCGTGTACATGTCTCAGACTCGATCACAACTCAAATTATATATATTATTTGAGAATCAACCTCAACCCTTTATAGCTAACTCTATCATTATTGTATATAGAGTGTCTATGGTTATTCCAAATAATATATATAGATGCGTCGATATGATATGTCAAAACCTTGTATACGTGTCCTGATATTTAAAATGCATAAATAACAGTATTTAAATGACGATAAATAAAGTGCGTAAAATAAATAACAGAATGTAAATGACAATAAATAAAATTGCGAGAATTAAATTGCGATAAAATAAATTGCGATAATTAAATGTACAATAAGGAATTAACAGTTAGCTAGGAACAGTTAGCAAGGATTTTGTTAGCGTGGATTCTTAACAAAATTTCTCATAGTTAATTTGTTTGTTTCTAACGAATTTTTTTTTGTCCAATGTTTTCTTCATTATGCCACTTGTCGGATTCTGATCGGTCAAAATCCAAATATGAAATTGAATGAAAATGGTTATTTTGTGGTGAACGGATTCGTATATCTTGTGGATGTAAATAGCATAGTAAATGACTGTTGGATCATATTCGAAGAATGTACAATGTAACTTATTAATGTGAAATCTAAATATTCCTCGGGTATTACCTATCTGTTAAAATATTTTCACCATTAACAGTTTGTACAAAAGAATTTTTTTTTAATTACTCTTTATGAAAACATATATACATATATATTTTCTTCAGATGTAATTATGGGTTTAATGAGTTAATATGATATTAAACTCATTTGATTTACCGTTAGAACAAGAATATATAATCTTCTAAAACATTAGAGATTACATAATCGCCATGTCGTACGAAGATAAATGATGTAGAACGTCATGTAGAACGAAGATAATCGATGTAGGACATCATGAAGTATGATGATTATGCTGGAGGTACAGACTGTGAGTTTGAGACGTGTAGTGTTGAGGCTTGTGATGTAGATGTTGTTGTTGGTGGTACTGGTGTTGCCGATGCTGTTGCTGAAGCTGGTAGGTTTTGCACCACGTTTTCCAAATTGATTACTCGAGCGCGAAGCTCGTTGACTTCTTCCATTACTCTGGGATGATTGTTGGTCGGAACGAGCGGATGGATAAGGTTTAGAATTGTGGATAGAATATAATCATGTCGAGCTACTCTAGAAATGAGGCTGAAAATGGTGTTTCGGATAGGTTTGCCGGTAAGGGCTTTAGGTTCTTCACCAAGAGGTGAATTCGGTTGGTGGAAAGGATCACCTTCTTTTTGTCTCCAATGATTAAGTAGGCTACGAACCCCTCAGATGAATTGGTTGATTCATTCTGGTGACACAGCTTTCGGAGCTTAGGTGAAACTCCATATCGAAATAGCTGTCAGAATTCGAGGAATTCGAACTGGTTGAGGGATTCATCTCGTACCATCAGATGAAGAATTTTCGATAAGAAATAGATTATATGATGTAGATTAGTACCCTGCAATACATAATTTACATATGCATATATAATACTAAAATCCCATAAGTTACGGAGGAATCTACGGAAGCTGTCAGGCAAAGTTTATAGTAACATACGCTAAGATATGAATTAACAGATACGCTAAGATATGAATTTTGTCTATACACTATTCATGCAGTCAATGCAGTAAAACGTGTCTAGACTAAGAATGATAAGCAGGTAATTTTCTAAGGATGGTAAATAGATGATTTTCGACTAGAAATGATAAGCAAAACTTTTGACATGCAGACACGGTCGAAGTCCAGACCCACTAATGCATCTAAACAACTATCAGTTAGATACACTAATGCAAGACCTGGTTCGCTAAGACCACCGCTCTGATACCAACTCTAACGACCCGTCCTAATCCATCTGGATGATTACATTTGGTTACATCGCGAGGTACTTGACCTCTATATGATACATTTTACAAACATTGCATTCGTTTTTAAAAGACAAACTTTCTTCACATCGAAAGTTGACAGATATGCATATCCTTTCATAATATATCCAAACTGTGAATGACTTAATAATAATCTTGATGAACTCAACGACTTGAATGCATCGTCTTTTGAAATATATCATGAATGACTCCAAGTAATATCTCTAAAATGAGCAAATGCATAGCAGAAGATTTCTTTCATACCTGAGAATAAACATGCTTTCAAGTGTCAACCAAAAGGTTGGTGAGTTCATTAGTTTATCATAATTGATCATTTTCATCATTTTAATAGACCACAAGATTTTCATTTCCATTTCTCATAAATATACGTCTCATGCATAGAGACAAAAATCATTCATATGGATTGAACACCTGGTAACCGACATTAACAAGATGCATATAAGAATATCCCCATCATTTCGGGAAATCCATCGGACATGATATAAAAACTCGAAGTACTAAAGCATCCGGTACTTTGGATGGGGTTCGTTAGGCCCAATAGATCTATCTTTAGGATTCACGTCAATTAGGCGTGCACTAATTCTCAAAATTAGCGATGTTCCCTAATTCTTAGGCTACCAAGCAAAAAGGGGCATATTCGGCTTCGATCATTTAACCATATAATGTAGTTTCGATCACTTGTGTCTATTTCGTAAAACATTTATAAAAATTGCGCATGTATTCTCAGCCCAAAAATATAAAGGGTAAAAGGGCAAATGAAACTCATCATATGGTATTTTTTAGTAAAAATACATATGACGACATTGAACAAAAGTAGAGTTGACTTCGGATTCACGAACCTATATCATTTATTTATATATTAATATATATAATAACAATTAAACAAGTTTTATATATTAATATTAATATACTTTATAATTTGTATGTTATATTAATAAATAGTTTAATTATGCCTATTTTACATATTTTAGATAATTATATATATGATTATATTAAAAGGTATTTATCTATTATATATAACTTAGTTAATATTTTAAAATAATAACATTTTATTTAAATCAATATGTAATATTAATATATATAGGATATATGTAAAAATATATTTTTATATAAATACCATTTGTTTATTATAATATTATTAAAACAATGATAATAATAATAATAATAATAATAATAATAATAATAATAATAATGATAAAATAATGATAATTCTAATAACAATGATAAACTTAATAAAAATGATATTCTTAATAATAATACTAACTTTAATAATAATAATAAAAATGATAATTTTAAATATTAATGTTACTTTTAATAAAAAATAATAATTTTTTTCTAATAATAATATTCCTAATAATAATAATAATAATGATTATATCCCTAATAATGATAATATTAATAATAATAATAATAATACATTTATTACTAATAATGATGTGATAATAATAATAATAATAATAATAATAATAATAATAATAATAATAATAATAATAATAATAAAAATAATAATAATAATAATAATAATAAAAATAATAAATGATAACTCATAATAATAACAATAAATAACAATAATAATAATAATAATAATTCTACCTCAAAATAAGGTTTCTAAAAAGAATTGCCACAGCCGAGACTCGAACCCGCAACCTCTCGCTCCCCGATAACGCCCTGAACCAATACTCTGTTTGTTTCATTTCTGATTTATACCACAGATTAATATATATAACCCGTATATTTATTTGTTTCCATTTTCTTCTTCATCTCCACAAATTCATTATCATCATCATATTCCCATCATCTTGCCATCATCACCTATAATATCAGGTATCATCTACCATCATTAGCATCATCAACTCACATCGTGAAATTCATTATCATCAATCACAGTTGCCATCACCATTTCTATTATCATACATCATCAAATCGTCCCCATCATTTATCATCATAGAAGTAACATCAACTCATTATCAACTATCATCATCTTAATCCTTATCGTGCATCACCGTCGTCACTTCACGGATCATCATCGAGTTAAACTATCCTTATCATAATCGTCATGTTATTTTCTAATCACCATCATCGATTAAGAAAAGTGTTGGTTTATGATTGTGGATCGACAGAACCATTTGAAAACAGAAACGATTGAAGACAGCAGCCCATCTGACATATTTTGTTAACGGCCCAAAAGCAATAACAGAAGCCCAACTGATAAATAAATATTCGACCATGTGATTAAATAGGTTTAAAAAAAATCCAACTAATAGCTACTAGCCTTATTTCGTGTATCTATTTAGGGGATTTGGCAGCCACAACAAGAAGAAATTTAAAGGGTTTTGGTTGATTAAAGTTGTCAGCCATTTGGTTAAACTAGTTCCACAATTTTGTTTGATAAAGCATTATATATATATTTTACATCCCAGTTGTTAAAACTTTAATAAAGTGAACATATGCCATCGTTATATGCTCGTTATAACAGGAAGAAGAAAATAACAGTCCACGAGATTTGCATATTAATTTTTGAAGTTATCAATTGAATCATAAACAAAGTATAGCAGCAGGTACGTAGTTTACAGGGGGTTTGTGATGGTTTCAAAGTTGAAGATGGTGATAATTTCAAACAGAAACAAATAATGAAGTAGTATCATAATTGGTGTGGGTTTATATGATGCAAGTGGTCGACTTATGTTTAAAAACTGAAATGATATTAAGCAGTAGTTGTGAGAAGTTGTAGGTGGTGATGGTGTATGTAAGCATATCGATACTTTGTATAAGTAATATATATATATATATATATATATATATATATATATATATATATATATATATATATATATATATATATATATATATATATATATATATAGGTAGATGATTCAGGTGTGTTGGTGTTGGTCTATTTAAGAGAAGAAAATAGAAATAACCTTGGTTGTGATTGATGTTGAGCAACAACAATTCAATGGTTTAGATAGTGGTGAAGGTTTTCTATCGTGTTTGTGTTGGGTTTGATTGAATATCACAAGGAGATAGGTGATAGTTTTTCGGTTATTGATGATTGTTCTTAGTATCAACTTGATAGATGTTTCACTAGATTCACGATTGAAAATGATATATACAGAAGTAGCAGCTAGTGATGATGGTGTTTGATGATAGTTTAATGGTGGGTTTCATCAACAGGAACGATTATAATGGTTCATCAATGGAAGGTTATTGGTGTTGAGTTGATATTAGAAAAGGATAGTAGCTCGAATAGCAGTCCTTGCTTGTAACAGGTTGTATTGCAGGAATGGTGTAGTTCGCTACAATAAACATGAAACTAGTGTGGGTTTCCATAGGGGTTGGTTGAATCAAACCAAAAGTAGAAACATGCGAGTAATAATATTCAATAAGTGATGGTGGTTTGGTTTTGAATGACATAGAACAGGCAGTAGTAGTCGTTACAAGTCTTCATAGGTTTTCTTGGTGGTGATGACAGCTCATGGTGATGGTTCCTTCGGTTGTTAGGATGGTAGATTAATGGAACCGTGGTGACGGTGTCGAAGAAGAAAGATGTTAAGGTGGTTGAATGGGTGTTGAGTTCTTGTAAAAGAAATGGTGGTGATTACTTATGCAAACTTACATATTACATATATTATATAAAAATTAATGAAAGTGATTGGAAACTGAAAGGAGGGTTGGTGGATGTTATCTCACGGATGTATGTATGTAGATATATAAAAGATAGAAGATAGATAGAAAGAGTCACCAAACACAATCAATTAATATCAATTAGGTACAGTATAATAATAATATAATAATAATTTTAAAGTTTGATGAATTGAAATGTAACCATACATACAGCAAAGCAGCCATCCTATTGTCTCATTCTACCGACAGTTTTCCCGGACCGTGTAACGTGCGAAATCAGTGGCGGATAAAAGTGTGTAGAAAAATACCATATTTTTAAATTAATTATATTTATTTATTTTGGTCTTTATGGTATAAAATTCGATCATTAACTATTAAATAAAAAATGCATTAATTATTCACTCCCAATCCCAAGTAAATATAAAAAGTTTTAAAATTCAACCAATAGTTCCTAAATACATTTTTAATAAGCCTAAAACTTATATTACTCATTTTCGGATCATCGTTTATTTTAAAATCTCCTAATTTTGAACTCAACCTTTTGAATGATAGACGAGTGTTATTATTGTTTCCTAAATGGATTCAAAACCATTTATCTTCGAATTACATTTACATAAATATATACTACCTCCGTCTCATTCCAATAGTCCACAGACAAAAAACACGCATTTTTAGGAAATCCCACTAACTTCATTTCTCCACCAATGAAATATATTCTCTCTCCAGATCCACCAATGAAATATCTTCTTTCCTTTCTATTTATGGAAGTGGACTATTAATTTGGGACAGCTCAAAATGGAATACTAGACTATTGGAATGAGACGGAGGTAGTATTAACTAACAAATTAATTATTAATTATAATCATCAAATCATATAATACTTTATTTAATATCTCTAATTAATATTTTATATATATATATATATATATATATATATATATATATATATATATATATATATATATATATATATACATATTTATTTACAAATAATTGTTCATGAATCGTCGGGAACAGTCGAAGGTCAATTGAATATATGAAACAGTTCAAACTTTTTGAGACTCAACCTTACAGACCTTTCTTAACGTGTCAAAATTATAATAAGATTAAGTTTAAATTTGGTCAGAAATTTCTGGGTCGTCACATAATTGGTGACAGAATTTGAGAATGAAGAAGAAGAAGAAGAAGAAGAAGAAGAAGAAGAAGAAGAAGAAGAAGAAGAAGAAGAAGAAGAAGTTGACATTGTTATGCCTTCGCTCGAGCCCTACTCGAATCCGTCACTCAATACCTTAAGTGACTTTTTCAATTTGAGTAGTGAGGTGAAAACAAAGAGGTTGAATGAATTAGAAAAGGCGTGGAAGGTATACAAGGAGCAAATCAAAGAAGTTGATGTTTTGATGGAAAGGAAAAAGAGAATCCGTCATGAGAAACTGCTCGTTGAGAAAGAAAGAAAAGAGATTGAGCTAAAGAAGAAGAAACTCCGAGCCGAGCAAGCTAAAGCCGAGGTATGGAATGAGATTAATAAGTGGTTTGAACGTGATAGGGTTAAAGTTGACAGAAACGTTTAAGAAGATGAGATCCATCAGAGTTGGTGGAAACAGAACGTTGTTAACCCTGATCAGATAAATAAGCCAGATCTCGAGCCAAAATTTGTTAGTTTCTATGAAAAGGGAAAGAGAACCAAGATGTATGCCAAGGGTAAAATTCTAAGCTGGGGATACTTCAAGGAGATAAATTATTTTGCGATCAAGAGGGAAGGAGGAGTTAATTATATGGAAAGACCGAGTCACTTCAAAACTCTACCTTACTTTGAGATCATGCAACTTGTGAAGCTGAAGATGTTGAACGCTGAGGATAGTGACCTTTCTAGATTGTTTCAGAGAAAACTCAGATATGAGTAAAAAATAGGGAAATGGGATATCTATAAGTCAACAGCCACTAGGTTCTCCACGCACCCGACAAATTTAAATTCGAAAGGTGGACCTGTTCGAGTTGTTAAGTTCCGTCCAGCCAAGTTTATGAAACAATCTCCTTTGATGCCCTTACCCAAGGATATATGTAAAAACTTCAGATGGTGGTTCTATGATGAATTGTCAGAGGAAGCAGTGATTCTGACTGCAATTGAGAAAGAAGATGGAAGCATACAGTTTGACAATGTGAGGATTCAGGATCCTATGTGACTGAGAAACTTATCGAGATTTGATGTGGAGACACTTCACTGCCATCACATTACGTTTAGAGATGATAAAAAGGAGGAAGCTATGAGATATCAACGTGTGATCGATGTCTACCATGCCTACCTCAACAGAGAAAGTGATTCTCAAAGCTCGAACCAAGCTCAGGCCAACTGAATCCTGTTAGATACTGTGTTGCTTGTTTGTATTTTATTTTTGATGTTTTTATGCGAGAGAGAGAATCTGGATGTGTATTTGAAGTTAAACTGATGTTACTTTTGGACTTATATGTATTTAATGAACGTTTACTTTATTGTAATCGATGGTCTAGGTCCTAGGGGGAGTTGTTGATGCATTTTCTGTAAGTCCCTAGACATTTATCCTACGTTTGTGATTAGTACTTCAGTTTATGGGCTACCATGATCGCTCGTTATTATCCTATCTGTGTTTATATGTGGTTACAGGTACAGCAGGAACGCGATATGGAAGTTTGACTTTTTTAGACTCAGTCAGACGTACGAGTGAAGGCTCACTCGTACGGCTGACAAGCTCATACGCACAAGTGTGATGAGCTGAGTCACAACCTAATCTGTGTAAACATACACGAGTGAGTGATCACCCGTACGGCTAAGACAGCCCACTCATATGAGTGAGGGCTGACTCGCACAGTTGAGTCAACAGCAGGGGTATTTAAGTGTTATGTTCTTCATTTTAGGTTAAGCCCCTCATTTGTACACACACATCACTCAGATCTGGCAGCTTGTCTGATTCTCTCTCAACCCAAATCACTCAAGAGGTTTATAATAGCTCTAGGTGTTAATCTAATCACACATCCATTATTGTGGTTTGACTTAATTAATCCTAAAAAGCACAATATTCACTAGAATGGTTTGATTCACTAATTCTGCCTTTTTGTGAGTTAAACCTGTTGATTTCGAAGTTCCTAGTCATGGTTCATCATTTAAAAAGACTTAAAAGTAACTTTTAGAAAATATTAATTTGCTAAAAGGATCGATAATTTAATAAAAACAATTATACTTGAAATTCGGTCGCTAACCTAATCGGATATCTTAACTGATATGATTTCTTACAGATTACTTGTATCTAGGTGGCCAGGCCGACTACAGAGAGGCAGGATCCTTTTGGTTCCAATATAATTGGAGACTGTTCTAGAAAATTCAACAACCAAGTCCGTGTATAATTGTCTTTCTTAGACACCACCAAACAATACTTTTGTATGTGTAAAATCTTTCTCAATCAAAATATTTGATCCCCGGCAGCGGCACCAGAAAACTTGATGTGCTACTTACGATATGGTTGAAACGGATGATTTTGTTCATGCGGTGTCGTTAGGCCGCAGGACGTTAGATTCGATTGATAAGGGTAGCACACAGTGGTTTTGTTTATTTATATTATGTGGGGGCCTAAATTTACTTTTACTTTCTAAGGTGTAGAAGGGGTAAGTTAACCTAGTGTCATTTTTTTAATGGATTAACGAATTGAAAATCAAGTGGATAATTTTCTTTTATTTAAATTACCTGGATAAAGGATAGTAGTTGGTTTAAGCTAAAAGTCCTAAGTGCGAAAAAGTAAATAAGTGGAAGGATATCCGAAGTATGCAAATCAGGGAAATGTTGACCAAGATATAAGTGTTGGGTTAGAGAAAGGTAATTATACTTATGTTAAGACTATGCTTGGAATGATGTAGATCTGTTTGGATAAGCCAATTACACAGTCCTACTTGTCTCTGAACTCTCGGAGTTCTCTTTGAGCAGTGAGAAGTATGTCACTTGGTTGTATAATTGAAAGGTAGCTATACCTCGGAGGTTATCCTCAGTAAAGTACTAGGTTTATTAGTGAGTTGAGCTCTAATCCTAACCCTCATTATCAGTTTAGTTAACTGAATAACAACGTGTTGTGTTGATTGAACACTGATCACAAACGGAAGGAGTCCGTCGGTTTAAGTTGGCAAAACCTTAAATGAAAACTAACAACCATTTCATCATACTAATGAGATCATATCGATTCAAGCATTATACAGCATTAAAGTTGATATACTGAAAGTAAAGCAGATAGAAACCTAATAAATACCTAAACAGTTGACATGACTAAGTCCTAAGGCAACAATCAGACAAGAACATGCAATAGGATTGGGTCACAGTGAAGGCACTAACTAGATCTTAACAGCTCCTAAAAAGTCTCTTCGGAACAGTCAATAGGCATACTAGGTCATTCATGTCTCAATTCCGAAGTTCCATGTCCTAAAAGTTATTAAATGCCTCTCGGGAGCTCCGGCCATTCCGAATTCATAGAATCTTCAGATACAGTATAATCAGGGGTCTTAATCCTATGAAGTAGCTAATTTCACATAGGCGGACAAGTCCTGATCACAACCTAGGTTGGTCAATTCTTAAGCTGCTAGCAAACAAATCTATCAGACTTCCTAGTTCAGTATTACGACAGTAATCGTACTAAATTAACATAATTACGCTAACCCAAACTTCTATCATGGAAACATACAGATTAATTAAGCTATCATGGTAATATCGGAATGCATTATTAAACATAAAAAGTAAGAACACATGTTTAATACAAAAGACAAGCGTTTCGGATAAAAACCTGAAAAGGCCGAAGAAATCTGCCCGAGATAGCAGGGACTCACAGCGATATCCTTTGGAAAATAAAAGCTAAGCTAACTACTACTAAAAACTAAGTAAAAACTTGAAAATAGAGAGTGAATTACAAATTGAGTGTGTGTTGAAATGGATGGAGAAAGCCCTTTAAATAGACTTGGATTTGGCCTGTAAACGGCTGGCAGGCCGTTTGGCAAGCCGTTTGGCAAGTCAAGCCGTTTACAGGGGCCGTTTATCCTGGCCGTTTGGCAGGATGTTTGTGAGCCCGGTAGGCCATTTGGCAAGCTGTTTGGCAAGCTATTTAGCAAGCCGTTTGGTCTGCCTGGTCAGCTAATTTTCACTGGATCGTAACTTGATTTCTTGTCTTTCACCGTTTTCGCTCTAGAATCTTTGTTTTAGCTCCGTTTTACTTGATTCTTTTAGCATCGCCTTCGTAATTACTTAATCTACAAAATCAACCGAAAAAGCGATAATTTTGCCGAAAAATTTTGAATCTTTATTGTTCTAGGGCTTAATAGTGGGGATAAAAATGTGACTTTTTGGCCGATATCATCGCTGCACGTGATACGCACAACCGCCATGCGCGTAGGTGCGCGTATAATTAAGTCCCCCCAGTTTAATAAGATGTGCAATCACCATGGTGCATCATGTTAAACTACTACTAAGGATCAAAATGAGATAACATGTTTAATCTTCATAAAGTATCTTAAGTAAAATAATAATAATTTCAAGTAACCAAATCGTTTAGCCAAGATTTTACCATTATGCGGCATTAATTACTAGACAGCCATTGTCAATCAAATGTCTGCTAATGCAGTCTTAGAAACGACTGAGTGCGGATAATCATGACAGGCTGCCAAATCACAGTTTGTGTAACCAACTGATTTTGCTAACCTGTACCATACCGTAACTAACCCACACGATATTCTTATTGTTAACCATTCATTCGCATTGTCACTTGTTTAGATCATGACACGTGTACGGTGCTCATCAAATTACTTTTTTTGGAGCCCTAACCATTCCCAATATAAATAGGACCCATCTTTTACCATTTAGGGTAAACAATTCAAAATAATTTCCTTTTCATCTTCGCTCCCAAATTTTGGATCAAGTTCCGACAACCATCCCATCACTTAGGTCACTTTACTCTTCACTTTAATCTCATTATCATGTCGACTTCTTTTGCCAGTACGACTATTTTTCATGTTCACTCAATTTTGTCGACCCTTGACCAAGATTCAATCAAGTGCATCACCAAATGGCATCCACCCATCGATGACTTTAATCACACCCTTCCAAAGGCAAACGAGCGAGCCCACAAACCACCCCCAAATATGATTGATGTTTACGATCAAACTCTCGAGGTAGGAAACGTTCGTATTCCCCCAACCACTTTTATCATGAAAGTCTTGTCTTCTTACAACATAGGGTTAGGCCAATTGCACCCTTACAATGCCACTCGTTTATCTCTATTTGAGATGTGGTGTAGGGCTAACAATCGCGAGCCTTCTTTTGTAGTTTTTTCAAAACATATTTCGTTATCAATTAAGTGAGCATGATTGGTATAGTTTCTCCGATCGAGTTTCATTCACTGCTGGTCAAAAGAAGGGTCTACAAAGTTCATGGAAAGATTCCTTTTACTTTGTTGAAAACAAGTTTGTTCCTCCTGAATTTTCCAACATTCTTCAATGGCACTCCAATTTAAAAACTTATTCTAATAAACCCCCTCCCATGGACCACGCTGAGCAGGAATTGTTCGACCTGTGCTCTGGCAAAAATCTGAAACTTCGCATCTATCCAAGCGAAGTCTTGTCTTACCAAAGTTTCATCATATTGGCCATTTGTTGGTACTAAGCCGGTCATCATGCTTAGGGAATAAGGGTATATTATGTATGTTCCTAAATCAATTAATTAACAATTTACTTTAGTGCATGCTAACCTTTGTGCATTACTTTGCAGTGATAAATGCTCATGATATTCTTTTGGATAAAGACTTTATAGGCTACACCATCAAGAAGGAAACTGTTAACCAAGATGCTAGCATGAGGGGCGCCGATGCAATGAACAGTGAGGAGGTAGCAGATGAGGCTACATCGAAGCGCCGCTCCTCTGCGCGCCTCAATCCTCCCAGTAATAGTAAAGCTGCGAGTTCTTCTGAAGATAAAATATAACTTAATTTATTTTTCTAAAGTTAATATCTTATATTGTTCATGCCTGATTGTTAGATTTTTCTGTCAGTTGTTCATATTGATGAGGATGTGGAGCCTGTTGTCTCTGACGCTTCTCCATCCATTGCGCGCACCTCCTGCACCCCCAACTGCTAATGTTCAGCCAATCATGCCGGTTCCTCTTGCCATGATTTTTCCTTCTTCTTCAACTCGTACTGCCAGCTGTGCTAGCGCCACCCCTTCCATCCGAGCGCCAATTTTGAATGACAACCGATATGTTCCTATTCAAGTGGACAACTTGGCTGCCATGTTAAATGTTTCCAAGCGCGCTGCGCTCGAGCAGCATCTGTACATGCAGGGGTGTGCTCCTGCTGTCATAAGGCAAGAGTTAGAGAAGATGACACCAGACCAGAAGCTAAACTTTGACACGTAGTTGTCATTCCTGACACGGGCAAGAGACTGTGATAGGTTAAGCTCCAAGCGCACTTATTGTATTGATATTCATATGTCTGGGTACCTACAGAAGATATTGCAGCTTCTTGAAACGCAGGTGAAAGTGGCCAATGACGCGCTGAAAACAGCTGAGGCCACCATTGAGTCTTTGAAAAAAGAGAAAGTTGATCTGTTATCTTCGCAGGTTGATTATGAAGAGGAAAACGGGGTACTAAGGGAGGAGCTTGCTGTTGCTACCTCCAATATTGACTTGTTAGCTTTTGAGATAAATGATCTTACTACCCAGGTCAGCGAAGTTGCTGTGAGCCGTGACGTCATGTGATAGACTTATGCAGATCTATGCGCAGCACTTCCAACCATTGACACCAATGCGCTGGGCGCCTCTATTGTTACAGAGCTTTATTCACAAGCTCTTAACGCTACCAAGGCGCACGAACGGGTGCAGTTCTGAGATCTGATCTCAAAAAATATCGAAGTTCCCGCTGTTATTCCCCAAATTATCGATGATGAACTTGAAGAAGATGCTTATGAGAAGGTTCTTGAGTCCACCAAAGCACAGGAAAATATATCAATTCAAACCTTTGTGGATGCCACTACTAATCCTGCTCTCTCGGTGCAGGATCTTTTGTTGATGAAGTTTTAAGTGTGCGAGCTAGTGCTCACTGTGGGGGGTTGCAGGGTGTGCTTTGTATGTCACCCTGTAACGTTTTTTTGTACGGAGTGTGGGGGTCGTGGGTACGCCATAAACTTACATTGCTTTTGGCCCATTGCACTCACTGTCCTTGGGGGTGTACCTGTTATTAACGTGCTTCATGAGGCGCTTTTAACATCATGCGTGTGCCCCCATCCTTAGTTTAGTTTTTTATTTTGTTTTTTCATGGGGCAATCTGCCTGATCGATGCGTGCGAGGGTTCGAATGATTTTTACCATTAGTGTAGGGCACCGTTCTAGATAAGCCACGTAGTTTAGATTTCAATTTCATTGTAATCGTAATGGCCTGCGTGCTAGTTCAACTTTCATGCTTTAAGCACCCTTTGTAATAGTACTATGTAAGCAATGCTATGCATTGTTTCTTTTGCATTAATAAGTAAAGTAATTCAATATCTTTTGTAATAGTACTATGTAACCAATGCCTTTGCCTCCACTCATTTGGTGAAATAATCAATTGCCATCACTAAGAATTTTATTCCTCCTGAGCAAGCAATAATAACGTGAATACTGTTAAAGCGCGTATATTGCAAATTATTACATAAGTGTTTTATTTCATGTGTACCTGAGCACGCAATAATAAGACCGAAAATGTCAATGGCCTATTTGCTGAACGGCCATGCTGCTATTATTGGTATCATAGGATGCCGTGGTGCTCGACTTATTGGCGCATGCGGCTGACACGATTGGCACGTCCTTACAATTTCCGATGCATTGATGTGAATGGTGCACCAGTTATACCCTATGCGCATCACTTTTGTAGCGATTGTTCTGTACCCTGAGTGTAAAGTACAAGAACCCTCGTAAACTTCTCGAAGCACCTCTTTAGCTTGATTAGATCCAATGCACAACAGGCTCGAACAAAACACCTTCAATTAATGCATACATGGGAGCTTTCATGCGAATCTTTTCGTGCTTCCTTTTCATCTATAGGAAGTTCGCCCTCGGTTAAGAATTTCACCAATGGTGTCATTCAATTTGGGCTTTCCTCCTCGATGGGCGCAATAGTTGATTTCTCATCAATAGATTTTTCTGTTATTTTTGCGTAGATGATCGAAGGTCAATGCGGCCAATTTGCTCAGTGTGTCCGCTTTCTTGTTTTGTCCCTTGGGTACCTGCATTAACCTAAAAACATCAAATTCATTTGCTAGTTCATGCACCAGCTTCATGTACCACTGCATAGAGGCTTCATGCGCCCCAAACGATCCATTGACCTGGTTAGCGACCAACTATGAGTACACGTATGCATCCAAGTGGTTTAGTCCAAGTCGTTGCGCTATACGCATCCCGGATAGTAATGCATCATATTCGGACTCATTGTTGGTCGCAGCAAACGTGAACCGGAGTTCATAAGTATGCTCCTCTCCATCGGGACTTGTGAGAAACAATCCAGCGCCAGCGCCTTCGGGTCCACAATCTCCATATGTATACAGTTCCAAGACTCGATTCCTATCACAGCCGATTGTAGTACTTTCCTTGAGTGCCTCTACTTCTCCCATTGTTTCAGCCAAGTAATCTGCAAGTATCTGGCCTTTTACCGCCATGTGCGGGGAATAATTGATTTCCCGCTCTCCAAATTCAATGGCCACTTAGCCAATCTACCCGAAACCTCATGCTTGCACAAAACCTATCATCAAATATTATCAGCAAATCACAATTAATTCAAGCACATATTTAGCATCTTATAAGATTGTGTAAATAAGAGATTGGGATGTGCGTGCTGTGACTTATACATGTCTTATTGGTTTGTCAGTTAACACCACTATCGGGTGCGCCTAGAAGTACCTGCGCAGCCGGCGAGCTATGTGTACTAGCGCATACACCAAATTTTCAATAGGTGGATAATTAACTTCGCTGCGGCAAAGTGCTTTGCTGACAAAATACACAAGCATTTGTACTTACACCAAAATAGTGGGAAATACACAGTAAACATTACATTTAATACCTATTTCAAGTCCTAATATGAGACATACCTGCCCCCTATCTGCGACAAGAACGGAACTGATTGCCTCCTTTGAAGTCGCAAGATACAGCATCAACGTCTCTCCCGCTACGGGCGCAGTCAAGGTAGGTAACTCCTTTAGGAGCGACTTCATCTCGATAAAAGCTTTTTCAGCTTCTTCAGTCCATCTGACGTCTGACTTTCTTAACGAATTTTTAAGAGTCTAGAAAAATGGTAGCGACCGCTCCGCGGCTTTTGACAGGAATCGCGTCAGAGTAGCCAACTTGCCTGTCAAACTTTGCACTTCTTTTCTCGATTTTGGGGAGGTCATGTGCTCTACAGCTTCAATTTTCTTAGGATTGGCCTTGATTCCTCTTGGCGTAACTATGTATCCCAAGAATTTGCCCTCTTCTTCCCCAAAATTGCACTTCATAGGATTAAGCTTTATATTGATTTTCCATAGAGAGTTGAACCTTTCCAGGATATCAGGAAATAGTTGCACCTCTGTATTGCTTTGGATGACTAAATCATCTACGTAAGCTTCAAAATTTCTATCGATTTGATCCCTGAATGCCAAATCCACTACCCTCTGGTATGTTTCCCCCGCATTCTTCAACCTGAAAGGCATTTTCATGTAGAAATAGATACCTTGATCGGTGTGGAATGTGGTCTTATCCTCATCCGCCTCGGCCATCAGAATCTAGTGATATCCCTTTTACGCATCCAAAAAACATTTGAACCTGAAACTGAAAAGAGATTCAACTTTCCAGTCGATTTCAGGTAGAGGATAATTGTCCTTAGGGCAGGCCTTATTAATATCCTTAAAATCGACGCACATGCGCCATGAGCCATCTCCTTTTTTAACCAAAATAGGATTTACGACCCAAGTTAGATACCGCACCTATCTAAGAATGTTTGCATGAACCAGCTTATCTACCTCCAACCTTAACCATTCACTTCTTTCAGGTGCCATCTGGCGCTTATTTTAGCACACTAGAGTTAGGTTTGGACTTGCATTCAGCTTATGCTCAGCGATATTTCGTGGAACCCCAGTTATATAATCCTCACACCATGCGAAGATGTTCATATTAGCTATCAGTATATCGCGCATCTGAACCTTGATTTCGTCCGAAAGGTTGCCCCCAACCTGAATTCGCTTGTCAAGGTACTTTGGATTGACAAGGATAGAGCTGCTTCATATATGTTCTTCAACTGTAGGCAATGGGTTAGGCGGTGTTACCAAAGCGCATAACGCAATTCTAGACTCCGTCCGTATGGTGGCAATACCGCGCCGAGTAGGAAACTTGATCATACCGTAAATAGTAGAGGGCACTGCACCAAACTTCAGCAAGGTCACTCGCCCAGGAGTGCATTGTAACATGAATAAGAGTGTACCACACAGAATTCATCGAGGACTGCTCGTGTGTGGGTCGAGTCATTATCGTCAACAAATTCTAGTTCAAGCTAGATGCACCCCAAGGGCTATGCTGATTCGCCGAAAAATCCCGACAAAATAGTTGTGGGTGCCCGCATCTTGGACTTGATTGTCACCGGTAGCTACCTGAAGCAGTTCTCATACATTACATCGACATTACTGCATGTGTCGACATTTAACCGTCACACATTATATCCGCAATTGATGATGCGACCTTTTGATGAAACATGACTAGGAACTTCGAAATCAACAGATTTAACTCACACAATGGCGGAATTAGTGAATCAAACCCTCTAGTGAATATGAAATGCTTTTTGGGATTAATTAAGTCAAACCACAACAATGGATGTGTGATTAGATTAACACCTAGAGATATTATTCACCTCTTGAGTGATTTGGGTTGAGAGAGAATCGGACAGGCTACCAGATCTGAGTGATGTCTGTGTAATGAGAGGCATAACCTAAAATGAAGAACATAAACACTTATATACCCCTGCTGTTGACTCAACCGCACGAGTCAACCCTCACTCGTACATGTGGGCTGTCTCAGCCGTACGGGTGATCACTCATTCGTGTATGTTTACACAGATTAGGTTTGTGACTCAGCTCAGCACACTCGTGCATATGTGCTTGTCAGTCGTACGAGTGAGGCTTCACTCGTACATCTGACTGAGTCTAATAAAGTCACACATCCTTATCACATTCCTGCAGTACCTGTAACCACATATAAACACAGATAGGATAATAACAAGTGATCATGGTAGCCCATAAACTGAAGTACTAATCACAAACGTAGGATAGATGTCTAGGGACTTACAGAAAATGCGTCAACAACTCCCCTAGGACCTAGATCATCGATTATAATAAATTAAATGTTCATGAAATACATTTAAGCCCAAAAGTAACATTAGTTTAACATCAATACATATCCAGATTCTCTCTCTCACATAAATACATCATCAAAAAATAAAATACAAACTAGAAACACAGTATCTGACAGGATTCAGTTGCCTTGAGCTTGGTTCGAGCTTTGAGCATCATTATCTCTGTTGAGGAAGGAATGATAGACATCGATCACACGTTGATATCTCATAGCTTCCTCTTTTTTATCATCTCTGAATGTAAGCGGTTAAGTGTCTCCACATCAAATCTCGATAAGTTTCTCATCCACATAGGATCCAAAGTCCTAACATTGTTGACGGAGATTGTTTCACAGGAGATTGTTTCATGTACTTAGCTGGACGGAACTTAACAACTCGAACAGGTCCACCATTCGAATTCAACTTTGTTGGGTGCATGGAGAACGTGGCGGCTGTTGACTTAAAGATATCCCATTTCCCTATTTTGTACTCATATCTGAGTTTTCTCTGAAATAATCTGGAAAGGTCACTATCCTCAACGTTCAACATCTTTAGCTTTGCAAGTTGCATGATCTCAGAGTAAGGTAGAGTTTTGAAGTGACTCGGTCTTTCCATATAATCAACTCCTCCTTCCCACTTGATCGCAAAACAATTTATCTCCTTGAAGTATCCCCATCTCAGAATTTTACCCTTGGCATACTTCTTGGTTCTCTTTCTCTTTTCATAGAAACTGACAAACTTTGGCTCGAGTTCTGGCTTATTCATCTGATCAGGGTTAACAACGTTCTGTTTCCATCAGATCTAACGGCTCTCGTCTTCTTCAACATTTCTATTCACCTTACCCCTATCATGTTCAAACCATTTCTTAATCTCATTCCATCCCTCGGCTTTAGCTTGCTCGGCTCGGAGTTTCTTCTTCTTTAGTTCAATCTCATTTCTTTCTTTCTCAACAAGCAGCTTCTCATGTCGGATTCTCTTGTTCCTTATCATCAAAACATCAACTTCTTTGATTTGCTCCTTGTATACCTTCCTCGCCTTTTCTAATTCAATCAACCTCTTCGTTTTCACCTCACTACTCAAATTGAAAAAGTCACTTAAAGTATTGAGTGACGGATTGTAGGGCTCGAGCGAAGGTATAACAATGTCAACTTCTTCTTCTTCTTCTTCTTCTTCTTCTTCTTCTTCTTCTTCTTCTCCTCCTTCTTCTTCTTCTTCTTCTTCTTCTTCTTCTTCTTCTTCTTCTTCTTCTTCTTCTTCTTCTTCTTCTTCTTCTTCTTCTTCTTCTTCTTCTTCTTCTTCTTCTTCTTCTTCTTCTTCTTCTTCTTCTTCTTCTTCTTCATTCTCAGATTCTGTCACCAATTCATCCTCGGATTCATCAATCACATCCTCTTTCACATCACCTTTACCGACAGAATCTTCACTCATTTCATCCTCGAACAAATTATCAAAATCACTTAAATCAATATTTTGGATTGATTCGGAGCGACTTCAGCAGCTGGATCTTCTAATGGAGCCTTGTTTTTAGCTTCAACTATCTCTGCATCCTCTGTATCATTATCACTGTTGTATGCCAGAGCAGCAAGCTGTTCCACTGGGAAATCACTTGGTGGAACCTCCCCCTTTTCTGCATCATTAAAAACATTTGAATAATTCATATAATATTCAGCAGTAAAGACCTCACCATATTCATTAAAGCTTCGAATAGGTATCACTAACGGAATTTCAAAAGAGGGTCCTCCAGTGCCAGTGTCTTCTTCATCATCTTTTTCGTCACCACCCAAATCAGAGGAATATTCTTCTCCTTCATCCATTATCAACTTAGTTTTACCAGAAGTGAGTTGTTTAATCTTATCATTCAACTACTTCAATTTCTCATCATTCTCACTTTTAATTTCAACAATCTGTTTCTTCACCTTCTCAGTCTTTCCTTTCTGACGATTCACACGTTTCCACAAATTCTTATTATCTTCCACTAACAACTGAATCTTCGCATCACTTGCCTTTTTTTCCTCAACGAATTGATTTTCAAGATTCGTAATCTTCGTGATCAACGATAAAAGAAGATTTTATTGTGTCTTGAATTTCGATGGGGTAACTTGAGGTGTTATAACAGCAGCCTTTGGTGAGGTAATAGCGGTTCTGGCATCCTTCATAAAGCCGGAAGGTTGTCTCTAAGCTTGTTGTCAAGAACCTCCATGAGATGACCTCTATGATGAGTCATAATGGTGTTTGGTTCTCCTCTCCTTCTTCTTAGGTTGATCAGAAGTCATCGGTTCTTTACCTTTTCTCTTCCTTTGATTCAAACTAACATCCTCTTCAGTCGTTCATCATCATCACCATCATTAACATCATCATTATCATTATTTCCTCTTTGAGCTTCACCAGTTGCTCTTTGATTATCACCTTCACCTTCCTCCTCATCAGTAACTTCATAGTTAGAGTCAAAATTGTCATTTCTCCAAGCATTACCAACTGGACATCTATATTCTTCCTTGATGAGATGGCAAACAAGCTTCCTTTTAAAATCAGGTTTCAAATTCTCGTTTCGTGTTTCCTCCATTCTCTGAAAAGTTATTGGATTCATTGTTTTTAGGTGAATAATATAATGTTCAAGCTTTGGTAGATCTGGTGCTGCGTCATTGATAATCAATTGAAAAAAACGGGCGCAGATAAGATATCTCTGAGTAGAACTGAAGTGATTAGCTTTGAAGTAATAGAAAACAAATTCGGAGAAATCATACGGAGCTTTTAGGACGAGTGCAACAAACATACTCTGCACTTTCTCATTCAGCTTATCAAAACCAGCTTTTCATCCACTTAAGCAGTGCATCAACACGTGAGCAAGATATCCAAACTGTGGAGGCAGAAGTGTCTTCATTAGTTCTGAATTACCAGCAAGGTAACCAGAGTATCCACATATTTTGAAGCATCCGTAGATTCTTTCTCAATTAATTGTCATGTGGGAGCAGTTCTCATCATTAAAGCCTAGGATCATCCTGATAATTGTCTTAGAAATGGTAATCTCATGCCCTTGAATAGTACTAACCAGCTTAGCTTTATCCTCTGACACATCAAGTACTACATTTCTCCAGAATTCCTTTTGGTGGCTATAGTAGGCTGTACACTGAGTAGAATGGCAGTATGGATCCTTGATCGCTTAAGAAAATCAACAATCTCTATAAAGTGGTTTCCTTTCTCAAGTGTAGTGTCGTAGAGAGCGACTTGATTGTTGAGCTCACCCATTTCTAGAATAATCTCTGGTTGAGCAGGTGGGTTAACGAGATTAACTTGAGGATTCTGTTCTTGCTCCCCCTGAGCTTGTTGATTAACAACCGGAACATTCACTTGTTGTTCAGCCATTGGAAGTATCTTAACAAACTGAAACATCAACAGAAATGTTAGAAATAGTAATCATAAATCATAAATCATCAAAGCATTCGCAACAAAGTGTCATAAACTTATTAAACAGGACAAATTGTGTGAGTGGGACTGTCACACGTGCGGCTGAGAGCTCAGTCGTGCGAGTAACATGGTCACTCGTGTCACTGTTGACACATTTGAGCAATAACATGGTTTCAGACAAGGTACACAGTTAAGGCTTATAAGTATACACGAGTGAGTCAACTGTGTGTTGATTCGTGCGGTTAAGCACAGGTGTTATCTCAATCAAACGAGTGAGCATCCAAATAAACATCAATGAAATCAAACGAGTGGGCTAGATGTTCACACGGTTAATCCTTAACCGCGTACTGACTCGTGCGAGTCATGTCCGCGACTGAGGTCACTCGTGCATGTCTGATGAAACCGATATTAAATGCATTTTTTAAATCAACAAGATTACATGTTTGAGTGTTTTAGGGACCAATTTACATCACAATAGTGAGCTTAGGTACCGTTTAACACAAAACAACATCAAACAAACATCAAAACACAATGCAATTTGATAAAATTCGATTTACAAACCCCTAGGGTTTCGACACATTCAAACAACAAATTAAGCAATTAAAACTTGATGAAATTATACCTAGTAAGTGGCGCTGAGATCGGCTAATTATGCTTAATAATACCTACGGTGGAAAACATGATTGGTGATGATCGATTTTTGAGAGAGAAAGTGGGTATGGGTGAGCAAGTGTGAGCAACTGTGCTCAGCACCCCATATTTATACTCTCTTGATCAACCGTACGGTTGAGTACACGGTTCACCATCAACCGCGCGTCTCAGAGTCACTCGTGCATGTGACCCAGAAGTATTAGGACAATTCTAGAACAGGGTCATCCGTATGGTTAACCTCAATTGTGTGGTTACTCGTACGATTCACACTTTGAACGTGCGAGTGAGCCACTTAGGCAATTTCAAATTTTCACTAACTTAGGATTTTGACTCATTTGGCAATCTTAGGGCTAACTAGCACTTTCAATTTGAGTCATAAATCACTAATCCATCAAGGTATGATCATTAACACTTAGGCAGACCAAGAATTTTAACCAAAACGAGGTTATTACTCTAAACATTCTATTTCACATGAGTAAGTCCTACAGTGTAATGTCATCTTAAGTTCACTAACACCTTAAATCATTAAAATCCTTCAAACAATCAAAAGCTCTTACAAACTTCTATCTTGTGGATTTGGTGGCCAAAAATATCTTGATCTTGACAAGGTTCTTTCAGATGTCATTCTATATTCAGAGGATAATCAGAAAATAAAGAAAAGATAAAATCTTTATGAGTTTTCTGATATATAATGTCATGCAACTAAAAATATGCAAATAAAAGACATTCTATCATGAAATGCAATAACATGCAAACCAAAATCTTTTTGTTGTTTTACAGTTTTCAATGCAAACTATTTAACAGACAGATAAACAAACACATACAAATCCACATTCTTTTTGTGAGCAAGTTGATTAACAATTTTAAAAATGGATCAGAACTGACATATTAAATCAACTTCTGTAGTTCATTTCTAATTATCCATTCTATGTCTATTATCATGTAATTACTGATATCAATCCTCATTAAACATGAACAGACTCCTTCTGGACACTTCGACAATCATGTTGACATTAATTGCTTGAACATTATAGAGCAATGATTTTTAAGATCACGTTAAGTTCATTAATCCTTGATTCTTTCATCACTTATGATTGTGCGTTTTTATTAGGTTGTCAATTCATTATGCGTAACTTTCCGTTATCTCTATCCATGTACTTTAATCAAATTGAACAGGATGGTTCTCAAGGCATTTTGAATAACCCTGTCAGCCTTTGGCTTCTACCAATGTTTTGGCAATCTTCAATCTAGTTGGCTCTGCTGATCTAAGAATATATTGGATTATCTAAATAGGCGCATTATTTACAGTGGGGATTGGTCTACAGTTAAAGCAGACTTGCCTAATGACCAGTCGTCACACGAAATAAATCTCAAGGCCCTTAACTTCTTTATGTTCAAGTTGTGATGGATAACCAAATCGAAAGTTAAACTTTCATTGATATATTGTTGAGAATATATCTAGGTAAGTATCTTTCCAACTTACAGTCTTAATAGGTATAACTCTAAATTGTAGACAACAAGAATCTTGATAGTTCAGTGTGAACATCGTGATTAAACAATTCAAGCTGCGCGGGGGGGTCACAATAAGAATGATCTGAGTTCTTTATGAGCACATCATGAATCAGCATTCTTCATACTTTCAGGACTTTACCATCTTGATACCCTAATTATTTTTTACTTTGATTTTCTTTTGATATTTCTTTTTTAGCGTATAACTGTCTTTTGATATATTGATTTTGAACGCCATCATGAATGGATTTTTCATTTTTATGCACGAACTCATGTTTCTTTGTTGTGCGCTCAGATCACTCGAATGTGTTCTCCCTTAAATTCTTGAACGGTCTAAAATAAGGGATTATACTTTTTGACCTTAAGTGAGAAGGGACACTTACTTCACCATAAACTAATTTTCTCTGATATTTTCAGGGTTTAGTTTCGATTATTAAGTCTTAGGCCCGTGACAACGTGGTATGCACCAGCCAAACAGATAATCATCAACCTTAAATCCACCCCCAACCTTTTCTAGTGATTATCAATTATGATAAGGGATACCCTCAACCGACTGTTGAGTTCCTCAACAATTATCACTTCATACAGATTCGGAGATAATTAGGTGACTACCTTCAAACACTACAGATCGTCCATGACTTCTGAATCTTAGATGATCGTTATTCTTATTATGATTGTCTAATACCAAAAATTCATAAATCACATCTATCAGTACATCACACAACAGATAAACATAAACGTTCAAATCAGTCCTTACTAATCAAATATATCAATTCTCAGTACAGTAATTTCTTCATCTCCAGCATATTAATCAAAACAAGCTCATTTTCGGAATTTTCAACTTTTTAGGGTTTTCTGATGAGGCATTTTACACTTTTTAGGTATTTTCTGTTGAAACATGTACTCCTCCTAAAATACTAAAACATAAAATCTTTTTGTCTTTTAGCATTTTAAACAAAAGAAACAGAAAATAGCTACAGACTAACATGCAAACATGAAAGAAATCATGCATGGAAATGCAGACAGAAAGCAAACATATGCAGTACAGATAATAAGAAACTAAAATCTATATGTCATGAATCCTACATGCGAAGTCTAAAAGTTTGATTAAACCTCACAATCAACATCCGAAATTACTTTGTCTCGATCAACAATGACATTCATCTCTAAAAGTAGCAAGAACCTTGGTTTATCAAAAGCCTTAGTAAAAAGGTCAGCCCTCTGGTCCTTAGTACCTGTTCTCTTAACCTCAATTATCTTTTTCTCATGGCAATCCCTAAGAAAATAATACTTAACACCTATGTGTTTAGTCTTAGAGTGTTGCACAAGATTCTTAGTAATTGCAATAGCATCAGTATTATCAATATAAAGAGGAGTGAAAGAGATTCTTAGTCCGTAATCGCGAAGTTATTGTTGAATCCAAACAACTTGCGAACAGCAACTAGCAGCAGCAATATATTCAGCTTCATACATGGAAAGCACAACTGCAGTTTGTTTCTTGCATTTTCAGGTCACCAGCCTTTCACCTAGAAATTGACATCCTCCTTATGTGGATTTGTTGTTGATTTTGCAACCTGCATAGTCTAAATCACTGTAGACTACAAGATTAAACTTGTCTTCGTTCGAATACCAGATGCCGAGATTTGGAGAATGTAACAGATAACGTAGAATTCTTTTGGCAGCTGTAAGATGAACTGTATTCAAATTAACTTGATAACGAGCACACAGACATGTTGCGAACATAATATTCGGCCTAGATGCAGTGAGATACATGAGCGATCCGATGATTGCTCGATAGTATGTAGGATCAACAGGCTCCCCTTCATAGTCCAACGAAATACCGTGATTCACAGCTATCAGGGTTGACACAGGACGTTCTTGAGTCATGCCAAGAAAGTAGTGTAAGAGACCCAATTTGCTCATTTCGAATTCATCCTTCATAACCTGCTCAAACTCATCAACGAGTTCCTTCTTAGTAGAATCGAAAATAATGTCGTCTACATCAATCTGAACTAAGATAATATCATTATGTTTAACTTTTGTGAACAGAGTACAATCTACTGTGCCCATTTGATAACCTTTTTCAATTAGATAACTTGACAGACGTCCATACCAAGCACGTAGGGCTTGACGTAAACCATATAGGTCTGTCCGTAAATGGTAAACTTTGTCAGGATGAAGATGATCTTCAAAACCCGGTGGTTGACTGACATATACTCTTTCATTAAGCTTGCCATAAAGAAATGCACTCTTGACATCCATTTGAAACACTTTAAACTTCATAAATGAAGCAAAAGTCAAGAAAATGCGAATAGCTTCCAATCTGGCAACAGGAGCAAAAACTTCATCATAATCGAATTCAGGATCTTGCTGATAACCTTTAGCAACTAATCTTGCCTTGTTACGGATAACATTGCCATATTCGTCAGACTTGCACTTCCAAACCCATTTGAGATCAATTACTTTAGCTTCATGCGGCTTAGTAACTAGCTTCCAAATATCCAAATGATTGAATTGCTGAATCTCTTCTTGCATAGCCATGACCCAATCAACATGCTTCAAGGCTTCTTTTGTTGTCTTTGGCTATATTCTAGAAATATGACATGAGTACTCGTAGTATGCAGCAGCAGCTGTCATATGAGTATCAACTTGACCATCAAACTGAACTTGCCTTCTTGTTCTAACACATGCATTTGGATCTCCATTAATATTCTCTCTAGGATGAGCAGTTGTAGTTCTAGGAACTGGTTGTGCAGGAACACGTATCTCATGGTGTAGATTCGTAGTATCACCAATATCTTCAGGATTGTCGAAACTTTCACTTGATATATATATCAGATTCGCAGGTATCGTACACTGGATCAACATCTTGATCTGAATCTTGAACTGGCTCATTGACAGTGGGTAATGGAGTTGAAGTTGGTGTAGGTGCAGATACTTCTAGTTCATTTCGTAAATCAAACAGCATTTGTAACTTAACTTCATTCTCCATCTGATCTGGAGCAAGATTGAATGATTCAATCAACTCATCATAGTTATAAATCCAAGGATGACTCTTAGGAGCACTCTTCGTTTGATTCCTTTGGACGTCAACTTCAGACCATTCTTCAACACATCTTGTTTCATTGTTGAAAACTCGCTTGTTAAGAGAACTATACCCAAGAAATACTCCAATAACCACTTTAGAATCAAACTTACTTCCTGGTTTTCTTTTCAAGATGGTACACGGTGCATCAATTGGTTGTAGACGCTTCAAAGATGGTTTTCTCCCATGAAATAACTCGTAGCAAGTTTTACCCAGTCGTTTAACAGTCAGAACTCAATTCATAGTGTAATACGCAGTTGCAACAGCTTCACTCCAAAAATGAACAGGTATCGATGAATCTGCCAGCATTGTTCTAGCTGTCTCGATCAATACCCTATTCTTTCTTTCAGCAACACCATTCATCTGAGGAGCGTATGCAGAACTAAACTGCATGTTGATACCTTTTTCAATACAAAAACCTGCAAGATACTGATTCTTGAATTCTGTACCATTGTCGCAACGAATCTTACTTACCTTTAGATTAAAACCTGTCTCTAATCGATTGATTAGCACTTTCAAATTTTCAAAAGTATCAGACTTCTCTTTCAAAAACATTACCCAAGAAAATCTTGAATAACCATCAGTTACAACCAGACAATACTTATTTCCATCAATGATTTCAAAACGAATTAGACCAAAAAGATCCATATGTAACAATTCAAGTGGAGCAGAGATTGGATTATACTTCACCAGCTTATGAGCTTTCTTGCTCTACTTACCCTTCTTACAAGGAACACATGTTCCTGGTGATAATGCTAAAAATGAACATATATTTAATAGCATTATCCCTCAAGAAAGACAAGCTTTTAGTTGCAATTGTTCTATTTACAAGTGATATTCGTTTAAATAATAAAAGTTGAAGACAAAAGACAGATTCGACGATTTGAAGATGAAAACGACCAAAAAGCTCAAAAGTACAAAGTACAATCAAAGAGGTTCCAATTATTGATAAGAAACGTCTCAAAATTACAAGAGTACAAGACGCGAAACGCAAAGTACAAGATATTAAATTATATGCATGGACGTTTGAAAAACCGGAACCGGGACCAAAGTCAACTCTCAACGCTCGACGCAACGGACTAAAAATTATGAGTCAACTATGCACAAGAATAAAATATAATATTTAAATAATTATATAAATTATTTATATATTATATATTATAATATAAACCGTCGGCAAGCTAGGAGCCAAAGTCTTGTGAGCTGGAAAAAGGGGCCATACGATCGCATAGCCTGGAAGGCAAAAATCCATGCGATCGCATGGCAGTAGGTGACAGCCCACATTGCTATAAATTCGCGTGTTTTGGTTCAATATCCATCATCTTTTTCTCTTCTCATTCATATTATATTTTAATTTTAATTTTAATTTTAAATGCTAATAATAAGGGTATGTTAGCGAATGTTGTAAGGGTATAAGTCGAAATTCTGTCCGTCTAACGCTACGCTATTTTTAATCACTGTAAGTTATGGTTAATATTATTTTTAAATTAATGTCTCGTAGCTAAGTTATTATTATGCTTATTTAATGCCGAAGTAATCATGATGTTGGGCTGAATATTAAAATTGGGTAATTGGGCTTTGTACCATAATTGGGGTTTGGATAAAAGAACGACACTTGTGGAAATTAGACTATGGGCTATTAATGGGTTTTATATTAACTAAACGATACCTCGTTAAATTAATATATAGACTTATAATTTGACGTATTTATATATAACCACATACGCTTGACTAGGTACGGTGGGCGGGATAACTATAAATACCAATAATTGTTTATTTTACCGGACACGGAACTGGATTAATAGTTAATAGACTTGTTGAAACAGGGGTGGATTACATTCAAGTGTAATTGGTGTAATTGTTAACAAAGTAGTAAAACCTTGGTTTACACGCAGTCGATAACCTGGTGTATTCATTAAACAAAGTATTAAAACCTTGTTACAATTCGAATCCCCAATTAGTTGAAACATTTTACTACGGGAATAAGAATAATTTGATGAAGACTTTCGCACTTTATATTTATGACTGATGGACTATTATGGACAAATCCGTATAGACATATCGAATAATCAAGGACAAAGGACAATTAACCCATGGGAATAAACTAAAAACAACACATCAAACATCATGATTACGGAAGTTTAAATAAGCATAATTCCTTTATTTCATATTTAATTTTCTTTATTTTATATTAATTGCACTTTTAATTATCGCACTTTTATTTATTGTCATTGTATTTAATTGCACTTTTAATTATCGTAGTCTTTAATTGTCATACTTTTTATTTATCGCATTTTTATTTATCGCAATTTCATTATCATTATTTATTTTACGCTTTAAATTAAGTTGTATTTATTTTTAGTATTTTACATTAGGTTTTAATTGCAACTAAAGTTTTAAAATCGACAAACCGGTCATTAAACGGTAAAAACCCCCTTTTATAATAATAATACTACTTATATATATTTTTGTATTTTTACAATTATAAGTTAAAAATATAGGGTTAAGCTTGTTTAATTTTCCCTGTGGAACGAACCGGACTTACTAAAAACTACACTACTGTACGATTAGGTACACTGCCTATAAGTGTTGTAGCAAGGTTTAGGTATATCCATTCTATAAATAAATAAATATCTTGTGTAAAATTGTATCGTATTTAATAGTATTTCGTTATAAAAATTAATACTATTTCCTAGTACACCTCGCACACATCACCTGGAATCTGAAAAGATCGAAGATCAACACCTTCTACAAGATTGTTGTGGACAAGGTAATTCATTTTTCAAAAACTTAAATGACCCATGTGTTTGTTCCATGTAATAGAATCTTGTTCATTCACTTTAGAAACAAAAGCTTGATGATGTTCAGCAGTTGAAGTAGCAACATTCATATCTAGCATGCATAAATCAGCTTGTCTAGGAGCCTTCATCAAAATTATTTCTGGAGGAATCACAAACTCTGGTTTCAAGATGTAGCTAAATTCGTCATCAAATGCTACCTTGAAAGATTTTTCACAGATTTGTGAAACCGACAACAAATTGTTTGCATTCTCTTGACAATAGTTCACTTTGTTGAAACTAATTTTCTCATTCTTCAATAAACCTTGAGCTGAAATGTGACCACCTTTATCTCCAGCAAATGTCACATAACCTCCCTTAATCGGGTGTACATCCGAAAGCAGAGATAGCTGTCCAGTCATATGTCTCGAAGCGCCGCTATCCACTATCCAGGTGTTCTTTGCAGGTATTCCCTGCATATCACATTAAGAATATTAATTAATAATGGGAACCCACGCCCGGACGGCAGTAGGTTGTCCATTAACACCCATAGCTTGAAATTCCATCCATTTCCTGTTTGAGTCCGGTGGAATCTCATCATTAGAAACCATAAAATTAGAGAGTTTAGAAGTAGCAATATTGCTCTTCTGGTTATTCACATTTTACTCATCTTCGGAGCGACTCATTTGTGGTCTGTTACGGGAAAAGTATTTTCGACGACTAGCTTTTTGTGAAGGTGATCGTGCCTTTGGTTCAAAAGGTTTTTCATGATTACGAAACCTTGTCACATTTTCCTCAAAACTTCTTTTTGGAATTTTATCTTTCACAGGTGACACAGATCTACTTAAATTCTTTCTCTTAGGATCTCCATAAACAACATTTGTCTTAAACCTCTTATCATGACATTCATTACTTACGGGTGAGTTTGTTCTATGAACATAAGATGATCTAAAATTATTATGTGACAAGTCAATCTTATGTCTAGTGGAATGAACTCTTCTAGGATAATAAGCAGCAATGTGTCCAAAGACAGCACTAATAAAACATTGACGAAACTCCCTATGTCCTCTAAATTCATACACGTTATTAGAGTTTGAAACTGAAGGGTCTTGTTTTCTTACGAACACAGGAGAATCATTTGGTTTATATTTTGGAACAGTCTTAGGGGTAACAGGAGGAACAGGTCTGTCAGCAAATATAGGATTTCTTAAAATTTTAACAGGACCTTTTGGTGTTCTAACCCTACTTGTCTTAGAGTTATCTCCTAAACCAGTTTTCTTATCTTCCTCATGATCTAGAGCGCCTTCAGCAGTATCATCAGAAGTTGTATTCTTAGTTGAGCTACATTTTTTATTCTTTTCAACGTAATCTTCATAACTAGGAGGAATACAGTCTTCTGGTCGACCGACAACTACGTTTGCATTAACGAATGTGTTCTGAAAAGGAGGAGATGCAGAGTTATATCCAATACCCTTGCCCTTGGTGTCATTAATTTCCAACATTAATGCATTCCACTGTGACGCACTTGCCCAACATTTCATTTTAATTGAAATTGCTTTTAAATCAGCTTTAACGCATTCATTTTCTTTCTTTCATTCATTAATTGTGTCAACACGTTTAATTAAAGCTTGATTTATGTCAAAGTTATAACATTTAAGATCGTGAAGTTGTTTTTTATAAACTTTGATCTGCTCTTTCAACTCGTTTTCAACCTTAGTGGTCACATGGTCTCCATGCCATTTATCTTTCATCTCCGCATAAGCCTTTGTTAAATTGTCTATTGTTATTTTAGATTCAGCGCATTTAACACATTCATTATCAGTAGATGGATCAGAAGAAACCTGTTGAGTGTTATTTGATGAAGAAGTCTCAGCCATAAATGCAAAGTAATTTGTCTTCTTCCCATCATCGAGCTCATCTTCTGATTATGATGAATCTGTAAGAAACTTTGATGTATCAGCATCTTTTCCCAAATGAATCTGTTCAAGTCTGTCCTAAATATCTTTAGCTCTTGTTAACCCGGTGACCTTCTCAATATCACTTATTGATAAGCACATCTTTAGTAAATCTACTGCTTGCTTGTTCAGTACCTCAAAATCAGTTTAATCAATTCTAGCATGATCAGCTTAAACTTCAACTTCTGAATCTGAATTTTTGTCTGAATCATCATCTTCTGAATTTACACTCTCAAGATCTGAACCTTCACCCATGAGAACTAACATTTCCAACTCTACGGAAATCATTCTACCCCATTCGTCTAATTCCTTGTCAGCATCAAATAAGGTTTCTTCATGTTGATCTGCTTCTAGAGTGTCTTCAAACACTGAGGAATCACCATATTTACTCTTCCAACTATTGAAGTAATAGTCCTCTGATGAAGCTGGTGAAACACTTCCAGATTCAGGTGTACGAGGAACTAAATCACATGCCTTCTTGAATTTATCTTTAACCTGTTTCTGAACCTTCTCCTTCCGAATGGTTCGAGACAACTCTTCAGCTCTTTCAGCACGATCAGATAGCTTCTTAATTGATTTTCGATCAGTGACACAATCTTCTTCAACTTCAGTGACCTTCGCCATGTTAGCTTTAGGTTGTTGATCATCTACATTCAATTTGATAGACCAATCATCATCATCTCCATGAATGACAACCAAAGCTTTGTTAGGAGTCTCAGCTATTTCTGGTTCATTTACTTTATCAGTAATGTAAATCTCACGCTTAGTTGTTTGACTCTAAGAACTGTAGTTCTGATTCTTGAAAGGATTACGATTACCCTGCTTCTTCGGTTTTGTACACTGTCTTGAAATTGACCTAATTCTCCACAGTTGTAACAAGTAATAGTATTCATATCAAATCCCAGTTTTGTGTCTTTGGTCAGACTGATCGGTTTTACAGTTCGCTCTTCGTAATCTCCAGCTCTTCTCACAAGATTTGCCATACCCCACATAATATCCATCTTTTCTGCTTCATCTTTATCAAGTTGATGATAATCTTCAGTTGTTAGATGAATGTTACCCACACGACCATTAAGATAACTATCATAAGAATTAACAAGGCTTGATAGTAAAGATATATCTTCACTAATCTTTTCTTTCCCAGCTTTCCTCATGTTTTCAATCTTAAGTGCAGAAAGAACATCAGATGCAGTCGGTGTAGATGACTTTGTAGTATTGGAAGTAGGATGTGTTTGATTATTGAGTGAACTGATGGAATTCATCATATAAACAAGTTTTATAAACATGCATGTTATTGGATATAAACCGGAAGCATTTGTTTTCTTGAAAACATTTATATGTGTTTAACCTTTTAAACATGAATTCCATTTTATAGATCTAGTCTTGAAAAATATGCTAAAATGTAAATAGAAGCTAGTTAGGGTTTATACCTTCTCCAAAAGGAGGTTGAAGCAAGAAGATGAAGATGATGAAGATGAGAATGAATGGAGCTTCAAAAGGATGAAACCTCAAGGAGAAATACCCCAAGCCTTTTAACACCAACACCACCCTTTTTTAGTTAGGATTTTAGACACTTTAATCACCAAATTACCAAGCAAAACACCCTCTTCTTTTCCTCTTTTTGGTTCGGCCAGCAGCACCACAAAAGGGAGGAGTTTTTCAAGTATTTTTGAATGTGGAGTGTGTATGTGGTTCAAGGATTCAAGCATGCAACTTAGGGTGTTGTGTTAATAAAGCAACCAATAAATATACATGGGAAAACCCCATTTTTCCCTCCTCAAAAAAACGCCACCCTTGGCCTTTCAAAAGGGAATAATTAATTTTTATAAAAAACTAGTTATATAAAACATGTATATTTAAAGTTACTTGCATTTTATAAAACCTATTTTATAAAATATAACTCAACATAATTATTTAACCCATAAATAATTAAATCCTTTATCATATAAATTATCCAAATAATTTATCTCTAGTGATAGTATTTTAGAAAACCAATTTTCTAAAATTCAAGTGTCACGTATCTATTTAATGAACCAATCGTTAAAATTAAATACGTATAAGGTGTCGGTAAGCTTGTTATTGGGTATGACCCGACTTGGATCATAACATGTTAGCCACATTAGTTTAATATGTCTCTCGGGCATATGAAATACCTTCAATCTCCCACTTGCACGAGAAACATAAGAAATTAATGCAAGTGATGGATACCACCTAACGACCGTCTATCACCCCTAATATGTTATGACTTAGTGCCATTCAATAACATCATCCCTTTCGAGTTCCCATCTCGAATATGATTAGGTGAATCTTTCAATATATCCTTTTGTCCTAGATGTCATGTTAAATCCAAGAGACATAGAATGATCACTCTCTTATAGATTTAACTTTGTCAGGCCTTAGACATTTGACTCTCAACGAATAAGAGGGACAAATTTCATCTTGACTACATACGTCCTAGACACTACACTTTGTACTATACCTGAAGCCTCCCTTATGTACTACCATATTTCAGAATAGCGAAGGAAAGAATTAAGGCACAATATTCGGTGGATATCCGAACCCAATATGTGTCTCAGGTCAGAGGATATAATGATATTCTCCTTTACTCAAGATTACATGTGATCAACCACAAAGGCTCCATATAGTAAATCTTGAGAGCGGGTCTTCCAATATTTGTGTCCCACAAATATCTATGAACCTTGGTTGCAACCTTGCCCCACATTCACCATTTGAATGTTAACCAATCCAAGTTCATAATAGTCTAAACCTCACACTTGTTCCCACAAATGTGATCAACTACGGAATTTAGAATAATAGTTTATTCATGGATAAAATATGCAAAATTGGAACATGACTCATAATTAAATTAATACCATAATTATATTAATGAGTTTGAACTAATTCGTTCCGTTACAATACATAAAATAGATCAATTCCAATCACTAGAATATCGAAGCCCTAATGCACAAACATGTCCCTCATGTTTTGGCCCATGTAAAAGCTTCGTGAGTGGATCCGCAACATTTTGATCTGTGTGAACTTTGTGAATACATATCTTTCCCTTTTCAACCTCATCCCTGATGTAGTTGAATCTCCGCTCAATGTGACGAGTCTTTTGATGAGCACGAGGTTCCTTGATTTGAGCAATCGCACCCTCGTTGTCACAAAAGATCTCAAGAGGGTCCTGAATGGTAGGGACCACTCCTAAGTCGTCGATGAATTTCTTCATCCATGCAGCTTCCTGAGCTGCCAGTGAGGTGGCAATGTACTCCGACTCTGTAGTGGATAACGCAACAACTTCCTGTTTTGAGCTCTTCCAAGAGACTGCACCACCATTTAACATGAAGACATAACCGGATTGTGATCGAGAGTCATCTCGATCAGTTTGGAAACTCGCGTCCATGTAACCTTTTACAGCGAGTTCCTCCTCACCAGACCCATATATCAGAAACATATCCTTAGTTCTCCTAAGGTATTTCAATATACTTTTAACAGCAATCCAATGACTGTTTCCTGGGTTGTTCTGGTATCTACTCGTCAAGCTTAGAGCGCATGACACATCCGGTCTAGTACATATCATTGCATACATGATAGACCCAATAGCAGATGCGTATGGGACTTTCTTCATTCTCTCTTGTTCATCTTTCGTGGTAGGACACTGAGATGAACTGAGAATGGTTCCTCTTTGAATAGGTACCAAACCTTTCTTAGAGTTTTCCATCTTGAACCTTTTCAAGATTTTATCAATGTATGCACTTTGACTTAAACCTATCAATCTCTTGGATCTATTCCTATAGATCCCAATCCCCAATATGTATTGTGCTTCTCCAAGATCCTTAATAGAGAAGCAACTCTTTAGCCAAGTTTTGACTTCTTGCATTGTGGTAATATCATTCCCAAACAATAATATATCATCCACATATAGCACAAGGAACATTATAGAGCTCCCACTAGCCTTCTTGTACACAAAAGCTTCATCACCATTTTTAATGAAGCCAAATTTCTTTGCCTCTTCATTAAAGCGATGATTCCACATTCTAGATGCTTGTTTCAATCCGTAGATTGACTTCTTTAACTTGCATACCCTTTTAGGATTTTTCGGATCAACAAAACCTTCGGGCTGTACCATATAGACATTTTCCTCAAGATATCCATTTAGGAAAGCGGTTTTGACATCCATTTGCCATATTTCATAGTCATAGTGAGCAGCAATGGCAAATAATATCCTAATAGACTTTAGCATTGCCACTGGCGAGAAAGTTTCATCATAATCAACCCCTTGAGTTTGAGTGAAACCTTTTGCTACAAGTCTAGCTTTGTATGTATCCAAGTTTCCATGTATGTCGGTTTTCTTCTTGAAAATCCATTTGCAATCAACTAGCTTGGAGCTAGGAGGTTGCACAACAAGTTCCCAAACTTGGTTTTCATACATGGATTGCATCTCGGCGTTCATGGCTTCCTGCCATTTATCTTTATCAATCCTTGATAAAGCATCTTTGTAGTTTGTCAGTTCATCCAAATCAACCGTATAGCAACCATCCACGAGAAACCCATATCTCTCGGGAAGATTACTAATCCTACTAGATCTTCGAACGTCTTGTGTACTTTGATCATCCACTTGATCATTTTCAACATCCTCATGTTGAGTACTAGTGCCAACCAATTGTGTATCATCGGCTTGATCTTGTACCTCTACAAGATCTATCTTCCTTTCACCATCACCTTCCATAAGGAACTTGGTTTCAAGGAATTTCGCTTTCCGAGCAACAAATACCGTTTGCTCGGATGGATCATAGAAGTAATACCCCATGTCATCTTTGGGATATCCTATGAAGATACACTTTGTGGATCGAGCATGTAGCTTATTAGCTACATAACGCTTAGGATAAGCTTCACATCCCCATACTTTCAAGTATGAAAGAGAAGGAGGTTTTCCAAACCACATCTCATGAGGAGTTTGTTCCACTTTCTTGGTTGGTGCCATATTTAAAATACGAACCTCAGAGCTTAGACAATAACCCCAAAATGATAGAGGCAACGAGCTTCTTGCCATCATAGATCGAACCATATCCATTAGGGTTCGGTTCCTCCTTTCGGAAACTCCATTAAGTTGGGGTGTTCCGGGTGGAGTAAGTTGTGAGATGATCCCACAACTCCTAAGATGATCTTGGAAGTTATCGCTTAGGTATTCACCTCCTCTATCGGTACGAAGTACCTTAATTGTCCTATTGAGTTGATTTTGTACTTCGTTTTGATATTCTTTGAATGCTTCAAACGTTTCATCCTTGTGTCTTAATAAATAGACATATCCGAAACGACTAAAGTCATCAATGAAAGTAACAAAGTATCTTTCACCACTCCTAGTCATGGGCTTAAAGGGTCCACACACATCCGAATGTATTAATCCCAATAAATCTTTAGCCCTCTCATAAGTCCCTTTGAAAGGTGCTTTAGTCATCTTGCCTTGTAAACAAGATTCACATACATCAAACGAATCCATTTCATTTGATTTCAAAAGTCCATTCTTTTGAAGTGTATGCATTCGGTTCTTGTTTATATAGCCAAGGCGACAATGCCATAAATAGGAATCACTCAAATCCCTTTTGAGTTTCTTGGTGCTTGTATGGTATATAGAGCTCGATGATGCGTCATCATGAACCAATTCATAAATTCCATTTGAAGGCGAAGCCTTGAAATAGAATACATTGTCTTTAGAAACATGAATATCATCATCAATAAAATTAACAACGTAACCACATTGTTTTAAGCGAGAAATTGAAATAATGTTTCTACACAAATCCGGAGCATACAAAACATTTTCTAAAATAAGTTCCAATCCGCTTGGAAGCTTCAAAATAAAATCTCCTTGAGCTTTAACATGCACCTTTGCACCATTGCCCATATAGAGACTTGATGTTCCCGCCTTATGATCAATTCTTTTAAACCCCTGCAAAGAATTGCAAATATGAGTTCCACATCCCGTGTCTAATACCCATGTATTAGAAGAAGTAATACTAAGCTCTATATATACCATATATATATTACCTGAGGTTTGCCCTGCATCCCTCTTGTCCTTCAACTCCTTAAGATAGACCGGACAGTTTCGTTTCCAATGACCCATCTCACCGCAACCGAAACATGGGTCTTCCTTGGGGTTTGCCTTCTCGGCTACCTTTTGCTTCTTAGCCTTGTTGATGGTTGGGGTAACCATCTTCCCCTTCCCTTTGCCTTGATAGGTGGGTCCTTTTCTCTTAGCCACCTTTGGCTTAGAGATGTTACCTTTGGATCCACCTTGATCGATTGCTAACACGGGTAAAGCCCTTTTACCCATGCTAGTTTCCGCCGTTCTAAGCATACCGTGAAGCTCACCTATGCTCTTATCCATCCCATTCATATTGTAATTAATTACAAATTGATCAAACCTTTTTGATAGGGAGTTAAGGATAAGATCGGTGGCTAACTCATTAGATATGTTTAGGTTAAGGCAGTTAGCACGATCGATAAGGCTTTTCATCTTAAGTACATAAGATGAAACCGATTGGGTATCGTCCATACGACAAGCATGTAGCGCCCGAACCGTTTTGAAACGCTCGACACGCGCTTGTTGGAGGAACATCTCCTTCAATTGCGTTATCATGTCGTATGCACTATGATGCTCGAAATCCTTTTGGAGTTCGGGTATCATAGTCCCAAGCATTAGGCATGAGACTTGAAGGGAGTCGTGGCAATACTTATCGTAAGAGGCCATTGCCTCCACATCATTCTCATTCGGTTGATCGGGAATGGGGTCCTCAAGTACATACGCTTTATCCTCTTGTTTGAGGACAATCCGAAGATTGCGGAACCATTCCATAAAGTTGGTATGGTTGAGTTTGTCTTTCTCTAAGAGAGACCTTAATGATAGGTTGTTTAGGTTAAGTGGTGCGTTTTGCAAGTTGTTGTTGTTATTAGCGGCCATCTACAAAATTCAACAAAGTCCTTTTAAGTATCGATTTTAAATTTAATAAACAGTACCCTTTTAATTTGTTATATTAAATATTAGAATCCAACGGTAAATCAAATTTCGGCTAGGTGACCTTTATCCCGTCATTTGATTTAGCTAGGTAGTCATAATGACAATTGCAATCCTTTTTCAACTTCTAATTTATGGGATCATGCAATCCTTTTGCATGGCATATTTATCCCATCAACGCCAATTTGTTCCTCATGCTTCGGTGACCCTAAGTTCATGATTCCCAAATCAAGTCGCCCTACTTGTGTAGACATGTAAATTTAACAAACAAGTGGTTAGGTGACCTTTATCCCACTAGTGTGCAAAATTTACCTTATTCATATTAGTCCGCTCATGACGGTTAGGTGACCTTTATCCCATCAAGAGTTTCCTAATACGTCTAAGTGTTTTCACAAAAGGATGGCGTTTAACTTGTTTACCTTGTTATAGTTTAAAGGGATTTTAAGTTTTCTACATTCTAGTTTTAGAAAACAAAAGGCAATACACCAACATGCATTTGGTGTGTAGTGTTTTATGAAAAACCTATTTTCATGTCCTTTTAGTAAACCAATTACTAGTTATAAACTATTTCATTACTTTTTAAATAAACCATTTTATTTAGATCTAATAACCAATTATTAGTGTCATTTTGTTATGTTTTATTATAACCTTTTATAATGTATTTTGCAAGTTGTAAACATGTGAAATTGTTGTAGCAACCAAACACATACACAAAACCATACAAGCATGCAAAATAAAATATGTTCACAATCGGGAGCCATTTTGGTGGACATTTGTTTAGCCAAAAAACAAATGTCACCGGTAAGGGTTAACAAAAGAAAGTAAGAGATATTAAACAAAATCTCCCACTTAATCTTGTAATCTTCAAAAGCTCCAACTTGTAATCTTCATCTTGAATCTTCATTTTCTCTTTACAAAATTATATCCTAATACAATTTTTCTAGAAAATGAAATAACAACCTATTCTATTTTTACAAACAAATAGAATAAATTACATGAAAAATTACAAGATTTACTTACAACTTATTACAAACCAAAATTACAAAATTATTACAAATTAATACAAACCATATGAATGAATGTTACATTCATGAATAACAACCAAATCATCCAAACATTCAACCACACGGTCTAGGCTCGATTGTGAACAATAACATAACAACAAATCTTGACCAAACTTGAAGTCCCAAAACCCATTTTTGGGGTCCAAAAATTCGGCCAAAACCAAACCCCACCAAGAACTCATGATTTTTACATTCTACTTTCATGCATGTTGGTAGATTGTAAAATAAATGAGTTTACTAGCCAAAAACAAGAAGCATATTAACAATACTTTGGCTCTAGATACCATTGATGGAATTCATCACATAAACAAGTTTTATAAACATGCATGTTATTGGATATAAAGCGGAAGCATTTGTTTGCTTGAAAACATTTATATGTGTTTAACCTTTTAAACATGAATTCCATTTTATAGATCTAGTCTTGAAAAATATGCTAAAATATAAATAGAAGCTAGTTAGGGTTTATACCTTCTCCAAAAGGAGGTTGAAGCAAGAAGATGAAGATGATGAAGATGAGAATGAATGGAGCTTCAAAAGGATGAAACCTCAAGGAGAAATACCCCAAGCCTTTTAACACCAACACCACCCTTTTTTAGTTAGGATTTTAGACACTTTAATCACCAAATTACCAAGCAAAACACCCTCTTCTTTTCTTCTTTTTTGGTTCGGCCAGCAGCACCACAAAAGGGAGGAGTTTTTCAAGTATTTTTGAATGTGGAGTGTGTATGTGGTTCAAGGATTCAAGCATGCAACTTAGGGTGTTGTGTTAATAAAGCAACCAATAAATATACATGGGAAAACCCCATTTTTCCCTCCCCAAAAAAACGCCACCCTTGGCCTTTCAAAAGGGAATAATTAATTTTTATATAAAACTAGTTATATAAAACATGTATATTTAAAGTTACTTGCATTTTATAAAACCAATTTTATAAAATATAACTCAACATAATTATTTAACCCATAAATAATTAAATCCTTTATCATATAAATTATCCAAATAATTTATCTCTAGTGATAGTATTTTAGAAAACCAATTTTCTAAAATTCAAGTGTCACGTATCTATTTAATGAACCAATCGTTAAAATTAAATACGTATAAGGTGTCGGTAAGCTTGTTATTGGGTATGACCCGACTTGGATCATAACATGTTAGCCACATTAGTTTAATATGTCTCTCGGGTATATGAAATACCTTCATGAACATGGTGAAACTTGTGGTGGAAACGAAGGTTGTTGAATAGGTGAACTGCTAACATTTAAACCAAACATATTCTGATTGTTTGTAGCAAAAGTTGTTTGAAGTGGTGCATGAGCTGACTTAGGAGGTGTATAACCATTTGGATAATACATTTTGGTGTCTTGAACTTGTTTAGACCTTTTGACTTTGTTTAACAGTTCTAATTCTTCTTCATGAAGTCTTGCGATAAACGAGTTCACTGTAGCAGTAGCAAGTTCTCCACTAGTTTTCATAGTTAGTACGAAACCATTCCATTCTAATGGTAATGCTCCAGCTAGACATGTCACTTTATCTTTCTCAACAATGGTTACATCATGCTTGTGTAGTTCAATTAGCAAATGACGGTATCTTTCAACCAATTCTTTAATAGATTCTCCGACTTGCCAGTGAAAATGATCAAACTCAGCTTTCAACTCTAAACCTTTTCTAGTTCTGTAAGATGTATTTCCTTCATTGAAAGTATGAAGTGCTTCCCATATCTTGAATGAATTATCATGACACAGAAATTGATGGAAAATCAGACCATCAAGAGCACTTGTCAAGTTACAGTACATCTTTTTCTCCAAGTTATACTCTTCACGTTCTTCCGAAGGCATATTATGCAACATATACAATTCATTTGTAACTAGTGAACGTAGCCATTGAAATTCGGTTTCAATGTACTTCCAAAGCTTCGTGTCCTGACCATCAGACCAAATTTTAAATCTAGACTTCCAAGTAGAATAGTTATCCATGTTCATTAATCTTGGACATTTCGTACCACTTCCGGATTCACTCTCAACAAGGAGTAATCGTTGAGTCATATTCGTAATACTCTGAACTAACGGTGCAGCTAACGCGTAATTGTTCGAATTAAACATCTTGACAATATTACCAAAACAGGTAAACCGTGCGGTTCAGGATCTCAAGCGTACGAGTCACTACCTCACGCGTACGTGTCACTACCTCAAGCGTACGTGCCACGACTTAATCGTACGTATGACCTAACCAACCAAAAGAACTACCACTAAACCTCAGGCGTGCGAGTAAGGATCAACCGTGTGATCACTCGTACATTTCAGAGTCAATCGTATGACCACTCGTGTGATCAGACTATAGTCACTTAACCTAACTAAGGTTATGCTAAACCTTGCGTGTGAGTTCACGAGTGAGGTCAACCGTGCGAGTGAGAAAATTTTCACTGACCCACTCGTGTGGGTTGCTGTTCAACCTAATTCACTCTAAAACCCTAAAAACTGATGTTAAATCTCAATTTCTTTGTCAACGGGCTGGATTAGCACTAAAATAACATAAATACACTCTCTAATCACAATTACACAAGTAAAAATGATTCCTTTTTGATCAAAATCACTCTAAACTTAAAAACCCAAATAATAAACTCTTTAATCACCAAAAATTACTAGGATGATGTTCAAATCACAACTAACGCTCTGATACCAATGATGAAACATGACTAGGAACTTCGAAATCAACAGATTTAACTCACACAATGGCGGAATTAGTGAATCAAACCCTCTAGTGAATATGAATTGCTTTTTGGGATTAATTAATTCAAACCACAACAATGGATGTGTGATTAGATTAATACCTAGAGCTATTATTCACCTCTTGAGTGATTTGGGTTGAGAGAGAATCGGACAGGCTACCAGATCTGAGTGATAAGTGTGTGTAATGAGAGGCTTAACCTAAAATGAAGAACATAAACACTTATATACCCCTGCAGTTGACTTAACCGCACGATTCAGCCCTCACTCGTATGAGTGGGATGTCTCAGTCGTACGGGTGATCACTCACTCGTGTTTGTTTACACAGATTAGGTTTGTGACTCAGCTCAGCACAATCGTGCGTATGAGCTTGTCAGCTGTACGAGTGACGCTTCACTCGTACATTTGACTGAGCCTAATAAAGTCAAACATCCTTATCGCATTCCTGCAGTACCCGTAACCACATATAAACACAGATAGGATAATAACGAGCAATCATGGTAACCCATAAACTGAAGTACTAATACAAACATAGGATAGATGTCTAGGGACTTACATAAAATGCATCAACACCTTTAATGGTTATAGGAGCATGCGAAGTGTTAATCGTCTTCATCGGAGGAAAGATAAAAGCTTCCGCTTCCCATCCTTCCAATTACTCGGCTGTGCGCCTCTGGTCAGAGTGCCAAGCATGCACCATGTCTATCGTTTTATCAGAGTTTTTATCACTGCCTTTCTTTTGGTTCGACGCAGCTTTTTCTGATTGATTACCATGCGATGCATATCCTTGCTTTTTTACTGGTTTAAGGAGATTAAGCTCACCCTTCCTTAGACATTCGATCACTTTTTCAATAAAATATTTGCAACGATCAATCTCGTGTCTATAATCGTCATGACATTCACAAAATTTCTACTTGTCTCTCCTATATTCTGACATTTTCGCAGGAGCCGCGAACGTCAAATAGATTGGTTCAGTAGCTAGGATCTCCTGCGGTGATTTAGTCAATTCTCGTATGATCGCGAAATTCTGGCTTGGGAAGTGACCCTTCCCTTGGTCAGGATTGCTTGACTTCTGAAACTTTTTGTATTTTGATGAGGCGGAGTGATGTGTGTAGAGGTGTATATGAAATAGTTATATTTTTATTATGAAATACTAATAAATACGATACAATTTTACACAAGTTATTTATTTATTTATAAAGTGGATATACCTAAACCTTGCTACAACACTTATACGCAGTGTACCTAATCGTACAGTAGTGTAGTTTTTAGTAAGTCCGGTTCGTTCCACAGGGAGCTAGCCAAGTTTAACGCTATATGTATGTATATATATATATATATATAAGTAGTATTATTATTATTATAAAAGGGGGGGTTTTTACCGTTTAATGACCGGTTTGTCGATTTTATGTCTTAAGTCGCAGTTAAAACCTAATGTAAAATTTTAAAAATAAATATAACTTAATTTAAAGCGTAAAGTAAACGACGATAATTAAGGTTCGATAAATTAAAATGACGATAAATAAAATTGCGATAATTAAAAAGTACGATAATTAAAAGTGCAATAAATAAAATGACAATAAATAAAAGTGCGATAAAATATGAAATAAAGGAATTATGCTTATTTAAACTTCCGTAATCATGATGTTCGACGTGTTGATTTTAATTTATTACCATGGGTTAATTGTCCTTTATCCAGGATTATTCGATATGTCCATACGGTTTTGTCCATAATAGTCCATCGGTCATAATTATAAAGTGCGAGAGTCTTCGTCAAATTAATCTTATGTCCGAAGTCAAATATTCCAACTAATTGGGGATTCGAACTGTAACAAGGTCTTAATACTTTGTTTAATGAATACACCAGGTTATCGACTGCGTGTAATCCAAGGTTTTACTTCTTTGTTAACAATTACACCAATTACCCTTGAATGTAATCCACCCCTGTTTTAATAACTCCATTAACTATTAATCCATCCCCGTGTCCGGTAAAATGAACGATAATTCGTATTTATAGATATCCCGCCCACCGTACCCGGTTAACCGTATGTGGTTATAAATAGATACATCAAATTGTAATCTTTATATTAAATTAACGAGGTATCATTTAGTTAATATAAATCCCATTAATAGCCCATAGTCTAATTTCCACAAGTGTCGTTCTTTTGTCCAAACCCCAATTATGGTACAAAGCCCAATTACCCCGTCTTTAATATTTAGCCCAACATCACGATTACTTCGATTTAAATAAGCATAATAATAACTTACCTACGAGACATTAATTTAAAAAGGTTGAACATAACTTACAATGATTAATAATAGCGTAGCGTTACACGGACAGAATTTCGACTTACACACTTACAACATTCGCTAACATAACCTTATTATTATTAATCTTAAATTAAAATTAAAATTATAAATTATATATATATATATATATATATATATATATATATATATATATATATATATATATATATATATATATATATATATATATATATATATATATATATATATATATATATCGTGAGAGAGAGTGGATAGAAAAAGTGTGTAAAAATTCGGCCAGAATTCGTTGTATTTAAAGAATGTGGGCAGCTACAGGACTCCATGCGATCACATAGAGTTTATGCCTCCAGGCCATGCGATCACATGGCCCTCTGGTCCAGCTCACATAACTTTGTTTTCTAGTTTGCCGACGGTTTTTAATATATAATATAATATATATATAATTTTAAGAATTAATTATATATTATATTATATTCATGTGCATAGTTGACTTGTAATTTTTAGTCCTTTGCGTCGCGCGTTAAGAGTAGACTCTGGTCCCGGTTCCGGATTTTCGAAAGTCCTTTCGTACTATTTAATATCTTGTACTTTGCGTTTCGCGGCTCGTACTCTTGTAATTTCTACACGTTTCTCATCAATAATTCGAACCTCTTGGATTGTACTTTGTACTTTTTAGCTTTTTGGTTGTTTGCATCTTCAAATCGTCGAATCTATCTTTTGTCTTCACATTTTATTATTTAAACGAATATCACTTGTAAATAGAACAATTGCAACTAAAAGCTTGTCTTTCTTGAGGGATAATGCTATGAAATATATGTTCGTTTTTAGCATTATCACAGAGCCCTGGCTATAACTGTCACCCTTACACTTTGATCCCCCCATTTGACCGCGATAAGAATCATTATCTTTGTTACCTCTGCTATTGGAATTTTTCCCACTTGATAGTGCTCCAAATGAACATATATTTAGGTGTAATATCCTTTCAATATGTAAACTTTTCAGTTGCAACTGTTCTATTTTCAAGTAATATTCGTTTAAATAAATAAGTGCGAAGACAAAAGAATAAAACGACGATTTGAAGACGAAAATGAACAAAAAGCTCAAACGTACAAGTTACAATCCAAATGATTCAATTTATTGATAAGAAACATCTAAAAATGACAAGAGTACAAGCCGCAGAACGCAAAGTACAAGTTATCTAAGCATACGAAAAGACGTTCGAAAATCTGGAACCGAGACATAAATCGGGCTTAAACGTACGAGACAACGGAGCTAAAATTACAAGTCAACTATGCACAAGAATATAATATAATATATATATATATATATAATTATATATATTATATTATATATTAATTAATTCGAGCAGCCCACGTTTTGCAAATCAAAAATATCTGATCCAGGCTGGCCATGCGAGTGCATGAGAAATGCACTAAAATCCCATGCACTTGCATGAGCCCATGCGAGTGCATGGGAAATACACTGAAATCTCATGCGAGTGCATGAGCTTCAGGATCCAAAAAAGTTCTATAAATTGGCCAGTTTTTTCACGAATTCTTTACACCTTTTCTTTTTCTTTCTCTCTGTAAACATAATATATATTTATAGTTATAATATTAATTTTAATATTAAGTTAATAATAATTGGGTTATTGTAAGGAATGTTTTATGGGTTTTAAAGTCGGAACTCTATCTGTACAACGCTAAGCGATTAATAATCACCGTAAGCTATGTTCTTCCTTTTTAAATTAATGTCTCGTAACTAAGTTATTATTATGCTTATTTAAGTCAAAGTAATCGTGATGTTGGGCTAAATATTAAGATGGGGTTATTGGATTTTGTACCATAATTAGGGTTTGGACAAAAGACCGACACTCGTGGACATTGGACTATGACTATTAATAGATGGGGGGTATTGTCTAATCGAATGACAACTCATTGGAATTTGTCGAACTTATCTTCAAATTAGTTAATCTAATAATGATTAAATGATTACGAATGTCCTATTTAGTGATGTTCATATGACATTCTTTACAATCATTTAATTAATCAATTGGGTTGGGTAATTGATTATTCATTTTGGCCAAGTGAATAAATTAACATATCATGGACTAATTAAAACAGGGGTGGATCACATACAAGGGTAATTGGTGTAATTGTTAACAAAGTATTAAAACCTTGGATTACACGCAGTCGATAACCCGGTGTAATTATTAACAAAGTATTCAAACCTTGTTACAGTCTGAATCCCTAATTATTTGGAATATTTGACTTCGGGTATAAGGTTAGTTTGACGAGCATCTTATAATTATGACCGATGGACTATTATGGACAAAAACCAGATAGGTATCAAATAAACCAGGACAAAGGACAATTAACCCGGGTAACAATTAATTAAAATCAAAACGTCAAACATCATGATTACGGAAGTTTAAATAAGCATAATTATTTTATTGTATTTCTCATCGTACTTTTATTTACTGTCATTTTATTTACTGTCATTTTATTTCTTATCGCACTTTTAATTATCGCAACTTTAAATATTGTTATTTATTTTACGCACGTTAATTATTGTCATTTATCTTTACGCTTAAAATATAAAATTGACAAACCGGTCATTACACGGTAAAACCCCCTTTTATAATAATAAACACTTATATGTATGTGTGTGTGTGTGTGTGTGTATATATATATATATATATATATATATATATATATATATATATAGTTATATAAAAATATAGTACTAATCAACCAGCTCCATGTGGAACGAACCGGACTTACTAAAAACTACACTACTCTACGATTAGGTACACTGCCTATAAGTGTTGTAGCAAGGTTTAGGTATATCTCATCTAATAAATATATAAAACTTGTATCATATTTCGTAGTATTTCGTAGCAAAAATAATAATATTTCGTACACCTTCGCTCGCACATCAAGTATTCCGGCGCCGCTGCCGGGGATGCTAAAAAAACGCTATATTTTTGTAAAGTATATTTGTGTAAAAATATATAATTTTTATTTTTAATTTTGTAAAAATATAATTGTGTGTGTAATAAGTGTTAATTATATATATATATATATATATATATATATATATATATATATATATATATATATATATATATTTAAGATTTTGTCTTTAAAAAGTATTTTTATTTTTAATTTTTTTTGTTCTTAAAATTTAAGTTTTTTTTTATATATATAAATTTTACTTTAAAAAAAAATGAAACTGCCGATTTTGAGCCTGCAAGCTACTAAGCCTACAAGGCCATGCGACTGCATGAGACCGAAACCTTAAATCCTTGCGTTCGCAAGGATTGAGCTGACATGCCTGCACCTCGGACGAAATTTATTACGGAGTAGGGTTTTTATTATAATTAATATTATTTAATTCTAATTAGGGTTTGAATTATTTAACTTTTTAATTCTAGTTTTTATTTATAATTAGTAATATTAAGTTTAATTATTATTATTAATTATATAAATTAATATCTTTTATAAAATAATGATATAAAAATAATATTTTTATAAAAATAAGTAATTTTATCATTTTTTTTGTTTCTTTTTATAAATTGTATATTTTTATCGATTAATCGTAATTTGTATATTTATCGTTCGTAATTAGTTTTAAACTTAGTTTTTGCCGTAGTTTTTATAGATCTTTAAGTTTTGCCGTAAAATCCCTTAAGTACTTTTCTTTAGATTAAGATTTAGGCGCTTTAGAATTTTGCGACGCAGTTTTTAGATTTTAGTGCGTTTTTAAAGTTATTGTCGTTTTGGATATAGAATTGCATTTAAGTTTTAATACCTTTAGTCACGACTTTTTAGATTTAATTTTTTTATGCTTTTAAGTTTCGACGTTTTTCTTTCTTACCTTTATTTTTCAACGTTTATTATTTGACTTTTTGTTTTTCGACGCGCGCTTTATCTTTTTCATTTCTACGCTGTAGTTCTTAGGACTTAGAAATTTTAAATTTTCAAAGAAAAATTATTTTAAGCGATTAAATCAATAGACATCCAAAATTTTCTGCTTCGTAGTAATAGTTGGATTTGTTACTGGCTAAGTTGTGGATTTTTCGATTTAAAGGATCCTGGCTCCCTGCTGCATCTTTTGGCAATTCGAAACGTAGATAAAAGCAGAAAAGTCTATTAATTTGATAACTTATATAATAACTAATAGGATATTCAGTGAATGCACCGAGCAAAACGTTCACCACCTTTCATACGTTCACCTCCTGTAACACGATCAAGACATCTAGCCAATATTGTCGCCGTTGATTTTTCTTTAGAATCATCATCTAGTCGAACAAGAACTCCAATTCAAATTTCCGATAATTCATTTTTTGAACCCGACTTCACAATTGAGAACCCGGAGGATATTCAAGGACAAATCCAAGATCCAGAACCACTAATCATTCATCCTGAACCACAAACCGTTAAATCAGAATCTTCTAGTAATTCGGATTCAACAATTTCAAATATGGAAATAACGGAACCTCTAAGTATAGAAGATCGAATGAGAGCCACACGCACTGGCCAAGGTCATGCCATTATTCGACCAGATGTTAATGAACCAGATTATGAAATCAAAGGACAAATCCTACACATGGTAACTAATTGTAAGACCCTAATATTTATTAAACAGAGAGGTATATAGAGCACATGAAGTGTGGGTGACCTTGTGTATTTAAACAGAGGTCAGAGAGTGCTCTGAGCTTGGTGCGCTCAGCGCACACATAGGGGTGCGCGTGGCGCACTCTTCGCTGTAGCTGGATTCTGTTCTTTTAATCAGATATTTTGAAGGGCTTTTTGGTAATTTCACTTGTGGACGAGTTTAAGGCCAGTAGGTCAAATCTTGGGGTGTCATTTACTCCATTTCCAACAACCTTATCCTATACACTTCAATTTTAGAGAGAGAGAGAGAGTGAGATTCTTGTGTGAGAAAGCTCAAGCGAAGGAAGAAGGAGCTAGTTTTGAGTCCTAGCTCGAGTTATAAAGTTGTTCATCTCCTCTCTAGCTATGTTTTGGTTGTAGTTGTATGTTCTAACTTGGATTTCCTTACCTTGATTTATGTATGGGTTAGGGTTTGGGTAAATGAAGAACATAAAACCCATATTTGATGATTTTGGGTGTTCTTGGGTAAGATCGAGTCATGAGGACTCAAAAATTACTAACCTAGGGTTTTGAAATGATAAATGATTTTATGAGTCATAATTGGTTAGTTGATTACTAGCACACCTAGTTAATAAAATGAATGGTTATTATGTGGGTTAGTGGATGACCCGAAATGGGTGTGTTGTCTTTAAAATGGTTAAAAGAGTAACGATTGACCTAGTGGGGAAAGAAGGGTGTGAAATACCCTAAATGTGTATTAGTTAGTGTGTTGGACCTTAAGCACTAGCTTTTAGTGGTTAATGATGGTCTTGACCTTAAATGGGAGGTTTTGGTGAAAATGGGGCATTTAATGCATTTAAGTCATTAAATGCACATGAGTGAATTGTTGGTATTTAGTCCAACTAGTTTGTGTGTTGATTGAAGTACTTATTATATTAGGTACTTTGCTTTGAAGCTTGCAGAAGTATAAAACCGTCACCAAATCGTTAAGGTGAGTGGAATGATTATATGCGTATGTATATAATTTTATTATTTGTATCCTATGGTATGAACCAAAGAGCTGGTAGTGCGATAGTATGTGTGTTTGTGCTATGATGTGAACCAAAGAGCTGGTAGCGTCATAGTACGTGTATTGTAGTGTGAACCAAAGAGCCGGTAGCACTACGGCACGAGTTGTTAGAGTGTGAACCAATGAGCTAGTAGCACTTTAATGCGAGTATGACTCAGGTTGTGATGTGAACCAAAGAGCCGGTAGCATCATAACCGATGCATATGGTGTGAACCAAAGAGCCGGTAGCACCATTACGCGAGAATGGTTAACCATGGTTGTGTATTGTTATGTAGCATATTGTATTATGTCGATTATATGTTATTGATTACGCTAGTTGCGGTTTGTTGGAGATTATTAGCTTTGTATATGAGATGGTATGCTAATTGTATTGCTAGCGTGTATGCGGTATATGTGTAAGTGATTGCAAGTAGGTATATTATATATATATATATGGGTATAATTATTGCATTCACTAAGCTTTGCTTACCCTCTAGTTGTTTATATTTTTATAGGCTCCGGTGGAAACAAGGGTAAGGGCATTCGTACGGATTAGAGATCCCGTTTGTTTGTTAGGGGACGCTTTTGGATGTTATAGCTTTTGGAGTTCGACCGAGATTTGGGTAGTTTAACCCCCAAACACCATGCTCATAGTGTCGTTTGAAATTTAAACTAGTATAGTCGAAGCTCATATTTTTGTACGAAACTCGTATTACGGCATATGTGGGCCCGATTTCGTAAAACTTATTTTATTATTGAATCGTGTGAGGTTTAACCATTATAACATGTTGTGAAAAGCGTTTCGTCTAAATATGTCGGGAAGTGGGAGATCTTTATTTGAAAATGGACAAAACCGGACAGAACTGAATTGGGCCTGTGCGCGCCGCGCACCCTGAGGTGGTGCGCGTGGCGCACTCTTCTGAAATAAAAAATAATAAATTTTTTTCGCGTAATCGGTTGGTTATTGGTTTGGGTTGTTACAGGTGGTATCAGAGCATGGTCTAAGGGATTTAGGCGACTTGAGATAGGTGCCTAGACTTAGACTAATTTGTGTATGCGCTTTATGCGCGACTTGTAGGAGATGGGTTGGACTGGGAGTTGACTAGTGTTTAGGTTTATGTGAACTAACCTTGCGCTAATTGTTTTGCGTTGCGTTAGCAATCATCAAGCGAGATAGACATTGTACTAGCAAGTTAATGCGACGTGCTCGTGTAACAATGATTAGCTACCATTGTTACGGGTTCAAATCGTGTCAAACAAGCGATGTACGACGATTGTTGAGAAAGATGGAGTAGTGTGGTGTATATGTATATACATATGTTTTAAGTCTTATCATTTCGTTGCTTAATCTTTTCCGTTTTATAGTATGAAGACGAGAAACGGACCCGAGAACAATGAAGGGGGTACGAGCGAGGATGTCGAATTTACGGTCAAGGTTGAGGCCATTATGCAAAGGCGTCATGCGGCCTTCTTAGAGCATGTTAAGAATATGTTCTTGGATTCGATTGATGAACAAGTAGTCAATCTAGTCAAGGAACAAATTAAGATTGTTCTTAAAGAGGATAACGCTGGAAGGCGAGATTTCCACTATAAAAATTTCAAAGATGCTCAACCTCCCACCTTTGAAGGTGAACGAGACCCACTCAAGAGTGTTCGATGGATCTCCGATATGGAGGGGGCTTTTCGTACTAGTGAGTTCCCTCTCGATAAAAAGACGAGGTTTGGTAGTAGCATGATGAGGGGTGATGCCAAGTTGTGGTGGGACGCGAAAATCCGACTATATGGCGAAGAACAAAGTATGAGTTTGACGTGGGACAAGTTTAAAGAAGAATTTTTTAAGGAGTACCAAACTTCGACCGATCTTTCAAAGCTTAAGGACGAGTTACGTACTTTAAGGCAAGGGTCAATGGATTTGAACACTCTCAAGTCTACTTTCTTATCAAAGACACAATTTTGCCCGGAGTATGACGGGAATGATCATATGTTGAAAGAAGATTTCTACCGAACCTTGAATGATAACTATCAAGAGAGGATTAGTAGGAATTTGGCGAAGACTTTTGATGAATTGTTTGGTATCGCTAAGGGTTTTGAGTCGCTTGCTCCAAGAAAGGGTGACTTCACCTTTGGCAAACGAAAATTTGAAGCTACTAGCCACTCGAACAAGAAGAGAAAGAGTGTGACCGAGAGCATTGGTAGTGTGAGAAAGGGGGCTTCTAAGGGTTTTAGACCCACGTGCTACAATTTTTTTCGACAAGGGCACTTGGCCCGTGATTGTACGAACTCATCTTCCAACAAAATCGTTTGTTTTAATTGTAATAAAGAAGGGCACAAGAGGCCGGAATGTCCCGATTTGCGCAACGATAATGTTAAGCGGCTAGAGAAGGCAGCGGGTACGGCTAAGGGTTGCAATTATTTGATGACCAATGAGGAAGCCAAGCAATCTAACGAAGTTGTCTCAGGTACTTTCATGGTTAATTCTAATCCGGCAAGGATACTCTTTGATAGTAGTGCAAACTTGTCGTTTGTGTCACCAAAATTTGTGCCTAAACTTAATAAACCGTTAGCTAAGTTAAGTCTTCCGATAGAAGTTGAAATAGCGGATAGCAAGACGGTGCTAGTGGTTGATGTGTGTAAAAATTGTAATGTTGTGTTTGGTAACGAAAACTTTAAAATTGATCTCGTTCCAATGATTTTGGGTGATTTTGATGTCGTGGTTGGTATGGACTGGCTCGATCATAATAGAGCCGATATTGCATGCCATGAAAAATCTATTCGGGTGAAAACCCCAAGTGGGGGAGAGTTAATTATTCAGGGCGATAAGCGAAGAAGACTTGTGCCGATATGCACTTTTGCACGGACACGTCGTTTCCTTTTTAGTGGTGGCATGGCTTTTCTTGCACAAGTTGTTGATACTCTTGATGTGCCACCACCCATTCGTGAAATTCCGGTAGTTAATGAATTCGAAGACATTTTTCCGGACGAGTTACCGGGTGTTCCATCGGAAAGACAAGTTGAATTTCACATTGAGTTGGTTCCGGGGGCTACCCCCATTGCTAAAACTCCTTATCGTTTAACGCCGACAGAAATGCAAGAATTGTTAAATCAAACCCAAGAGTTACTTGAGAATGGTTTTATTCGACCGAGTGCTTCGCCATGGGGCGCTCCGGGTTTATTCGTGAAGAAGAAGGATGGTAGTATGCGGATGTGCATCGATTATCGAGAGTTGAATAAAGTGACGATCAAGAATCGTTATCCATTGCCTAGGATTGACGATTTATTTGACCAACTCCAAGGTGCAACATATTTCTCTAAAGTCAACCTACGGTCTGGCTATCACCAAATGCGCGTCCGTGAGGAAGATATTGAGAAAACGGCTTTTTGAACGCGTTATGGGCATTTTGAGTTTGTGGTAATGCCTTTTTGTCTTACGAATTCACCGGCGGCATTCATGAATCTTATGAACCGAGTGTGCCAACCTATGTTGGACAAGTCGGTAATTGTGTTCATTGATGACATACTTGTCTATTCAAAGAGTATGAAGGAACATGAACATCATTTGCGAAGTGTGTTAAAGAAGTTGCGGAAGGAGAAGTTGTATGTAAATTCTCCAAATGTGAATTTTAGCTAAGGGAAGTTCAATTCCTTGGCCACATTGTGAACAAAGATGGTATTCAAGTAGATCCGGGTAAGATAGAGACGGTGAAGAGTTGGGGACGACCGACTACACCTACGAAAATCCGAAGTTTTCTCGGATTGGCCGGTTATTATTATCGGTTTATCCAAGACTTTTCTAAGATCGCTTCTTCATTGACGAAATTGACGAGGAAGAACGCGAGATTTAATTGGGAAAACGAGCAAGAAATTGCTTTTCAATTGTTAAAAGAGAAATTGTGTCAAGCTTCGATGTTAGTATTGCCGAAAGGTGTGGAAGACATGACGGTTTATTGTGATGCTTCTCTAAATGGGCTCGGGTGTGTTCTAATGCAAAGGGGTAAAGTCATTGCTTACGCCTCTCGATAATTAAAGGAACACGAAAAGAGATACCCGACTCATGATCTTGAATTGGCGGCGGTGGTTCATGCGTTGAAAATTTGGCGCCATTACTTATATGGTGTCAAGTGTATGATTTATTCGGATCATAAGAGTTTGAAACATCTCTTTAACCAACGAGATTTGAATTATCGCCAACGTAGGTGGATGGATGTGGTAAAAGTTTATGATTGTCAAATACGTTATCATCCGGGAAAGGCGAATGTGGTCGCGGATGCGTTAAGTCGAAAGAGTCATCACCCAACGTTACGATTGGGATTGTTACGTATGTTTTTTACTAACGATTTTCTTGAAAATCTTGGCGAGACTCAAATTGAAGCTTTTGTTAACAATAAGCATGAGGAACGAATCGTGGGACAAACGGAGTTCGTTACCTTAGGTCCGCATGGTTTGTTATCTTTTAAAGGAAGGGTGTGGGTGCCTAAAATGGGTGATTATCGACGAGTGCTACTTTATGAGGCACATAAGTCAAAGTATTCCATTCATCCGGGCGCGAAGAAAATGTATCTTGATTTGAGGAAAGAGTATTGGTGGCCGGGTATGAAACGTGATGTTGTTAAGTTTGTCGAGCAATGCGTCACGTGTTTGCAAGTGAAAGCCGAACACCAAAAGCCGTATGGTAAGTTACAACCGTTAGAAATTCCGAAATGGAAATGGGAACACATTACCATAGATTTCATCACAAAGTTACCAAAGACGGCGAGAACCCAATTTGACTCGATTTGGGTAATAGTTGATCGATTGACGAAGAGTGCCTTGTTTCTTCCCATTCGGGAAGCGATATCGTCGGAAACTTTGGCTAAGTTATTTATCAAGGAGGTGATATCGAGACACGGGGTTCCTATATCTATTATTTCGGATCGAGATACTCATTTTACATCTCGGTTTTGGGAAAAGTTTCATGAAGATATGGGAACACAATTGAAATTGAGCACGGCGTATCATCCTCAAACTGACGGTCAAACCGAACGTACGAATCAAACTTTGGAGGATATGTTACGGGCGTGTATTATTGATTTCGGTGGTAGTTGGGATGAGCACTTACCTTTGGTGGAATTCTCGTACAATAATAGTTATCATACTAGTATCGGGATGCTACCTTACGAGATGCTCTATGGGCGTAGATGTCGAACCCCGATTTTTTGGGGTGAAGTGGGCCAAAGAGAAATCGGGAGTACCGATTTGGTTTTAGAGACGAATAGCAAGATTGAGATGATTCGGACTCATTTGAAAAAGGCGCAAGATAGACAAAATTCGTATGCCGACAAACGTAGGCGATTGATCGAATTCCAAGGAGGTGACATGGTGATGCTTAAGGTTTCACCATGGAAAGGTGTTATTCAGTTTCGAAAACGGGGAAAGTTACCTCCTAGTTTTATTGGTCCTTTAAAATTTTAGCTCGTGTTGGTGAAGTCGTGTATCGTTTGGAATTACCCGAAGAGCTTGCGGGGATCCATAATACATTTCATGTTTCCCATCTTCGTAAGTGTCTTGCGGATGATTCATCTTCGGTACCTTTAGACGAGATTGAGCTAAACAATAAGTTAGAGTATATTGAGGAGCCGATTGATATACTCGATGAGAAGGTCAAAAAGTTGAGAAATAAAGAGGTGAGAACTTTTAAAGTTCAATGGCGTCATATTAAAGGTTCCGAGTTTACTTGGGAGCCCGAAGAGTTCGTATTGGTTTACCTTCCCTCTTGTCATACGGCTTGGATCGCAAGGACGCACTCTGATTCAAGTGGGGGAGAGTTGTAAGACCCTAATATTTATTAAACAGAGACGTATATAGAGCATATGAAGTGTGGGTAACCTTGTGTATTTAAACAGAGGTCAGAGAGTGCTCTGAGCTTGGTGCGCTCAGCGCACACATAGGGGTGCGCGTGTCGCACTCTCCACTGTAGTCGGATTCTATTCTTTTAATCAGATATTTTGAAGGGCTTTTTAGTAATTTCACTTGTGGATGAATTTAAGGCCAGTAGGTCAGATCTTGGGGTGTCATTCACTCCATTTCCAACAACCTTATCCTATCCACTTCAATTTTAGAGAGAGAGAGAGTAAGATTCTTGTATGAGAAAACTCAAGCAAAGGAAGAAGGAGCTAGTTTTGAGTCTTAGCTCGAGTTATAAAGTTGTTCATCTCCTCTCTAACTACGTTTTAGTTGTAGTGGTATGTTCTAACTTGGATTTCCTTACTTTGATTTATGTATGGGTTAGGGTTTGGGTAAATGAAGAACATAAAACTCATATTTGGTGATTTTAGGTGTTCTAGGGTAAGATCGAGTCATGAGGACTCAAAAATTGCTAACCTAGGGTTTTGAAATGATAAATGAGTTTATGAGTCATAATTGGTTAGTTAATTACTAGCACACCTAGTTAATAAAATGAATGGTTATTATGTGGGTTAGTGGATGACCCGAAATGGGTGTGTTGGCTTTAAAATGGTCAAAAGAGTAACGATTGACCTAGTGGGGAAAGAAGGGTATGAAATACCCTAAATGTGTTATAGTTAGTGTGTTGGACCTTAAGCACTAGCTTTTAGTGGTTAATGATGGTCTTGACCTTAAATGGGAGGTTTTGGTGAAAATGGGGCATTTAATGCATTTAAGTCATTAAATGCACATGAGTGAATTGTTGGTATTTAGTCCAACTAGTTTGTGTGTTGATTGAAGTACTTATTATATTAGGTACTTTACTTTGAAGCTTGCGGAAGTATAAAACCGTCACCAAATCGTTAAGGTGAGTGGAATGATTATATGCGTATGTATATAATGTATTTATTTGTATGCTATGGTATGAACCAAAGAGCCGGTAGTGCCATAGTATGTGCATTTGTACTATGATATGAACCAAAGAGCCGGTAGCGTCATAGTACGTGTGTTGTAGTGTGAACCAAAAAGCCGGTAGCACTACGGCATGAGTTGTTAGAGTGTGAACCACAGAGCCGGTAGCACTTTAACGCGAGTTTGACTTGGGTTGTGATGTGAACCAAAGAGCCGGTAGCATCATAACTGATGCGTATGGTGTGAACCAAAGATCCGGTAGCACCATGACGCGAGAATGGTTAACCATGGTTGTGTATTGTTATGTACCATATTGTATTATGTCGATTATATGTTATTGATTACGCTAGTTGCGGTTTATTGGAGATTATTAGATTTGTACATGAGATGGTATGCTAATTGTATTGCTAGTGTGTATGCGGTATATGTGTAAGTGATTGCAAGTAGGTATATTATATATATATGGGTATAATTATTGCATTCACTAAGCTTTGCTTACCCTCTCGTTGTTTATATTTTTATAGGCTCCAGTGGAGACAAGGGTAAGGGCATTCGTATGGATTAGAGATCTCGTTTGTTTGTTAGGAGATGCTTTTGGATGTTATAGCTTTTGGAGTTCGACCGAGATTTGGGTAGTTAACCCCCAAACTCCATGCTCATAGTGTCGTTTGGAATTTAAACTAGTATAGTCGAAACTCATATTTTTGTACGAAACTCGTATTACGGCATATGTGGGCCCGGTTTCGTAAAACTTATTTTATTATTGAATCGTGTGAGTTTTAACCATTAAAACATGTTGTGAAAAGCGTTTCGTCTAAATATGTCGAGAAGTGGGAGATCTTTATTTGAAAATGGACAAAACCGGACAGAACTGAATTGGGCCTGTGCGCGCCGCGCACCCTGAGGTGGCGCGCGTGGCGCACTCTTCTGAAATACAAAAAAAAAAAAATTTGTTTCGCGTAATCGGTTGGTTATTGGTTTGGGTTGTTACACTAATCAATGCCAATATAGTGGTACACCAAAAGAAGATCCAAACGAACATCTTCGAACATTTAATAGGATCTGTACTCTATTCAAAATCAGAGAAGTTGAGGATGAACAGATCTATCTCATGTTGTTTCCCTGGACTTTAAAGGGAGAAGCCAATGATTGGTTAGAATCGTTACCTGAAGGAGCGATTACACATGGGATGTCTTAGTTGAAAATTTTCTTAAAAGATTCTTTCCGGCATCTAAAGCCGTGAGACTTCAAGGAGAAATTATTACGTTCGCGCAAAAGCCAAATGAAACATTATATGAGGTATGGACAAGATTAGGAAAGTTGTGGAGAGGATGTCCTCAACACGGTTTAGATACTTATCAAATAGTACAAATATTCTACCAAGGTGTCGACGTTGCTACACGAAACAACATCGACACAGTAGCTGGTGTTCCATTATAAAGAAAATCGCAACCGAAGCTCACAAAATCATTGATAACACCGCCTCCCACTCTCATGAGTGGCATCAAGAAAAAGATATCTTTCGTTCATCTAAATCGGCTAGAGCCGATTCTAGCCATGACTTTGATTCCATTTATGCAAAAATAGATGCATTCGAGAGACGAATGGAAAAGATGACTAAAGATATTCACGCAATACGAATCAGTTGTGAGCAATACGGTGGACCACACTTAACGAAAGATTGTCACATTGAGCAAACGATGGAACAACGAGAGAATGTTTCCTACATGAACCAAAGGCCGAGAAATAATTATCAGAATAATTATCAAACGCCAAGGCCAAACTTCAATCGAAATCAAAACATTCTTTACAATCTAAATGGGCCAAACAATAACTCGTACAACCAACAAGGTCCGAATAACCAACCAACTCAAAACAACACTTTCAATCAATAAAGACCTAGCTTGTATAAACCACCACAACAAACCGAAGGGAAAAAGCCAAATCTGGAAGAAATGATGGCAAAGCTAATGGAATCTCAAACACAATTTATTACAACTCAAACCCAAACGAATGAGAGGTTTGATCAGTCATTTAGAACTCAACAAGCTTCCATTTTGAATCTAGAAAAACATGTAGGTACTCTTGCTAGCATGATGAGTGAGAGGGAACAAGAAAAGCTACCGAGTAATACTGAAATAAATCCTCGGAATGAGAATGTTAATATGGTGTTAACAAATTATGAAAAACCAGCACCAGAAGATGGGAAGGTTTTAGATGTGAGTAATAATGAAGAAGTTACAACACCACCACCACTCGAGTATGTAAAGCCAGTGGTGGCACCATACATACCACCCATCCCGTTTCCAAGAAAAGGAGCCGAGTATGAGAATAAGAAAGTGCAAGAAACAAAAACCGTAAAAGTAAACCCGGTGAAGACAGTTCCACCAAAAGTTCCACCCAGGTTGGGTGATCCGGGTGAATTTATTATTCCTTGTCTACTTAGTGATTGTGTCATGTATAATGCGCTAGCAGATTTAGGTGTAAGTGTGAGTGTTATGCCTCTTTCATTATATAAGAGATTAGGAGTAGGTGAGTTAAGTCCAATGAAAATGAGTGTTCGACTACTTGATCCAACCATTAAGCACCCAGTTGGAATTGCTGACAACCTACCTGTTCAAATAGGTAATTTAACTTTTCTAGTCGAATTTATTGTCATTGACATAGAAGATGACTCAAACATTCCTCTAATTTTAGGTCGACCATTCATAGCGTCCACCGGGACGTTATTTGATGTAATAGAAGGTAGAATGACACTTAGTAATGGTAAAAAATGGGTCACCTTTGTGATTCGAAAGTCTAAATCTCCACCAACCAAAACCGTTGAACCAATAATGACGATTGGTAAGAACCATATTGTTTTACCAACTCCAATGGTAGTGCTTAGCAATAATAAAATGCCTAAGTGTGGGGAAGATGAAGTAACACCTAATGATGACTTGATAACAAAGAACCCCGTTGTTGATACGAAATTAAATGACCCCGTTATTAACAGTTCAATGAAGAAACTTATTAAACGGATTCGCGATGCTAAATCCAAGGGGAACTCTAAGTTATGTAACCGGTTAGTATCCAATCTATCGCGTAAAGAAAAGGCAAAACTAGTTGAATTTGAGGATATTGCACAAGAATCCGACCAATGGCTTAAAGCAAAAGTCACAGATATGCAAGTTGATTATGGTCCAAAAGAAATTGACAATGAAGTTAATCACAATTTCGACACCACAGCTACCTAAGTGTGGGGAGATTCAAATGTTCTAAAAGAAAATGTTGTCTAGAGTTAGTTGTTCTGTTCTCGTGTAGTTCCGAGAATGGAATCCGATTGGTCTTTTTCACTAGCAGACACTAAAGAACTAGTTTTCTCCCTCCATTCTGAATTTTTGTTTTGTAGGTTTTGTATGAAATTAATATGCTTTTTAAATTTAAGTTTTGTGTAAATTCTAAAAAAAATGAAATTTACTTTATTTCATTAAGTTTAAAAAATGATTTCTAAAATTTGTCGTAAGTTAAAGACTAGGTCATGGAACCGAAATTGCTATACCCGAGGGCGGGGAAAAAAATTTTATTATCATTATTTTAATATTATTGATCTAAAGTATGTATATGTATATATATATATATATATACACATATATATATATATATATATATACATATATATATATATATATACATATATATATATATATATACATATATATATATATATACATATATATATATATATATACATATATATATATATATATATATATATATATATATATATATATATATATATATATATATATATATGTTTGTAGTTTATCTTATGTAAAACAGGGTAAAAAAACGCACTTTCAAAGACTAGCATTAAAGTTCAGCAAAAGCTACTAATTTTGACGACAAGATGAAAAACAAATGTGATATAACAACTGCAGGAATGAACAAATGATGTGCACCATTTATCATTTAAACAAAGAACAATATATTTGGAAACTTTGGTAAATCTTAATCATCTTTTTACGCTAATCGCCCTCATGAATTTAAATTTTTACTGATTTCTTGCAAATGAGGGCATTGCAAGATCTTAAGTGTGGGAAGGGTTATAAATTCTCTCGGGTTTACACTTGGTTTAATTGCCAAATTTTGTGAAAATTTAAAAAATTTTCAACTAAATGAACTCAAAATCATGTTTATACATATTTATAAACGATAAAACTAGGTGATAATACCGAAATTATTGTTAACTTGGAAAGGACATAAATTGAGAAACAACCCAAAACGTTTGAATTCATTTAAAATGGAATAGAAGAGAATAAAAAGGCAAAGAAAGAAAAATAAAAGCTAAGTGTGGGAAAAATACACCAAGTTATTTAAAACATATATCACATATTTTTGTATAAGATTACTGCAGGTACTTTTGTTTTGGACGATTTTAATCAGTTTTACCCGATTTCTTATAATATATTTGAAGGAAATGTGCCACTTGATTTAAAAGGAAGTAAAGTCTTCCGGAGAAAGAAATGAAGGAAGTAAAGTCTTTCGAAAAAGAAACGCGCTTCTTGATTTAGGTCAGGAAGTTGTCATCCAGACCAGCTGTAGGTTGACGAAAAATCTAGAAAAGTCATCTCTAAAATCAGGAAAAAAATCTACGGACCTCAGCATTAAACAGGGTCGCCAAGTGGTCAGACTTATCCTAACCATGAGAGGATCTGTCTCGTAAAATGGGGAGAGCGCCGTGCAAATTAGCTTGATAAGACTAATGAATCAGACCCCCAGAAAGGATAATGTCCTTAAAGATTAAAAATCAGCTTTTAAGCCTGATATTACTCAATCCTTGAGATTGACCTTAAAGATTGAGAATTACAAACTCATGGAATTCAATGATATCTAAACTCGAGCTTGAACGAGAAAATATTTTGATCAAAATTAAAATCGATTTGTTTTCTGAAAACCTATTTTTAATGCGTTCATTACCACTGAACGTAAATAACTAAGAATTCATTGAACGTAAATTCATTAGGTCACCTGAACCAAATCGGGTGTCAACCGTAAGAAACGGTGGTTGCATAGCATGGTCGAAGACAGGACCTTGTGCCAGACTGAAAAATTATAGGGTGATCTTTACTATTTCTCCTACAAAGGATAGTAATTGCATCCAACACGTTGTGGACCATAATTATATGCATGTCACGGGACATTGCCTTAATAGTTGCTTGTTCATCGCTTTCCTTTACAACCAGACGGTATTTTACCGAAGGTAATATACGGAGCAAGTATACTGGACGTGTTGCTTTCCTAATACAAGGTTAGCAAGTGGGTGACACAAAACCGCAAGTTTTGAGCTAAAATTTTAAAATCTGAAACCCACAAAACCGACAAAAACATTTTGTAAACACCGGTGAAGGTTATTCCAGAAAACTTATCTAAGGTAAAAGCTAGAATGAATTTTCAAAAGATCAAATATTTTCATAAAGATCCAATTTCCTTAAAGGTTCTAAATTTTCATAGTCATGTGGGACTGTAAACCACATCGTTACTATCATTGTTTATACTGCCGTATCAAAATCACTGATGTATAAAGTGTGAGAATAAAAAAGTGATTCGAGTGAAGTGTGATTTAATTTCAAGTTCTATATTGTTTGAGGACAAGCAACGTTCAAGTGTGAGGATATTTGATAGTACTCCAAATGAACATATATTTAGGCACAATATCCTTCCAATATGTAAAGTTTCCAGTTGCAATTGTTCTATTTTCAAGTAATATTCGTTTAAATAAATAAGTGCGAAGACAAAAGAAGAAAACGACGATTTGAAGACACAAATGACCAAAAAGCTCAAACGTACAAGTTACAATCCAAATGATTCAATTTATTGATAAGAAACATCTAATAATGACAAGAGTACAAGCCGCTGAACGCAAAGTACAAGTTATCTAAGCATACGAAAAGACGTTCAAAAATCCGGAACCGAGACATAAACCGGGCGTAAACGTACGAGATAACGGAGCTAAAATTACAAGTCAACTATGCACAAGAATATAATATAATATATATAATTATATATAATTATATATAATTATATATATTATATTATATATTAATTAATTCGAGCAGCCCACGTTTTGCAAATCAAAAATATCTGATCCAGGCTGGCCATGCGAGTGCATGAGAAATGCACTAAAATCCCATGCACTTGCATGAGCCCATGCGAGTGTATGGGAAATACACTGAAATCTCATGCGAGTGCATGGGCTTCAGGATCCAAAAAAGTTCTATAAATTGGCCAGTTTTTTCACGAATTCTTTACACCTTTTCTTCTTTCTTTCTCTCTGTAAACATAATATATATTTATAGTTATAATATTAATTTTATTATTAAGTTAATAATAATTGGGTTATTGTAAGGAATGTTTTACGAGTTTTAAAGTCGGAACTCTGTCCGTGTAACGCTACGCGATTAATAATCACTGTAAGCTATGTTCTTCCTTTTTAAATTAATGTCTCGTAACTAAGTTATTATTATGCTTATTTAAGTCGAAGTAATCGTGATGTTGGGCTAAATATTAAGATGGGGTTATTGGATTTTGTACCATAATTAGGGTTTGGACAAAAGACTGACACTTGTGAACATTAGACTATGACTATTAATAGATGGGGGGTATTGTCTAATCGAATGACAACTCATTGGAATCTGTCGAACCTATCTTCAAATTAGTTAATCTAATAATTATTAAATGATTACGAATGTCCTATTTATTGACGTTTATACGACATTCTTTACAATCATTTAATTAATCAATTGGGTTGGGTAATTGATTATTCATTTTGGCCAAGTGAATAAATTAACATATCATGGACTAATTAAAACAGGGGTGGATTACATACAAGGGTAATTGGTGTAATTGTTAACAAAGTATTAAAACCTTGGATTACACGCAGTCGATAACCTGGTGTAATTATTAACAAAGTATTAAAACCTTGTTACAGTCTGAATCCCTAATTAGTTGGAATATTTGACTTCGGGTATAAGGTTAATTTGACGAGCATCTTATAATTATGACCGATGGACTATTATGGATAAAAACCAGATAGGTATCAAATAAACCAAGACAAAGGACAATTAACCCAGGTAACAATTAATTAAAATCAAAACGTCAAATATCATGATTACGGAAGTTTAAATAAGCATAATTATTTTATTGTATTTCTCATCGTACTTTTATTTACTATCATTTTATTTACTGTCATTTTATTTCTTATCGCACTTTTAATTATCGCAACTTTAAATATTGTTATTTATTTTACGCACTTTAATTATTGTCATTTATCTTTACGCTTAAAATATAAAATCGACAAACCGGTCATTAAACGGTAAAACCCCCTTTTATAATAATAAACACTTATATGTATGTATGTATGTATGTATGTATATATATATATATATATATATATATATATATAGTTATATAAAAATATAGTACGTAATCAACCAGCTCCCTGTGGAACGAACTGGACTTACTAAAAACTACACTACTCTACGATTAGGTACACTGCCTATAAGTATTGTAGCAAGGTTTAGGTATATCCCATCTAATAAATATATAAAACTTGTATCATATTTCGTAGTATTTCGTAGCAAAAATAATAATATTTTGTACACCTCCGCTCGCACATCACCACTATTCCAAGTGGTATCTTCCCTCGCACGCATTTTCTCGTGCACTTCTTTGATTTCCTCTGCTAAGGTATCATGGACCTTCATGCAAAGGCGTTGCCCCAGGCTAAGATGTCGCTCTCTACCCAACCCGTGTACAAAATCGGACACCTTTTGGCTTTCGGGGAGTCCAGTCATCTTTGCGACCTCTTTGGTGTATCGATATATGAACTGCCCAAGGGATTCTCTTGCCCCCTGTCTGATGTCATGACACTCAACATGCGTCCTTTTACGGGTGATCAAGCATAGAATATTCGGGTCGGGTTCGGTCCATGCTTGACATCAAAGAAGGGGGATTTAAGGGTCAATTGAGTTTAACGCTCCAGTCCAGAGTACCGAGAATAACCCCTCGCGAGATAAGGATCTCAACGGGGGTGGTTAAACATAGACCCACCATCGGCGGGTAGCCCGGTCAGTGATGGCTCGCGCTGGGTTGTTGGGTTTATGTTCATAGAACGTTACCTTTATATCAAGTGTGTCTAGTGAAATGTTATAAGTCCGGTAGCGCTGCTATAATTGCGCTATCTGGGATAGCGCAGATGGTCCGTACGTGGATACTTAAAATAGTATGTGTGTAAGTTCTCCAGGAATGGATCCTTGCTTTGTGATTCGAGTCCGTTATTTATAGGGCGATCCACTTAATAATGTTAGTAAGATCGTGGTCTATAAATAGTAATTCTACCGACAAAAGTAAAGGGTGTTTTGTCGGACCTGCCTCATGTCTGCTATATACCTTCTGCCAGCTACAGCATCGCCTGACATACATATGTCACTTCAGCGCTAAAGAATGGTCAGCGCGGCTTAGTGACTGCAGCGCTTGATCATTTCAGCGCGTATCATTCTTGGCTACTCTGGCGATGATGTTTGATGCGCTACATGAGCTAATCGGGTATGCGTATCATAAAATCCTCCCAGTTCAATGTTATGCGCAAGGATTGCGCATGCTGTTGATCTCAACTAGTGGCCACCGCCTGCTTGACTTGCTCTTAGTATCCTTGCTCTTCACTTGTTAAAATAATGCTTTTGTCCTGCTGCATTAAATGCAAAGTATTTTTGACGGCTCTTGTCAATCTGCCACAGTGACCGTGTGGTTCACTGCATTGCTCACAACTGATTCGTATTGCGTGAATATCTTTATTAATCTTTTCCATTTGTCTCTCGTAAGCATCTATTTTTGCGGAAACAGAATCAAAGTCATGGCTAGAATTGGCTCTAGCCTCTTTAGATGAACGAAAGATATCTTTTTCATGGTGCCACTCATGTGAGTGGGAGGCTATGTTATCAATGATTTTGTGAGCTTCGGTTGCGGTTTTCTTCATAATGGAACCACCAGCTGCTATGTCGATGTCTTTTCGTGTAGCAATGTCGCATCCTTGGTAGAATATTTGTACTATTTGATAAGTGTCTAAATCATGTTGCAGACATCCTCTTAACAATTTTCCAAATCTTGTCCACGCCTCATATAGAGTTTCATTTGGATTGTGCGTGAACGTAACAATTTCTCCTTGAAGTCTCGCGGCTTTAGATGCCGGAAAGAATTGTTTAAGAAAATTTTCAACTAAGACATCTCATGTATCAATCGCCCCTTCAGGTAACGATTCTAACCAATCTTTGGCTTCTCCCTTTAAAGTCCAGGGAAACAACATGAGATAGATCTGTTCATCCTCAACTTCTCGGATTTTAAATAGAGTACAGATCCTATTAAAGGTTCGAAGATGTTCGTTTGGATCTTCCTTCGGCGCACCACTATATTGGCATTGATTAGTTGCCATGTGTAGGATTTGTCCTTTGATTTCATAATCTGGCACATTAATGTCTGGCTTAATAATGGCGTGACCTTGGCCAGTGCGTGTGGCTCTCATTCGGTCTTCCATACTTAGAGGTTTAGTTACTTCCATAATTGAATTTGTTGAATACGAATCACTAGAGAATTCTGATTTAACGGTTTGTGGTTCAGGAGGAATGATTAGTGGTTCAGGATCTTGGAATTGTCCTTGAATATCCTCCGGATTCTCAATTGTGAGGCCGGGTTCAAAAAATGGATTATCAAAAATTTGAATTAGAGTACTTGGTCGACTAGATGACGATTCTAAAGAAAAATCAACGGCGACAATGTTGGCTAGATGTCTTGATCGAGTTACAGGTGGTGAACGTATAAAAGGTGGTGAACGTTTTGCTCGGTGCATTCACTGAATATCCAATTAGTTATAAAAATAAAAATTATATAAGTTATCAAATTAATAGACTTTTCTGATTTTGCCCACGTTTCGAATAGCCAATAGATGCAGCAAGTAGCCAGGACCCTTTAAATCGGAAGCCCACAACTCACCACTAACAAATCCAACTACTACTACGAACCAGAAAATTTTGGATGTCAATCAATTTAACCACTTAAAATAATTTTTCGTCGAATTTTAAAGAAATTTTAGAGAAGAAATAGAAAATTCTATGTCCTAAAAACTAGAGCGTCGAGAAATAAGAACGAAAAAGAAAAAGTACGTCGAAAAATAAGAGGTCGAAAAAAAATAGGCGTCGAAAAATAAAAATAAGAAAGTAGCGCGTCAAAACTTAAAAAGGAACTAAAATTTATAAACAGGGTCGCAAAAATTCTAAAGCACCTAAATCTTAGTCTAAAGAAAAAGCACTTAAGGGATTTTACGGCAAAGCCTAAAAATCTTGAAATAAAAATAGCTATGGCAAAAACTATGACTTAAAGCTAAATAAGAACGAAAAATACAAATATTACGCTAAAACAAATAAAAAAATACAAAATATAAAAATAAACTTAAAGTTGTAAAAAGTACAATTTTTATAAAAATATTATTTTTATATTATTTATTTATAAAAGTATTAATTTTATAATTTATTAAATCTAATTAAAACTAAAAATACAAATTAAATAAATAAAACTAAAATTAATATTAGAAATTAATTAATTAATTAAAAAACCCTAATTAGGGTAAATAATTAATAATAATAATTTTAATTATTAAACATAATCCTGTCGGCTAAGGTACCAGACGTGTCAACTCAAGCCACGCGATCGCATGGATTTCGCATTATATTTTCATGCGGTCGCATGGGCTAGGGTTCCAAGCCAGAGTTGGGCTGCTACAGTACCTTGGCCCGATTACTTATATTTTTATTTTATTTTTTCGGTTTTTGAGTTTATAAAAAATATTTAAATAACTTAAATAAAACTTAAAAATTAAAATAGAAATAAAAATACTTTATAATTTTATATATTTTGAACAACTCTTAAAAATATATATATATTTTTTCTTTTTATATTTTTGTATTTTTAATAACTAAAACGTATTTTTACAAAAGCGTATTTTTACAAAAGTAAACTAAGAATTTTAATTAAAAAAAATTTTATAGCGTTTCGCTTTCGGCGTTGTCGATCCCCGGCAGCGGCGCCAAAAATACTTGATGTGCGTAGAGGTGTATACGAAATAGTTATATTTTTACAACAAAATACTATTAAATACGATACAATTTTATACAAGTTATTTATTTATTTATAGAGTGGATATACCTAAACTTTGCTACAACACTTATAGGCAGTGTACATAATCGTACAATAGTGTAGTTTTTAGTAAGTTCGGTTCGTTCCACAGGGAGCTAGCCAAGTTTAACGCTATATTTTTAAAACTATATTTGTATAAATATAAATATAAATATAAGTAGTAGTATTATTATTATAAAAGGGGGTTTTTACCGTTTAATGACCGGTTTGTCGATTTAAAAACTTGTCGCAGTTAAAACCTAATGTAAAATATTAAATATATAAAAGACTTAATTTAAAGCGTAAAGTAAATGACAATAATTAAAGTGCGATAAATAAAAGTGCGATAAAATGACAATAAATTAAATGCGATAATTAAAAAGTACGATAATTAAAGTGCAATTAAATAAAATGACAGTAAATAAAAGTGCGATAAAAATATGAAATAAAGGAATTATGCTTATTTAAACTTCCGTAATCATGATGTTTGATGTGTTGATTTTAGTTTATTACCATGGGTTAATTGTCCTTTATCCTGGATTATTCAATATGTCCATCTGGTTTTTGTCCATAACAGTCCATCAGTCATAAATATAAAGTGCGAGTGTCCTCGTCAAATTATTCTTATATCCGAAGTCAAATATTCCAACTAATTGGGGACTTAAACTATAATTACACCAATTTTCCTTGTATGTAATTTACCCCTGTTTTAATAAGTCCATTAACTATTAATCCATTCCCGTGTCCGGTTAAATGAACGATTATTAGTACTTATAAATATCCCGCCCATCGTGTTCGATCGAGTGTATGTGGTTATTTATAGGTATGTCCAATTGTAAATATTTATATTAAATTAACAAACTATCATTTAATTAAACAAATATAAAGCCCATTAATAGCTCATAGTCTAATTTCCACAAGTGTCATTCTTTTGTCCAAACCCCAATTATGGTACAAAGCCCAATTACCCCGTCTTAATATTTAGCCCAACATCACAACTACTTCGATTTAAATAAGCATAATAATAACTTAGCTACGAGACATTAATTGAAAAAGGTTGAACATAACTTACAATGATTAATAATAGCGTAGCGTTACACGGACAGAATTTCGACTTATACCCTTACAACATTCGCTAACATACCCTCATTATTATTAAAATTAAAATTAAAATTAAAATTAAAATTAAAATTAAAATTATAATATATATATATATATATATATATATATATATATATATATATATATATATATATATATATATATATATATATATATATATTACAGAGAGATAGAGAGGATAGAAAAAGGAGTACCAAACTCGGCTGAAAACTTTGCAATTTATAGCACTTGGCCTGATTTTTGGCCCCATGCAATCGCATGGAAATTGTGCTTCCAGGCCATGCGATCCAGCTCACATAATTTTGTTTTCTTGTTTGTCGACGGTTTTAATATATAATATAATATATATATAATTTTAAGAATTAATTATATATTATATTATATTCATGTGCATAGTTGACTTGTAATTTTTAGTCCGTTGCGTCGAGCGTTGAGAGTTGACTCTGGTCCCGGTTCCGGATTTTTGAACGTCCTTGTGTACAATTTAATATCTTGTACTTTGCGTTTCACGGCTTGTACTCTTGTAATTTCTAGACGTTTCTCATCAATAATTTGAACCACTTGGATTGTACTTTGTACTTTTGAGCTTTTGGTTGTTTGCGTCGTCAATTCGTCGAATCTGTCTTTTGTCTTCACCTTTTATTATTTAAACGAATATCACTTGTAAATAGAACAATTGCAACTAAAAGCTTGTCTTTCTTGAGGGATAATGCTATGAAATATATGTTCGTTTCTAGAATTATCACGCGGCATTCATCAAAGCATAGATTAGGTGGGCTTGGCTGAGAGTGCGTTGTTCGCGCGTTCGAATCAGTGATTCGGTGGGGGCGCTCCTTCCTGCAGGTGAAGTTCCTTGTGCGAAAGTAGTAGCGCTAGATCTGGGAGTCGTTGGAGAGAAGCCCTTAGCAGTGAACGCGAAGGCCTTGCACTTTGTGAGCCGGCAGGGCTGCTAGTGTGACTAGGGCTGTTACGTACGGCTTCTAATGTTGGGTAGATGGGAGTGAGCCCCGTGCTTGTGGTGTTCGAGGCCCAGGGTATCGGCCTGATCGCTTCCGAGGTCTTGAAAGATGATGTGGGCGCACCAGGGGGAGGTATCTGGGTACCTCTTGGTGGCGCCCTCTTGGTGGATAGCTTCGGTCCTGTAGGCGAGGTAGCTTACGCTTGTTCAGGTTTAGGTAATTCTTGCTTGCTAGTCATTTCAACACTTGTTACTGTATCAAGAAGAAACAAGAGAGTTGTTAGTGGACATACAGAAAAAAGATCAAATCAAATTTTTTTAACTTGTGTGTCCCACGGATGGCGCCAAATGATCAAGCATAGAATATTTGGGTCAGGTTCGGTCCATGCTTGACATCAAAGAAGGGGGATTTAAGGGTCAATTGAGTTTAACGATCCGGTCCGGAGTACCGTGAATAACCCCCTGCGAGATGAGGATCTCAGCGGGGGTGGTTAAACGTAGAACCACCATCGGCAGGTAGTCCGGTCAGTGATGGCTCACGCTGGGTTGTAGGGTTTATATTCATAGAATGTTACATGTATATCAAGTATGTCTAGTGAAATGCTATAAGTCCGGTAGCGCAGGTATAATTGCGCTATCTGAGATAGCGTGGATGGTCCGTACGTGGATACTTAAAATAGTATCTGTGTAAGTTCTCCAGGAATGGATTCTTGCTTTGTGATTCGAGTCCGTTATTTATAGGGTGATCCTTTTGTTTTCTATTGCCACATAATAATGTTAGCAAGATCGTGGTATGCAAATAGTACTACTACTGACAAAAGTAAAAGGTGTTTTGTCGGACCTGCCTCCTATCTGCTATATACCTTCTGCAAGCTACAGCATCGCCTGACATGCATATGTCACTTCAGTGCTAAAGAATGGTCAGCACGGCTTAGTGACTACAGCGCTTGATCATTTCAGCGCGTATCATGCTTGGCTACTCTGGCGATGATGTTTGATGCGCTACATGAGCTAATCGGGTATGCGTATCATTAATGGCCACGCATGTTGTGAAAGTTTAACAAAACATTTGCTCGAAGATCGTTATAGGAAGTAACCAGTGGTAGTGACAAATTACTAAAACACTCCCTTGCGACCCCTTGTAACAAAGTTTGAAATTCAAGGCACTTGGTTTCATTGTTCCAAGCCTGAGCACGCGTTGTTTCTTCATATCTTTGTAAGAAATTGTCCGGATCTGTTGTGCCATCATATCATCCCATAGTCAAAGGAATTATAGGAGGAGATTCTGGCACGTAATTAGCGATATGGGGTGCAAACTTTTCATTAGCTGGTGCAACCTCCATGAAGGGTTTTACCTTTCGCCCCATTATTCCTGCATAAAAGTTATCCAACACTTCTTCACCTTTATATGGCACCGTGAATGCATGCGCATATTTATCTGGCGCAGCTTGGGCCAGTATGGTGAGCAAATCTTCCTGACTCTTCTTATTACTTTCGCCTGCAGAATCAGTAGTGTACCCTGAAGGCACACTTGGCGAAAGCAAATACGACAACCTGGGAATAGGCGAGGGCAAGCGCTTTGATATCGGCTAAAAAGTCATGTTTTTACCCCCGATATTAGGCCCATATTTAATAAAGTAATCTACTTTATTGCCAAATTATGCATCTATTTTCTTAGATTGGTACATTTGGTAATTACGAAGGCAATGCAAAAAAGAATAAGCAAAAAACGGACTTAAAACGAAGAATTTAGAGCGAAAACGGCGAAAACCTGGAAAACCCCAAAAAATGGCCTGCCAAAGCCCAAGAAAATGGCCTGCCATAGTATGTGGACGGTCAGCCTTATTAAAAATCGCCTGCCATACACACGGGCTAATTAAACGGGCCACCACCCAATTGGACGGCCCAACAGCCAATTACACGGACTAATAAAACGGCTGACCACAGTTTGGACGGCCTTCCATGATTATGGACGGACTGCCATGGACGGCCAGCCAGGCCAGAATTTAGTATAAATAGGCTCATTTGTATCCATTTCAAACACACTCACCACTCTCCACTTTTCAATTCACTCTCAAATTTAGTTAGTTTTCTAGTTTACTTCGAGAATAGTCTTTCGAGGCCTTCTCACCTCTGAGCGGGAAATTAAGTACCCGGAGGCGAACACCGAAGATTGTATTAGGAAGCTGTCTTGAGTCAGAGTTGTCACTTTTGTACTTTCGGAACTCGATTAATATACTGGTACTTTTATCTTGACTCTATCTTGTTATAATGTCTTTTATTACTTTGATAGATGATATTATTGCCATGATTAGCGAGCAGTTATATTTTGTGCATGCTGTGATGTAGTTGTTACGCTATCTGGATATACAAATTGTGTAATGAGATATTGTTGAGATGCTTTCCGATTATGATTAAACTCAATCACTTTTCTGACTAATAGAACATGGTTATCGGCTCTATGACACCTCTGCTAGATACATAGGGCGTTTGTCACAGGCGCAATGGTTGTAGTAAGGCAACCTACCCTATAGATTCTGACAAAGGTTCTTTCGTAATGGAAACCCTAATTGATACTAGGAGTACACGGCCGGCCTCAGGCTATGCTAGAGTAGTTACTACACATGTAAACATAGTATGTATATCGAGGAGGCACGACGGTTGTAGTACTCTATACCTCTGCCATGTATGGCCATGGAAACGACCTCACTATTGAAGAGCACATTGCACCATAACGCGGTCTCAGACATTGCACTCCATCTGAGGGATTCTTTAGTAATAGGAACTGTTTGTTTAAACCCATAAATGATTGAAACCGTTAGGATAACGGAATGTTCACATGGAGACTATTGTCTGGCCATGACGTTTCTTTATGGTTGATTTCTTTTAAATAAGAACCTCACTGATCTTTATAAACCAATCGTTAACGAAAGCATCGAAAACGTATCATGTCTCTCAGATAAGGGATACCCTCTACTTTAGCTTATGTTTAAGAAAGTTTGGGCCAAGTGGATAGATTAATAGGCTGCCTTATCGGGTCGCTCATAATAAAAGATCCGTCTAGTGTTAACAAGTAGATGTGTTACTCTGGCATCGAGGGAAGAGGCGTTGCTGCTCATTCGGAATCTTCAAGCCTATTTCATACATTATGCCCAGTGACATGTCAGTTCTCTGATAGGGGCGGTAGGACCAATATAATAGGTAAAGGGTTATCAAAAATTCATGAGCCATCATTACAGAATTCAGCAATGTAACTAACAAAATCATAGCATGTATATCTTTAACCTTATCTGTAATACAAATTTTGCCTATCTGTATTTATTTTATCCTTTAGAAAATTAGAAAACCCAATATAGAAACACAACTACTCCTTGTTAGTTATTTTTGTCAGGTTTTAGGTTCGATTCTGTAGACTTCTTTAAAAACGACCCTAGGTCATACTTCCCTTACTTACCCTAAGGAGTAGTAGATTTAGGCCCCGACCTTATAAATTTAAAGCATGGGTACATCCCCGCTCGGAGACATCGACCAACAGCGTGTGGACTGACGACACCGCATACTAATACATAACCGTTCATTTTGGCTACATCAGTAGGGAACCTAGTTTTTGGCGCCGCTGCCGGGGATCACTCGTATAAAACAATACTGCTTTTATCGGACCTATTTGCAAGCATTTAGTGGTGTCTAAGAAAGACAATTATACACGGACTTGGTTGTTGGACTTTCCTAACAATCTCCAATTATATTGGAACCAAAAGGATCCTGCCTCTCCGTATTTGGCCTGACCACTGGGTTTGTTGAATAGTTTGTGTGGAGCTCTGTTGTCGAAATAGCAGGGGAATCTGTAGCAAGAACCAAAAATTAAACCCACCATAAATAACTAACCTTAATTTATATTAGATTGCCTTAGATTACCTTTAGAACTAACTGTAGCTTAGATTAGATTGCCTTAGATTAACTTTAGGACTTGCTTTAGAATTACCTTAGGACTACCTTAGCTTATATAAAATTGGACCTTTCTAGAATCCTTCTTTTTGGATTCCCTGTCTAAAATTTACGGCATACCTAGTGCATAACCCACACTCGATCCAGACCAGGACCATTACTATCCACACCTAATCTAGAATCTATTATATCTACTGCACGTAAGGAAAGAAGACTCGGAGAGCTTAATCAAATGGCGCTATGAGTTACCCTTGCGGAAAATACCAAACCCTTGATTGAAGGTCGAGGAGGACCAATTAGATATCCAGAGATCCAAGGTCACTCGTTCGAGTTAAAACATCACATTGTGCAGCTTATCCAAAATAGCTATTTGAAATGTCCCGTTCATATTGATTATAAATGTTCCATATTAATTGATTTCGTTGCGAGGTTTTGACCTCTATATGAGACGTTTTTCAAAGACTGCATTTATTTTTAAAACAACCATAACCTTTATTTTATCAATAAAGGTTTCAAAAGCATTACGTAGATTATCAAATAATGATAATATAAAATATACTGTTTACACACGACCATTACATAATGGTTTAAAATAGAAATATATTACATCGACATATGTTTGTTAAATGCAGTTTTTACACAATATCATACAAACATGGACTCCAAATCTTGTCCTTATTTTAGTATGCAACAGCGGAAGCTCTTAGTATTCACCTGAGAATAAACATGCTTTAAACGTCAACAAAAATGTTGGTGAGTTATAGGTTTAACCTATATATATATCAAATCGTAACAATAGACCACAAGATTTCATATTTCAATACACATCCCATACATAGAGATAAAAATCATTCATATGGTGAACACACCTGATAACCGATATTAACAAGATGCATATATAAGAATATCCCCATCATTCCGGGACACCCTTCGGATATGATATAAATTTCAAAGTACTAAAGCATCCGGTACTTTGGATGGGGTTTGTTAAGCCCAATAGATCTATCTTTAGGATTCACGTCAATTAGGGTGTCTGTTCCCTAATTCTTAGATTACCAGACTTAATAAAAAGGGGCATATTTGATTTCGATAATTCAACCATAGAATGTAGTTTCACGTACTTGTATCTATTTTGTAAATCATTTATAAAACCTGCATGTATTCTCATCCCAAAAATATTAGATTTTAAAAGTGGGACTATAACTCACTTTCACAGATTTTTACTTCATCGGGAAGTAAGACTTGGCCACTGGTCGATTCACGAACCTATAACAAATATGTACATATATATCAAAGTATGTTCAAAATATATTTACAACACTTTTAATACATTTTGATGTTTTAAGTTTATTAAGTCAGCTGTCCTCGTTAGTAACCTACAACTAGTTGTCCACAATTAGATGTACAGAAATAAATCGATATATATTATCTTGAATCAATCCACGACCCAGTGTATACACGTCTCAGGTTAGATCACAACTCAAAGTATATATATTTTTGTAATCAACCTCAACCCTGTATAGCTAACTCCAACATTACTGCATATAGAGTGTCTATGGTTGTTCCAAATAATATATATATACATGGGTCGATATGATATGTCAAAACATTTGCATACGTGTCTATGGTATCCCAAGATTACATAATATATTAGAATACATGTATAATACAATATAAGTTAGCTAGGATATAATTTGTATAGAATTGTTAATATTTCCCGTAGCTACAAAAATAAAAAAATATCCAATCTTGTTTTACCCATAACTTCTTCATTTTAAATCTGTTTTGAGTGAATAAAATTGCTATGGTTTCATATTGAACTCTATTTTATGAATCTAAATAGAAAAAGTATAGGTTTATAGTCAGAAATATAAGTTACAAGTCATTTTTGTAAGAGGTAGTCATTTCAGTCGAAAGAACGACGTCTTGATGACCATTTTGAAAAACATACTTCCACTTTGAGTTTAACCATGATTTTTGGATATAGTTTCATGTACATAATAAAAATCATTTTCCCAGAAGACCAACTTTTAAATCAAAGTTTATCATAGTTTTTAATTAACTACCCCAAAACAGCCCGCGGTGTTACTACGACGGCGTATGTCCGGTTTTACAGTGTTCTTCGTGTTTCCAGGTTTTAAATCATTAAGTTAGCATATCATATAGATATAGAACATGTGTTTAGTTGATTTTAAAAGTCAAGTTAGAAGGATTAACTTTTTTTTGCGAACAAGTTTAGTGATTACAAGTTTAAACCTTCAAATAAGATAGTTTTATATGTATGAATCGAATGATGTTATGAACATCATTACTAACTAAATTTTTCTAGATAAAGCTACTGGAAATGAGAAAAATGAATCTAGCTTCAAAGGATCCTTGGATGGCTTGAAAGTTCTTGAAGCAGAATCATGACACGAAAACAAGTTCAAGTAAGATTTCCACTCGAAATAAGATTGTTATAGTTATAGAAATTGAATCAAAGTTTGAATATGAGTATTACCTTGTATTAGAAAGATGTCTTACTATAAATAAGAAAGATTTCTTGAGGTTGGATGATCACTCTATAAGATTGGAAGTAAGCTAGCAAACTTGAAAGTATTCTTGATTTTATGAAACTAGAACTTGTAGAATTTATGAAGAACACTTAGAACTTGAAGATAGAACTTGAGAGAGATCAATTAGATGAATAAAATTGAATAAAGAAAGTGTTTGTAGGTGTTTTTGGTCGTTGGTGTATGGATTAGATATAAAGGATATGTAATTTTGTTTTCATGTAAATAAGTCTTGAATGATTACTCATATTTTTGTAATTTTATGAGATATTTCATGCTAGTTGCCAAATGATGGTTCCCACATGTGTTAGGTGACTCACATGGGTTGCTAAGAGCTAATAATTGGAGTGTATATACCAATAGTACATACATCTAAAAGCTGTGTATTGTACGAGTACGAATACGAGTGCATACGAGTAGAATTGTTGATGAAACTGAACGAGGATGTAATTGTAAGCATTTTTGTTAAATAGAAGTATTTTGATAAGTGTATTGAAGTCTTTCAAAAGTATATGAATACATATTAAAACACTACATGTATATACATTTTAACTGAGTTGTTAAATCATCGTTAGTCGTTACATGTAAGTGTTGTTTTGAAACCTTTAGGTTAACGATCTTGTTAAATGTTGTTAACCCATTGTTTATTAAATCAAATGAGATGTTAAATTATTATATTATCATGATATCATGATGTATTAATATATCTTAATATGATATATATACATTAAATGTCATTACAATGATAATCGTTACATATATGTCTCGTTTCAAAATCATTAAGTTAGTAGTCTTGTTTTTACATATGTAGTTTATTGCTAATATACTTAATGATATGTTTACTTATCATAATATCATGTTAACTATATATATATCCATATATATGTCATCATATAGTTTTTACAAGTTTTAACGTTCGTGAATTGCCGGTCAACTTGGGTGGTCAATTGTCTATATGAAACCTATTTCAATTAATCAAGTCTTAACAAGTTTGATTGCTTAACATGTTGGAAACACTTAATCATGTAAATAACAATTTCATTTAATATATATATATATAAACATGGAAAATTTCGGGTCACTACACTATTGATGTGCGCAGCGGAGGTGTACGAAATACTATTATTTTTAATACAAAATACGATACAAATTACACAAGTTTTAATTATTATTTATGGGATATACCTAAACCTTGCTACAACACTTATAGGCAATGTTCCTAATCGTAGAGTAGTGTAGTTTTTAGTAAGTCCGATTTTTTCCACAGGGAGCTAGTGATTACGTACTATATTTTTATAGAACTATATTTTTACAAAATATATATAATTATATATAGGTAGTAATATTATAAAAGGGGGGTTTTACCGTTTAATGACCGATTTGTCGATTTTATATTTTTAAACGTAAAAATAAATGACAATAATTAAAGTGCGTAAAATAAATAACGATAAATAAATGACGATAAATAAAATTGCGATAAGAAATAAAATGACAATAAATAAAATAACAGTAAATAAAAGTAAGATGAGATATAAAATAACACAATTATGCTTATTTAAACTTCCATAACCATGATGTTTGACGTTTTGATTTCAATTTATTACTTTGGGTTAATTGTCCTTTGTCCTGGTTTATTTGATACCTATCTGGTTTTTATCCATAATAGTCCATCGGTCATAATTATAAAATGCTCGTCAAATTAACTTTATTCCCGAAGTCAAATATTCCAATTAATTAGGGATTCAAACTGTAACAAAGTTTTAATACTTTGTTAATAATTACACCAGGTTATCGACTGCGTGTAATCCAAGGTTTTAATATTTTGTTAACAATTACACCAATTACCCTTGTATGTAATCCACCCCTGTTTTAATGAGATATGAATATTAATTTACCCACTTGATCAGAATGAATAATCAATTACCCAACCCGAATAATTAATTAAATGATTGTAAAAGTTGTCGTATAAACGTCACTAAATAGGACATCCATAATCATTTAATAATTATTAGATTAACTAATTTGAAGATAGGTTCAACATATTCCAATGAGTTGTCATTCGATTAGACAATACCCCCATCTATTAATAGTCCATAGTACAATGTCCACAAGTGCCGGTCTTTTGTCCAAACCCTAATTATGGTACAAAATCCAATAACCCCGTCTTTAATATTTAGTCCAACATCACGATTACTTCGGCTTAAATAAGCATAATAATAACATAGTTACGATACATTAATTGAAAAAGGAAGAACATAGCTTACAGTGATTATTTATCGCGTAGCGTTACACGGACAGAGTTCCGACTTTAAAACCCATAAAATATTTCTTACAATAACCCAACTAAACCATAACTTTATTATTAAAATTAACTTAAATTAAAATTATAATTATAAAATATAAATATAAATATAAATTGAGAGATTGAAGTAGAAAAAGGGATGCAGAATTCGTCGAGCAGAAGGCTGGCTTTTATAGGAGAATTCAGAATACTGTAGCTCCACGATCGCGGAGCTGCAGAGGGTAAAACCTCCACGATCACGGAGGTCCTGATTCCAGCTCACAAATTTGATTTAAACGTGGGCGGCTTTGTATAATATAATATATAATATATATATTATAATATATAATATATATATATAATTAATTATATATTATATTATATTCTTGTGCTTACTTGACTTGTAATTTTAGCTCCGTTGACTTGCGCGTTGATGTTCGGTTCATGTCTCGGTTTCGGATTTTCGAATGCCTTTTCGTATGCTTAGATATCTTGTACTTTGCGTTTCGCAATTTGTACTTTTGTCATTTTTAGACGTTGATCATCAATAAATTGAACCACTTGGATTGTTACTTGTACGTTTGAGCAGTTTGGACGTTTGCGTCTTCAAATCTTTAATATAAAGGATTACAACTTAAAAATAGAACAATTACAACTAAAAACTTTACATATTGGAAGGATATTGCGACTAAATATATGATCATTTGGAGCACTATCAGCTATCAATTTCATGGATTATCGAATGATGATCCCTAACTCTCACCTTGACAAGTTCATCTCCCTTTCGAACTCCTACAAGCAACAAGGAGTGGGTCAAGATATAGTCCGACTGTACTTGTTCCCCTATTCTCTCACTCATCATGCGTAGACATGGTTTGAAGGACTGGAAAACGATTCCATCACCACATGGACGGAAATGGCTACTAAATTCCTAACCAAATATTTCCCTCCATCTAAGCAAACCAAGCTTAAAAATGACATCATTAATTTCCGTCAAAATTATGATGAATCTCTGTACACAACATGGGAGCGATTCAAATTCTTACTGAAGAAATGCCCGAACCACCAATTGGAGAAGTCAGCCCAAATATGCACCTTCTACAATGGTCTTACGGTAAACCATAGGACGACGATCGATGTAGCAGCTCAAGGGAATCTGATGAATCAAACAGCAAATGAAGCATGGGAATTGCTCAAAAATATGACGATGCATCATCATGACTGGAACAGTGGTGAAAGCCTTTCATCATCTGCACCTCTCTCCGCACTCAATAATCAAACAGAGGCCATTAAATCCCTCACGGATAAGATGGAATCTCTAGCCAAACAACTACTAGAATTGAAGGCGCAACTGTAGCAGGTTAATCAGGCTCAGGCCTGTACAAACTGTACCAACCCACAACCTATTTAAGATTACCAAGTTGAGTACAATAACCCTGATGGATTAGTTTATTACGTCTGATACCTTGCCCGTTTACAAAATTCTGGATATAACCAAGCCAGGAATAACCCATTTCAAAGGAACAACCAACCATTCTAACCTCGTTTTCGACAACCACCTTATCCTCAACACCAATTAACATACGATCAACCATTACCTCTTACTAGACTAGCACCTGAAGAAAACCTTCCTGCTAACCAGGTAACGAAAGTAACTAACTTGAGTACTGAAGATCAGTTGAACCAGTTCATTCAAGGACAGCACCAGCTGAATCAGAGAACTGCATCTAGATAAGATCAGATGAAAGCACTCATGAAGAATCAATTCGCGCTACTGAAAAGTCTAGATTTGCAGCTCGGACAGTTATCACAACAACTTGAGACTAGGTCACAAGGAAAAATGCCTAGTAATACCATCCAAAACCCCCACATAGAGGAAGCTAAACAAATGGATTCTATCCTACCAAAGGAAGTACCTACACCTCGGAGGCGGTCAGCAAAGCTAAAGAATAAGAATGTCAACACTCCGCAGCTACCCAAGCCGAATCCAGTTTGTGTACCATATCCTGGAAGACTAAAGGAGAAGGCTGAAAATCTTAGCACCTTCAAGCTTGACGAAAAATTCTTGGACTCTATGTCCATAGTTCCTAACCAGAATAGATACATACGAAGACTTCTATCTACAAAGGAGCGGATGCCGGATTCCAATAAAATTCCACTGAGTGAAGAATGCACGGCATTACTCAGAGACTCTCTACCCACGAAACTAGGAGATACAGGGAGATTCACATTCCCGTATTCTATCTACCAATCTGGAACCATTCATGCTTTGGATGATTTAGGAGCAAGCATTAATCTTATGCCTTACTCTCTTTTTAAGAGATTAGAGCTAGGAGACTTGTTACCAACAAAAGTGACGATCCAACTTGCTGATCATATAATTCGTTATCCAAAAGGCAAAGTTGAGACGTCTTGGTAAAAGTCGATCGATTCTTGTATTTACGGATTTCGTAATGATGGACATTAAGGAATACCTTAATACCCCTATCATTTTAGGACGACCGTTCATGAATACGGCAAGGACAGTCATCGACATTTAAAATCAAACCTTGGTCTTACGAACACATGGGGAGTGCATTACGTTCAAAATTGACCAACCTACCTATTTATTTGAACAGGAAGAGATGTTTACTATTTCCAGCAGCCGGATCTCTTCCGGTGACGAATCGCCACCATCAGCCACCGACACAAAGATGAGCATTATGCCACCTGAGCCATAGTTTGATGAAGATCTCGATATGGAAGAAGATTATCCTGAAGAAGAAATAGAGGATGAGGAAGAATCGGAGAAGGAAATCGAAGTTGGAGAAATTGAGGAGGAGATGGAAGAAATGGAGGAAGAGATCGATATAGCCCCACTCAGCTTAGCAGCTATTCAAGAGCACCATGAAGAGATTATGCAGCTTTAGATGGAAGATCTTACCAAAGGATTGGTGATTCATTTCCGTAAAACAGATGAAGAGCCAGAATAATCTTATCAGCAGAGAAGCAAGACACCAGAATACAGACACACCTCATTCACCTACCACTTCAGTTAAGTTCCCATCCTACGACTCAGTTTCAGATGATGAGGATGATCAGCCATGCCTAGATATTCTGGTCAACACTCGCTCTCTCCCGATAGTTTCAGCTCAAGAGGAGCCTGACTCTTCTTCAGAACATTCCAAAATTCCAATCATATTAACCCATGCTGATATGATTTCATTCATAAATGATAACAATGAATTCTTTGAAGACATTCTCGAAGCCATCCGACATTTATCGATCGATTTGCCGACTCAGTTAACGAAACAGATTAAAGCTATCGAAGATGAGTATACCCGATACGATCAGAGAAACGATAATGATACGGCATTATTGGAAGAGAGAGTTCAGAACTTTATCGTTGCACTCCACGATCATATTCGTTGAGAGGAACGGGAAAGGGAGCACAATTTAGTAGTTCGCACCATGCACGAGACAAGGTTTTGCCGAGAACAGAAGATCATCTACACCAAAGTGTGCAACACTTTGGCAGGATCAGCACTTCCTTATTCCACTACTTAGAGATCACTATTGTCCCTTATCCGTCGAAACATGGAGCTTTCAACTGGAAGCCCGACTTCCTACTCTGATTCACAAATGATAGAAGACATTAGAAAGCCTCTTCATTCTCTTAGCTCAAGAAAATTTCGAGAGCACACCAGAAAGACTTGTGATCTATGTTACTATCAATCACCACGCCGATCTGATAATCAAAGAGTTAGAAGCCGTAATTATGGAAGAAGAACATTGAAACAATCCTTTCTCCCATTTGGATCCAGACACAGTTAACCTTGCCACATTTGTGACATCCGAGCTAAGACGTATCTTCAATGAGTCAATGGATCCGAGTTTCACCTTCAAAGCTAGATGTCGTGAGATCTACCAGAAAACAGCCGCCTTGTTTCTATACTCAGGATTGCTATTTACCTCCTTTCAGCTATGACTAATAACTAATCTGTGCTGAACTGTCAACAGTTTTTGCGGAGATCCCTGTTCTGAAGATTTTGAGATTATGAAGATACAGTTCCTGGCATTACTTGAAGACCTCAGACATGAGCATTCGAGATGAGAAACTATCACCAACAGTACCGCATCTATGACTGACGTACATGGGACCATCAGTAGGGCTGTGGACTACATCCTCGTCAGATTTCAGGACTTATCCAGAGCTATGACTGCCCACTACCTCTCCTTCAGAAGATCGACACGAGATATTCCGGAACTTCTCCACTTTTTGGTCCGTCATTTTTTCAGGATCAACCCCGCAAGATATGTTCACCCTCAGCTTAACGAAGACATCATCAGGAGGGATTTGTCTACTTTACCATGGTAGACAGAGTATTGGTCGAGCCAATGATGTTAAACAAAAGCGCTTCTTGGGAGGTAACCCATAGATAAAGTAGAGTAGAAGAAAATAAAGAAATGAAGATGACAAAGAGCCTATTAGAGACCAAGAGCCAGAAGATTGCCGAAGCCTTCGGCCTCTTCAAAGTCAGCAAGATTCTTAATCTACTTTCTCAACAGCCGACAAAAGGTACTCTTTTCTTGTTTTTACCACATTAGCTCTATTTTCTAGACAAATAAATCGCATCCTTGCTTATCACTAAGTGTGGGATTCCATCCCAAATAACCACTAATCCAAATGCTTCCCATAATAGGATTCCATAATAGGAACATTAGGGACAATGTTCGTCGAAGTATGGGATAGCGATGTAATGTTTATCGTATTAAGTTTGTTATCAAGATTCTGTGTTGTTAACCCAAATTTCAAAAATTTTAACCAAAAAGAAAGCCTTTACGAAAAACTACTTTTGAAAAACAAAAACCTTTGTAAATCAAAGTAAGGGTTATCTAAAATAAGAATCTTGTTAGGGCGAACCGATTCTCTAAAATAGCATTGCATGACTTGGCGTATTCGACCTAAATTGATTATGGTGAGGCACCCAAATAAGACCATGAAAAGCATTCATATTTATTGCTTCACTATTTTCCGCTGAGTGTGCCGATGTTTGTGCTGGGAATCAGAAGTTGCTCCTGATCTACATTTCCAAGCAGTGAAGTGTGATATAGGTATATACAAAAAGAGCTAGCTGTTTGTCAAGAAACCACTCGCACCTCTTCATTCATTTCCTTCATCATCCACCTTCACCACCTACTCTGAAATGTCCCGTTCTTATTGATTAAAAACGTTCCATATTAATTGATTTCGTTGCGAGGTTTTGACCTCTATATGAGACGTTTTTCAAAGACTGCATTCATTTTTAAAACAAACCATAACCTTTATTTCTTAAATAAAGGTTTAAAAAGCTTTACGTAGATTATCAAATAATGATAATCTAAAATATCCTGTTTACACACGACCATTACATAATGGTTTACAATACAAATATGTTACATCGAAATCAGTTTCTTGAATGCAGTTTTTACACAATATCATACAAATATGGACTCCAAATCTTGTCCTTATTTTAGTATGCAACAGCGGAAGCTCTTAATATTCACCTGAGAATAAACATGCTTTAAACGTCAACAAATATGTTGGTGAGTTATAGGTTTAACCTATATATATCAAATCGTAACAATAGACCACAAGATTTCATATTTCAATACACATCCCATACATAGAGATAAAAATCATTCATATGGTGAACACCTGGTAATCGACATTAACAAGATGCATATATAAGAATATCCCCATCATTCCGGGACACCCTTCGGATATGATATAAATTTCGAAGTACTAAAGCATCCGGTACTTTGGATGGGGTTTGTGAGGCCCAATAGATCTATCTTTAGGATTCGCGTCAATTAGGGTGTCTGTTCCCTAATTCTTAGATTACCAGACTTAATAAAAAGGGGCATATTCGATTTTGATAATTCAACCATAGAATGTAGTTTCACGTACTTGTGTCTATTTTGTAAATCATTTATAAAACCTGCATGTATTCTCATCCAAAAAATATTAGATTTTAAAAGTGGGACTATAACTCACTTTCACAGATTTTTTACTTCGTCGGGAAGTAAGACTTGGCCACTGGTTGATTCACGAACCTATAATAATATATACATATATATCAAAGTATGTTCAAAATATATTTACAACACTTTTAATATATTTTGATGTTTTAAGTTTATTAAGTCAGCTGTCCTCATTAGTAACCTACAACTAGTTGTCCACAGTTAGATGTACAGAAATAAATCGATAAATATTATCTTGAATCAATCCACGACCCAGTGTATACGTATCTCAGTATTGATCACAACTCAAACTATATATATTTTGGAATCAACCTCAACCCTGTATAGCTAACTCCAACATTCACATATAGAGTGTCTATGGTTGTTCCGAAATATATATAGATGTGTCGACATGATAGGTCGAAACATTGTATACGTGTCTATGGTATCTCAAGATTACATAATATACAATACAAGTTGATTAAGTTATGGTTGGAATAGATTTGTTACCAATTTTCACGTAGCTAAAATGAGAAAAATTATCCAATCTTGTTTTACCCATAACTTCTTCATTTTAAATCCGTTTTGAGTGAATCAAATTGCTATGGTTTCATATTGAACTCTATTTTATGAATCTAAACAGAAAAAGTATAGGTTTATAGTCCAAAAAATAAGTTACAAGTCGTTTTTGTAAAGGTAGTCATTTCAGTCGAAAGAACGACGTCTAGATGACCATTTTAGAAAACATACTTCCACTTTGACTTTAACCATAATTTTTTGATATAGTTTCATGTTCATAATAAAAATCATTTTCTCAGAATAACAACTTTTAAATCAAAGTTTATCATAGTTTTTAATTAACTAACCCAAAACAGCCCGCGGTGTTACTACGACGGCGTAAATCTGGTTTTACGGTGTTTTTCGTGTTTCCAGGTTTTAAATCATTAAGTTAGCATAGCATATAGATATAGAACATGTGTTTAGTTGATTTTAAAAGTCAAGTTAGAAGGATTAACTTTTGTTTGCGAACAAGTTTAGAATTAACTAAACTATGTTCTAGTGATTACAAGTTTAAACCTTCGAATAAGATAGCTTTATATGTATGAATCGAATGATGTTATGAACATCATTACTACCTTAATTTCATTGGATAAACCTACTGGAAAATAGAAAAATGGATCTAGCTTCAATGGATCCTTGGATGGCTCGAAGTTCTTGAAGCAGAATCATGACACGAAAACAAGTTCAAGTAAGATCATCACTTGAAATAAGATTGTTATAGTTATAGAAATTGAACCAAAGTTTGAATATGATTATTACCTTGTATTAGAATGATAAACTACTGTAAGAAACAAAGATTTCTTGAGGTTGGATGATCACCTTACAAGATTGGAAGTGAGCTAACAAACTTGAAAGTATTCTTGATTTTATGAAACTAGAACTTTTAGAATTTATGAAGAACACTTAGAACTTGAAGATAGAACTTGAGAGAGATCAATTAGATGAATAAAATTGAAGAATGAAAGTGTTTGTAGGTGTTTTTGGTCATTGGTGTATCTATTAGATATAAAGGATATGTAATTTTGTTTTCATGTAAATAAGTCATGAATGATTACTCATATTTTTGTAATTTTATGAGATATTTCATGCTAGTTGCCAAATGATGGTTCCCACATGTGTTAGGTGACTCACATGGGCTGCTAAGAGCTGATCATTGGAGTGTATATATCAATAGTACATACATCTAAAAGCTGTGTATTGTACGAGTACGAATACGGGTGCATACGAGTAGAATTGTTGATGAAACTGAACGAGGATGTAATTGTAAGCATTTTTGTTAAGTAGAAGTATTTTGATAAGTGTATTGAAGTCTTTCAAAAGTGTATAAATACATATTAAAACACTACATGTATATACATTTTAACTGAGTCGTTAAGTCATCGTTAGTCGTTACATGTAAGTGTTGTTTTGAAACCTTTAGGTTAACGATCTTGTTAAATGTTGTTAACCCAATGTTTATAATATCAAATGAGATTTTAAATTATTATATTATCATGATATTATCATGTATGAATATCTCTTAATATGATATATATACATTAAATGTCTTTACAACGATAATCGTTACATATATGTCTCGTTTAAAAATCATTAAGTTAGTAGTCTTGTTTTTACATATGTAGTTCATTGTTAATATACTTTATGATATGTTTTCTTATCATAGTATCATGTTAACTATATATATATCCATATATATGTCATCATATAGTTTTTACAAGTTTTAACGTTCGTGAATCACCGATCAACTTGGGTGGTCAATTGTCTATATGAAACATATTTCAATTAATCAAGTCTTAACAAGTTTGATTGCTTAACATGTTGGAAACATTTAATAATGTAAATATCAATCTCAATTAATATATATAAACATGGAAAAGTTCGGGTCACTACAGTACCTACCCGTTAAATAAATTTCGTCCCGAAATTTTAAGCTGTTGAAGGTGTTGACGAATCTTCTGGAAATAGATGCGGGTATTTCTTTTTCATCTGATCTTCACGCTCCCAGGTGAACTCAGGTCCTCTACGAGCATTCCATCGAACCTTAACAATTGGTATCTTGTTTTGCTTAAGTCTTTTAACCTCACGATCCATTATTTCGACGGGTTCTTCGATGAATTGAAGTTTTTCGTTGATTTGGATTTCATCTAACGGAATAGTGAGATCTTCTTTAGAAAAACATTTCTTTAAATTCGAGACGTGGAAAGTGTTATGTACAGCCGCGAGTTGTTGAGGTAACTCTAGTCGGTAAGCTACTGGTCCGACACGATCAATAATCTTGAATGGTCCAATATATCTTGGATTTAATTTCCCTCGTTTACCAAATCGAACAACGCCTTTCCAAGGTGCAACTTTAAGCATGACCATCTCTCCAATTTCAAATTCTATATCTTTTCTTTTAATGTCAGCGTAGCTCTTTTGTCGACTTTGGGCGGTTTTCAATCGTTGTTGAATTTGGATGATCTTCTCGGTAGTTTCTTGTATAATCTCCGGACCCGTAATCTGTCTATCCCCCACTTCACTCCAACAAATCGGAGACCTGCACTTTCTACCATAAAGTGCTTCAAACGGCACCATCTCAATGCTTGAATGGTAGCTGTTGTTGTAGGAAAATTCTGCTAACGGTAGATGTCGATCCCAACTATTTCCGAAATCAATAACACATGCTCGTAGCATGTCTTCAAGCGTTTGTATCGTCCTTTCGCTCTGCCCATCAGTTTGTGGATGATAGGCAGTACTCATGTCTAGACGAGTTCCTAATGCTTGCTGTAATGTCTGCCAGAATCTTGAAATAAATCTGCCATCCCTATCCGAGATAATAGAGATTGGTATTCCATGTCTGGAGACGACTTCCTTCAAATACAGTCGTGCTAACTTCTCCATCTTGTCATCTTCTCTTATTGGCAAGAAGTGTGCTGATTTGGTGAGACGGTCAACTATTACCCAAATAGTATCAAAACCACTTGCAGTCCTTGGCAATTTAGTGATGAAATCCATGGTAATGTTTTCCCATTTCCATTCCTGGATTTCGGGTTGTTGAAGTAGACCTGATGGTTTCTGATGCTCAGCTTTGACCTTAGAACACGTCAAACATTCTCCTACGTATTTAGCAACATCGGCTTTCATACCCGGCCACCAAAAATGTTTCTTGAGATCCTTGTACATCTTCCCCGTTCCAGGATGTATTGAGTATCTGGTTTTATGAGCTTCTCTAAGTACCATTTCTCTCATATCTCCAAATTTTGGTACCCAAATCCTTTCAGCCCTATACCGGGTTCCGTCTTCCCGAATATTAAGATGCTTCTCCGATCCTTTGGGTATTTCATCCTTTAAATTTCCCTCCTTTAAAACTCCTTGTTGCGCCTCCTTTATTTGAGTAGTAATGTTATTATGAATCATTATATTCATAGATTTTACTCGAATGGGTTCTCTGTCCTTCCTGCTCAAGGCATCGGCTACCACATTTGCCTTCCCCGGGTGGTAACGAATCTCAAAGTCGTAATCATTCAATAATTCAATCCACCTACGCTGCCTCATATTCAGTTGTTTCTGATTAAATATGTGTTGAAGACTTTTGTGGTCGGTATATATAATACTTTTGACCCCATATAAGTAGTGCCTCCAAGTCTTTAATGCAAAAACAACCGCGCTTAATTCCAAATCATGCGTCGTATCATTTTGTTCGTGAATCTTCAATTGTCTAGACGCATAAGCAATCACCTTCGTTCGTTGCATTAATACACAACCGAGACCTTGCTTTGATGCATCACAATAAATCACAAAATCATCATTCCCTTCAGGCAATGACAATATAGGTGCCGTAGTTAGATTTTTCTTCAATAACTGAAACGCTTTCTCTTGTTCATCATTCCATTCAAATTTCTTCCCTTTATGCGTTAATGCAGTCAAGGGTTTTGCTATTCTGGAAAAGTCTTGGATGAACCTTCTGTAGTAACCAGCTAGTCCTAAAAACTGGCGTATGTGTTTCGGAGTTTTCGGGGTTTCCCACTTTTCAACAGTTTCTATCTTTGCCGGATCCACCTTAATACCTTCTTTGTTCACTATGTGACCGAGGAATTGAACTTCTTCCAACCAAAATGCACACTTTGAAAACTTAGCGTACAATTCTTCCTTCCTCAATACTTCTAACACCTTTCTCAAATGTTCACCGTGTTCTTGGTCATTCTTTGAGTAAATAAGTATGTCATCAATGAAAACAATGACAAACTTGTCAAGGTATGGTCCACACACTCGGTTCATAAGGTCCATCAACATAGCTGGTGCATTAGTTAAACCAAACGGCATGACCATAAACTCGTAATGACCGTAACGTGTTCTGAAAGCAGTCTTTGGAATATCATCTTCTTTCACCCGCATTTGATGATACCCGGAACGTAAGTCAATCTTTGAATAAACAGACGAGCCTTGTAGTTGATCAAATAAGTCATCGATTCTCGGTAGTGGGTAGCGGTTCTTGATGGTAAGTTTGTTTAACTCTCGGTAGTCGATACACAACCTGAATGTACCATCTTTCTTCTTGACAAACAAAACAGGAGCTCCCCACGGTGATGTGCTTGGTCGAATGAAACCACGCTCTAAAAGTTCTTGTAATTGGCTTTGTAGTTCTTTCATCTCGCTGGGTGCGAGTCTGTAAGGAGCACGAGCTATTGGTGCAGCTCCTGGTACAAGATCTATTTGAAATTCAACGGATCGATGTGGGGGTAATCCCGGTAATTCTTTCGGAAATACATCAGGAAATTCTTTTGCGACGGGAACATCATTGATGCTCTTTTCTTCAGTTTGTACTTTCTCGACGTGTGCTAGAACAGCATAGCAACCTTTTCTTATTAGTTTTTGTGCCTTCAAATTACTAATAAGATGTAGCTTCGTGTTGCCCTTTTCTCCGTACACCATTAAGGGTTTTCCTTTTTCTCGTATAATGCGAATTGCATTTTTGTAACAAACGATCTCTGCTTTCACTTCTTTCAACCAGTCCATACCGATTATCACATCAAAACTCCCTAACTCTACTGGTATCAAATCAATCTTAAATGTTTCGCTAACCAGTTTAATTTCTCGATTCCGACATATATTATCTGCTGAAACTAATTTACCATTTGCTAATTCGAGTAAAAATTTACTATCCAAAGGCGTCAATGGACAACTTAATTTAGCACAAAAATCTCTACTCATATAGCTTCTATCCGCACCCGAATCAAATAAAACGTAAGCAGATTTATTGTCAATAAGAAACGTACCCGTAACAAGCTCCGGGTCTTCCTGTGCCTCTGCCGCATTAATATTGAAAACTCTTCCGCGGCCTTGTCCATTCGTGTTCTCCTGGTTCGGGCAATTTCTAATGATGTGGCCCGGTTTTCCACATTTATAACAAACTACATTGGCATAACTTGCTCCGACACTACTTGCTCCGCCATTACTCGTTCCGACACCATTTGTTCATTTGGTTCTATTAACCCCTGGTCCGTAGACCTCACACTTCGCTGCGCTATGACCATTTCTTTTACACTTGTTGCAAAATTTGGTGCAGAACCCCGAGTGATTCTTTTCACACCTTTGGCATAGCTGCTTCTGATTGTTGTTGTTGTTGCGGTTATTATTGTTGTTGGGATGATTGTTGTAGTTGCTGTTGTTGTTGTTGTTGTTGGGCCGTTTGTTGTAGTTGCGATTGATGTTGCGATTGTTGGGATAATTGTTGCGATTATTGTTGTAATTGTTGTTGTTGTTGTATTGGTGATTCTTATCACCGTTTTCCTCCCACTTTCTTTTGACTTGCTTCACATTGGCCTCTTCAGCAGTCTGTTCTTTAATTCTTTCTTCAATTTGGTTCACGAGTTTGTGAGCCATTCTACATGCCTGTTGTATGGAGGCGGGCTCGTGTGAACTTATATCTTCTTGGATTCTTTCCGGTAATCCTTTCACAAACGCGTCGATCTTCTCTTCCTCATCTTCGAATGCTCCCGGACACAATAGGCACAATTCTGTGAATCGTCTTTCGTACGTGGTAATATCAAATCCTTGGTTCGTAACCCTCTAAGTTCTGTCTTGAGCTTATTGACCTCGGTTCTGGGACGGTACTTCTCGTTCATCAAGTGCTTGAATGCTGACCACGGTAGTGCGTACGCATCGTCTTGTCCCACTTGCTCTAGATAGGTATTCCACCATGTTAACGCAGAACCTGTGAAGGTATGTGTAGCGTACTTTACTTTGTCCTCTTTAGTACACTTACTTATGGCAAACACCGATTCGACCTTCTCGGTCCACCGTTTCAATCCGATCGGTCCTTCGGTTCCATCAAATTCCAAAGGTTTGCAGGCAGTGAATTCTTTGTAGGTGCATCCTACACGATTTCCTGTACTGCTAGATCCAAGGTTATTGTTGGTATGTAGCGCAGCCTGTACTGCGGCTATGTTTGAAGCTAGAAAAGTACGGAATTCCTCTTCATTCATATTCACGGTGTGTCGAGTAGTCGGTGCCATTTCCTTCAAAATAGTTAAATGGAACAAGTTAATCATACAGAATATTAAGAGTAGTTAATAGTATTTCGTAGCATAATATGAACTCATTTATAAAAGCTTTTTCTTCATATTAGCGTTTTATAAGTTTAAATTCGGGTAGTACCTACCCGTTAAGTTCATACTTAGTAGCTAATATACAATTCAACTACTACAATTCTATATGAAAAACTGATTATAATAATATTTCGCGTTCAAACTTTTATACAATATTTTACAAACTTACAATACCGCTTATTTTACATAAAGCATGAAATATAGCACACAATAACTTTGATACAAGATAGTTGTGAAGACAATTCTAGCTAGTACACAAGTCGTTCAGCAAAGGCAATAAAGACACGTAATTCATACGTCCAGAAACAAGTCATGCATTCTGGTTTTACTAGGACTACTTCCCATCCTTGGTCTTGTGCAACATAACCGTTATGGCCGTTGATAAGACAGCGTGTTGTAACGTCATCAAAGGGACGAGGGTTACGTAATGTCCAACAGTCCCGTAATAATCTAAAAACCTCATTTCTTACCCCAATTACCGACTCCGTCACTTGTGGGAACGTTTTGTTTAATAGTTGTAGTCCGATGTTCTTGTTCTCACTTTGGTGAGAAGCGAACATTACTAATCCGTAAGCATAACATGCTTCTTTATGTTGCATGTTAGCCGCTTTTTCTAAATCACGAAGTCCAATATTCGGATATATTGAGTCAAAATAATTTCTTAACCCATTGCGTAAAATAGCATTTGGGTTCCCCGCAATATATGCGTCAAAGTAAACACATCGTAACTTATTGGTTTCCCAATGTGATATCCCCCATCTTTCAAACGAAAGTCTCTTATAAACCAAGACATTCTTGGAACGTTCTTCGAATGTCTTACAAACTGATCTCGCCTTAAATAGTTGTGCCGAAGAATTCTGACCGACTCTAGACAAGATTTCATCAATCATGTCTCCGGGTAGGTCTCTTAAAATATTGGGTTGTCTATCCATTTTGTGTTTTTATACTGTAAAATAGACAAGAGTTAGATTCATAAAAAAAAATACTTATTAATACAAGCAATTTTTACATATATCATAAAGCATAAGCACACTATATTACATATATTACACCACACGAATACAACTATCTTATTCCGACTCGCTTGTTTCTTCTTCTTCGGTTTTGGTTCGTTTTGCCAAGTTTCTAGGGATATATGATGTTCCCCTAATACGAGCCGTCGTGATCCACATTGGTTTAGAAAAACCTGGTGGTTTAGAGGTTCCCGGGTCATTGTTACAACTTAAGGACTTCGGGGGTTGACGATACATATAAAGTTCATCGGGGTTGGAATTAGATTTCTCTATTTTTATGCCCTTTCCCTTATTATTTTCTTTTGCCTTTTTAAATTCAGTTGGGGTAATTTCTATAACATCATCGGAATTCTCGTCGGAATCCGATTCATCGGAGAATTGGTAATCCTCCCAATATTTTGCTTCCTTGGCGGAAACACCATTTACCATAATTAACCTTGGTCGGTTGGTTGAGGATTTTCTTTTACTTAACCGTTTTATTATTTCCCCCACCGGTTCTATTTCTTCATCTGGTTCCGATTCTTCTTCCGGTTCCGATTCTTCTTCCGGTTCCGACTCTTCTTCCGGTTCCGACTCTTCTTCCGGTTCCTCTTCGGGAACTTGTGAATCAGTCCACGAATCATTCCAATTTACATTTGACTCTTCATTATTATTAGGTGAGTCAATGGGACTTGTTCTAGAGGTAGACATCTATCACATAATATCAAACGCGTTAAGAGATTAATATATCACATAATATTCACATGTTAAAAATATATAGTTTCCAACAAAATTTGTTAAGCAATCATTTTTCAAGTAAACACGGTCGAAGTCCAGACTCACTAATGCATCCTAACAAACTCGATAAGACACACTAATGCAAAATTCTGGTTCTCTAAGACCAACGCTCGGATACCAACTGAAATGTCCCGTTCTTATTGATTAAAAACGTTCCATATTAATTGATTTCGTTGCGAGGTTTTGACCTCTATATGAGACGTTTTTCAAAGACTGCATTCATTTTTAAAACAAACCATAACCTTTATTTCATAAATAAAAGTTTAAAAAGCTTTACGTAGATTATCAAATAATGATAATCTAAAATATCCTGTTTACACACGACCATTACATAATGGTTTACAATACAAATATGTTACATCGAAATCAGTTTCTTGAATGCAGTTTTTACACAATATCATACAAATATGGACTCCAAATCTTGTCCTTATTTTAGTATGCAACAGCGGAAGCTCTTAATATTCACCTGAGAATAAACATGCTTTAAACGTCAACAAAAATGTTGGTGAGTTATAGGTTTAACCTATATATATCAAATCGTAACAATAGACCACAAGATTTCATATTTCAATACACATCCCATACATAGAGATAAAAATCATTCATATGGTGAACACCTGGTAATCGACATTAACAAGATGCATATATAAGAATATCCCCATCATTCCGGGACACCCTTCAGATATGATATAAATTTCGAAGTACTAAAGCATCCGGTACTTTGGATGGGGTTTGTGAGGCCCAATAGATCTATCTTTAGGATTCGCGTCAATTAGGGTGTCTGTTCCCTAATTCTTAGATTACCAGACTTAATAAAAAGGGGCATATTCGATTTTGATAATTCAACCATAGAATGTAGTTTCACGTACTTGTGTCTATTTTGTAAATTATTTATAAAACCTGCATGTATTCTCATCCCAAAAATATTAGATTTTAAAAGTGGGACTATAACTCACTTTCACAGATTTTTTACTTCGTCGGGAAGTAAGACTTGGCCACTGGTTGATTCACGAACCTATAACAATATATACATATATATCAAAGTATGTTCAAAATATATTTACAACACTTTTAATATATTTTGATGTTTTAAGTTTATTAAGTCAGCTGTCCTCATTAGTAACCTACAACTAGTTGTCCACAGTTAGATGTACAGAAATAAATCGATAAATATTATCTTGAATCAATCCACGACCCAGTGTATACGTATCTCAGTATTGATCACAACTCAAACTATATATATTTTGGAATCAACCTCAACCCTGTATAGCTAACTCCAACATTCACATATAGAGTGTCTATGGTTGTTCCGAAATATATATAGATGTGTCGACATGATAGGTCGAAACATTGTATACGTGTCTATGGTATCTCAAGATTACATAATATACAATACAAGTTGATTAAGTTATGGTTGGAATAGATTTGTTACCAATTTTCACGTAGCTAAAATGAGAAAAATTATCCAATCTTGTTTTACCCATAACTTCTTCATTTTAAATCCGTTTTGAGTGAATCAAATTGCTATGGTTTCATATTGAACTCTATTTTATGAATCTAAACAGAAAAATTATAGGTTTATAGTCGGAAAAATAAGTTACAAGTCGTTTTTGTAAAGGTAGTCATTTCAGTCGAAAGAACGACGTCTAGATGACCATTTTAGAAAACATACTTCCACTTTGAGTTTAACCATAATTTTTGGATATAGTTTCATGTTCATAATAAAAATCATTTTATCAGAATAACAACTTTTAAATAAAAGTTTATCATAGTTTTTAATTAACTAACCCAAAACAGCCCGCGGTGTTACTACGACGGCGTAAATCCGGTTTTACGGTGTTTTTCGTGTTTCCAGGTTTTAAATCATTAATTTAGCATATCATATAGATATAGAACATGTGTTTAGTTGATTTTAAAAGTCAAGTTAGAAGGATTAACTTTTGTTTGCGAACAAGTTTAGAATTAACTAAACTATGTTCTAGTGATTACAAGTTTAAACCTTCGAATAAGATAGCTTTATATGTATGAATCGAATGATGTTATGAACATCATTACTACCTTAATTTCCTTGGATAAACCTACTGGAAAAGAGAAAAATGGATCTAGCTTCAATGGATCCTTGGATGGCTCGAAGTTCTTGAAGCAGAATCATGACACGAAAACAAGTTCAAGTAAGATCATCACTTGAAATAAGATTGTTATAGTTATAGAAATTGAACCAAAGTTTGAATATGATTATTACCTTGTATTAGAATGATAAACTACTGTAAGAAACAAAGATTTCTTGAGGTTGGATGATCACCTTACAAGATTGGAAGTGAGCTAACAAACTTGAAAGTATTCTTGATTTTATGAAACTAGAACTTTTGGAATTTATGAAGAACACTTAGAACTTGAAGATAGAACTTGAGAGAGATCAATTAGATGAAGAAAATTGAAGAATGAAAGTGTTTGTAGGTGTTTTTGGTCGTTGGTGTATGGATTAGATATAAAGGATATGTAATTTTGTTTTCATGTAAATAAGTCATGAATGATTACTCATATTTTTGTAATTTTATGAGATATTTCATGCTAGTTGCCAAATGATGGTTCCCACATGTGTTAGGTGACTCACATGGGCTGCTAAGAGCTGATCATTGGAGTGTATATACCAATAGTACATACATCTAAAAGCTGTGTATTGTACGAGTACGAATACGGGTGCATACGAGTAGAATTGTTGATGAAACTGAACGAGGATGTAATTGTAAGCATTTTTGTTAAGTAGAAGTATTTTGATAAGTGTATTGAAGTCTTTCAAAAGTGTATAAATACATATTAAAACACTACATGTATATACATTTTAACTGAGTCGTTAAGTCATCGTTAGTCGTTACATGTAAGTGTTGTTTTGAAACCTTTAGGTTAACGATCTTGTTAAATGTTGTTAACCCAATGTTTATAATATCAAATGAGATTTTAAATTATTATATTATCATGATATTATCATGTATGAATATCTCTTAATATGATATATATACATTAAATGTCTTTACAACGATAATCGTTACATATATGTCTCGTTTAAAAATCATTAAGTTAGTAGTCTTGTTTTTACATATGTAGTTCATTGTTAATATACTTTATGATATGTTTTCTTATCATAGTATCATGTTAACTATATATATATCCATATATATGTCATCATATAGTTTTTACAAGTTTTAACGTTCGTGAATCACCGATCAACTTGGGTGGTCAATTGTCTAAATGAAACATATTTCAATTAATCAAGTCTTAACAAGTTTGATTGCTTAACATGTTGGAAACATTTAATCATGTAAATATCAATCTCAATTAATATATATAAACATGGAAAAGTTCGGGTCACTACATACTCTACCCAGAAAATGAAAATCGCCTCATACGAAATTTCGAAAATAGTCACTAAAAGATTATGGCAACAATCTTGAAAAACCTACTAGCGGAAGCTCCTCGAGATGGTTGAAAAAAAAAAGGAGAAGAATATAGTTATGATACATCTTGATTCAAAATTCTGAAGAAAGGAGCAGAATTTATAAAATGAAAACAGCTGGAGTTCCAAAGAGCCCAATTCAAAGGAGAAATTCCTAGAAATAAGTTCAAAAGAACTCAAGTGCTTCACAAAATTAGTCGCACACCTATCTATCCCTTTTTCAAACATATCAATAAAATCATTAAAAAGACTATTCTACCCTTTTACCTTTTCCACCACCAAAATTAAAAAATCCACTCTGCAAACACCTTCATTAACCCTTTTGAAAAATGAGCCGGAAGATATGGATATCACCGCCATCATACTTAGCACGCGAAGGATTTGAGTCTCGACCAAGCCTATGATAAAAGGTACAAATATGACTGGCTATGAGCGAGCAAAAAAATTCTAGACCTATATGGAACCCCATACACTTGAGTGAATGAGTGACCCGTGAGAGATAGCCAAAAGTCATGTAACCTCCCCTCATGCTTGCAGAGATAGCTTCAAACCCTAACAAAAGGATTATTTTATGTTACACTCTTATAATAAAAGCAAACTGCTTAGTTGATCAAAAAGGAAACTTTGGAAGATTTCTTGAAGTTAAAAACAAGAAATTTTCTTGAGGAGAAGCAAAGCCTAAGTGTGGGATATTTTATCGGCTAAAAAGTCATGTTTTTACCCCCGATATCAGACCCATATTTAATAAAGTAACCTACTTTATTGCCAAATTATTCATCTATTTGCTTAGATTGGTACATTTGGTAATTACAAAGGCAATGCAAAAAGAATCAGCAAAAACGGACTTAAAACGAAGAATTTAGAGTGAAAACGGCGAAAACCTAGAAAACTCCAAAAAAACGGCCTGCCAAAGCCCGATAAACCGGCCTGCCATAGTATGTGGACAACCAGCCTTATTGAAAATGGCCTGCCATACACACGGGCTAATTAAACTGGCCACCAAAGATTTGGACGGCCCAGCAGCGAATTACACGGGCTAATTAAACGGCTGAACACAGTTTGGACGGCCTGCCATGATTATGGATGACCTGCCATGGACGGCCAGCCAGGCCAGAACTTAGTATAAATAGGCTCATTTATATCCATTTCAAACACACTCTCCACTCTCTACTCTTCAATGCACTCTCAAATATAGTTAGTGTTCTAGTTTAGTTCGAGAATAGTCTTTCGAGGCCTTCTCACCTCCGAGCGGAAAATTAAGTACCCGGAGGCGAACACCGAAGATCTAGGAAGCTGTCTAGAGTCGGAGTTGTCACTTTTGTACTTTCAGAACTCGATTAATATATTGGTACTTTGATCTTGACTCTATCTTGTTATAATGTCTTTTATTACTTTGATTGAAACGGCCCAACCCGTCTTTATACACGACAAATTTTTTTTTGTTTTAATAGTAAACCATTATCACGCCACTTAAATGGTTACATGATGTCAACCGATTCATACAAAACATTTAAACGTTCAACATGTTAAATTTTACATAATTGGCACGAAGGCCCTTAATCAAATGTATTACAAGTTTGACCTTAAAATGATAGTTTTAAACTAAACGACACACGAGCATGGTTTGGGGCTAAACTACCTAAAACAATAGGCCGTCTTCCAAAAGCTATGCCTACACAATCATCATGGGAATATCTAATTCCTGGCTACCCCTTTCCCTTTCTCCAAACTTGTACCTAAAAAGTAAACAACGAGAGGGGTAAGCAAAACGCTTAGTGAATGCAAAAATTATACATATACATATATAACCAACTTACTTGCAATCACTTACACAATTACCGTATACATGCTAGCAATATAATTAGCATACCATCACAAAGTATAACGCTAAATCTCTGATACACAAGCTAGCTCAACAATAGCATATAACACGACAATATAATATGCTACACTAAAACACACAACTATGGTTAACCAATCGTACAAGGGAATGGTGCTCGCGAAAGACCATCGGAGTTCTCAACATCCATTAGTGTACTTAACACCGCGTATCACTAACCCCCGGTAGCATCTTAACACCTCGATGCTTCACCCCCGGGTGGTATCTTAACACCTCGATACTTCACCCCCGAGTGGCATCTTAACACCTCGATGCTTCATCCCCTTCATAATTCCTGAAGTGGTGTCTTAGCACCTCGACACTTCACTAGTCATGTGAAATGTGGTGTCTTAGCACCTCGACACTTCACATCTCACGCTACACAAATAAATACATTATATACATACACATATAATTATTCCACTCACCTTATCGCTTCGGTGATGATTAAACACTCTACAAGCTTTAAAGTAAAGTGCCTAATAGATTAAGTACACAATCAACCTACAAACTAGTTGGACTAGACACCACATTTAACTCTTGTGCATTTAATGACCCAAATGCATTAAATGACCCATTTGCATCAACCCCTAGCATCATCTTACCATTCTCTATTTCGACTTCTACCGGATGAATTAACTTAGGTAACAGTTTATTAAGTTTAGGCACAAATCTAGGTGACACAAACAACAAATTAGCACCACTATCAAAAAGTATCCTTGCCGGATTAGAGTTAACCATGAAAGTACGTGAGACAACTTCATTGGATTGTTTGGCTTCATCGTTGATCATCAAGTGGTTGCAACCCCTAGCCGTCCCCGCCGCTTTCTCTAACTTCTTCACTTGTTCACCATATAAATCGGGACATTTCGACTTTCGATGTCCTTGCTTTTAACAATTAAAATATGTGAGTTTGTTCGTGGAAGATGGCTTCGGACAATCACGAGCCATATGACCCTTTTGCCCACAATTGTAGCACGTATAAGAAAAACCCCCAGAAGCACCCTTCTTCACGCTATTGACACTTTCGGAACCGTTCTTGTTCTTTTTGTTTGAAAAGTTCGAATAACTTGAACCTTCAAACTTTCTCTTAGAGAAAGAGAAATCACTTCTTTTCGGGATCTCCGGTTCGAAACCCGAGCCAACTCAAACAACTCTTCGAAAGACTTAGCCATTCCCCGACTAATCTTACCTTTCAACTCATCGCTTAAAGTACGATAGAAATCTATCATCAACATCCAATTATCACCAACATACTCCGGACAATAACGAGTCTTTGACAAGAAGGTAGACTTGAGAGTAACCAAGTCCATCGAACCTTGTCGCAAATCGCGCAACTCGTCCCAGATTTTATTAAGGTCGGTTTGAGTTCGGTATTCCTTAAAGAATTCCTTTTTAAACTCTTCCCACGACAAGCTCATACATTGCTCTTCACCATACAATTGAATCTTGTCATCCCACCACATCTTAGCCTCTTCACGTAACATACTAGTACCACCCCCCTCAATATCGGAGATCCAACATGTACTTTTCAACGGATCCCTCACCCCATTAAACATAGGAAGTTGAGCGTGCTTGAAGTTCTTATAATGGAAGTCTCGCCTCCCATGTCTACTATTACCACTACCCCCATTACCATGAGGATTGATGTCTCTAGCTTCGAATGCCTCTTCGATCGTGACATTCATTCGTTCGTTGATTAACTCGGTTATTTGCTCATCAACCAAGTCTTGGAAGACCTTTCTGACATCCTCGAGAAATTTTGCTTTTTGACTTTTAAAGATGGCCTCAACCTTAACCGTGAAGTCGGAGTCTTCGCTCGTACCCCTGTTATCGGCAACGTGCCCGTTTCTCATCTTCATTCAATAAAACGAAATAAATTAAACAACGGAACAAACGAAAGCGACATACGTATACCAGACCACCCCATCTCACTCAATACTCATCGTACATTGCTTGCTTAATACGATTTGCACCCGTAACAATGGTAGCTAGTCATTATTACGTGAGCACGTCATATTAACTTGCTAGTACAACGTCTATCTCGCTCGATGATCGCAAACACAAAACAAAACAATCAATACAAGGTTAGTTCACCTAAGCCTAGGCACTAACCCACCCAGTCCATCCCATCTCCTACAAGTCCCGCATAAAATGCATACACAGTAAAGTCTAAGTCTAGGTACCTATCTCAAGTCACCTAAATCCCTTAGACCATGCTCTGATACCACTTGAAACGACCCAACCTGTCTTTATACCAGACAAATTTTTTTTTTTTGTTTTAATAGTAAACCATTATCATCCCACTTAAATGGTTACATGATGTCAACCGATTCATACAAAACATTTAACCGTTCAACATGTTAAAGTTTACATAATTGGCACGAAGGCCCTTAATCAAATGTATTACAAGTTCGACCTTAAAATGATAGTTTTAAATCAAACGACACACGAGTATGGTTTGGGGCTAAACTACCCAAAACAATATGCCATCTTCCAAAAGCTATGCCTACACAATCATCATGGGAATATCTAATTCCCGACAACCTCTTTTCCTTTCTCCAAACTTGTACCTAAAAAGTAAACAACGAGAGGGGTAAGTAAAACGCTTAGTGAATGCAATAATTATATATATATATATATATATATATATATATATATATATATATATATATATATATATATATATATATATATATATATATATATATATATATATATATATATATATATATATAATCAAACGACACACGAGTATGGTTTGGGGCTAAACTACCCAAAATAATATGCCATCTTCCAAAAGCTATGCCTACACAATCATCATGGGAATATCTAATTCCCGACAACCTCTTTTCCTTTCTCCAAACTTGTACCTAAAAAGTAAACAACGAGAGGGGTAAGTAAAACGCTTAGTGAATGCAACAATTATATATATATATATATATATATATATATATATATATATATATATATATATATATATATATATATACATATACATATATATATATACATATACATATATATATATACATATACATATATATATATATATATATATATATATATATATATATATATATATATATATATATATATATATATATATATATATATATATATATATATATATATATATATATATAACCTACTTACTTGCAATCACTTACACAATTACCGCATACATGATAGCAATATAATTAGCATACCATCGCAAAGTATAACGCTAAATCTCCAATACACAAGCTAGCTCAACAATAGCATATAACATAACAATATAATATGCTACACTACAACACACAACCATGGTTAACCAATCGTACAAGGGAATGGTTCTCGCGAAAGACCATCGGAGTTCTCAACATCCATTAGTGTACTTAACACCGCGTATCACTAACCCCTGGGTGGCATCTTAACACCTCAATGCTTCACCCCTGGGTGGTATCTTAACACCTCGATGCTTCACCTCCGAGTGGCATCTTAACACCTCGATGCTTCACCCCCTTCATAATTCCCGGAGTGGTGTCTTAGCACCTCGACACTTCACTCGTCACGTGAAATGTGGTGTCTTAGCACCTCGACACTTCACATCTCACGCTACCCAAATAAATACATTATATACATACACATATAATTATTCTACTCACCTTATCGCTTCGGTGATGATTAAACACTCCGCAAGCTTCAAAGTAAAGTACCTAATACATTAAGTACACAATCAACATACAAACTAGTTGGACTAGATACCAACATTTAACTCTTGTGCATTTAATGACTCAAATGCATTAAATGACCCAATTGCACAAAAACCGCCCATCCAAAGTCAAGACTTATCTTTATTCACTAAAAAACTAGTGATTAAAGTCTAATAACACCAACTAACGCAATTTTAGGGTATTTTCATACCCATCTTTCCCAACTAGGTCAACCATTACCCATTTGACCCATTTGACCCATTTACAGTCAAGACCCACAATTTGGTCAAACTTGAACCCATTTGTAATCTTTCACTAACACATAAGTGTGTTAGTGATTCAACAACACCATTAATTCTATAAACACCAAATCACATGACTAAACCCTAGATCACAACCCTTAGGGTTTTCCATACATCAAGTTTACCCAAATTCACCCATTTAACCCTCAAATGGGTCTTACAAGTCACACATGAACAAACCCTAGTTACAAATTAAATTGAACTCAAAACTCAGAGTTAAAGCTTACCATTACCATCAAAACATAGCTAGAGATGTAGGGAACAACTTTAAAACTTGGACTCGGGCAAGATTTGGTCTTCTTCCTCCCCAAAGTAAGCTCTATCACTCTAAAACTCTAACTCTCTCTGTAGACTTTAAGTGTGTAGGTGAAAGAGTGTTAAATGTGTTTAGGATAAGCTTGGATCGTATTTATGTTCCCCAAACCGTCCACAAAGTGAAAAGACCAAAACACCCCAAAAGATACCCTTAAAAACGGGTTAAAATAGTTAGATCTGCGACAATGTCACTTTTCGCAACAACCTGTCGCGTCTCGCAACGACATAAACGCCACAACATGAATCAAAATGCGATAAAGTGGTCAGTAGGGAGGGTTTTTAGAGTGTCGTGTATCAGTCAATCCCAAAGCGATCCGCGATGAACCAAAACGCGATAGAGTGTCTTTAAACGCGATAGTTTGCCAGTTTGGTCCAATTTCCAACATTTGAATCTTTTAAAATCGATCATGGTTAAGGTTAAACATTTACAAGGTTAAATACGCACCTTAAACCATATGCAAGGAAAACGGGATGTTACATTGATAGATGATATTATTTCCATGATTAGCGAGTAGTTATATTTGTGTGCATGCTGTGATGTAGTTGTTACGCTGTCTGAATATACAACTTGTGTAATGAGATATTGTTGAGATGCTTTCCGATTATCATTAAACTCAATCGCTTTTCCGACTAATAGAACGTGGTTATCGGCTCTGTGATTGGGAAGTCGTGAACCCCGATTCCGAGTACACTATCTGTGTCACCCCTTGGTAAGACACCTCCGCCAGATACATAGTGAAGCGACCCGTCCTAATCCATAAGGACGAATACAATAACATATGATTACATCGCGAGGTACTTGACCTCTATATGATACATTTTACAAACATTGCATTCGTTTTTAAAAGACAAACTTTCATTACATCGAAAGTTGACGGCATGCATACCATTTCATAATATATCCAACTATAATTGACTTAATAATAATCTTGATGAACTCAACGACTCGAATGCAACGTTCTTTGAAATATGTCATGAATGACTCCAAGTAATATCTCTAAAATGAGCAAATGCACAGCGGAAGATTTCTTTCAAACCTGAGAACAAACATGCTTTCAAGTGTCAACCAAAAGGTTGGTGAGTCCATTAGTTTATCTTAATCAATCATTTCCATAATTTTAATAGACCACGAGATTTCATTTAATCAATAATCATACACTCGTAAATGTTTAAAATTCATTCATATGGATTGAACACCTGGTAACCGACATTAACAAAATGCATCTAGAATATCCCCAAACATATAAACATCGAAGTACTAAAGCAGTTCAAAATCTCTGATTGGGACTTGTCAAGGCCCATAGATCTATCTTTAGGATTCGCGTCAATTGGTGGCAATTATAATAAACACCAATTCTTAGGCTACCAAGTTCAACAAGGGCGATATCCGGTATAACAATTCAACCATAGAATGTAGTTTCGATTACTTGTGTATATTTCGTAAAACATTTATAAAAGCGCAGGTATTCTCAGTCCCAAAAATATATTGCAAAAGCATTTAAAAAGGGAGCAAATGAAACTCACTATATAGTATTTTGTAGTAAAAATACATATGATGACATTGAACAATGCAGGGTTAGCCTCGGATTCACGAACCTATATCATTTGTATATATATTAAAATATATAATTGTAACTGAACAAATTTATTTATTATATCTTTAATTTATATATTATGTATGTTTAATTTGTGTATATATTCATAATGGTTAATATTTATATAGTTATATATTTCGTTATTAGTATATATTCATTTTTATATATAAAAAATATAAATTTTGTTACGTTATATGTATTAAGTATTTTTTATATATTTCATTTGTTTGTTACTTTAGTAATTATAATAATACCAAAATAATATTAGTAGTGAATAAAATACTAATAGTGATAATAATATTAATGATTCTATTAATAATAATAATAATAATATTAGTTTTAATAATACATCTTATAATAACGATAATAAAAGTAATTTTTTTATAAAATGAAAAGTTTATTACTAATCATAATGAAAATAGGAATTTTTATAGTAACACAATACTTAATAATAATAATTATTATAGCAATTTCATTACTCGTGATAATATTAATAACAATACTTATGTTAATCATAATTAAAATCTTCATGTTAAATTTCTAAACTAATAACTAAAGCTTCTATAACATCAATTTGTAATCCTAGTCATAATAATAGTAGTAATACTTATATTAATAAAAATCATAAAAATATTCATTTTACTACTGATGAGAATAATGATAATAAGTTTAATAACAATAATACTAGTAATAATAATGATAATGAAAATAATAATTTTGATAATACTACTTAATACTTAATAATAATAATAATAATAATAATAATAATAATAATAATAATAATAATAATAATAATAATAATAATAATAATAATAATAATAATAATAATAATAATAATAATAATAATAATAATAATAATAATAATAATAATAATAATAATAAAAATCTTATTACTAATGATGATATTAATAATAATACTAATTATTAATTATAATACTATTAATGATACAATATTTGTAATAACAATAATAATATTAATAATCATAATTGTAATGATAATAATAGTAATTGATAACTAAAACTTATGTTAGTAATTATATTAACAATGATAATTATAATACAAGTAATACTATCAATAATTAATAATAACAATAATAATAATAAATAATTAATAATAATAATAATAATAATAATAATAAGAATAATAATAATAATAATAATAATAATAATAATAATAATAATAATAATAATAATAATAATAATAATAATAATAATAATAATAATAATAATAATAATAATAATAATAATAATAATAATAATAATAATAATAATGGAAATGAGAAGAAAAGGTATACCCTAAAAAGAAATGCACCAAACAGGACTCGAACCCAAGACCTCTCGTTAACCCGACACCCACACAAACCACTCCTCTGCTCGCACTATTCTGATTTATAACCCATTTAGATTCTTTTAATCCCTTTTCTGTTTTTCCCTTAATACCTTTCTTCTCCAAACATTGATCGACTGGTAACACCCATAACTGAACCTTGCAGGTTTTATTTAAAAAATACAATTGAAACAGAAACATTTTAAGATCGTGATTTTCATTAACTACTAAAAAATATATGAGTTGGATCATCTGGTACGCGACTGGGAAGAAGAAAACAAAAAAAAAACTCGATAATTGATTTTGATTTTTGAATTGTTTTAGACAAAGATTATAAAACGAATTATGTTTCAAATTACTCCTAGAAACCTACCAAATCGTCAATCGGACTGGAAACATCAAAAAGAGTTCAAATTCTCTCAAGAACGATTTGGTTGACTTTTATTTCAAAAAGTTTGACCTCAAAATTCAGATTAAATAGAAAGAATTAGAAGATGAGCTTTTGCAGATAGTTTTCACAAACGATTTCTAGCAGAACTACATTTTTAGATTTTGAAAAAATAATATAAAATCGGGCTTTTGTGAATTAAAGTTCAAGAACAGGGTAGCGAAGCCGTTTTCATATATTTCTGTTTAAAACTCAATTAATTAACAGCTATAAGTGAGTAATTGATAATGATAGTGTAATAATCGAATGGGTTTTTGTCTAACATCATACATTAATCGGTTATAATATATAAGAGAAGTGGTCGATAGAATTCTCACTCAGGAATATAAAACAATTAAAAAAATATAAAGCAATCTGTGAAAATAATAGGCTCGTACCATTTGACAGGGATATGTAACAAATTTGAGACCAAAACAAAAAATGGATAAAGTTGATTGCAACGTGAATCGGATTAAGATCCTAAAGCAGTATACAGGATTTTATATAAAAATAATAATAATAATTAATAATTATGATTATATTAATAATAATATAAATTCTAATAATAATAATATTAATAATTAATAATAATTAATAATAATAAGAGTAATAATAATAATAATTCACAATAATAATAATTTTAGTGAAATTCATAATAATAATATTATTAATGATAATTATAATAATAATACTAATTATATTAATATTAATAATAACAATAATAATAGTAATATTAAAAGTAGTTATATAACAAATCAATTGTATCCATTTCATATTTATGTATTATACATAATAATAATAATACCACTGATATTAATATTAAATGTTTATTCTAATTAAAGTAATAATAATATTAGTAAAGATAGCAAATTTAAATGCATTAAATTTCATATATATTATCTATGATAATATAACTAATACTGATATTAATTCTTAATATTAACATTAGTATTAATAATAATAATGAATGTAATAATAATCTTATTATAAAAACTATATTTTAACTGGTTAATAATATATTATTTTGTAATATTTAATAGTCATATTATATAATAACTTTTATTGATTCTTTATTATTTAATTTTATATGTATTATAATATACATATAATAATTATAATTAAAATCATATGTCTTTATATATAGATTTATTTTAATAATAACTTAATTATATTATTTTACTTATTTAATTCAGATGATCATATTGCATTCTATAATTCCAATTCATTATATATACTTATTTTTATATTTATATATACATATATATACATATTTACTTACAATATATGTTCGTGAATCGTCGGGATCAGTCAAAGGTTAAATGAATCCATCTAAATAGTTCAAAAATTTTAGGACTTAACTTTACAGACCTTGCTTATTGTGTCGAGATCATATGAAATTAAGTTTAAATTTGGTCGAAAATTTCCTAGTCCTCACAGTACCTATCCGCTAAAGAAATTTTGTTCCGAAATTTGATTGTGGTCGTCATGGCTAACAATAAGAATGTTTTCCTGACGAATATGAGTTGATGAATATAGTTTCATTACTGTTGAGTAATATGGATAAGATAATTCGATTACTCGAAGAGTACGAGTGAAGCTATCGGAAAAGAGTGAAATGAAGAAATTAAAGATTTGTCTTAACTTTTAACGTAGTCAGGGTTGAATTTCGGAATTCAAGGGATTCAAAAGAAAATCTTGGAAATCTATAAGATCTGATTCTTCGAGATTTAAGGAAATTAGGATCTCTTTTTTTAATAGCGATGATCTGTCCCGATTACTACGTCTGATATTTCCATTATAAATTTACCTTTTCCGTTCCATTTGTTTTCACCACTTCTATACCTTCTTTCTCAGTTCATATATCCAAAAGATTATAATAATGCTTAATTCGGTTCTAATTCTTGTCCTTATCCTGACTGTCGCAACAATCATTCTACTTTTCCAACTTCCACCGGAGGAATCTGTTTACTTCTTCTTCGCCCTTGGGGTTATAGTATTTTTTAATTCTCCCGTGTCTTTATGTTGCGATAAACATTGATATACATGGTTTGTAATTTATGTGTTGTTATCGGGCTTTATATTCTCCCTTATATTTCGGAGCTCTTTGCCTTTTTATTCTCTTCTCGACTCTAATTACAACAAGTAATGGTCAAGAATTCGTAGGTATGGTGTTTCGAATGAACATAGCTAATGTTCTAAGAAAGAGATTGTAATAATACGATCTTCATTGGTTAAATTACTAGAATTCAAGAGAAAAGATGGAAATATCAGGTAGATATGTTCTTTATATGTTTAGAGATTAGGTAGAATGTAAGAGTCGTGTAACATGGCACATGATGACGTTATGGTCTGTGAATCATCACGTTTCATTAGAAACTCAGCATGACTTACTGTAATATAATCACGTTGATCAAGTGTCATTATATTATACTAACTCATGCATCAATTTCCAATACTACTTCAAAATCATTCATAATTCAAACTCTAAGTTTTTAGAGATTTAGAAACTAAAACATTTTTCTTTTATGATATAACACAGATAGAGCAGAGAGATAATTAACATCGAACAAGAATATTTATGAAGATATCTTCAGAAATATTGAGGATATTAATAAGGAAAGATACGATAATATCTTATAATTTTAGAATCAAATTATGATGAATAAATTCATTCACAATTATTTAGAGCGATTACGGAGCAAGGTATTTGCTAAAGATTTCATCAGAAACAGAACCATCAGGATTCTTTATGTACAAGTTTAGTCCTTATGATTTGTCCACAGTCTCCTTCATAATTTCGCATAATCCTCTTTTTGGTACTAAATTTTCTATTGAGCGTTTCCAACACTCCATTCTTTATCATCATACTTTTGACTGTTAAGGTCGTTTATAGTTTCTGCTACTTCATTCAGCTTTTTGAATATTCAGAGTATTGGTTCATAACCTGAGTGCTTTTCAAAATTTCAAAATTGAAGATCATAATTCTAAGAGATAAATGTTATATGTATACATATAACTGTTGAAGCAGAAACGCTGCGAGATTCAAAATACTGATTGCTGATTCCCGGTAATTGGTAAGACAATTCTTGTTACAAGATGCGGATGAGTATATGATAGGGTTTCAATGAATGTAATGATTTTTTTGAAAGTCAAAGATCAACAAAGTCGTTGGTAAGTTTACCGTTAATGTGGTGGAATATAAGCGGTTCTCTGGTAACGTTGACGAAAGGCAAACTTATATATCAAGGTTATAATAGAGTTTATTCGAACGAAGAGTCGATGTTGATTTGCTGGAGCTGTGACAAAATTGGCTAATTTGGAAAGGAATTGCAAAGTTATTTTTGGTAATAACAGCGCCAAAGGAGTTAGCACGGATACGTGTTATATGTTTACTCAGGTTCCGAGAGTTTTTAGGTGCATAACTATATGCATCAATCTTTTCCCGTAGATGAAGTGCGGTTGGTTCATCCTCTCGATTGAGGTGTTTTCAAGAATCAAGAAAGGTTTGAACGCAGATTGTAATCGTCAAGATACAATTGAGGTTTAAGAAGAAATCAAGTGGCAAACTTGAAGAAATGTTTAGTTTTATATGTTATAATCAATATTTTAATTCATTTTAATTGTCCAATGTTATTGGTCCATAGTTAGTAGTCCACAATTAGTAGTTCAACAATTCATATATAGTTTAATATATAATATTCGAATTAATTAATACGTGTCGTGACCCATTATATACATGTCTCAGACTCGATCAATAACAATAATAATAACAATAATAAATAAATAATAATAATAACAATAATAATAATAATAATAATAATAATAATAATAATAATAATAATAATAATAATAATAATAATAATAATAATAATAATAATAATAATAATAATAATAATAATAATAATAATAATAATAATAATAATAATAATAATAATAATAATAATAATAATAATAATAATAATATTAATAATAATAATAATAATAATAATAATAATGGAAATGAGAAGAAAAGGTATACCCTAAAAAGAAATGCACCAAACAGGACTCGAACCCAAGACCTCTCGTTAACCCGACACCCACACAAACCACTCCTCTGCTCGAACTATTCTGATTTATAACCCATTTAGATTCTTTTAATCCCTTTTCTGTTTTTCCCTTAACACCTTTCTTCTCCAAACATTGATCGATTGGTAACACCCATAACTGAACCTTGCAGGTTTTATTTAAAACATACAATTGAAACAGAAACATTTTAAGATCGTGATTTTCATTAACAACTAAAAAAATATATGAGTTGGATCGTCAGGGAAGAAGAAAAGAAAAAAAAACTCAATAATTGATTTTGATTTTTGAATTGTTTTAGACAAAGATTATAAAACGAATTATGTTTCAAATTACTCCTAGAAACTTCTCAAATCGTCAATTGGACTGGAAACATCAAAAAGAGTTCGAATTCTCTCAAGAACGATTTGATTGACTTTTATTTCAAGAAGTTTGACCTCAAAATTCAGATTAAATAGAAAGAATTAGAAGATGAGCTTTTGCAGATAGTTTTCACAAATGATTTCTAGCAGAACTACATTTTTAGTTTTTGAAAAAATATTATAAAATCGGGCTTTTGTGAATTAAAGTTCAAGAACAGGGTAGCGAATCCGTTTTCATATATTTCTGTTTAAAACTCAATTAATTAACAGCTATAAGTGAGTAATTGATAATGATAGTGTAATAATCGAATAGGTTTTTGTCTAACATCATACATTAATCGGTTATAATATATAAGAGAAGTGGTCGACAGAATTCTCACTCAGGAATATAAAACAATTAAAAAAATATAAAGCAATCTATGAAAATAATAGGCTCGTACCATTTGACAGGGATATGTAACAAATTTGAGACCAAAACAAAAAATGGATAAAGTTGATTGCAACGTGAATCGGATTAAGATCCTAAAGCAGTATACATGATTTTATATAAAAATAATAATAATAATTAATAATTATGATTATATTAATAATAATATAAATACTAATAATAATAATATTAATAATCAACAACAACAACAACAACAACAATAATAATAATAATAATAATAATAATAATAATAATAATAATAATAATAATAATAATAATAATAATAATAATAATAATAATAATAATAATAATAATAATAATAATAAGAGTAATGATAATAATAAGTCACAATAATAATAATTTTAGTGAAATTCATAATAATAATATTATTAATGATAATTATAATAATAATAATACTAATTATATTAATATTAATAATAACAACAATAATACTAATAATAATAGTAGTTATATAACAAATCAATTGTATCCATTTCATATTTATGTATTATACATAATAATAATAATACCACTGATATTAATATTAAATGTTTATTCTAATGAAAGTAATAATAATATTAGAAAAGATAGCAAATTTAAATGCATTAAATTTCATATATATTATCTATGATAATATAACTAATACTGATATTAATTATTAATATTAACATTAGTATTAATAATAATAGTAAATGTAATAATAATCTTATTATAACAACTATATTTTAACTAGTTAATAATATATTATTATGTAATATTTAATAGTCATATTATATAATAACTTTTATTGATTCTTTATTATTTAATTTTATATGTATTATAATATACATATAATAATTATACCTAAAAATCATATGTCTTTATATATAGATTCATTTTAATAATAACTTAATTATATTATTTTACTTATTTAATTCAAATTATTATATTGCATTCTATAATTCCAAATCATTATATATACTTATTTTTATATTTATATATACATATATATACATATTTACTTACAATATATGTTCGTGAATCGTCGGGATCAGTCAAAGGTTAAATGAATCCATCTAAACAGTTCAAAAATTTTAGGACATAACTTTACAGACCTTGCTTATCATGTCGAGATCATATGAAATTAAGTTTAAATTTGGTCGAAAATTTCCGGGGCGTCACACATAGGGCGTTTGTCAGAGGCACAATAGTTGTAGTAAGGCAACCTACCCTACGGATTTCGACAGAGGTTCTTTTGTAATGGAATCCCTAATTGATACTATGAGTACATGACCGGCCTCAGGCTATGCTACAGTAGTTACTATGCATGTAAACATAGTACGTATATCGAGGAGGCACAACGGTTGTAGTACTTTATACCTCTACCATGTATGGCCATGGACACGACCTCACTGTTGAAGAGTACATTGCACCATAACGCGGTCTCAAAAATTGCACTCCGTCTGAGGGATTCTTTAGTAATAGGAACTGTTTGTTTAAACCCGTAAGGAATTGGAACCGTTAGGATAACCGAACGTTCACATGGAGACTATTGTCTGGCCATGACGTTCTTTTATGGTTGATTTCTTTAAAATAAGAACTTAACTGATCTTTATAAACCAATCGTTAACGAAAGCATCGGAAATGTATCATGTCTCTCAGATAAGGGATACCCTCTACTTTAGCTTATGTTTAAGAAAGTTTGGTCCAAGTGGATAGATTAATACGCTTCCTTATCGGTTCATTCATAATAAAAGAGCCGTCTAGTTTTAACAAGTGGCTGTGTTACTCTAACGTCCAGGGAAGAGGCGTGGCTGACCATTCAGAATCTTCAAGCCTATTGCATACATTATGCCCAGTGACATGTCAATCCTCTGACATGGGGCGGTAGGACCAATATAACGGGTAAAGGGTTATCAACTATTCATGAGCCATCATTACACAATTCAGCAATGTAACTAATGAATTCATAGCATGTACATCTTAACCTTATCTGAAATACAAATTTTACCTATCTGTATTTATTTTTTCCTTTAGAAAATTAGAAAATCCAAAATAGAAACACAACTACTCCTTGTTAGTTATTTTTGTCAGGTTTTAGGTTCGATTATGTAGACTTCTTTAAAAACGACCCTAGGTCATACTTCCCTTACTCACCCTAAGGAGTATTAGGCCCCGACATTATAAATTTAAAACACGGGTACATCCCCGCTGGGAGACCTCGACCGACAGCGTGCGGCCCGACGACACTGCACACTAAAATATAATCGTCCGTTTTGGCCACATCACGCTTTCTTCGTATTTTATCCAAGGGAGTGCAATCATTGGTTGGACAACCAACATTGATGTTCTGCCCCGCTAAATATTCGCATGCACTCACAGGTGTCATTATTCGCCTGGTATGAATCGTTGACTTTGGCGTGGAGTATATGGGAAAGGACCCCCACCGTAGTGATAAGGGTTTCTTCCTCATAATTATCCTCCTCATCATTTTCGTCACCCGGTACCCAATATCCAGTAGTTGTTTGTGACATTAATGGCTGTGATACTAGGGGAATAGCAGTTGATGACGTTTTCGACTTTTTTGGGTGCTTCACTGCTCCGAAGTTTGGAATTTTGCTTGTGACAGGAGTATTGTCTTGGTTTGCCTGTTTCGACCCCGTAACATCAGGACCCTAAGAACGAGACAATTGATTGCTAACAGACTTTCCCATCATAACCTGTTACACAAGGATAACCATAAAAATATTAGAAGTTTTATAGTTAATCATTCGTAACGTATAAAACGTTTCACGTAATTCTAGTTATGGTCCCACGGATGGCGCCATTTGATCGAACATATATCTGCTCAAACAACAGAGTTAATATTGAGTGCATGATGGAGTGTTTAGGAACATTTATAGCTTTGATCTCTGGTCCAGTTTACCATGAATAACCCTTATAGAGATGATGATCTACAAAAGGGTGATCAAAGCTACGTCCACCATTGATGGCAGCTGCCACAACAATGGCCACTAAGGGTGGTTGCATAGGGTTTATGTTCGAAGAACATACCTGTTACCGTAAGAATGTTTTTCGGATGCAATCGTATATTCGAGTAATACAGAAAACGTTGTGTAGAGTGAAGGAGGTTAGGGTTGTATTTATAATGAAACCATAACTCTATATTATCTCTTAATTAGGTTCTAGATCCTTCCGAATAACAATCATAAATAACGGGTTTATAGTTGAAATAGGATTACGTTTTATTATGAATACGATTAAATCCGATTGCTTATGTGCGCGCTAAGTAATACTCATACACGCGCCTTCTAATCAGATGCTTTGGTAATATTCATGACGTGCGTACTGCACCTGATACGGACGAGCACCATGCGTGTAGGTACACGTATCATTAGTCATCCAAGAATTAATGGGACTTGGGTGTCTTCTTTTATATCCAAAACTACAAAGTTAACGGGTCTCAACTTTGAGCAAGATATCCTCGGCTATACCCATTGGGGTATCAAATGTTTGGTTGGCTAACTTAAGTCCCATCCTTGTTGGTTTGAGGTAACCAAGCCCAAGTTTAAGGTAGAGGGAGTAGGGCATCAAGTTAACACTTGCACCCAGATCATATACATATCAGTCCCCCACACTACATGGCATGATAAATCACCCTGGGTTACCCAACTTGGGAGGTAGGTTATGCTTTCGTAAAATATCTGAACATTTAATCAAGAGGGAAGCACTTTTTTAGGAGGAAGTGGGGGGAAGTAATTTGTGAGAATATATATATAAAAAGAATAGTAACTTTTGTGAGAATAAACACCACTCCCGAGCAGCGGCGCCAAAAAGTTTGATGTGTTTTCAAGACTCTTATTAAAACTAGATTCAAATACTAAAAATAAGCACACACAACTAACGAGCAACTAGGACCTGATCATTATAGCACTTTGCATGTAAGCATTCATTTCAAGTTCTTCCCAAGAGAGTAGGTTAATTGAATATCGAAACTAATAATTGTGCTAGGTTGATTGGGGGGTTTTGATTGATTTTAGACTAAAACTAGATTATCAACTAGCAAATTAACACAAACAAAGATAACAATTAAACTAAGAATGTTCATTGCAATGATCCCCTCTATGCATTTGTATTGCCCCTCGATATCGCTCCATTTATACATAATATAACGCGTGATATCTTGTTCTTTCTGGGTATAGATTTATGAAGATTGAAGACTTTGGTTCGTGGATATGATAAAAATGATGGTATCAGTTTATTGAGTCTTCGTGTGGGTATTTTGGAAGATTGCAGCAAGTTTCGGCATCAAAAGAACAAGTTTAAGTGAAAAGTCAAAGCCAAAATTCGACCTGCACTTCCTGACACATTTCGCGGTCGCAATTCATAAAATTGCGGTCGCAGTTCGCCTTATTATGGCCGCAATGTTTTGGATTATTGGCGCAATTCAGCAATAGAACTTGGTTAAGCAAAATTGCTATTTCGAAGTCGGAATTCCCTTGATAGCAGTCGCAATTTCCTTTATCGCGGTCGCATTTCATCACATTGCGGCCGCGAGATCCATAGCCGACTTCAGTTTTTTACTTCCCTATATATATTCGTTTTTATCCCTTTTTGTGGGGCAGTTTTATGTTACGAATATTTTAGCTAGGGTTACGAATTTTTAAGCTTTTCAAGGTGGTTTTAAGGTATTCTAACACTTGGATTATCATTGTATCAAGGTTTAATCATTGGTAACTATCTTTTCATATCTTTGATTTATATCATGATGAATTTTGATCTATCTTTGTGTTTAATTGCTCTTATCATTACCATGAGTAACTAAATATTTTCTATTCACATAGATGATTGAACCTAGGTGATGGATTGCTAATCTTTTATATGTATTAATAATTGAACTTGATCCATGATTCTTAATTACTCCCATTAATTGATCCCATTGGTTACTTGTCTGTTGATTGAAGTAACGAGAGTTACTAGATTAATCAGTTTATCTAGGTTACTGAGAAATAATTAGATAGATTAAATTGCATGCGGGACACCAGTGTAATTAGACTAGTAATTAATCTCATCAATTAAGTAGGTAATTGTGAAGCCTAAAAAGGGACACCGATTTACCCTGCAACTGAATCACCATCTCGAGTAGTTAAAATTGATAGATTGTGTTCTTCAGAAGCGTGCGGAAAACCAGTGTGAAAAACTAACACTTTCATGATATAATTAGTAACTAACTGCGGGACACCAGCTAATCTTACTAATTGATTAATGAACTAGGTTTACGAGAGTTATACTTAGGGATTTAATTACATTGTTCTTAATAACAGCAATCCGGAACCTAGGGAATTGAATCTAAGTGAATACCCCTTTATCTATTTGAATTCTTATTTCCTTTCTTTGTTTTAAGTAGTTTTTAATCAAAACCCCATTTTAACAAACTAAATCTTTAGAATAATATTAGTTTACAAATCCTAAACTCTGCTCTCTGTGAATGAATTCGTAAGTATATTACAATAAGATTAGGTGTGTTTCAAGCATATCGGCCATTTAGATAATCAAATTAAGTTGAGTAGTCATTTAGACCTTAATCATGGATTAAATTCACATAAAACCCTTAACCAATTCAATCACTTGAAACGACTAACACTTCTATAGTTTTGACCAAAAGCCCTTCGAACTCCAACCAAATTAAAGACAACAATCACTTGAAATCTCTAACTTAGTTGTCTGGATCACCTAATTGTGTTGAAGTATAAAATGAATCACAAAACAAATCACTAAGCATTGGTCATCAAATTATAAGATCAAATGGAGCTTAAAATTCATATAGTAGTGGATCTTCAATCAAATCTCAATAACATACATCAATGATTCACTCAAACATCACTATTTCATTCATTTAGAACAAATCCATGCATAGAAGTTCACAAAACAAGCAAACACTATAAATCTAGCCAATCATAGCTAGAACAACACTAATCAAATAAGTAATTAAGCCACCAAACCATATTATTACAGATTAGGAAAGATTGTACCAAACTTTAGATCTAAAACTACTAGAGAAGATGAAGAAGATGAAGATCTTGTTGAATCAATATGAATCCTTGAGCTAGCAAAAATATATAGACCTCCAAACCTCAATCTAAGATGAAGATGATGATTTTTAGGTGAAATTCATAGTGTAAAAATGCATCTCTCTTTAATGAAACCCTATCTTTTTTGCTTTATAGGTGTAAAATTCAGCACCCAAAACAGTGTAGGTGCGCCACACCTATTAAATGGTGCGCCGCACCATTGTACTGGGGTAGGTGCGGCGCACCTGAAGGGTGGTGCACCGCACCTTGTAACATGTAATTTCTTCTTTAACTTCTGATCCAATTTCTGGAATTTCCTTTGATATGGTGCGCCGCACCTTTACACTGAACTTTCTGAAACTTCATTTTTCTCACTTAAAATTGCACATTTGCATTTGCCTTGCACTTTCAACCTTGCCCTGCTCTTTGGTTCACTAATTTGGCTATATTTTGGTCAATTTTTGCACCAACGTGAGTTTATCCTTGAACCAACACAATTGCACAAATATCCATCTTCCAAACTCAATAAACCTCAAAAACGAGTGAAACGAGGAAGATATTGCGAGGTGAAACATGTGTAAATCGAGCAATATCAGCGTACTGTCAAGAACTCAAAACATTGGCCGATCAACTCACCAATGTATGTTCTACAACTGGCGATCCTCTTCTTGTATTACAGCTCATCACATGACCTACAACAGTGTCATGTCTATTATCTCCCATCGTGATCTGTTACCTTCATTTTGAAGCTCGTTCGATGTTAATTTTGGAGAGACGGGAATACAAAAACAAATTGCTACCACCAATAATACCACTCTTCTAACGGCAAAACCTCAACCCTCCAACACCAACAACTGCATGCTTATTATCCGAAAAAAATATTCGAGGACAATTGTCATTCGTTCATGAACGTGCTCGAAACTCGCATGGCCAAAATCCAAAGTGGACTTGTTCTAAGTCAAAGCCATTATGTGGATAAGATTCTTGAGAAGTTCTATTTGAATGACTCTAATATAGTTAGAACTCCTATTGAGAAGAGGCAACATCTAGCTAAGAACCGAGGTGAACCTGTTAACCATTAGAGTACTTAAGAATTATTAGTAGCTTAATGTACTAGATGAGTTGTGTAAGGATTATAGGACCCAAACAATAGAGTAATTCCAGAGAATTACCCTTCCACAATCGACAAATGAATGAACAATAATGAAAATATTAAAGAAAGCGAGATTTAACGTGGTTATATGTAATCGAATTTCGATTACTTTAATCCACGAACCAACTAGAGAGATTTTATTGATATAACTCGTGTGTGTATATATAAGGGTTACAATATGATGCTTATATAGGCCAAAAATAACAAGGAAACACCTTGGAGAACAAGAAAAACGTCAATATGGAAACTACCCGTCAGGCCGATGTGATGCCCCGTACAAAATTAACGTGTACGGATCATCAACAACAGGATCATTACAAGTTCAAACACTATATGCTATTTTAAAATAAGTTTGCATTCATAAGAAAAGGTGACGTCATAACCAATCGTCAAATGTTTAACATACGAAAACGTGCTTCTACGAATAGAAGGCAATAATAATAGTACGTGACCCAATGGTCATTACAAATTCATTGTTTCAAAAGTAACATAGTTTAAATGCAAAATAAATGTTTCATGCGAAGATATCTCTAATAAACGCAGTGGGAGTCTACGCAGCATGATAACTACAGCGGAAGCAACCAAACCTCTAAGCACCTGAGAAAACATGCGTAAAAATGTCAACACGAATGTTGGTGAGCTATAGTTTAAGTATAACAGTAATGTAAGGTAGGCCATGAGATTTCAGTGTTTCAAAACAGTATGAAAAGTATATGTTCAACTATGGGCACTTGGTAACTAACTTCACGTAATATCACCCCCTAAAAGTACACTTGGCGAGTGCGTATGTTTACAAAGTATTAAACACCTGTTAAATGCTAGTTATACTAGCCCAAGTGGGGATGTCAAACCCTATGGATCCATATCTAATATTCGCGTTCACCGGTTCAAAGACTAATGACTAAACGTTACCGAGCTAAGGGGAAAGTTTATGCCGTTGTATAACCCACACATATATAAAGTTTAAGTACTCATGCCTAGTATGTAAAGTGTAAAACACGCATGTATTCTCAGTTCCCAAAATAGTTAAAGTAAAAAGGGATGCTATAGCTCACTTTGGAAAGTAGTAAAGTCGGTACGAGATAAGTAAGCAAGTAGTTGGTCCGAAAGGTCCTCAACCTAAGTCAAAAGTTACTAAGTCAGTAAATCGTTCCCAAAGGTTTAAAAGTATGTAAATTAGGTCTTAAGTGTCATCATCATTCATCATTAATCAAAAAGGGTAAAGTAAGGTTCAATCAAGAATAGAGTTTGAAATAAAGGCTGACTTCGTTCAGTCACCACGACCTCTATACAAACTGAAATGAGGTGAGACCAGAGGTCATGGCTTCGGATATGAGTCCCCTAGTTACTGACCAATTTCCAGAACAAAACTCTTCTTCTTTTGACCATTGCGACAGTTTAAGTGCGAGTAGGTCAGAAATTTCAGCACAACGTTAAAAGGGCGTAGTGACTTTTGGAAGGCTATAAATCCTAAACCGTAACTTGGATTAAAATGAGGCCTAAATGGAAAATCATATAATCGAACCGAAATAACTAAAAATAAACTTTCCAGTAGCCCAGGTGACCTGATCAGACCCAGAAAACAGTAAGCAACGTGTTCCGGTGGGTTCTTGGTGCTTGATGCTCATCAAGGTTCTCATCCTTGATGCTTATAGCTTCAAGTGTACAACTCGTTGATGTGTTTGCATCATCCTAACCAAGGTTTAACCATCATAACACTTGTGTATGTCTAAGATATGTAGCACAACTCATTTAAGGGTTGTATGAAGGTTGATGAACCAAAGTTACATCAAGATCTTAGATCCGACACATACATGAGTTCTAGTAGTAATATTAAGCTAATAACTTGAAAGTAAACTAAATAAACAAGATCTTAAGTTGTAGAACCTAGATCTTAGTTAGATCTTGAAGATCCTAGAGTAAAAAGTCTAGATCTAGTGTTCTTAAGTTAAACCCTAAGTTATAGAACTTGGATCTTTACTTTAGTGAAACCATAAGTTATGAAACTTAGATTTTCATCTTGAAAATGTATGTAAGCTTATAAGCTCTTATTTTAGACAAAATTGGAAGACCATAAGCTATAGAAACTTAGATCCAACACAAGTGTGATGGAATTCAACATAACAACAAGTTTTTAAAGTTAACATAATCATAAAAACCAATTGTATGAAAGTTGAAGCAAGCGGAAGCATAATCTTTAAGAAAAAAAGTTTATATGTTAAACCATTTAAATTGAATCCCATGTAAATATCAAGTCATGAACATATTCTTACATATAACAATAAAGGAAGAAGATTATACCTCCTCAATGATGAATTGAGGGCTGAATTGGACAGCAGAAAATGATGATGAAGATGATGGAAAATAGCCTCTAACTTGAAGCCTCAAGTGTGTAATACCCACAAGCAATAACCCTAACACCTTTACCTTTAGTTAGGATTTGATTGACACTTAATATGAGCTTGCAAAACCAAAATTAGAACTCCATTTTGAGCTCTAAAAGGCCACGGCCTTCAGCTACTGCAGCAGAATATTTTTATGCAGTTTTTTTCAGCTTAGAATGTTTAGTTTTCTTAAGAGAAAAATGAGTCAAGGCCTTGGTTTTAGGAGAGTCTTGCATGCCTTAAGGAATATCTTGTTACTAGTAACCAAGAAAGCATGTGAATGTCACCTAGGAGTACCCAAAATTTGCAATCTATTGCCACTTAAATAACAAGTCTTATTTATATAAAACTTGTTATAACTTATATAAAACTTGTTATAAAAGTCTAAGTTATATATATAGGTTACTAGTACTTTATAAACCAATTTATAAAGTATAACACAACATAATTATTTATACTTATAAATATTTAAATTCTTAATTTATAAATTGTCCAAATAATTTATCTCAAGTGATAATATTTTAGAAACCCGATTTTCTAAAATCCAAGTGTCGCGTATTTGTTTAATGATCCAATAGATAAGATCAAATACGTTTAAGGTGTCAGTAAGCTTGTTATTGGTATGACCCGACTTGGATCATAACATATTTGCCACATTAATTAAATATATCTCTCGGGCATACGAAAAACCTTCAATCTCCCACTTGCACGAGAAACATAAGAAATTAATGCAAGTGATGGATACCACCTAACGACCGTCCATCACCCCCAATATGTTATGACTTTGTGCCATTCAATAACATCATCCCTTTCGAGTTCCCATCTCGAATATGAATAGGTGAATCTTTCATTATTTCCTTTCGTCCTAGATGTCATGTTAAATCCAAGAGACACAGAATGATCACTCTCTTCTAGATTCTACTTTATCAGGCCTTAGACATCCGACTCTCAACGAATAAGAGGGACAAATTTCATCTTGACTACATACGTCCTAAATATATACCTTGCATTATACCTGAGCTCTTCCTTATGAACTACCATATTTCAGAATAGCGAAGGAAAGAATCAAGGCACAATACATGGTAAATATCCGAACCCAATATGTATCTCAGGTCAGAGGATACAATGATATTCGCCTTTACTCAAGATTACATGTGATCAACCACAAAGGCTCCATTTAGTAGATCTTGAGGGCGGGTCTTCCAATATTTGTATCCCACAAATATCTATGAACCTTAGTAGCAACCTTGCCCCACATTCAGTCCGTGAATGTATACCAATCCAAGTTCATAATAGTCTAAACCTTACACTTGTTCCCATAAATGTAATCGAGTACAGAATTTAGAATAATTACTTATTCATGGATAAAATATGCAAAATAGGAACATGACTCAAAATAAATTAATACCATAATTATATTAATGAGTTTGAACAACTTCGTTCCGTTACAATACCTAAAACAGATCATGACCAATCACTAGAATATCGAAGCCCTAATGCACAAACATGTCCAGTATGTTTTGCTCCATGTAAGAGCTTCGTGAGAGGATCCGCTATATTAAGATCTGTGTGAACTTTACGAATACATATCTTTCCCTTTTTAACTTCATCCCTTATGTAGTTGAATCTCCGCTCAATGTGACGTGTCTTTTGGTGAGCACGAGGTTCTTTGATTTGAGCAATCACTCCCTCGTTGTCACAAAAGATCTCAAGAGGGTCCTGAATGGAAGGGACTACTCCTAAGTCGTCGATGAATTTCTTCATCCATGCAGCTTCCTAAGCTGCTAATGAGGCGGCAATGTACTCCGACTCTGTAGTGGATAATGCAACAACATCCTATTTTGAACTCTTCCAAGAGACCGCACCACCATTTAATGTGAAGACATAATCGGATTGTGATCGAGAATCTTCTCGATCAGTTTGGAAACTCGCGTCCACGTGACCTTTTACAGCGAGTTCCTCCTCACCAGATCCATATATTAGAAACATATCCTTAGTCCTCCTAAGGTATTTCAATATACTTTTAACCGCAATCCAATGACTGTTTCTTGGGTTATTCTGGTATCTACTTGTCAAGCTTAGAGCGCATGACACATCCGGTCTAGTGCATATCATTGCATACATGATTGACCCAATAGCAGATGCGTACTGGACTCTCTTCATTCTCTCTTGTTCATCTTTCGTGGTAGGGCACTGAGATGAACTGAGAAGCGTTCCTCTTTGAATAGGTACCAAACCACTCTTAGAGTTCTCCATCTTGAACCTTTTCAAGATCTTTTCAATGTATGCACTTTGATTCAAACCTATCAGTTTCTTGGATCTATCCCTGTAGATCCCAATCCCCAAAACGTATTGTGCTTCTCCAAGATCCTTAATGGAGAAGCATTTACTTAGCCAAGTTTTAACACCTTGCATTGCTGGAATATCATTTCCAAATAACAATATATCATCCACATATAGTACAAGGAATATGATAGTGCTCCCACAAGCTTTCTTATATACACAAGCTTCATCACCATTTTTAATGAAGCCAAATTTCTCGGCCTCCTCATTAAAACGATGATTCCATATTCTAGATGCTTGTTTCAATCCGTAGATTGACTTCTTTAACTTGCATACCTTTTTAGGATATTTCGGATCAACAAAACCTTCAGGCTGAACCATATAGACATCTTCCACAAGATATCCATTTAGAAAAGCGGTCTTGACATCCATTTGCCATATTTCGTAATCATAATGAGCAGCAATGGCAAATAATATCCTAATAGACTTTAGCATTGCTACAGGCGAAAAAGTTTCATCATAGTCAACCCGTTGAGTTTGAGTGAAACCTTTTGCTACAAGTCTAGCTTTATATGTATCCAAGTTTCCATATATGTCGGTTTTCATTTTGAAAAGCCATTTACAATCAACTAGCCTTGACCTAGTAGGTTGTACAACCAGTTACCAAACTTGGTTGTCATGCATGGATTGCATCTCGGCGCTCATGGCTTCCTGCCATTTATCTTTATCAATTCTTGATAAAGCATCTTGGTAGTTTGTTAGTTCGTCCAAATCAACTACATGGCAACCTTCCATGAGAAAGCCATATCTCTCAGGAGGATTACTAATCCTACCAGATCTGCGAACGTCTTGTATACTTTGATCATCCATTTGATCATTCTCAACATTTTCATGTTGAGTGCTAGAGTCAACCAATTGTGTATCATCTACTTGATCTTGAACCTCTTCAAGATCTATCTTCCTTTTACTTTCGCCTTCCATTAGGAACTTAGTTTCAAGGAATTCAGCCTTCCGAGCAACAAATACATTTTGCTCGGAAGGATCATAGAAATAGTATCCCATATCATCCTTGGGATATCCTATGAAGATACACTTCGTGGATCGAGCATTCAACTTATTAGGGACGTAACGCTTAGGGCAAGCTTCACATCCCCATACCTTTAAGTATGATAGAGATGGTGGTTTTCCAAACCACATCTCATGAGGAGTTCGTTCCACATTCTTGGTTGGGGTCATATTTAAAATACGAGCCGCGGAGTATAGACAATAACCCCAAAATGATAGAGGTAACGTGCTTCTAGCCATCATAGATCGAACCATATCCATTAGGGTTCGGTTTCTCCTTTCGGAAACTCCATTAAGTTGGGGTGTTCCAGGAGGAGTAAGTTGCGAGATAATCCCACAACCTTTAAGATGATCTTGGAAAGCATCGCTTAGGTATTCACCTCCTCTATCGGTACGAAGTACCTTGATTATCTTATTGAGTTGATTTTGTACTTCGTTTTGATATTCTTTGACTGCTTCAAAAGTTTCGTCCTTGTGTCTCAATAAGTAGACATACCCGATACGACTGAAGTCATCAATGAAAGTAATGAATTATCTTTCACCATTCCTAGTTATGGGTTTAAAGGGTCCACATACATCCGAATGTATTAATCCCAATAAGTCTTTAGCCCTTTCATAGGTCCTTTTGAAAGGTGCTTTAGTCATTTTTCCTTGTAAACAAGATTCACATACATCAAACGAGTCTAGTTCATTTGATTTCAAAAGTCCATTCTTTTGAAGTGTATGCATTCGATTCTTGTTTATGTGACCAAGGCGACAATGCCATAAGTAGGAATCACTCAAATCCCTTTTGAGTTTCTTGGTGTTTGCATAGAACATTGAGCTATTGTATGATGTGTCATCATGAACCAATTCATAAATGCCATTCAAAGGTGAAGCCTTAAAATAGAACACATTATTTAAAGAAACATGGATATCATCATTAATGAAATTAAGATTAAAACCATATTGTTTCAAACAGGATACAGAAATAATGTTTCGAGATAAATCGGGTGCATACAAAACATTTTTCAATATAAGCTCTAAACCACTTGGAAGCTTCAAAATAAAGTCTCATTGAGCTACTACTTGCACCTTAGCTCCATTTTCCATGAAGAGACTTGATGTTCCCGCTTCTTGTTTACTTCTCTTGAACCCCTGCAAAGAATTGCAAATGTGAGTTCCACATCATGTGTCTAATACCCATGTATTAGAGGAAGTAATACTAAGCTCAATGTATACCATGTATACATTACCTGAGGTTTGCCCTGCATCCCTCTTTTCCTTCAACTCCTTTAGGTAGACCGGGCAGTTTCGTTTCCAGTGACCCATTTCACCGAAACCAAAGCACGGATCTTCCTTGGGGTTTGCTTTACCGGCAACCTTTTGCTTTTTGTTCTTGTTGGTTGGGGTAACCATCTTCCCCTTTCCCTTGCCCTTGCCTTGGTAGGCGGGTTCTTTCCTCTTAGCCGTCTTTGGCTTAGAAGTGTTATTGGTTTTAGACCCGCCTTCATTGATCATGAACATGGGTGAAGCCCTTTTACCTATGCTCGCTTCGGCCGTCTTAAGCATGGCATGTAATTCACCAATGCTTTTATCCCAACCATTCATGTTATAATTTAACACGAATGTGTCAAACCTCTTTGACAATGAGTTAAGGATAAGGTCCGTGGCTAATTCATTAGACACGTTTCAATTTAGATGGTTCGCTCGATCAATTAGGCTTTTCATCTTAAGGACATAAGATGAAATGGATTGGGAGTCGTCCATCCGACATGCATGAAGCGCTCGGACCGTTTCAAAGCGCTTAACACGAGCTTGTTGAAGAAACATCTCCTTTAACTGTGTGATCATGTCATATGCACTATGATGCTCGAAGTCCTTTTGGAGTTCGGGTATCATAGTCCCAAGCATAAGGCAAGAAACTTGCAACGAATTGGTGCAATATTTCTCCCAATAAGCCATGCCTTCCGTATTATCCTCATCCGGTTGATCGGGAATGGGGTCTTCCAACATATACGCCCTATCCTCAAGTTTGAGGACAATTCTTAGATTGCGAAACCAATCCATGAAGTTCGTATGGTTGAGTTTTTCCTTTTCGAGGATTGACCTCAATGGTAGGTTGTTAAAGTTGAATGGTGCATTTAGGATGTTGTTGTTATTGGCGGCCATCTACAAAATTTAACAAAGTTACTTAAGTATTAATTTTAATTTTAACAATCAATACCCTTTAAATCCAATTGATATTCATTAAATTTTAGAATCCAACAGTAAACCAAATTTCAGTTAGGTGACCTTTATCCCGTCATTTGATTTAGCTAGGTAGTCATTATATGACAATTGCAATCCTTTTGCAACTTCTAAGTTATGGGATCATGCAATCCTTTTGCATGGCATATTTATCCCATCAACGCCTATTTGTTCCTCATGCTTCGGTGACCCTAAGTTCATGATTCTCAAATCAAGTTGTCCTACTTGTGTAAACATGTAAATTCAACATACAAGTGGTTAGGTGACCTTTATCCCACAAGTGTGCGAATTCACCTTAATCATATTAGTTTGCTCATAATAGTTAGGTGACCTTTATCCCATTATGAGTTCCCTAAATATTTTTAAGTGTCACACAAAAGGATGGAGTTTAACTTGTTAACCATGTTAATAAGGGATTTTAAGTTTTCATTATTTCTAGTTTAAGAAAACTTTTATGCCATACACCAACATGCATTTAGTGTATGGTTCTTATGAAAAACCATTTTCATGTCTTGTAATTAAGCCAATTACATGATATAAACTATTTTATATATGTGATCCTATTCATGTTCTTAATAACCGTTTATAAATGTTCTTTTGCCACTTTTAATTTAACCAATTAAATTGTCGTTTTGCATGTCGTTAATAATGTCTAATTTAATCAATTAAATTGTCATTTTATTTTTTTGTTAATTTGTGTGATTAACTTGTAGCATACAAACATACAAACCAACCACGCATACAAATTAAACATGTTCACAATCAATCCAATTTGGTAGACATTTGTTTAGCCGAAAACAAATGCCACCGGTTAAGGGTTATAACACAAAGTAGGAGATTTCAAATCTCCCACTTAATCTTGCATCTTCCTTGTCTTCATCTTGCATCTTCATTTTTACAAAAAAAAATATATCCTAATACATTTTTCTAAAAAATGAAAATACAACCTAACCTATTTTACATACCAAATATAAAATAAATTACATAACAAATGAATAAATATTACAACCTAAATTGAATGAATATTACAACCATATGAATGAATTAATATTACATACCAAATGAATAATTAATCAACCAAACAAGCATTCATCCAAACACAAGGTCATGGCTATGATTGGGAACATTAATTTATCAACAAATATGAACCAAATGGCAAACCCAAAACCACTTTTGGAACCCCCTTAAATTCAGCCATTCCATAATCCCACCCAAACCCGAACATTTTCACATTCTACTTTCATGCATGTTAATAGAATGCAAAGTTGGTGGGTTTTAAAGACCATATATAAGAAGCATATTTCATAGACTTCGGCTCTAGATACCATTAATGGAATTCAACATAACAACAAATTTTTAAAGTTAACATAATCATAAAACCAATTGTATGAAAGTTGAAGCAAGCGGAAGCATAATCTTTAAGAAAACAAGTTTATATGTTAAACCATTTAAATTGAATCCCATGTAAATATCAAGTCATGAACATATGCTTACATATAACAATAAAGGAAGAAGATTATACCTCCTCAATGATGAATTGAGGGCTGAATTAGACAGCAGAAAATGATGATGATGATGATGGAAAATAGCCTCTAACTTGAAGCCTCAAGTGTGTAATACCCACAAGCAATAACCCCAACACCTTTGCCTTTAGTTGGGATTTGATTGACACTTAATATGAGCTTGTAAAACCAAATTTAGAACTCCCTTTTGAGCTCTAAAAGGCCACGGCCTTCAGCTACTGCAGCAGAATTTTTATGCAGTTTTTTTCAGCTTAGAATGTTTAGTTTTCTTAAGAGAAAAATGAGTCAAGGCCTTGGTTTTAGGAGAGTCTTGCATGCCTTAAGGAATATCTTGTTACTAGTAACCAAGCAAGAATGTGAATGTCACCTAGGAGTCCCCAAAATCTGCATTCTATTGCCACTTAAATAACAAGTCTTATTTATATAAAACTTGTTATAACTTATATAAAACTTGTTATAAAAGTCCAAGTTATATATATAGTTTACTAGTACTTTATAAACCAATTTATAAAGTATAACACAACATAATTATTTATAATTATAAATAATTAAATCCTTAATTTATAAATTATTCAAACAATTTATCTCAAGTGATAATATTTTAGAAACCCGATTTTCTAAAATCTAAGTGTCGCGTATTTGTTTAATGATCCAATAGATAAGATCAAATACGTTTAAGGTATCAGTAAGCTTGTTATTGGTATGACCCGACTTGGATCATAACATATTAGCCACATTAATTAAATATGTCTCTCGGGCATACGAAAAACCTTCAAAGTGTATGAAGTTATAACTAGAAAGTTAAACTTCCATGTTCTTGAACTTACAAAGTTTAATTTTTAGTTTCAAGAAAAATGAGATCAAGATTAACTAGTAATACTTGACCAAATAATACATCACGAATTTAAAATACATAAAATGAAGAAATAAACTGAAGTTACAAGTGTCAAGTTCATGTTTGTTCATACTTAAGAAGATTCAAGCCAAAGCTTGGATCTTTAAGAAAATAAAACTTAAGTTTACAAAACATGAACACAAGTATGATTATAAAGCTTATGAACTTTAAATCTTTATAATACTTAAGTTTGGAACCATAAGTTATAGAAACTTAGATCCTTGTTCTTGATTTCTCATCAAACAAAGATGGAAGAAACAAGATTATATGAAGATACAAGCTAGATAACTTGATCTTTAACAACAACAAACAACAAGTAACAAAACAAGTAAGAATGATGATGCTAGTGGTGGTTTTCAAAGGAAAGAAAAGAAGAAAGAAAAGATATTATACTTACAAATTAGAGAGAAAGTTGAGAGAAAATAATATGGTGTAAGTATGTGTGTGTAAAAATGAAGTGAAGACAAGTAAATAAGTAACAAAACAAATTGAAAATGGAACTCCCTCCCCACACTAGGTGGCCGACGGTTTTGGTGTCAAAAGAAGGAAGTCAAAAGCCAACTTTCAAGTGTGGGATTGTGGTGTTTGCTAGGAAGGTGTAACAAGTTAAATGTATGGGAAAGAGGTGTAAGCATGCTTGTAACATTTGTCTCCTCATTAACTTAATTAATCTATGTTTATCTTTAAAGAGTCATTAGCATAATCATGGGCTTACTAGTGGTCCATTAAATGGTGTAGGGTAGGGTTCCAAGTCCAATAATATGAGTCCATGTAAGTATGCAACAATTAAATAAATAAAGCCCAAGTAATTAACTACTTGCATAAATTAATTAAAAATAATTAATAACAATTAATTATGTACGTAAATAATATTTGAAATATTATTCGTGAAAAGTGTGTGTCACAAAGACAAGTCGGAACATTTAAAGTCAAATACGGTAACAAGTAAATGTATAAGAATACATGTATTAAAGCGCAAGTATTAATAATAAATATTAATAAATATAAGTCGGAAAATCCAGGGTCGTTACATTACCCACCTGTTAAAGAAAATTTCGTCCCGAAATTTTAAGCTGAGGTAGATGGAGCAGTTGGGAAAAGGTGAGGATACTTCTGCATCATTTGATCCTCTCGTTCCCAGGTAAACTCGGGTCCTAGTTTGGCATTCCATCAGACTTGGACGATCGGAATCTTGTTGCGTTTCAAAGTTTTGACCTCACGGTCCATAATTTCGACAGGTTCTTCCACGAAGTGGAGTTTGTCATCAATCGTAAGTTCTTCCAGTGGTATGACAAGTTCCGGTTCAGCAAGACACTTCTTCAAATTAGATACGTGGAAGGTAGGATGAACTGAGCTCAAATGAGTCGGAAGATCCAGACGGTAAGCAACGGGTCCAACACGCTCCAAGATTTTGAAAGGACCAATGTATCGCGAGTTAAGCTTCCCAAGTTTTCCAAAATAGATCGTACCTTTCCAAGGCACGACCTTCAACATTACACGGTCACCCACGTTGAATTCGAAGTCTTTACGTTTAAGGTCGGCATAACTCTTTTGACGATCACGGGCCGTCTTGAGTATCGCTTAAATTTGGACAATCTTCTCAGTTGTTTCATGGATTAACTCGGGTCCGGTGATTTGCTTTTCGCCTACTTCGGCCCAACAAATAGGAGAACGGCATTTGCGGCCATACAACGCTTCAAAAGGTGCGGCGTTAATAGTCGAATGATAACTGTTGTTGTAAGAGAATTTGGCTAGCGGCAAATGCCTTTCCCAAGCCTTTCCGAAATCAATAACACAAGCACGCAATATGTCCTCCAAAGTCTGAATCATTCGCTCACTTTGTTCATCGGTCTGTGGGTGATACGCAGTACTCATGTCAAGACGTGTCCCCAAGGCTTCTTGCAAAGAACGCCAAAATCTAGAAGCAAAACGGGCATCTCAGTCTGAAATAATCGATAAGGGTACACCATGACGAGATACAATTTCCTTTATGTAAAGTTGAGCGAGTCTTTCCATCGTGTCCGTTTCTTTCATGGCTAAGAAGTGTGCAGATTTGGTAAGACGGTCAACGATGACCCAGATGGTATCGTATCTGCCCACCGTCTTTGGTAGTTTCGTAATGAAGTCCATCGTTATCCTTTCCCAATTTCATTGTGGGATTTACGGTTGCTGAAGTAACCCAGAGGGCCTCTGATGTTCGGCCATAACCTTCGAGCAAGTCAAACACTTCCCAACATAAGTTGCAACATCCTTCTTAAGATTAGGCCACCAATACTGTTTTTTGAGATCGTGGTACATTTTACCGGCTCCTGGATGAATTGAATATCTTGACATGTGGGCTTCGTCTAGAATGAGGCTTCGCAAATCCCCATAACTAGGCACCCAAATACTTCCGGTGAAGTAGCGGAGTCCAGTCTCCTTAACCTCAAATCGAGAGACGAGAATGTTCAAGTGTTCATGAGAAATATTCTACTCTTTGAGAGCCTTATCTTGGGCTACTCGGATATGGCTGTTGAGATTCGAATGAATGGTGATGTTCAGGGCGCGAACACGAAGAGGTACCATCCTCTCCTTTCGGCTCAAAGCATCGGCTACAACATTGGCCTTGCCAGGATGGTAATGAAGTTCACAATCATAGTCGTTCAGCGTCTCGATCCATCGTCGTTGTCTCATGTTCAGTTATTCCTGATGGAATATGTGTTGGAGGCTTTTGTGGTCGGTGAAGATAGTACTTTTTGTTCCATAAAGATAGTGTCTCAACAATTTGAGCGCAAAAACAACGGCTCCATGTTCGAGATCATGAGTAGTGTAGTTTCGCTCGTGAATCTTCAGTTGACGAGAAGCATAAGCAATGACCTTCGTTCTTTGCATCAATACGTAACCAAAACCATTTTTCGAGTCATCGCAGTATACGACGAAATCGTCACTGCTTTCAGGAAGTGATAAGACAGGTGCGGTGGTCAATTTCTGCTTTAAGGTTTGTAATGCTGATTCTTGTTAGGGTTCCCAAACGAACTTCTTCCCTTTGTGAGTCAGCGCGGTCAAAGGACGCGCAATCATAGAGGAACCTTCAATAAATCTTCGGTAGTAACTGGCGAGACCTAAAAATTGGTGGATATGAGTCAGAGTAGTGGGGGTTTCCCACTTGCTGATAGCTTCAATCTTTGTGGGATCAACTTTGATACCTTGATCGCTCACAATATGACCCAGGAATTGGACTTCCTTCAACCAAAACTCACACTTGGAGAATTTGTCATAAAGTTGCTCTTGTCTCAAGAGTTCTAACACTAGTCGAAGATGTTGCTCATGTTCTTCTTCGCTTTTGGAGTAGATGAGGATATCATCTATGAAGACGATAACGAACTTATCCAGGTATGGCTTGCATACACGATTCATGAGATCCATAAACACGGCAGGTGCGTTGGTTGAACCGAATGGCATCACGAGAAACTTATAGTGACCATAACAGGTTCTGAACGCAGTTTTCATCACATCACTCTCCTTCACCCTCAACTGGTGATAACCAGATCGTAAATTGATCTTAGAGTAAACGCTTGATCCTTGCAGCTGATCGAAGAGATCGTCAATTCAGGGAAGGGGATACCGATTCTTGATCGTCAACTTGTTCAGCTCACGATAATCGATACACATGCGGAAAGATCTGTCCTTCTTCTTCACAAATAAAACAGGTGCGCCCCAAGGCGATGAACTTGGTTGGATAAATCCACGATCTAACAGTTCTTGTAGTTGGCTCTGTAACTCTTGCATTTGGAAAGGTGCGAGTCGATAAGGTGCGCGAGCTACAGATGCAGCTCCTGGCACTAAATCGATCCGAAACTCCACTGCTCTCGTTAGCGGTAATCCAGGAAATTCTTCTGGAAAGACATCAGGAAATTCGTTCACAATTCGTACATCATCCACGCTCTTCACCTCGGTTTCTAATGTTTTCACATGTGCTAAAATAGCAAGACGTCCTTTCTTCATGATCTTTTGTGCTTTCATGCAAATAATGAGGTTCAGCTTTGAGTTACATCTTTCTCCGTAAATAATCAGTGGCTCACCATCTCCGTGTGGTATACAAATAGCTTTATCTCCACAGATAATGTCGGCCCTTACCTTGGTCAACCAGTCCATACCGACAATCACGTCAAAACTTCCCAATTTGATGGGTATCAAGTCAATCTCGAAATCCACACCAGCTATGTTGATAATACCTCCTCGGATAATTTGGTCAACTTTCTCAAGTTTTCCATTGGCTACCTCAACAAGCATACTCTCCTTTAAAGGAACTAACGACCAATTTATCTTAGAGCAAAAGTGCCTACATACATAACTCCTATCGGCACCAGTATCAAATAGGACAGAAGCTAAAAGATTGTTGGTAGTGAATATACATGTAACCAAGTCGGGGTTCTCATGGGCATCCCTTGCGTTTATGTTGAAAGCTCTTCCACACGCTGGCCCGCCGTCCTTTCTCTTGTTGGGACATTCATTCCTGAAGTGGCCCTGTTGTCCACACTCATAGCATTTCCTTGGTCCAGTAGGGTTTATCTTCACAATTAGGGTGGTGATCTTGCAGTCTTTGCCAATATTCCCAGTCCTTTTACACTTTTCACAGACTACGTTGCAATACCCGGTGTGATGCTTGTAGCATCTCTTGCACTACGGGAGACTACCTTGTAGTTAGGGTTTGAGCTAGGGTTCTGTTTGGAGTTGTTTCCCTTGAAACTTTCATGCCTCTTAGCTGGGTTTTGATCAAAGACCCTTCCCTTGTTGCTGTCCCACTTACGTTTCTCATTACTGGTTCCCGATTCAGATTTTCCCTTTTCTGGTTCTTTGCTAGTAATTTGGTTCATCAGGGTGTGTGCCATGTGCATAGCTTCCAGGACATTAGCTGGTTTTGAAGAGGTGACATTTCCCTGAATGGACTTGGGAAGTCCCCACAAATACCGTTCCATTTGCTTAAATTCCGGGGTAACCATCGTGGGACACATCAAAGCCAGTTCCAAGTACCTTCGGTTATAACCGTTAAGATCGGTTCCCACAACCTTCAACTCCCAAAACTCAGCTTCCATTTTCTGAATCTCCGTTCTGGGGCAGTACTCCTCGATCATAGCCCCCTTAAATTCCTCCCACGGCATATCATAAGCCTCGTCAATACCCTTAGCCTGAGCAAGTTTGTTCCACCAGGTTAAAGTGCCTTCCGACAGTGTATAGGAGGCATACTTAGTTTTGTTCATTTCTGAATAGTTGCTCACACGGAACACAGCTTCCAATTTCTCAAACCACCTCGTTAGTCCAACCGGCCCCTCTGTACCACTGAAATTGTGGGGCTTACAGCTTTGAAATTCCTTATAGGTACACCCGTTATGATTGTGCTGGTTAACAGGTGGAGCTTGGGGGTTGACATTCGTAATTGCAGCGACTATTCGTTCAGTTATCATTTCCTCAATCTGTGCTGCTGTGGGCGTTGATCTTCCGTTTGCCATTGATCTTCGAAACAGAAATTTTGACTTAAGTCAAAATTCCAGCATTCAATAAATAATAATACGGTATATGGTAACCAACATGGAATCAACACATCGCATGCTAATTAAGTAATGCAACTAGATACAAATACCACAAAATCATCATATAGTAACGTAAATAGAACACCGTACAGAAATTAAACAATACAACGTTCCATTCATTAATAAGAAAGTGACATACATCCGCATACAGTTCGTACAATACATTAGCAAAACATGAAACTACAAACGGGATTACATATTGAAATCTAATATAATAGCCCTAGGGTGACGGTGGGTAAAGGATGTCTAGTATGTGGGATACCTGGTCCTCGAGCTCAGTTACCCGAGCACGGAGGGCATGTACTTCCCTCGTCATGTTCCTCGACGACGGGGGAGGTTGGTGGGGCAGGCAGTGTCGGTGGTGCTGGTGGAGCTGGTGGTACAGACGGTCCAGCACCAGAAGTAGATGCTGCATAACAGGAAGCCTTACGCACGAATGGATTGGCAGGGTAAGGCACAACCCGCTTGCGGGCGGTGACCCTAACCCTCAGTCCATGTGCGTTAATGAACGATATACCTCCGTTAAACCCCAGAATAACAGTACCATCGATACGATACCACTTCTTCGGTGGGGTAGAGGGTGGCTGCACGGGCGTCTCCTCAAGGTCCTCATCAGAATCCTCATTGGAATCATCCTCGCTGAAGTCATCGGATGATGAGTCGTCTGAACTATCTGAGGGTGGATCTGCTCGACCGGTGGTCATCAGTCGGTATCTACAAGGTGATATCGGTACGACACGTCCATCAGGAAGGCGTCTAGCCCAATGTCCATGATCATTCCGGAAAGGACTGTCCCCATTTTCCACAGGAATCACAGCACCACCGGAATGGTGTTGTGGCTCCGGGAGTCCTCGGTTAGGTGGAGCTGGAATCTCCTCTGGCCCCTCGTCTCCGTCGGAGATGATCATCAGGTCAGGTGCGTGGCTACTGCCCCCAGAGGGTGAATCATCAGAGTCACTGGAAGGTAGCGATGACGGGATCTGTGAGTCGGTAGCACTAGCAGGCGGGGTGGCAGGTGAATCTAAGTCGCTGTCCAAGCCAATGATGATGGGTGGGATATCCGACATCTGAACAAGGAAAAATAACTTTTTCCATGTCAGTAAGTCATATAGCAAGCACGTATTAGGCAAAGTATCTACGACAGTCTAGATCATTTATAGCAGTAAGTAGCATGGCAATAATGACAAATATCATGCAATCGAAAGCATATAGTAGCATGCAGTAGTGAAAACAAGTAGCAGTATATGGCATATAGCAGTAAAAGTAAGCAGTAGCATGCAGCAAGTTCCACTGAAACAAGTAAACTAGCAAGTTGTAGATTAGTCCTATTAGTGAATCCTACTCGGTCCGGTCTAGACTCACTAATGCAACCTAATTCCCTACAACCAATGCTCTGATACCAAATGTGATGCCCCGTACAAAATTAACGTGTACGGATCATCAACAACAGGATCATTACAAGGTCAAACACTATATGCTGTTTTAAAATAAGTTTGCATTCATAAGAAAAGGTGACGTCATAACCAATCGTCAAATGTTTAACATACGAAAATGTGCTTCTACGAATAGAAGGCAATAATAATAGTACGTGACCCAATGGTCATTACAAATTCATTGTTTCAAAAGTAACATAGTTTGAATGCAAAATAAATTTTTCATGCGAAGACATCTCTAATAAACGCAGCTGGAGTCTACGCAGCATGACAACTACAGCAGAAGCAATCAAACCTCTAAGCACCTGAGAAAACATGTTTAAAAATGTCAACACGAATGTTGGTGAGCTATAGTTTAAGTATAACAGTAATGTAAGGTAGGCCACGAGATTGCAGTGTTTCAAAACAGTATGAAAAGTATATGTTCAACTGTGGGCACTTGTTAACTAACTTAACGTAATATCACCCCCTAAAATTTTAGCACAACGTTAAAAGGGCGTAGTGACCTTCGGAAGGCTATAAATCCTAAACCGTAACTCAGATTATGACGAGGCCTAAACGGAAAATCATCTACTCGAACCGAAATAATTGAAAATCAACTTTCTAGTAGCCTAGGTTGTAGTGACCTGAACTTTTCCATGTTTATATATATTAAATGAAATTGTTATTTACATGATTAAGTGTTTCCAACACATTAAGCAATCAAACTTGTTAAGACTTGATTAATTGAAATAGGTTTCATATAGACAATTGACCACCCAAGTTGACCGGTGATTCACGAACGTTAAAACTTGTAAAAACTATATGATGACATATATATGATTATATATATAGTTAACATGATATTATGATAAGTAAGTCTCTCATTAGGTATTTTAATAATGAGTTATATACATAAAATTGAGTTTATTGAATTAAGAAACTCGAAACGATATATATAACGATTATCGTTATAACAACGTCTTACTAAATACATATGAATCATATTAAGATATTGTTATACTATGTTTAATCATTATAAATGATAAGTAAACATGTCATTAAGTGTATTAACAATGAACTACATATGTAAAAACAAGACTACTAACTTAATGATTTCGAAACGAGACATATATGTAACGATTATCGTTGTAACAACATTTAACTGTATATATATATCATACTAAGATATATTAATATATCATAATATCATGATAATGTAATAATTTAACATCTCATTAGATATAATAAACATTGGGTTAAAAACATTTAACATGATCGTTAACTTAAAGGTTTCAAATCAACATTTACATGTAATGACTAACGATGACTTAACGACTCAGTTAAAATGTATATACATATAGTGTTTTAATATGTATTCATACACTTTTGAAAGACTTCAAGATACTTATCAAAATACTTCTACTTAACAAAAATGCTTACAATTACATCCTCGTTCAGTTTCATCAACAATTCTACTCGTATGCACCCGTATTCGTACTCGTACAATACACAGCTTTTAGATGTATGTACTATTGATATATACACTCCAATGATCAGCTCTTAGCAGCCCATGTGAGTCAACTAACACATGTGGGAACCATCATTTGGCAACTAGCATGAAATATCTCATAAAATTTCAAAAATAATAGTAATCATTCATGACTTATTTACATGTAAACAAAATTACACATCCTTTATATCTAATCCATATACCAATGACCAAAAACACCTACAAACACTTTAATTTTTCAATTTTATTCATCTAATTGATCTCTCTCAAGTGCTATATTCAAGTTCTAAGTGTTCTTCATAAATTCTATAAGTTCTAGTTTCATAAAATCAAGAATACTTCTAAGTTTGCTAGCTTACTTCCAATCTTGTAAAGTGATCATCCAACCTCAAAAAATCTTTCTTATTTACAGTAAGATATCTTTATAATACAAGGTAATACTCATATTCAAACTTTTATTCAATTTCTATAACTATAACAATCTTATTTCGAGTGGAAATCTTACTTGAACTTGTTTTCGTGTCATGATTCTGCTTCAAGAACTTTCAAGCCATCCAAGGATCCTTTGAAGCTAGATCTATTTTTCTCATTTCTAGTAGGTTTATCCACAAAACCTGAGGTAGTAATGATGTTCATAACATCATTCGATTCATATATATAAAACTACCTTATTCGAAGGTGTAAACTTGAAATTACTAGAACATAGTTTAGTTAATTCTAAACTTGTTCGCAAACAAAAGTTAATCCTTCTAACTTGACTTTTAAAATCAACTAAACACATGTTCTATATCTATATTATATGCTAACTTAATGATTTAAAACCTGGAAACACGAAAAACACTGTAAAACCGGACATACGCCGTCGTAGTAACACCGCGGGCTGTTTTGGGTTTGATAATTAAAAACTATGATAAACTTTGATTTAAAAGTTGTTCTTCTGGGAAAATGATTTTTCTTATGAACATGAAACTATATCCAAAAATCATGGTTAAACTCAAAGTGGAAGTATGTTTTTCAAAATGGTCATCAAGACGTCGTTCTTTCGACTGAAATGACTACCTCTTACAAAAACGACTTGTAACTTATATTTCCGACTATAAACCTATAATTTTTCTGTTTAGATTCATAAAATAGAGTTCAATATGAAACCATAGCAATTTGATTCACTCAAAACGGATTTAAAACGAAGAAGTTATGGGTAAAACAAGATTGGATATTTTTTGATTGTTGTAGCTACGGGAAATATTGTAACAATTCTATACAAATCATATCCTAGCTAACTTATATTGTATTATACATGTATTCTAATATATTATGTAATCTTGGGATACCATAGACACGTATGAAAATGTTTTGACATATCATATCGACCCATATATATATATTATTTGGAACAACCATAGACACTCTATATGCAGTAATGTTGGAGTTAGCTATACACGGTTGAGGTTGATTCCAAAAATATATAGACTTTGAGTTGTGATCTAGCCTGAGACATATATACACTGGGTCGTGGATTGATTCAAGATAATATATATCAATTTATTTCTGTACATTTAACTATGGACAACTAGTTGTAGGTTACTAACGAGGACAGCTGACTTAATAAACTTAAAACATCAAAATATATTAAAAGTGTTGTAAATATATTTTGAACATACTTTGATATATATATGTAACTACCCGGATTTTTCCGATCGTTTTATACATATGAGATTAATATTTACATAAATTAAACATTACCAACATGATAAGAAATCCAAATTGTTGAGTCTTGTGTTTTTAAAAAGAATTTTACAAAACGTTTGACCGTCCAATTTGACCGATGATATCACGAACTATATAACATACGATAATTATACGATTGTGTACATATACGTATTTATACATATTTAACATGACCTAAGAATGGTTTAACATATCATTGTGTACTAATAACAATGAGTTATAAGTATACTTTGAGACTACTAACTAAAGTTTTCAAAACGGTAACTATACGTAACGTTCTTTGATATATATACCTATAACCTATAATGCTTATACAAGTATCGTATAAATACGTATTTAATTACTTTTAAAGGGCTTAAATACATAAAACAATATAAGTATATTCACAAAAGATAGTTATATTTGAATTCTCGTTCCGTTTCCTCAAGATTTTTACACGTATACCTAGGGTATATGTAACCGTATTGTATGCAGCTTCTAGATGTATTTACTATTGGTATATACACCTTTAATCATTCATTCTTAGCAGCCATCTTAGTGTCAAAAACATGTGGAACCATTATTTATCAACTTGTATGACTAATGAGCTAAAAAACAAACTTAAGGATTTTTTTTTCTATATAACAAGTAAATTTGTTTTTATGATTTCACCCCTTTTTCCATTCCATTTTCTCATACTTACACTCCAAATTCTCTCTCAAAATACTCCTAACATCATACTTGATCATCTCCAAGCATTTTCACCATCTTTTAGCTTCATAATCAAGGTAAAATTATGTTTAAACTTTGATTCAATTCATGTAAGTTATTTATCTTAAATCAAGATATAAACTTACTTACAACCTTTGTTTCTTTTCATGATTTCACTTCTTAATATTCCAAGTCATCAAGAACAAGTTCATATCTTGTTTATTCAGTAACTTTCATCATCATACTTGAGGTATAACCTTGGTTCATCATCTTGTTCAATTCATATATGACTATCTTACTACGAATATATATAACAACAAGAACATAGTTTGAATGATTTCAAACTTGTTCTCAAACTAAATAGATCCTTCTAACTTGACTTTTAAAACACTTTAAGACCTGTAATATATCATAATGATATGCTAACTTAACAAGATACAACTTGATTTTACAAAGAACACCTTAAAACTGAATCTACGTCGTCGGAGTGCAACCGGTGGCTGTTTTGGGTTGGATAATTAAAAACCATCTTAAACTTTGAATTGGAAGTTTATATTCTGGAAAAATGATATTTCTTATGAATATGTTAATATATAAAAATCTCATAATGTAACTCAAAGTGTAAGAATTTTTGTAAAAATGATCATCTAGATGTTGTTTTTACAACGAAAATGATCACTTTCATAAGATTCACCAAAGTTTGACCAATAACCTGTGATTTTGAATGCAAACTAAGGTATTTACAGTTCATATTCATAAATAATGACTCGATCCAAGGAAGTGGCAAGTTGAACCAACAAAAACGGAGTTATATTGAAGAAACTACGGCTAAAACAAAATTGGGTATCTGAAGCTAGTTTAGCTACGAAATTAATTGGAGTAAAACTAAACTAATCATATCTTTGCTAATTAATATGATATTTCATATATATTTACTCATGATTTAATTCTACATATTTCAGGACCACCAGTAAATAACACGAGAAGATTAATCATAAGACCTCATGATTGTACGCAACACGTCATTTGACAACACGGTACTTTATGTATGCAACACGTCATTTGACAACATGGTACCATGGGTCGAGATTAATTCCGATCAATGCGAATACGATGGGGTCTTTATTTATTTTATTGAACAACTAATTGTGGACCACTAATATCGGACTGCTAACTACGGACAATTAGATATTAAAAGTATTATAAGTATACATGTAACGATTATTTGAAAAGAAAACATGTTGATATATTATATATGGTTAGGTTCGTGATATCTATCGGAGACCAAGTCATATATCTTCAATACAAAAGTGAGTATATAGTCCCACTTTTAAACTCTAAATATTTCGGGATGAGAATACATGCATTTTATGATTTACGTTATGGACACAAGTGATAAAAAATATATATATTCTACGTTGAGGTGTACTACTGGCATACTTCCCTGTAACTTGGTAACTACTATTTACATGCGGTATTGTAAACGCGAATCATGTTGATAGATCTATCGGTCCTGACAACCCCAACCGGACTGGACGACCAGTATTTAACGGTTGCACAGTACTTCGTTTCGGTAACTATACTTGGTACGGTGTTGTGAGATTTCATAATAAAGGGAATATGCGACGTTGATTAAATGTTAAGTATGGTTATCAAGTGCTCAACCACTTAGAATATTTTTATTAAAACGTTTGTGTATATGAAATCTTGTGGTCTATATTTATAACGCTGCTAGCATTAAAACTATATCTCACCAACTTTATGTTGACGTTTTAAGCATGTTTATTCTCAGGTGATAATTAAAAGCTTCCGCTGCATTATGCCGAATTTAAGCAAGATTTGGAGTATGCATATTTGTGTCAAAAATAAAACTGCATATCGGGAGATTTGTAATGTGAAATATGTTGGAAATCGTATTGTTATTATCAAATGTAAGGTTTGTAAAACTAAGATTATCACTAAACGATAATCATTATTATACTGTAATGACCCGGACTTTTACGATTGATCTATACTTATAAGATTAATATTTACATAAATTAAACCTTACCAACATGATAAGCAATCCAAATTGTTGAGATTTAGGTTTTTGAAAAGAGTTTTACACAACGTTTGACCGTCTAGTTTGACCGATGATATCACGAACTATATAATATATGATAATTATACGTTTGTGTATATATATGTATATATACATATTTAACATGATCTAAGGATGTTTTAATATCTCATTTTGTATTAATAACAATAAGTTATAAGTATATTTTGAAACTACTAATTTAAGTTTTCAAAACAATAACCATACGTAACGTTATTTGACATAAATACTTATGACCTATAATGTTTATACATATATCGTATATGTAATGTATTTAATCACTTTTTAAGGACTTAAATACATAAAAAAATATAAGTGTATTCACAAAAGATAGCTATATTTGAATCTTCGTTCTGTTTTCACAAGATTTCTATACGTATATCTAGAGTATATGTACTCGTATCATACCTAACTTCTATACGTATTTACTATTGGTATATACACATCAAATCACTACCTAACTAGCCCTTGTTACTGCCCTAAGGTAGAGGTAATTACTTTTGTAAGATAGTATGACTAATTACACAAAATAACAACCTAAAATCTTGTCTTGGTTCCCCTTGATTCACGTTTTTAAGAGATAGGGGGGATCATCATTTTGATTCATTTTTACCTCAAATATCTAGCTAAATACACACACACTTATGAACCCTAAACACCTTAACCATCTCAGCCCACCACCATGAAGATCTAGCTTCAAAAACATCACTTAATCACCATAAGAAAACCCTTACAAAAACACTTCAAGAATCCTTCCAAGAACACAAGTTTACTTCCAATCTTTCATCCAACTCCACCACTCTTTTGATTCTAGGTTTTTACTTCTCTTTTACAGCAACCTTGTCCAAGTAACTTGAGGTAGTAACTTTGTTCATAACCTTATTCGATTCATATATATATAGCTATCTTATTTTATGGTATACAATTTTAACAACAAGAACATAGTTTGAATGATTTCAAACTTGTTTGCAAACTAAATAGATCCTTCTAACTTAACTTTTAAAATACTTCAATACCTGTAATATATCATAAATATATGCTAATTTAACAAGGTATAACTTGGTTTTTCAAAGAACACCTTAAAAACTGAATTTACGACGTCGGAGTACAACCGGGGGCTGTTTTGGGTTGGATAATTAAAAACTATTTTGAACTTTGAATTGGAGGCTTATTTTCTGGAAAATTGATATTTACTATGAATATGTTAACACATAAAAATTTCATGATTTAACTCAAAGTATAAGTATTTTTAGAAAAATAATCATTTAAGGTTGTTTACATGATGGAAAATGATCAACTTCATGAGTTTCACTAAAGTTTGACCTATGACCTGTGATTTCGAATACAAACTAAGGTATTTACAATTCATATTCTTAAATAAGGACTCGATCCAAGGAAGTGGCAAGTTGAACCAACGAAAACGGAGTTGTAACGAAGAAACTATGACTAAAACAAGATCGGATATCCAAAACTAGTTTAGCCACGAAAATAATTGGAGAAAAATTAAATAAATCACATCTTTCTAAAATAACATGATATTTTATATATATGTACTCATAATTTAATTTTATATATTTCAGGATCACCCGTAAACAATACGAGAAGATTAATCATAAGATTCCATGATTGTACGCAATACGTCTTCTAGACAATATAGGTACCATGGGTCAAGATTAATCCCGACCAATAAAAATACGATGGGGGTTTTATTTATTTCGATAGGGGTTTTATTTATTTATTAAACACCTAAATATGAACCACTAAAATTGAATTGCTAACTACGGACTAAGAAGACATTAAAAGTATTATAAGTATATATACGTGACGATTGTTTAAAATGAAAATATATTGATATATTATATATGGATAGGTTCGTGATATCAACCGGAGACCAAGTCAAAATATATATATCTTCAAGGCAAAAGTGAGTATATAGTCCCACTTTTAAACTCTAAATATTTCGGGATGAGAATACATGTATTTTATGTTTTACGATATGGACACAAGTAACTGAAAAATATATTCTACGTTGAGTTGTACCACTGGCATACTTCCCTGTAGCTTGGTAACTACTATTTATAGCGGTATTGTAAACGCGAATCCTGTTGATAGATCTATCGGGCCTAACAACCCCAACCGGACTGGACGACCAGTATTCAACGGTTGCACAGTACTTCGTTTCGTGACTACACTTGGTACGGTGTAGTAAGATTTCATAATAAAGGGAATATGCGACGTGATTAAATGTTAAGTATGGTTACCAAGTGCTCAACCACTTAGAATATTTTTATTAAAATGTTTATATATGAAATCTTGTGGTCTATATATATATATATTGCTGCCGGCATTAAACCTATATCTCACCAACTTTATGTTGACGTTTTAAGCATGTTTATTCTCAGGTGATAACTAAAAGCTTCCGCTGCAACATGTTGAATTTAAGCAAGATCTTGAGTATGCATATTTGTGTCAAAAATAAAACTGCATATCGGAGGATTTGTAATGTAAAATATGTTGGAGGTCGTATTGTTATTATCACGTGTAAAGTTTGTAAGTCTAAGATTATCGCTAAACGATAATCCTTATTAAGTTGTTTAAACCTTGTATTTGTAATAAAAGCTATGGTTTGTATTGTAAAAACAAATGCAGTTTTTGAAAAATGTCGCATATAGAGGTCAATACCTCGCGATGAAATCATATGTTATTGTATTCGTCCTTATGGTTAAGGTCGGGTTTTGACATGTGGTATCAGAGCGGTGGTCTTAGCGAACCAGGTTTGCATTAGTGTGTCTAACTGATAAGTCGTTAGGATACATTAGTAAGTCTGGACTTTGACCGGGTCTGATTTAAAAACCATTGCTTATCATTGTTGGTTAAAATTTATATGTAAATATTATGTAGTACTAATGGGTTAGTTGTTGTGTGATAGATGTCGGGCTCAAAACTTGTCATCACATTCAGCGACTCCGAACCAGAATCTTCAGATGGTGTTCCAGTCATTAACCTATCCGATGACGAAAATAATATCTTTGGGGAAGACTCACAAATTCCGGATGAACCGACTATAGAGAACCCGGAAAGTGAACCCGAGGAGGAAAGTGAACCCGAGGAGGAAAGTAAACCCGAGGAAGAAATACAGGAAATTACAAAAGACAAGTTCGAACTAAGAAAGAAACGAAAGGCTAATGAATTAGAAAATTCAAATCCCGAGTTTAGTGAGGATGATGTGGCACCAACTCCACTAGACACTACCACCCCTATTCCCGCTATTCCTATTCGTTCTATCCCGGCATCCAGTTCTTCAGCCCCACAGCCAAAATATAGGGAGACACCGCCAAAATATAGGCAGACAGCCAGGATAAGCGTTAAGCGATTCTTTGAACCTAAACGTCCTAGAAAATAGACCAAACGATGCGCTGCCGTATTAAACCATGGGATCATATAATGTTTTGTATAATATTATTAGTGTGGTTTGCTTAATGTTCGATGTAAGATAAGCATATGTAAAATAGTGAAGTATGAAATGCAATAATTTTCCATGGTTAAGAATTATTTAGATGGTAGTAATTGGTTCTGTACTAAGCTATTAAGTATGGACATTAACGGGTAGGTACTACCCTAGATATAATTATAAAACGCTAATAAGAAGAAAAGGCTTTTATAATAATACCTGGTTCATATTATTAATAAGCTATAATGTACTGTAAATATACACTACATCTATAATATTCCATGTGAATAATTATTTTCTTTTCATTCTTATAGAAGAATATGGCGCGATTGAATCGAATGACGGAACAAGAAGTCGAGGAATTCATCAACCAGTGAGTGAACGACAGAATGTTATGGGTCGAGGCTGCAAGAGCTGCTGCAGTTAACCCAAATCCTCGTGTAGGATGCACCTACAAAACTTTTCAAGCTTGCAAGCCCTCATCATTCAGTGGAACAGAAGGACCGATCGGTTTAACCCGGTGGATAGAAAAGATGGAGACTGTGTTTAAAATCAGTGGTTGTGTTGAAAAGGACATGACCAAGTATGCATCGTGCACTTTACAAGATAGTGCACTCACGTGGTGGAAAAATTATGTGAAGGCTGTAGGAGGAGATGTAGCTTATGATACTCCATGGGAAGAATTCAAAATAATGTTAATCAACGAGTATTGTCCAAGGAACGAGGTTAGGAATTTGGAAGATGAATTACGAAGCCTGAAGGTTGTTGGTACTGAAATCACCAACTACAATCAGCGATTCATGGAATTAGTTTTGCTATGTCCTGAATTGGTTCCAACCGAAGAACGGAAGATTGAAATGTACAAAGATGGTTTGCCCAAAAAGGTCAAGGCAAATGTTACAGCATCGAAACCTAAGACAATTCATGAAGCTATAACCATGGAAAACGAGCTAATGGATCAGGTCATCATGGATAAGAAAGTATCCAATACTGATGTGAAGGTATCAGGTAACAAAAGAAAGTGGAATGGAAATTATGATCGAGGTAACCAACAACAATCTTTTAGGAAACAAGAAATCACGCAAGGTGCGGGTAGTGGTTTAAGCTTTGGTTACAAAGGACAAAATCCTTTATGTAACCGATGCCACAAACATCACTCTGGCTACTGTAATGTGGTATGCAACAAATGTAATCGAAAGGGTCATCTTGCTGAAGATTGTAGGGCTCTCGTTACAAATACAAATGGTACCAAGACTCCTGCCACCAATGCAAATAGAACTGCTTTGGCTACCATTACTTGTTATGGGTGTGGAAAACAAGGTCACTATAAGAGCCAGTGCCCGAATCCTGAGAAGAATATCAGACCTGCACGTGGGAGAGCATTTATTATTAATGCTAGAGAGGCATGTGAAGACCCGGAGCTTGTTACGGGTACGTTTACCATTAATAACTTATCAGCATCTATTATATTTGATACTGGTGCCGATAGAAGTTACGTGTGTAGAAATTTTTACACTAAATTGAATTGTTCATCATTACCTCTAGATGCTAAGTACATGATTGAGTTAGCTAATGGTAAACTAATTAAAGCCGATAAAATTTGTCGTGATTGTAAAATAAATTTAGCCGGGGAAACGTTTAAAATTGACTTGATACCCGTAGAATTAGGAAGTTTTGATGTAATAGTCGGCATGGACTGGATGTCCAAAGTAGGAGCTGAAGTTGTGTGTGCCAAGAAGGCAATTCGCATTCCTTGTAAGGATAAAATGCCGGTGATGATTTATGGAGAGAAGGATAACTCAAAACTAAAACTCATTAGCTGTTTGAAAGCCAAAAAGTGTTTAGAAAAGGGATGTTATGCTATTCTAGCACATGTTAATAAAGTCGAAAAGAAAGAAAAAGAGAAGTGCATCAACGACGTGCCTGTGGCAAGAGATTTTCCTGAAATTTTTCCGGAAGAGTTGCCGGGATTACCTCCATTTAGATCTGTAGAATTTCAAATAGATTTAGTACCAGGAGCTGCACCAGTTGCCCGTGCTCCATATAGACTTGCACCGTCCGAGTTAAAAGAACTTCAGAGTCAGTTAAAAGAATTACTGGATCGTGGATTCATACGACCAAGTACTTCACCGTGGGGAGCTCCGATTCTATTTGTTAAAAAGAAAGATGGATCTTTTAGGATGTGTATAGATTATCGTGAATTAAATAAGTTAACTATCAAAAATCGGTATCCACTACCGAGAATTGACGACTTATTTGATCAACTGCAAGGATCATGTGTGTACTCAAAAATTGACCTAAGATCGGGCTATCATCAATTACGTGTCAAAGAAGAAGATATACCGAAAACTGCTTTTCGAACACGTTACGGTCAATATGAATTTTTGGTCATGCCGTTTGGATTGACGAATGCGCCAGCTGTATTCATGGACCTCATGAATCGAGTTTGTAGTCCATATTTAGATAAGTTTGTTATTGTTTTCATTGATGACATTCTTATCTATTCCAAGAGTGAGCAAGAGCATGAGCAGCATTTAAGGTTAATATTAGAGTTGTTGAGAAAAGAACAGCTATACGCTAAATTTTCTAAGTGTGCTTTCTGGTTGAAAGAAGTGCAATTTCTTGGTCACGTTGTTAGTAGCAAAGGAATTCAGGTTGATCCAGCTAAAATTGAGGCCATTGAAAAATGGGAGACTCCTAAAACACCAATGCAGATACGCCAATTTTTGGGTTTAGCCGGTTATTATAGAAGGTTTATTCAAGATTTTTCCCAAATAGCTAAGCCGTTGACAGCATTAACGCAAAAAGGGAAGAAATACGAATGGACCTCGGAGCAGGAGAACGCATTTTAATTACTGAAGAAGAAGTTAACTACGGCGCCTATTTTATCGTTACCTGAAGGGAACGATGATTTTGAAATATATTGTGACGCTTCGCGACAAGGTTTTGGTTGTGTTCTTATGCAACGAAAGAAAGTTATTGCATACGCATCCTGACAATTGAAGATTCACGAGCGGAATTATACGACGCATGATCTAGAACTGGGAGCAGTCGTGTTTGCGTTGAAGATATGGAGACACTACTTATATGGGGTTAGATGCACTGTGTTTACTGATCATAAAAGTCTTCAACATATTTTCGATCAGAAACAGCTGAACATGAGGCAACGTAGGTGGGTCGAGCTGATAAACGACTACGATTGTGAGATTCGCTATCATCCCGGGAAAGCGAATGTAGTGGCCGACGCTTTAAGCAGAAAGGAACGAGAACCAATTCGAGTACGAGCAATGAACATAAAATTCGCATGAATCTCAATTCACAAATCAAAGAGGCTCAACGAGAAGCTCTTACTAAAGAAAACATAGGAAATGAAATAATGAAGAAGTATGGGAAACAACTCATTATGCGGGAAGATGGAATTCGATATTTTGCAAACCGTATTTGGGTACCAAAGTTGGGTGGATTAAGGAAGTTAATATTGAATGAGGCACATAAGACAAGATACTCGATACATCCTGGAGTTGGAAAGATGTATCAAGATCTTAAGAAGCATTATTGGTGGCCTAATTTGAAGACAGACGTTGCAACATATGTTGGGGAATGTTTAACTTGTTCCAAAGTCAAAGCAGAACACCAGAAGCCTTCAGGATTACTTCAACAACCAGAAATCCCAGAATGGAAATGGGATGGTATTACCATGGATTTCATCACAAAATTACCTAAGACTGCCTGGGGTTATGACTCCATTTGGGTAATAGTTGATCGTCTCACCAAATCTGCACATTTCTTGCCTATAAAGGAAACGGATAGAATAGAGAAACTATTACGATTATGCATAAAGGAAATTGTTTCAAGGCATGGAATACCTATTTCCATTATATCCGATCGTGATAGTAGATTTACATCAAAGTTCTGGCAATCACTACAGGAGGCCCTAGGAACTCGTTTGGATATGAGTACCGCATATCATCCGCAAACTGACGGGCAGAGTGAAAGAACAATTCAGACTCTTGAAGACATGCTTAGGGCATGTGTGATCGATTTTGGAAACGGATGGGATAAATATCTACCATTAGCAGAATTCTCGTATAATAATAGTTATCATGCGAGCATTAAAGCTGCACCATTCGAAGCACTGTATGGAAGGAAGTGTAGATCCCCTATCTATTGGAACGAAGTAGGAGATCGACAATAAACTGGACCCGAGATCATCCATGAAACTACTGAGAAGATAGTGCAAATCAAGGAGAAATTGAAAACAGCCCGTAGTCGCCAAATGAGCTACGCCGATGTCCGAAGGAAACCATTAGAGTTTCAGATCGGTGACATGGTTATGTTAAAGGTGTCACCTTGGAAATGTATAATACGTTTTGGAAAAAGGGGTAAACTAAACCCAAGGTATGTAGGCCCGTTCAAAATTATCGAACGCATCGGACCGGTAGCTTATCGACTCGAGTTACCGCAACAACTCGCCGGAGTACATAATACATTTCACGTCTCGAACCTTAAAAAGTGTCTTGCAAAGGAAGACCTCACCATTCCTCTTGAAGAAATTCAAGTTGACGAGAAACTACAATTCATAGAAGAACCAATCGAGATCATGGACCGTGAAGTTAAACGGCTCAAGCAGAGCAACATACCGATCGTTAAAGTTCGTTGGAATGCACGAAGAGGTCCCGAGTTTACTTGGGAGCGAGAGGATCAAATGAAACAAAAATACCCGCATTTGTTTCCCGATGACGCAAAATAGGTACGATTTTAAAATTTCGGGACGAAATTTATTTAACGGGTAGGTACTGTAATGACCCGGACTTTTACGATTGATCTATACTTATAAGATTAATATTTACATAAATTAAACCTTACCAACATGATAAGCAATCCAAATTGTTGAGATTTATGTTTTTGAAAAGAGTTTTACACAACGTTTGACCGTCTAGTTTGACCGATGATATCACGAACTATATAATATATGATAATTATACGTTTGTGTATATATATGTATATATACATATTTAACATGATCTAAGGATGTTTTAATATCTCATTTTGTATTAATAACAATAAGTTATAAGTATATTTTGAAACTACTAATTTAAGTTTTCAAAACAATAACCATACGTAACGTTATTTGACATAAATACTTATGACCTATAATGTTTATACATATATCGTATATGTAATGTATTTAATCACTTTTTAAGGACTTAAATACATAAAAAAATATAAGTGTATTCACAAAAGATAGCTATATTTGAATCTTCGTTCTGTTTTCACAAGATTTCTATACGTATATCTAGAGTATATGTACTCGTATCATACCTAACTTCTATACGTATTTACTATTGGTATATACACATCAAATCACTACCTAACTAGCCCTTGTTACTGCCCTAAGGTAGAGGTAATTACTTTTGTAAGATAGTATGACTAATTACACAAAATAACAACCTAAAATCTTGTCTTGGTTCCCCTTGATTCACGTTTTTAAGAGCTAGGGGGGATCATCATTTTGATTCATTTTTACCTCAAATATCTAGCTAAATACACACACACTTATGAACCCTAAACACCTTAACCATCTCAGCCCACCACCATGAAGATCTAGCTTCAAAAACATCACTTAATCACCATAAGAAAACCCTTACAAAAACACTTCAAGAATCCTTCCAAGAACACAAGTTTACTTCCAATCTTTCATCCAACTCCACCACTCTTTTGATTCTAGGTTTTTACTTCTCTTTTACAGCAACCTTGTCCAAGTAACTTGAGGTAGTAACTTTGTTCATAACCTTATTCGATTCATATATATATATAGCTATCTTATTTTATGGTATACAATTTTAACAACAAGAACATAGTTTGAATGATTTCAAACTTGTTTGCAAACTAAATAGATCCTTCTAACTTAACTTTTAAAATACTTCAAGACCTGTAATATATCATAAATATATGCTAATTTAACAAGGTATAACTTGGTTTTTCAAAGAACACCTTAAAAACTGAATTTACGACGTCGGAGTACAACCGGGGGCTGTTTTGGGTTGGATAATTAAAAACTATTTTGAACTTTGAATTGGAGGCTTATTTTCTGGAAAATTGATATTTACTATGAATATGTTAACACATAAAAATTTCATGATTTAACTCAAAGTATAAGTATTTTTAGAAAAATAATCATTTAAGGTTGTTTACATGATGGAAAATGATCAACTTCATGAGTTTCACTAAAGTTTGACCTATGACCTGTGATTTCGAATACAAACTAAGGTATTTACAATTAATATTCTTAAAGAAGGACTCGATCCAAGGAAGTGGCAAGTTGAACCAACAAAAACGGAGTTGTAACGAAGAAACTATGACTAAAACAAGATCGGATATCCAAAACTAGTTTAGCCACGAAAATAATTGGAGAAAAATTAAATAAATCACATCTTTCTAAAATAACATGATATTTTATATATATGTACTCATAATTTAATTTTATATATTTCAGGATCACCCGTAAACAATACGAGAAGATTAATCATAAGATCCCATGATTGTACGCAATACGTCTTCTAGACAATATAGGTACCATGGGTCAAGATTAATCCCGACCAATACAAATACGATGGGGGTTTTATTTATTTCGATAGGGGTTTTATTTATTTATTAAACACCTAAATTGAAATGTCCCGTTCTTATTGATTAAAAACGTTCCATATTAATTGATTTCTTTGCGAGGTTTTGACCTCTATATGAGACGTTTTTCAAAGACTGCATTCATTTTAAAACAAACCATAACCTTTATTTCATCAATAAAGGTTTTAAAAAAAACTTTACGTAGATTATCAAAGAATGATAATCTAAAATATCCTGTTTACACACGACCATTACATAATGGTTTACAATACAAATATGTTACAACAAAATAAGTTTCTTGAATGCAGTTTTTACACAATATCATACAAGCATGGACTCCAAATCTCGTCCTTATTTAAGTATGCGACAGCGGAAGCTCTTAATAATCACCTGAGAATAAACATGCTTAAAACGTCAACAAAAATGTTGGTGAGTTATAGGTTTAACCTATATATATCAAATCATAATAATAGACCACAAGATTTCATATTTCAATATACATCCCATACATAGAGATAAAAATCATTCATATGGTGAACACCTGGTAACCGACAATAACAAGATGCATATATAAGAATATCCCCATCATTCCGGGACACCCTTCGGATATGATATAAATTTCGAAGTACTAAAGCATCCGGTACTTTGGATGGGGTTTGTTAGGCCCAATAGATCTATCTTTAGGATTCGCGTCAATTAGGGTGTCTGTTCCCTAATTCTTAGATTACCAGACTTAATAAAAAGGGGCATATTCGATTTCGATAATTCAACCATAGAATGTAGTTTCACGTACTTATGTCTATTTTGTAAATCATTTATAAAACCTGCATGTATTCTCATCCCAAAAATATTAGATTTTAAAAGTGGGACTATAACTCACTTTCACAGATTTTTACTTCGTCGGGAAGTAAGACTTGGCCACTGTTGATTCACGAACCTATAACAATATATACATATATATTAAAGTATGTTCAAAATATATTTACAACACTTTTAATATATTTTGATGTTTTAAGTTTATTAAGTCAGCTGTCCTCGTTAGTAACCTATAACTAGTTGTCCACAGTTAGATGTACAGAAATAAATCGATAAATATTATCTTGAATCAATCCACGACCCAGTGTATACGTATCTCAGTATTGATCACAACTCAAACTATATATATTTTGGAATCAACCTCAACCCTGTATAGCTAACTCCAACATTCACATATAGAGTGTCTATGGTTGTTCCGAAATATATATAGATGTGTCGACATGATAGGTCGAAACATTGTATACGTGTCTATGGTATCTCAAGATTACATAATATACAATACAAGTTGATTAAGTTATGGTTGGAATAGATTTGTTACCAATTTTCACGTAGCTAAAATGAGAAAAATTATCCAATCTTGTTTTACCCATAACTTCTTCATTTTAAATCCGTTTTGAGTGAATCAAATTGCTATGGTTTCATATTGAACTATATTTTATGAATCTAAACAGAAAAAGTATAGGTTTATAGTCGGAAAAATAAGTTACAAGTCGTTTTTGTAAAGGTAGTCATTTCAGTCGAAAGAACGACGTCTAGATGACCATTTTAGAAAACATACTTCCACTTTGAGTTTAACCATAATTTTTGGATATAGTTTCATGTTCATAATAAAAATCATTTTCTCAGAATAACAACTTTTAAATCAAAGTTTATCATAGTTTTTAATTAACTAACCCAAAACAGCCCGCGGTGTTACTACGACGGCGTAAATCCGGTTTTACGGTGTTTTTCGTGTTTCCAGGTTTTAAATCATTAAGTTAGCATATCATATAGATATAGAACATGTGTTTAGTTGATTTTAAAAGTCAAGTTAGAAGGATTAACTTTTGTTTGTGAACAAGTTTAGAATTAACTAAACTATGTTCTAGTGATTACAAGTTTAAACCTTCGAATAAGATAGCTTTATATGTATGAATCGAATGATGTTATGAACATCATTACTACCTTAATTTCCTTGGATAAACCTACTGGAAAAGAGAAAAATGGATCTAGCTTCAATGGATCCTTGGATGGCTCGAAGTTCTTGAAGCAGAATCATGACACGAAAACAAGTTCAAGTAAGATCATCACTTGAAATAAGATTGTTATAGTTATAGAAATTGAACCAAAGTTTGAATATGATTATTACCTTGTATTAGAATGATAACCTACTGTAAGAAACAAAGATTTCTTGAGGTTGGATGATCACCTTACAAGATTGGAAGTGAGCTAGCAAACTTGAAAGTATTCTTGATTTTATGAAACTAGAACTTTTAGAATTTATGAAGAACACTTAGAACTTGAAGATAGAACTTGAGAGAGTTCAATTAGATGAAGAAAATTGAAGAATGAAAGTGTTTGTAGGTGTTTTTGGTCGTTGGTGTATGGATTAGATATAAAGGATATGTAATTTTGTTTTCATGTAAATAAGTCATGAATGATTACTCATATTTTTGTAATTTTATGAGATATTTCATGCTAGTTGCCAAATGATGGTTCCCACATGTGTTAGGTGACTCACATGGGCTGCTAAGAGCTGATCATTGGAGTGTATATACCAATAGTACATACATCTAAAAGCTGTGTATTGTACGAGTACGAATACGGGTGCATACGAGTAGAATTGTTGATGAAACTGAACGAGGATGTAATTGTAAGCATTTTTGTTAAGTAGAAATATTTTGATAAGTGTATTGAAGTCTTTCAAAAGTGTATAAATAAATATTAAAACACTTCATGTATATACATTTTAACTGAGTCGTTAAGTCATCGTTAGTCGTTACATGTAAGTGTTGTTTTGAAACCTTTAGGTTAACGATCTTGTTAAATGTTGTTAACCCAATGTTTATAATATCAAATGAGATTTTAAATTATTATATTATCATGATATTATCATGTATGAATATCTCTTAATATGATATATATACATTAAATGTCTTTACAACGATAATCGTTACATATATGTCTCGTTTAAAAATCATTAAGTTAGTAGTCTTGTTTTTACATATGTAGTTCATTGTTAATATACTTTATGATATGTTTTCTTATCATAGTATAATGTTAACTATATATATATATCCATATATATGTCATCATATAGTTTTTACAAGTTTTAACGTTCGTGAATCACCGATCAACTTGGGTGGTCAATTGTCTATATGAAACATATTTCAATTAATCAAGTCTTAACAAGTTTGATTGCTTAACATGTTGGAAACATTTAATCATGTAAATATCAATCTCAATTAATATATATAAACATGGAAAAGTTCGGGTCACTACAGTACCTACCCGTTAAATAAATTTCGTCCCGAAATTTTAAGCTGTTGAAGGTGTTGACGAATCTTCTGGAAATAGATGCGGGTATTTCTTCTTCATCTGATCTTCACGCTCCCAGGTGAACTCGGGTCCTCTACGAGCATTCCATCGAACCTTAACAATTGGTATCTTGTTTTGCTTAAGTCTTTTAACCTCACGATCCATTATTTCGACGGGTTCTTCGATGAATTGAAGTTTTTCATTGATTTGGATTTCATCTAACGGAATAGTGAGATCTTCTTTAGCAAAACATTTCTTTAAATTCGAGACGTGGAAAGTGTTATGTACAGCCGCGAGTTGTTGAGGTAAATCTAGTCGGTAAGCTACTGGTCCGACACGATCAATAATCTTGAATGGTCCAATATACCTTGGATTTAATTTCCCTCGTTTACCAAATCGAACAACGCCTTTCCAAGGTGCAACTTTAAGCATGACCATCTCTCCAATTTCAAATTCTATATCTTTTCTTTTAATGTCAGCGTAGCTCTTTTGTCGACTTTGGGCGGTTTTCAACCGTTGTTGAATTTGGATGATCTTCTCGGTAGTTTCTTGTATAATCTCCGGACCCGTAATCTGTCTATCCCCCACTTCACTCCAACATATCGGAGACCTGCACTTTCTACCATAAAGTGCTTCAAACGGCGCCATCTCAATGCTTGAATGGTAGCTGTTGTTGTAGGAAAATTCTGCTAACGGTAGATGTCGATCCCAACTGTTTCCGAAATCAATAACACATGCTCGTAGCATGTCTTCAAGCGTTTGTATCGTCCTTTCGCTCTGCCCATCAGTTTGTGGATGATAGGCAGTACTCATGTCTAGACGAGTTCCTAATGCTTGCTGTAATGTCTGCCAGAATCTTGAAATAAATCTGCCATCCCTATCAGAGATAATAGAGATTGGTATTCCATGTCTGGAGACGACTTCCTTCAAATACAGTCGTGCTAACTTCTCCATCTTGTCATCTTCTCTTATTGGTAGGAAGTGTGCTGATTTGGTGAGACGATCAACTATTACCCAAATAGTATCAAAACCACTTGCAGTCCTTGGCAATTTAGTGATGAAATCCATGGTAATGTTTTCCCATTTCCATTCCGGGATTTCGGGTTGTTGAAGTAGACCTGATGGTTTCTGATGCTCAGCTTTGACCTTAGAACACGTCAAACATTCTCCTACGTATTTAGCAACATCGGCTTTCATACCCGGCCACCAAAAATGTTTCTTGAGATCCTTGTACATCTTCCCCGTTCCAGGATGTATTGAGTATCTGGTTTTATGAGCTTCTCTAAGTACCATTTCTCTCATATCTCCAAATTTTGGTACCCAAATCCTTTCAGCCCTATACCGGGTTCCGTCTTCCCGAATATTAAGATGCTTCTCCGATCCTTTGGGTATTTCATCCTTTAAATTTCCCTCTTTTAAAACTCCTTGTTGCGCCTCCTTTATTTGAGTAGTAAGGTTATTATGAATCATTATATTCATAGATTTTACTCGAATGGGTTCTCTGTCCTTCCTGCTCAAGGCATCGGCTACCACATTTGCCTTCCCCGGGTGGTAACGAATCTCAAAATCGTAATCATTCAATAATTCAATCCACCTACGCTGCCTCATATTCAGTTGTTTCTGATTAAATATGTGTTGAAGACTTTTGTGGTAGGTATATATAATACTTTTGACCCCATATAAGTAGTGCCTCCAAGTCTTTAATGCAAAAACAACCGCGCCTAATTCCAAATCATGCGTCGTATAATTTTGTTTGTGAATCTTCAATTGTCTAGACGCATAAGCAATCACCTTCGTTCGTTGCATTAATACACAACCGAGACCTTGCTTTGATGCGTCACAATAAATCACAAAATCATCATTCCCTTCAGGCAATGACAATATAGGTGCCGTAGTTAGCTTTTTCTTCAATAACTGAAACGCTTTCTCTTGTTCATCATTCCATTCAAATTTCTTCCCTTTATGCGTTAATGCAGTCAAGGGTTTTGCTATTCTGGAAAAGTCTTGGATGAACCTTCTGTAGTAACCAGCTAGTCCTAAAAACTGGCGTATGTGTTTCGGAGTTTTCGGGGTTTCCCACTTTTCAACAGTTTCTATCTTTGCCGGATCCACCTTAATACCTTCTTTGTTCACTATGTGACCGAGGAATTGAACTTCTTCCAACCAAAATGCACACTTTGAAAACTTAGCGTACAATTCTTCCTTCCTCAATACTTCTAACACCTTTCTCAAATGTTCACCGTGTTCTTGGTCATTCTTTGAGTAAATAAGTATGTCATCAATGAAAACAATGACAAACTTGTCAAGGTATGGTCCACACACTCGGTTCATAAGGTCCATGAACACAGCTGGTGCATTAGTTAAACCAAACGGCATGACCATAAACTCGTAATGACCGTAACGTGTTCTGAAAGCAGTCTTTGGAATATCATCTTCTTTCACCCGCATTTGATGATACCCGGAACGTAAGTCAATCTTTGAATAAACAGACGAGCCTTGTAGTTGATCAAATAAGTCGTCGATTCTCGGTAGTGGGTAGCGGTTCTTGATGGTAAGTTTGTTCAACTCTCGGTAGTCGATACACAACCTGAATGTACCATCTTTCTTCTTGACAAACAAAACAGGAGCTCCCCACGGTGATGTGCTTGGTCGAATGAAACCACGCTCTAAAAGTTCTTGTAATTGGCTTTGTAGTTCTTTCATCTCGCTGGGTGCGAGTCTGTAAGGAGCACGAGCTATTGGTGCAGCTCCTGGTACAAGATCTATTTGAAATTCAACGGATCGATGTGGGGGTAATCCCGGTAATTCTTTCGGAAATACATCGGGAAATTCTTTTGCGACGGGAACATCATTGATGCTATTTTCTTCAGTTTGTACTTTCTCGACGTGTGCTAGAACAGCATAGCAACCTTTTCTTATTAGTTTTTGTGCCTTCAAATTACTAATAAGATGTAGCTTCGTGTTGCCCTTTTCTCCGTACACCATTAAGGGTTTTCCTTTTTCTCGTATAATGCGAATTGCATTTTTGTAACAAACGATCTCCGCTTTCACTTCTTTCAACCAGTCCATACCGATTATCACATCAAAACTCCCTAACTCTACTGGTATCAAATCAATCTTAAATGTTTCACTAACCAGTTTAATTTCTCGATTCCGACATATATTATCTGCTGAAATTAATTTACCATTTGCTAATTCGAGTAAAAATTTACTATCCAAAGGCGTCAATGGACAACTTAATTTAGCACAAAAATCTCTACTCATATAGCTTCTATCCGCACCCGAATCAAATAAAACGTAAGCAGATTTATTGTCAATAAGAAACGTACCCGTAACAAGCTCCGGGTCTTCCTGTGCCTCTACCGCATTAATATTGAAAACTCTTCCACGGCCTTGTCCATTCGTGTTCTCCTGGTTCGGGCAATTTCTAATAATGTGGCCTGGTTTTCCACATTTATAACAAACTACATTGGCATAACTTGCTCCGACACTACTTGCTCCGCCATTACTCGTTCCGACACCATTTGTTCCTTTCGTTCTATTAACCCCTGGTCCGTAGACCTCACACTTCGCCGCGCTATGACCATTTCTTTTACACTTGTTGCAAAATTTGGTGCAGAACCCCGAGTGATTCTTTTCACACCTTTGGCATAGTTGCTTCTGATTGTTGTTGTTGTTGCGGTTATTATTGTTGTTGGGATGATTGTTGTAGTTGCTGTTGTTGTTGTTGTTGTTGTTGTTGTTGTTGTTGGGCCGTTTGTTGTAGTTGCGATTGATGTTGCGATTGTTGGGATAATTGTTGCGATTATTGTTGTAATTGCTGTTGTTATTGTATTGCTGATTCTTATCACCGTTTTCCTCCCACTTTCTTTTGACTTGCTTCACATTGGCCTCTTCAGCAGTCTGTTCTTTAATTCTTTCTTCAATCTGGTTCACTAGTTTGTGAGCCATTCTACATGCCTGTTGTATGGAGGCGGGCTCGTGTGAACTTATATCTTCTTGGATTCTTTCCGGTAATCCTTTCACAAACGCGTCGATCTTCTCTTCCTCATCTTCGAATGCTCCCGGACACAATAGGCACAATTCTGTGAATCGTCTTTCGTACGTGGTAATATCAAATCCTTGGGTTCGTAACCCTCTAAGTTCTGTCTTGAGCTTATTGACCTCGGTTCTGGGACGGTACTTCTCGTTCATCAAGTGCTTGAATGCTGACCACGGTAGTGCGTACGCATCGTCTTGTCCCACTTGCTCTAGATAGGTATTCCACCATGTTAACGCAGAACCTGTGAAGGTATGCGTAGCGTACTTCACTTTGTCCTCTTCAGTACACTTACTTATGGCAAACACCGATTCGACCTTCTCGGTCCACCGTTTCAATCCGATCGGTCCTTCGGTTCCATCAAATTCCAAAGGTTTGCAGGCAGTGAATTCTTTGTAGGTGCATCCTACACGATTTCCTGTACTGCTAGATCCAAGGTTATTGTTGGTATGTAGCGCAGCCTGTACTGCGGCTATGTTTGAAGCTAGAAAAGTACGGAATTCCTCTTCATTCATATTCACGGTGTGTCGAGTAGTCGGTGCCATTTCCTTCAAAATAGTTAAATGGAACAAGTTAATCATACAGAATATTAAGAGTAGTTAATAGTATTTCGTAGCATAATATGAACTCATTTATAAAAGCTTTTTCTTCATATTAGCGTTTTATAAGTTTAAATTCGGGTAGTACCTACCCGTTAAGTTCATACTTAGTAGCTAATATACAATTCAACTACTACAATTCTATATGAAAAACTGATTATAATAATATTTCGCGTTCAAACTTTTATACAATATTTTACAAACTTACAATACCGCTTATTTTACATAAAGCATGAAATATAGCACACAATAACTTTGATACAAGATAGTTGTGAAGACAATTCTAGCTAGTACACAAGTCGTTCAGCAAAGGCAATAAAGACACGTAATTCATACGTCCAGAAACAAGTCATGCATTCTGGTTTTACTAGGACTACTTCCCATCCTTGGTCTTGTGCAACATAACCGTTATGGCCGTTGATAAGACAGCGTGTTGTAACGTCATCAAAGGGACGAGGGTTACGTAATGTCCAACAGTCCCGTAATAATCTAAAAACCTCATTTCTTACCCCAATTACCGACTCCGTCACTTGTGGAAACGTTTTGTTTAATAGTTGTAGCCCGATGTTCTTGTTCTCACTTTGGTGAGAAGCGAACATTACTAATCCGTAAGCATAACATGCTTCTTTATGTTGCATGTTAGCCGCTTTTTCTAAATCACGAAGTCCAATATTCGGATATATTGAATCAAAATAATTTCTTAACCCGTTGCGTAAAATAGCATTTGGGTTCCCCACAATATATGCGTCAAAGTAAACACATCGTAACTTATGGGTTTCCCAATGTGATATCCCCCATCTTTCAAACGAAAGTCTCTTATAAACCAAGACATTCTTGGAACGTTCTTCGAATGTCTTACAAACTGATCTCGCCTTAAATAGTTGTGCCGAAGAATTCTGGCCGACTCTAGACAAGATTTCATCAATCATGTCTCCGGGTAGGTCTCTTAAAATATTGGGTTGTCTATCCATTTTGTGTTTTTAAACTGTAAAATAGACAAGAGTTAGTTTCATAAAAAAATACTTATTAATACAAGCAATTTTTACATATATCATAAAGCATAAGAACACTATATTACATATATTACACCACATGAATACAACTATCTTATTCCGACTCGCTCGTTTCTTCTTCTTCGGTTTTGGTTCGTTTTGCCAAGTTTCTAGGGATATATGATGTTCCCCTAATACGAGCCGTCGTTGTCCACATTGGTTTAGAAAAACCTGGTGGTTTAGAGGTTCCCGGGTCATTGTTACAACTTAAGGACTTCGGGGGTTGACGATACATATAAAGTTCATCGGGGTTGGAATTAGATTTCTCTATTTTTATGCCCTTTCCCTTATTATTTTCTTTTGTCTTTTTAAATTCAGTTGGGGTAATTTCTATAACATCATCGGAATTCTCGTCGGAATCCGATTCATCGGAGAATTGGTAATCCTCCCAATATTTTGCTTCCTTGGCGGAAACACCATTGACCATAATTAACTTTGGTCGGTTGGTTGAGGATTTTCTTTTACTTAACCGTTTTATTATTTCCCCCACCGGTTCTATTTCTTCATCCGGTTCCGATTCTTCTTCCGGTTCCGATTCTTCTTCCGGTTCCGACTCTTCTTCCGGTTCCTCTTCGGGAACTTGTGAATCAGTCCACAAATCATTCCAATTTACATTTGACTCTTCATTATTATTAGGTGAGTCAATGGGACTTGTTCTAGAGGTAGACATCTATCACATAATATCAAACACGTTAAGAGATTAATATATCACATAATATTCATATGTTAAAAATATATAGTTTCCAACAAAAATGTTAAGCAATCATTTTTAAAGAAAACACGGTCGAAGTCCAGACTCACTAATGCATCCTAACAAACTCGATAAGACACACTAATGCAAATTTTCTGGTTCTCTAAGACCAACGCTCGGATACCAACTGAAATGTCCCGTTCTTATTGATTAAAAACGTTCCATATTAATTGATTTCTTTGCGAGGTTTTGACCTCTATATGAGACGTTTTTCAAAGACTGCATTCATTTTAAAACAAACCATAACCTTTATTTCATCAATAAAGGTTTTAAAAAAAACTTTACGTAGATTATCAAAGAATGATAATCTAAAATATCCTGTTTACACACGACCATTACATAATGGTTTACAATACAAATATGTTACAACAAAATAAGTTTCTTGAATGCAGTTTTTACACAATATCATACAAGCATGGACTCCAAATCTCGTCCTTATTTAAGTATGCGACAGCGGAAGCTCTTAATAATCACCTGAGAATAAACATGCTTAAAACGTCAACAAAAATGTTGGTGAGTTATAGGTTTAACCTATATATATCAAATCATAATAATAGACCACAAGATTTCATATTTCAATATACATCCCATACATAGAGATAAAAATCATTCATATGGTGAACACCTGGTAACCGACAATAACAAGATGCATATATAAGAATATCCCCATCATTCCGGGACACCCTTCGGATATGATATAAATTTCGAAGTACTAAAGCATCCGGTACTTTGGATGGGGTTTGTTAGGCCCAATAGATCTATCTTTAGGATTCGCGTCAATTAGGGTGTCTGTTCCCTAATTCTTAGATTACCAGACTTAATAAAAAGGGGCATATTCGATTTCGATAATTCAACCATAGAATGTAGTTTCACGTACTTGTGTCTATTTTGTAAATCATTTATAAAACCTGCATGTATTCTCATCCCAAAAATATTAGATTTTAAAAGTGGGACTATAACTCACTTTCACAGATTTTTACTTCGTCGGGAAGTAAGACTTGGCCACTGTTGATTCACGAACCTATAACAATATATACATATATATTAAAGTATGTTCAAAATATATTTACAACACTTTTAATATATTTTGATGTTTTAAGTTTATTAAGTCAGCTGTCCTCGTTAGTAACCTATAACTAGTTGTCCACAGTTAGATGTACAGAAATAAATCGATAAATATTATCTTGAATCAATCCACGACCCAGTGTATACGTATCTCAGTATTGATCACAACTCAAACTATATATATTTTGGAATCAACCTCAACCCTGTATAGCTAACTCCAACATTCACATATAGAGTGTCTATGGTTGTTCCGAAATATATATAGATGTGTCGACATGATAGGTCGAAACATTGTATACGTGTCTATGGTATCTCAAGATTACATAATATACAATACAAGTTGATTAAGTTATGGTTGGAATAGATTTGTTACCAATTTTCACGTAGCTAAAATGAGAAAAATTATCCAATCTTGTTTTACCCATAACTTCTTCATTTTAAATCCGTTTTGAGTGAATCAAATTGCTATGGTTTCATATTGAACTATATTTTATGAATCTAAACAGAAAAAGTATAGGTTTATAGTCGGAAAAATAAGTTACAAGTCGTTTTTGTAAAGGTAGTCATTTCAGTCGAAAGAACGACGTCTAGATGACCATTTTAGAAAACATACTTCCACTTTGAGTTTAACCATAATTTTTGGATATAGTTTCATGTTCATAATAAAAATCATTTTCTCAGAATAACAACTTTTAAATCAAAGTTTATCATAGTTTTTAATTAACTAACCCAAAACAGCCCGCGGTGTTACTACGACGGCGTAAATCCGGTTTTACGGTGTTTTTCGTGTTTCCAGGTTTTAAATCATTAAGTTAGCATATCATATAGATATAGAACATGTGTTTAGTTGATTTTAAAAGTCAAGTTAGAAGGATTAACTTTTGTTTGTGAACAAGTTTAGAATTAACTAAACTATGTTCTAGTGATTACAAGTTTAAACCTTCGAATAAGATAGCTTTATATGTATGAATCGAATGATGTTATGAACATCATTACTACCTTAATTTCCTTGGATAAACCTACTGGAAAAGAGAAAAATGGATCTAGCTTCAATGGATCCTTGGATGGCTCGAAGTTCTTGAAGCAGAATCATGACACGAAAACAAGTTCAAGTAAGATCATCACTTGAAATAAGATTGTTATAGTTATAGAAATTGAACCAAAGTTTGAATATGATTATTACCTTGTATTAGAATGATAACCTACTGTAAGAAACAAAGATTTCTTGAGGTTGGATGATCACCTTACAAGATTGGAAGTGAGCTAGCAAACTTGAAAGTATTCTTGATTTTATGAAACTAGAACTTTTAGAATTTATGAAGAACACTTAGAACTTGAAGATAGAACTTGAGAGAGTTCAATTAGATGAAGAAAATTGAAGAATGAAAGTGTTTGTAGGTGTTTTTGGTCGTTGGTGTATGGATTAGATATAAAGGATATGTAATTTTGTTTTCATGTAAATAAGTCATGAATGATTACTCATATTTTTGTAATTTTATGAGATATTTCATGCTAGTTGCCAAATGATGGTTCCCACATGTGTTAGGTGACTCACATGGGCTGCTAAGAGCTGATCATTGGAGTGTATATACCAATAGTACATACATCTAAAAGCTGTGTATTGTACGAGTACGAATACGGGTGCATACGAGTAGAATTGTTGATGAAACTGAACGAGGATGTAATTGTAAGCATTTTTGTTAAGTAGAAATATTTTGATAAGTGTATTGAAGTCTTTCAAAAGTGTATAAATAAATATTAAAACACTTCATGTATATACATTTTAACTGAGTCGTTAAGTCATCGTTAGTCGTTACATGTAAGTGTTGTTTTGAAACCTTTAGGTTAACGATCTTGTTAAATGTTGTTAACCCAATGTTTATAATATCAAATGAGATTTTAAATTATTATATTATCATGATATTATCATGTATGAATATCTCTTAATATGATATATATACATTAAATGTCTTTACAACGATAATCGTTACATATATGTCTCGTTTAAAAATCATTAAGTTAGTAGTCTTGTTTTTACATATGTAGTTCATTGTTAATATACTTTATGATATGTTTTCTTATCATAGTATAATGTTAACTATATATATATATATCCATATATATGTCATCATATAGTTTTTACAAGTTTTAACGTTCGTGAATCACCGATCAACTTGGGTGGTCAATTGTCTATATGAAACATATTTCAATTAATCAAGTCTTAACAAGTTTGATTGCTTAACATGTTGGAAACATTTAATCATGTAAATATCAATCTCAATTAATATATATAAACATGGAAAAGTTCGGGTCACTACATAAATATGAACCACTAAAATTGAATTGCTAACTACGGACTAAGAAGACATTAAAAGTATTATAAGTATATATACGTGACGATTGTTTAAAATGAAAATATATTGATATATTATATATGGATAGGTTCGTGATATCAACCGGAGACCAAGTCAAAATATATATATCTTCAAGGTAAAAGTGAGTATATAGTCCCACTTTTAAACTCTAAATATTTCGGGATGAGAATACATGTATTTTATGTTTTACGATATGGACACAAGTAACTGAAAAATATATTCTACGTTGAGTTGTACCACTGGCATACTTCCCTGTAGCTTGGTAACTACTATTTACAGCGGTATTGTAAACGCGAATCCTGTTGATAGATCTATCGGGCCTGACAACCCCAACCGGACTGGACGACCAGTATTCAACGGTTGCACAGTACTTCGTTTCGTGACTACACTTGGTACGGTGTAGTAAGATTTCATAATAAAGGGAATATGCGACGTGATTAAATGTTAAGTATGGTTACCAAGTGCTCAACCACTTAGAATATTTTTATTAAAATGTTTATATATGAAATCTTGTGGTCTATATATATATATATATATATATATATTGCTGCCGGCAGTAAACCTATATCTCACCAACTTTATGTTGACGTTTTAAGCATGTTTATTCTCAGGTGATAACTAAAAGCTTCCGCTGCAACATGTTGAATTTAAGCAAGATCTTGAGTATGCATATTTGTGTCAAAAATAAAACTACATATCGGAGGATTTGTAATGTAAAATATGTTGGAGGTCGTATTGTTATTATCACATGTAAAGTTTGTAAGTCTAAGATTATCGCTAAACGATAATCCTTATTAGGTTGTTTAAACCTTGTATTTGTAATAAAAGCTATGGTTTTTATTGTAAAAACAAATGCAGTTTTTGAAAAATGTCGCATATAGAGGTCAATACCTCGCGATGAAATCATATGTTATTGTATTCGTCCTTATGGTTAAGGTCGGGTTATGACAGATTAGAATAAAGGTCGGGTTATGACAGATGAAATCATACCCTTGCGCCCCGCGCAAATACGGGCTGTCCCCGGTGCACTTCAATGCGAAAAAGATGAGGTGCTTCCCGACACATTTGGCCAAAACGCTTTTAACCGTACGTTATTATATGTAAAACTAGCACATAACTAAGGTATGAACGAGTTTTACAAAGTGGGGCCCACACGTGCCCAAAATGCCATTAAGTGTAAAAAATACAAGTTTAATACAAATGAGAGTTTCGACCACAAAAAGTTTAATTGCCAAACGACACAACGAGCATGGTGTTTGGGGTTAAACTACCCAAGTCTCGGTCAAACTCCAAGCCATAACCAAAAGCGCTTCCTAATCATCAAAGCGGGAAACTCAATCCAAGGTAATGCCCTTACCCTTATCCACACACGAACCTATAAAAAGGTAAACAACGAGAGGGTAAGCAAAGCTTAGTGAGCACAATAATTATACATACACATATATAATCTACTTACTTGCATCACTTACACAACATCATACTCGGTTTAACAATTCGACAATCATGCAACAATATTATGCATATACCATAAACCGCAAATCCACAAGTAGCTAATAATACAAAAGCATACGATTCATAAATAAATACTTTCAATACATAACTCACGCAACCTTGGTTAACCAATTCGAACAAGGGAAACGGTACATACAAGACCGTTGGAGTTCATAACATCCGTTAGTGCTACTTAATCAATGCGTAGTCACTAATCCCCGGGGTGATGTCTTAAACAACGCGACTCACTCACCCTTTACAATGTGGCGTCTTAAACAACGCGACGATTCCACATGCCGTACAATACGATGGGTGGTGTCTTAAACAACGTGACATCCACTCCAATACATTGTGGTGTCTTAAACAACGCGACATCCACTTCTTTACCATGTGGTGTCTTAAACAACGCGACGTCCACTTCTTTACCATGTGGTGTCTTAAACAACGCGACATCCACTTCTTTACAATGTGGTGTCTTAAGCAACGCGACAATGCCACATTCATATGACACAAATAAATACATTATATACACATACGCATAATTATTCCACTCACCTTATGCCTTCGGTGATTATTAAACCAAGCTTGAGTTCCGAGGTAACGTACCTATTTTCACAAGCATATAATCAATCAACTTGGTCTAATCTTACAACCCACACCATCCTAGGTCATCTTGACCCATTTGGACACTTAACCCTAAATTGGGTCATTTTCACCAAAAACCCTAACGCTTGGCACTCAAGGCCTTCCTACACATTAGATCACTAGGTTTTATCACAAAACACAACCATTTACCAACCTTGGTCCAATTTTGACCCATTTGACTCAATAAAAGTCAATACACCCATTTTGGGTCATTTATACCCAAATCACACCCATTTACTCTTCCTTAAGGTGTTCTAACAAATTATTAGCCAATTAGGGTTTCATGACAACAATTAATACTTTTAAAACCCTAGCTAACCCATTATTGAGCCTACATGACCCAATTTACCCAAGAACACCCAATTTACCCTAGAACACCCAATTTACCCAAAAATGGGTCTTAATGTTCATCTTCACACAAACCCTAACCCATACACGAAATCAAAACAAGAATTGAAAGTTAAGGCATACCACAACTATCAAAATGTAGCGAATGACGAGATGAACAACTTTAGAACTTGGACTTTAGCAAGAAACCCTCTTCTTCCTCTTCAAAGTGAGCTTTCCCTCTCTAAAACACACTCTCTCACTAAAATAAATTGGGAGGTGATAAGGTTGGTGAACAAGGGAGTAAATGAGCTCCCAAACTACTGAACCAAGCATTAAACTCGGCCTTGATGTGAATTTACCAAAATACCCACGTTTAAATTTAAATAAAAACAAGGAATAGCTGGCAGCCGCGTTGCGCGGCGCGCGCAGACCCCAGTTCAGCAATGATTTTCCCCTTTTTAAATGTATGAAACATGAACTCCACAACTCTAGTCATATAATTACACATACAAATTTTATGTACAATAATTACACGGGTCTTACAACTCTCCCCCACTTATTCGGATTGCGTCCTCGCAATCCACGCCGCATGACACGAGGGAAGATAAACCAACACGAACTCTTAAGGTTCCCATGTAAACTCGAAACCTTTATTCCGCCGCCATTGAACCTTATAGGTCCTAACCTCTTTATGTCTCAACCGTTTGACCTTTTCATCAAGTATAGCTATCGGCTCTTCCACATATTCCAACTTATTGTTTAGCTCAATTTCTTCTAGAGGGTCCATGAAGAATCATCCGCAAGACACCTACGGAGGTGGGAAACATGAAACGTGTTATGGATCCCCGCAAGCTCTTCGGGCAATTCCAATCGATATGCAACTTCACCAACACGAGCTAAAACTTTAAACGGCCCAATATACCGAGGACCTAACTTTCCCCGTTTTCGAAATCGAATAATACCCTTCCATGGCGAAACCTTAAGCATGACCATGCCGCCCTCTTGGAATTCGATCGTTCGTCTACGTTTATCGGCATACGACTTTTGCCTATCTTGAGCCTTTATCAAATGTTCACGAATAATATCAATCTTGTTATTCGTCTCTAGAACCAAATCGGTACTCCCGACTTCCCTTTGACCCACTTCTCCCCAACAAACGGGAGTTCTACACCTTCGACCATAAAGCATCTTGTAAGGTGGCATCCCGATACTAGTATGAAAACTATTATTGTACGAGAATTCCACCAAGGGTAAATGCTCATCCCAACTACCACCGAAGTCAATAATGCATGCCCGTAACATATCTTCCAAGGTTTGATTCGTACGTTCGGTTTGACCGTCCGTTTGTGGATGATACGCCGTGCTCAACTTTAATTGCGTACCCATATCCTCATGAAACTTTTCCCAAAACCGAGATGTGAAACGAGTATCTCGATCCGAGATAATAGATATAGGAACACCATGTCGCGAGACCACTTCCTTGATAAACAACTTAGCCAAGGTCTCCGACGATATTGCTTCTTTAATGGGAAGAAACAAAGCACTTTTCGTTAACCGATCCACAATCACCCAAATCGTATCATATTGAGTTCTCGCCGTCTTAGGTAACTTAGTGATAAAATCCATGGTAATGTGCTCCCATTTCCATTTCGGGATTTCTAGAGGTTGCAACTTACCATACGGCTTTTGGTGCTCGGCTTTAACTTGCAAACAAGTGACACATTGTTCCACATACTTAACAACATCGCGCTTCATGCCCGGCCACCAATAATCTTTCTTCAAGTCATGATACATTTTCGTAGCGCCCGGGTGAATGGAATATTTTGACTTATGTGCTTCATCAAGTAGCACCCGTCGATAGTCACCCATCCTAGGCACCCACACCCTTCCTTGAAAAGACAATAAACCACGCGAACCCATAGTAATAAACTCTGATTGGCCCACAATTCGCTCCTCATGCTTATTGTGAACATAAGCCTCGATTTGAATCTCACCAAGCTTTTCAAGAAAGTCATTAGTGATAATCAAGCGTAACGATGCTACACGTATCGCCGGATGTTGAGTCTTTCGACTTAACGCGTCCGCAACCACATTAGCTTTACCCGGATGGTAAAGTATCTCACAATCATAGTCCTTCACCACATCCATCCATCTACGTTGACGATAATTCAAATCCCTTTGAGTGAAAAGGTGTTTCAAATTCTTGTGATCCGAATAAATCGTACTTTTGACACCATACAAGTAATGGCACCAAATTTTCAACGCATGCACAACCGCCGCCATCTCTAAATCATGAGTCGGGTACCTCGTCTTGTGCTCCTTTAATTGTCGAGAGGCATAAGCAATGACTTTACCCCTTTGCATAAGAACACACCCGAGCCCATTTAAGGAAGCATCACAATAAACCACCATGTCTTCGACACCTTCCGGCAACACTAACACCGGAGCTTGACACAACTTCTCTTTCAATAATTGAAAAGCAATTTCTTGCTCGTTTTCCCAATTGAACTTAGCACTCTTCCTCGTCAACTTTGTTAATGGAGAAGCAATCTTAGAAAAGTCTTGGATAAACCGACGATAATAACTGGCCAATCCGAGAAAACTTCGGATCTCCGTGGGCGTAGTCGGTCGTCCCCAACTCTTCACCGTCTCAATCTTCCCCGGATCCACTTGGATACCGCTTTCGTTCACAATGTGACCAAGGAATTGAACCTCCCTTAGCCAAAATTCACATTTAGAGAACTTTGCATACAACTTCTCTTTTCTTAGCGTCTTCAAAACTTCACGCAAGTGACGTTCATGTTCGTGCATACTCTTCGAGTAGACTAGTATGTCGTCAATGAACACAATAACCGACTTGTCCAACATAGGTTGGCACACCCGGTTCATAAGATCCATGAATGCCGCCGGTGCATTCGTAAGACCGAAGGGCATAACTACAAATTCATAATGCCCGTAATGCGTTCGGAAAGCCGTTTTCTCAATATCTTCCTCACGGACCCGCATTTGGTGATAGCCGGACCGTAAGTCGATCTTAGAGAAATACGTTGCGCCTTGAAGTTGATCAAACAAATCGTCGATCCTAGGTAATGGATAACGATTCTTGATCGTCACTTTATTCAACTCACGGTAATCAATGCACATATGCATACTACCGTCTTTCTTCTTCACAAATAAGACCGGAGCGCCCCATGGCGAAGCACTCGGTCGGATAAAACCCTTCTCGAGCAATTCTTGAATTTGATTCAATAACTCTTGCATCTCCGTTGGTGCTAAACGATAAGGAGTTTTAGCAATGGGGGTAGCCCCAGGAACCAACTCGATGCGAAATTCTACTTGTCTTTTCGCCGGAACACCCGGTAGCTCATCCGGAAAGACATCTTCAAACTCATTCACTACCGGAATTTCACGAATAGGTGGTGGCTCATTACGAGTGTCGACAACATGAGCAAGGAAAGCCAAACCACCGGTAACAACGTGACGTCGTGCCCGAGCAAAAGTGCATATCGGCACCGATCTCCTTCGTTTGTCACCATGAATAATCATCTCTCCCCCACTTGGGGTCTTTACACGAATAAACTTGTCGTGGCATGCAATATCGGCTCTATAACGATCGAGCCAATCCATACCAACGACAACATCAAAATCACCTAAAGTCATCGGAATAAGATAAATTTCGAAACTTTCGGCGCCAAACACAACATTGCAATTTTTGCACACATCAACCACTAGCGCCGTCTTGCCATCCGCTATTTCAACTTCTACCGAACGACTCAACTTTACTAGCGGTTTATTTAACTTAAGCACAAATCTTGGAGATACGAAAGACAAATTAGCACCACTATCAAAAAGTATCCGAGCCGGATTAGAGTTAACCATGAAAGTACCTGAAACGACTTCATTGGATTGTTTAGCTTCTTCATTAGACATCAAGTAGTTACGACCCCTAGCCGTACCCGCCGCCTTCTCGATTCGTTTAGCATTATCATTACGCAACTCGGGACACTCGGGCCGTTTGTGCCCTTCTTTACCACAATTGAAACAAGTAAACTTGGGCGCATTAGAGGGATTGGTGCAATCACGGGCCATATGTCCCTTTCGCCCACAATTATGACAAGTATAACGAAACTCCCCCGGAGCACTCTTCTTGACACTTCCGACACTCTCGGTTGCGCCTTTCTTTTAACTTCTTACTTGAAAAATTTGAATGACTGGAACCTTCAAACTTTCTCTTCCTCAACACAAGCGCTTCAAACCCTTTCGCCATATTAAACAACTCATCGAAACTCTTCACCACATTCACACTAATCTTTTCTTGATAACTATCATTCAAGGTTCGATAGAAATCTTCCTTCAACATCTTATCATTCCTGACATACTCCGGGCAAAATTGAGTTTTGGACAAGAACACGGATTTGAGAGTGTTCAAGTCCATCGACCCTTGCCTCAAGGTACGTAGTTCGTCCTTAAGCCTTGTAAGATCGGCCGAAGTTCGGTACTCATCGAAGAACTCCTCTTTAAATTCATCCCAAGTGAAGTCCATACATTGTTCTTCACCATAAAGTTGGATCTTTGCATCCCACCACAACTTCGCATCACCCCTTAACATGCTACAACCATACCTAGTCTTTTTATCGGGAGGGCACTCACTAGTACGGAAGGCCCCCTCCATATCGGAGATGAATCGGGCACTCTTGAGTGGGTCCCTATCGCCCTCAAAAGTAGGAGGTTGAGCATCCTTAAAGTTCTTGAAGAAAAAGTCTCGTCTCCCCACATTTTCTTCTTGGAGAGCAATCTTGATTTGTTCCTTAACCATAGTGACGACAAGCTCGTCAATCGTGTCTAGAAACATCTTCTTAACATCTTCGCGAAACTCCGCCTTTTGGCATTGAAAGATGGCCTCAACCTTGGTCGTGAACTCGGGGTCCTCGCTCGTGCCCCATTATCGGTGTCGTGTCCGTTTCTCATCTTCATTCTATAAAACGGAAAAGATTAAACAACGAAACCAAAGACATGACACATATATACATATACACCATACCACCCCATCTCGCTCGACAATCATCGTACATCACTTATTTGACACGATTTGCACCCGTAGTAAGGGTAGCTAATCATTACTACACGAGCACGTCACGTTAACTCGCTAGTACAACGTTCATTTCGCTCGATGATTGCTATACAACACAAACAATAACGCATGATTAGTTCATATAAACCTATGCGTTAACCAAGACCCGGTCCGACCCAAAGTCCTACAAGTCCCGCACAATGCACACACAAAAGTCTAAGTCTAGGCGCCTATCTCAAGTCACCTAAATCCCTTAGACCATGCTCTGATACCACTTGTAACATCCCAACCCAATACACGACAAAAACCATTGTAAATTCGTGACAAAAACCATTGGAAAATCCAAATCCCGAGTTTAGTGAGGATGTTGTGGCACCAACTCCACCAGACACTTCCACCCCTATTCCCGCTATTCCTATTAGTTCTATCCTGACATCCAGTTCTTCGGTCCCTCAGCCAAAACGCAGGGAGACAACCAGGATAACCTTTAAGAGATTTCTTTGAACACAAATGTTTTGGGTTAAATGATGCGCTGTTGTTTTAAACCATGGGATTGTAACATCCCAACCCAATACACGACAAAAACCATTGTAAATTCGTGACAAAAAAAAAAATTTTGCTGACTGACCATCTGCGCGCCGCGCGGATACCCTTGCGCGCCGCGCAAATACGGGCTGTCCCCGGTGCACTTTAATGCGAAAAAGATGAGGTGCTTCCCGACACATTTGGCCAAAACGCTTTTAACCTTACGTTATTATATGTAAAACTAGCACATAACTAAGGTATGAACGAGTTTTACAAAGTGGGGCCCACACGTGCCCAAAATGCCATTAAGTGTAAAAAATACAAGTTTAATACAAATGAGAGTTTCGACCACAAAAAGTTTAATTGCCAAACGACACAACGAGCATGGTGTTTGGGGTTAAACTACCCAAGTCTCGGTCAAACTCCAAGCCATAACCAAAAGCGCTTCCTAATCATCAAAGCGGGAAACTCAATCCAAGGTAATGCCCTTACCCTTATCCACACACGAACCTATAAAAAGGTAAACAACGAGAGGGTAAGCAAAGCTTAGTGAGCACAATAATTATACATACACATATATAATCTACTTACTTGCATCACTTACACAACATCATACTCGATTTAACAATTCGACAATCATGCAACAATATTATGCATATACCATAAACCGCAAATCCACAAGTAGCTAATAATACAAAAGCATACGATTCATAAATAAATACTTTCAATACATAAATCACGCAACCTTGGTTAACCAATTCGAACAAGGGAAACGGTACATACAAGACCGTTGGAGTTCATAACATCCGTTAGTGCTACTTAATCAACGCGTAGTCACTAATCCCCCGGGTGATGTCTTAAACAACGCGACTCACTCACCCTTTACAATGTGGCGTCTTAAACAACGCGACGATTCCACATGCCGTACAATACGATGGGTGGTGTCTTAAACAACGCGACATCCACTCCAATACATTGTGGTGTCTTAAACAACGCGACATCCACTTCTTTACCATGTGGTGTCTTAAACAACGCGACGTCCACTTCTTTACCATGTGGTGTCTTAAACAACGCGACATCCACTTCTTTACAATGTGGTGTCTTAAGCAACGCGACAATGCCACATTCATACGACACAAATAAATACATTATATACACATACGCATAATTATTCCACTCACCTTATGCCTTCGGTGATTTTTAAACCAAGCTTGAGTTCCGAGGTAACGTACCTATTTTCACAAGCATATAATCAATCAACTTGGTCTAATCTTACAACCCACACCATCCTAGGTCATCTTGACCCATTTGGACACTTAACCCTAAATTGGGTCATTTTCACCAAAAACCCTAACGCTTGGCACTCAAGGTCTTCCTACACATTAGATCACTAGGTTTTATCACAAAACACAACCATTTACCAACCTTGGTCCAATTTTGACCCATTTGACTCAATAAAAGTCAATACACCCATTTTGGGTCATTTATACCCAAATCACACCCATTTACTCTTCCTTAAGGTGTTCTAACAAATTATTAGCCAATTAGGGTTTCATGACAACAATTAATACTTTTAAAACCCTAGCTAACCCATTATTGAGCCTACATGACCCAGTTTACCCAAGAACACCCAATTTACCCAAAAATGGGTCTTAATGTTCATCTTCACACAAACCCTAACCCATACACGAAATCAAAACAAGAATTGAAAGTTAAGGCATACCACAACTATCAAAATGTAGCGAATGACGAGATGAACAACTTTAGAACTTAGACTTTAGCAAGAAACCCTCTTCTTCCTCTTCAAAGTGAGCTTTCCCTCTCTAAAACTCACTCTCTCACTAAAATAAATTGGGAGGTGATAAGGTTGGTGAACAAGGGAGTAAATGAGCTCCCAAACTACTGAACCAAGCATTAAACTCGGCCTTGATGTGAATTTACCAAAATACCCACGTTTAAATTTAAATAAAAACAAGGAATAGCTGGCAGCCGCGTTGCTCGGCGCGCGCCTAATCTGCGCGGCGCGCAGACCCCAGTTCAGCAATGATTTTCCCCTTTTTAAATGTATGAAACATGAACTCCACAACTCTAGTCATATAATTACACATACAAATTTTATGTACAATAATTACACGGGTCTTACAGGGATCATATAAAGTTTTGTATAATATTACTAGTGTGGTTTGTTTAATGTTTGATGTAAGATAAGCATATGTAAAATAGTGAAGTGTGAAATGCAATAATTTTCCATGGTTGAGTATTATTTGGGTGGTAGTAATTGATTTTCGTACTAAGCTATTAAGTATGAACTTTAACGTGTAGGTACTACCCTAGATATAATTATAAAACGCTAATAAGAAGAAAAGGCTTTTATAATAATAACTGGTTCATATTATTAATAAGCTACGATGTACTGTAAATACACACTACATCTATAATATTCCATGTGAATAATTATTTTTTTCATTCTTATTGAAGATTATGGCGCGATTGAACCGAATGACGGAACAAGAAATCGAGGAACTCATCAATCAGTGAGTGAACGACAGAATGTTATGGGTCGAGGCTGCAAGAGGTGCTGCAGTTAACCCAAATCCTCGTGTGGGATGCACCTACAAAACTTTTCAAGGTTGCAAGCCCTCATCATTCAGTGGAATAGAAGGACCGGTCAGTTTAACCTGGTGGATCAAAAAGATTGAGTCTGTGTTTAAAATCAGTGGTTGTATTGAGAAGGACATGACCAAGTATGCATCGTGTATCCTAAAAGATAGTGCACTCACATGGTGGAAAAACTATGTGAAGGCCATAGGAGGAGATGTAGCTTATGATACTCCATGGGAAGAATTCAAAGCAATGTTAATCAATGAGTATTGTCCAAGGAACGAGGTTAGGAAGTTGGAAACTGAATTACGAAGCCTGAAAGTTGTTGGTACTGAACTCACCAACTACAATCAGTGATTCATGGAATTAGCTTTGCTATGTCCCGAATCGGTACCAACCGAAGAACGGAAGATTGAACTGTACAAAGATGGTTTGCCTAAAAATGTCAAGGCAAATGTTACAGCATCGAAACCCAAGACTATTCATGAAGCCATCACTATGGCAAATGAGTTGATGGACCAGATTATTCTGGATAAGAACACAGATGTTAAGACATCGGGAAACAAAAGAAAGTGGGAAGGTAATCATCAACAATCCAACAAGAAACAAGAAACCACGCAAGGTGCGGGTAGCGGTTCGAGCTCAGGTTACAAGGGACGAAATCCTTTATGTAACAGATGCCACAAAAATCACTCTAGTTATTGTAATGTGGTGTGCAACAGTTGTAATCGAAGGGGTCATCTTACTGAAGATTGTAGGGTTCCCGTTACAATTACAAATGACACCAAGACTCCTGCCACCAATGCAAATAGAACTGCCTTGGCCACTGTTACTTATTATGGGTGTGGGAAACAGGGTTATTATAAGAGCCAGTGCCCGAATCCAGAGAAGAATAACGAACCTGCACATGGAAGAGCATTTATTATTAATGCTAGAGAGGAGCGTGAAGACCCGGAGCTTATTACGGGTACGTTTACCATTAATAACTTATCAGCATCTACTATATTTGATACTGGTGCCGATAGAAGTTATATGTGTAGAGACTTTTACGCTAAATTGAATTGTTCATCATTACCTTTAGATGCTAAGTACATGATTAAGTTAGCTAATGGTAAACTAATTAAAGCCGATAAAATTTGCCGTGATTGTAAACTAAATTTAGCCGGAGAAACGTTTAAAATTGGTTTGATACCCGTAGAATTAGGAAGTTTTGATGTAATAGTCGGCATGGACTGGATGTCTAAAATAGGAGTTGAAGTTGTGTGTGCCAAGAAGGCAATTCACATTCCTCGTAAGGATAAAACGCCGGTAATGATTTATGGAGAGAAGGGTAACTCAAAGCTAAAACTCAATAGCTGTTTGAAAGCCCAAAAGTGCTTGAAGAAATGGTGCTATGCAATCTTAGCACATGTTAATAAAGTCAAAACTAAGGAAAAATAGAAGAGCATCAACGACGTGCCTGTGGCAAGAGATTTTCCTGAAGTCTTTCCGGAAGAGTTGTCGGGATTACCTCCATTTAGATCTGTAGAATTTCAAATAGATCTAGTACTAGGAGTTGCACCAGTGGCTCGTGCTCCATACAGACTTGCACCATCTGAGATGAAAGAGTTACAAAGCCAGTTACAAGAATTACTGGACTGTGGTTTCATTCGACCAAGCACTTCACCGTGGGGAGCTCCGATTTTATTCGTCAAAAAGAAAGATGGATCCTTCCGAATGTGTATAGATTACCGTAAATTAAATAAGTTAACTATCAAGAATCGGTATCCACTACCAAGAATTGATGACTTATTTGATCAACTGCAAGGATCATGTGTTTATTCGAAAATCGACCTAAGATCGGGCTATCATCAACTATGCGTCAAAGAAGAAGATATTCCAAAAACTGCTTTTCGAACACGCTATGGTCATTACAAATTTTTGGTCATGCCGTTTGGATTGACGAATGCGCCAGCTGTATTCATGGACCTCATGAATCGAGTTTGTAGTTCGTATTTAGATAAGTTTGTTATCATTTTCATTGACGATATTCTCATCTATTCCAAAAATGAGCAAGAGCATGAGCAGCATTTAAGGTTGGTATTAGAATTATTAAGAAAAGAACAGTTATATGCCAAATTTTCTAAATGTGCTTTTTGGTTGAAAGAAGTGCAATTTCTTGGCCACGTTGTTAGTAGCAAAGGAATTCAGGTTGATCCAGCTAAAATTGAGGCCATTGAAAAATGGGAGACTCTTAAGACACCAACACAGATACGTCAATTTTTGGGCCTAGCCGGTTATTATAGAAGGTTTATTCAAGATTTTTCCCGAATAGCTAAACCATTGACAGCGTTAACACAAAAAGGGAAGAAGTACTAATGGACCTCTGAGCAGGAGAGTGCATTTCAATTACTGAAGAAGAAGTTGACTACGGCGCCTATTTTATCGTTACCTGAAGGGAACGATGATTTTGAGATATATTGAGACGCTTCGCGACAAGGTTTTGGTTGCGTCCTTATGCAATGAAAGAAAGTTATTGCGTACGCATCCCGACAATTGAAGATTCACGAGCGAAATTATACGACGCATGATCTAGAACTGGGAGCAGTCGTGTTTGCATTGAAGATATGGAGACACTACTTATATGGGGTTAAATGCACTGTGTTTACCAATCAGAAAAGCCTTCAACATATTTTCGATCAGAAACAGCTGAACATGAGGCAACGTAGATGGGTCGAGCTAATAAACGACTATGATTGTGAGATTCGCTATCATCCCGGGAAAGCGAATGTAGTAGCCGACGCTCTAAGCAGAAAGGAATGAGAGCCAATTTGAGTACGAGCAATGAACATTAAAATTCGCATGAATCTCAACTCACAAATCAAAGAGGCTCAACGAGAAGCTCTTACTAAAGAAAACATAGGAAATGAAATAATGAAGAAGTATGAGAAGCAACTCGTTATACGGGAAGATGGAATTCAATATTTTGCAAAACGTATTTGGGTACCAAAGTTGGATGGATTAAGGAAGTTGATATTGAACGAGGCACATAAGACAAGATACTCGATACATCCTGGAGTTGGAAAGATGTATCAAGATCTTAAGACGCATTATTGGTGGCCTAATTTAAAGACAGACGTTGCAACATATGTCGGGGAATGTTTAACTTGTTCCAAAGTCAAAGCAGAACACCAGAAGCCGTCAGGGTTACTTCGACAACCAGAAATCCCAGAATGGAAGTGGGACGGTATTACCATGGATTTTATCTCGAAGTTACCTAAGACTGCATGGGGTTATGACACCATTTGGGTAATAGTTGATCGTCTCACCAAATCTGCACATTTCTTGCCGATAAAAGAAACGGATAGAATGGAGAAACTATTACGATTATACATAAAGGAAATTGTTTCAAGGCATGGAATACCTATTTCCATTATATCCGATCGTGATAGTAGATTTACATCAAAGTTCTGGCAATCACTACAGGAGGCCCTGGGAACTCGTTTGGATATGAGCACCGCATATCATCCACAAACTGACGGGCAGAGTGAAAGAAAAATTCAGACTCTTGAAGACATGCTCAGGGCATGTGTGATCGATTTTGGAAACGGATGGAATAAATATCTACCATTAGCAGAATTCTCGTATAATAATAGTTATCATGCGAGCATTAAAGCTGCACCATTCGAAGCACTGTATGGAAGGAAGTGTAGATCCCCTATCTGTTGGAATGAAGTAGGAGATCGACGATTAACTGGTCCCGAGATCATATACGAAACTACTGAGAAGATAGTACAAATCAAGGAGAGATTGAAAACAGCCCGTAGTCGCCAAAAGAGCTACGCCGATGTCCGAAGGAAACCATTAGAGTTTCAGATCGGTGACATGGTTATGCTAAAGGTGTCACCTTGGAAAGGTGTAATACGTTTCGGCAAAAGGGGTAAACTGAACCCAAGGTATGTAGGCCCGTTCAAGATCATCGAACGCATTGGACCGGTAGCTTATCGACTCGAGTTACCACAACAACTCGCCGGAGTACAAAATACGTTTCATGTTTCAAACCTTAAGAAGTGTCTTGCAAAGGAAGAACTCACCATTCCTATTGAAGAAATCCAAGTCGACGAGAAACTACAATTCATAGAAGAACCAGTCGAAATCATGGACCGTGAAGTTAAACAACTCAGGCAGAGCAACATACCAATCGTTAAGGTTCGTTGGAATGCACGAAGGGGTCCCGAGTTTACTTGGGAATGAGAGGATCAAATGAAATAAAAGTACCCACATTTGTTTCCCGAGAATGCAAAATAGGTACAACTTTAAAATTTCGGGACGAAATTTATTTAACGGGTAGGTACTGTAACGACCCGGATTTTTCAGATCGTTTTATTCATATGAGATTAATATTTACATAAATTAAACATTACCAACATGATAAGCAATCCAAATTGTTGAGTCTTGTGTTTTTTAAAAGAGTTTTACACAACGTTTGACCGTCCAATTTGACCGATGATATCACGAACTATATAACATACGATAATTATACGATTGTGTGCATATACGTATTTATACATATTTAACATGACCTAAGGATGGTTTAACATATCATTGTGTACTAATAACAATGAGTTATAAGTAAACTTTGAGACTACTAACTAAAGTTTTCAAAACGGTAACTATACGTAACGTTCTTTGATATATATACCTATAACCTATAATGGTTATACAAGTATCATATAAATACGTATTTAATTACTTTTAAAGGGCTTAAATACATAAAACAATATAAGTATATTCACAAAAGATAGTTATATTTGAATTCTCGTTCCGTTTCCTCAAGATTTTTACACGTATACCTAGGGTATATGTAACCGTATTGTACGCAGCTTCTAGATGTATTTACTATTGGTATATACACCTTTAATCATTCATTCTTAGCAGCCATCTTAGAGTCAAAAATATGTGGAACCATTATTTATCAACTTGTATGACTAATGAGCTAAAAAACAAACTTAAGGATTTTTTTCCTATATAACAAGTAAATTTGTTTTTATGATTTCACCCCATTTTTCCATTCCATTTTCTCATACTTACACTCCAAATTCTCTCTCAAAATACTCCTAACATCATACTTGATCATCTCCAAGCATTTTCACCATCTTTTAGCTTCATAATCAAGGTAAAACTATGTTTAAACTTTGATTCAATTCATGTAAGTTATTTATCTTAAATCAAGATATAAACTTACTTACAACCTTTGTTTCTTTTCATGATTTCACTTCTTAATCTTCCAAGTCATCAAGAACAAGTTCATATGTTGTTTATTCAGTAACTTTCTTCATCATACTTGAGGTATAACCTTGGTTCATCATCTTGTTCAATTCATATACGACTATCTTACTACGAATATATATAACAACAAGAACATAGTTTGAATGATTTCAAACTTGTTCTCAAACTAAATAGATCCTTCTAACTTGACTTTTTTAAAACACTTCAAGACCTATAATATATTATAATGATATGCTAACTTAACAAGATACAACTTGATTTTACAAAGAACACCTTAAAACTGAATCTACGTCGTCGGAGTGCAACCGGTGGCTGTTTTGGGTTGGATAATTAAAAACCATCTTAAACTTTGAATTGGAAGTTTATATTCTGGAAAAATGATATTTCTTATGAATATGTTAATATATAAAAATCTCATGGTGTAACTCAAAGTGTAAGTATTTTTGTAAAAATGATCATCTAGATGTTGTTTTTACAACGGAAATGATCACTTTCATATGATTCACCAAAGTTTGACCTATAACCTGTGATTTCGAATGCAAACTAAGGTATTTACAGTTCATATTCATAAATAATGACTCGATCCAAGGAAGTGGCAAGTTGAACCAACAAAAACGGAGTTATATTGAAGAAACTACGGCTAAAACAAAATTGGGTATCCGAAGCTAGTTTAGCTACGAAATTAATTGGAGTAAAACTAAACTAATCATATCTTTGCTAATTAATATGATATTTCATATATATTTACTCATGATTTAATTCTACATTTTTTCGGACCACCCGTAAACAACACGAGAAGATTAATCATAAGACCTCATGATTGTACGCAACACGTCATTTGACAACACGGTACTTTATGTACGCAACACGTCATTTGACAACATGGTACCATGGGTCGAGATTAATTCCGATCAATACGAATACGATGGGGTCTTTATTTATTTTATTGAACAACTAATTGTGGACCACTAATATCGGACTGCTTACTACGGACAATTAGATATTAAAAGTATTATAAGTATACATGTAACGATTATTTGAAAAGAAAACATGTTGATATATTATATATGGTTAGGTTCGTGATATCTATCGGAGACCAAGTCATATATCTTCAATACAAAAGTGAGTATATAGTCCCACTTTTAAACTCTAAATATTTCGGGATGAGAATACATGCATTTTATGATTTACGTTATGGACACAAGTGATAAAAAATATATATATTCTACGTTGAGGTGTACCACTGGCATACTTCCCTGTAACTTGGTAACTACTATTTACATGCGGTATTGTAAAAGCGAATCATGTTGATAGATCTATCGGTCCTGACAACCCCAACCGGACTGGACGACCAGTATTCAACGGTTGCACAGTACTTCGTTTCGGTAACTATACTTGGTACGGTGTAGTGAGATTTCATAATAAAGGGAATATGCGACGTTGATTAAATGTTAAGTATGGTTATCAAGTGCTCAACCACTTAGAATATTTTTATTAAAACGTTTGTGTATATGAAATCTTGTGGTCTATATTTATAACGCTGCTAGTATTAAACCTATATCTCACCAACTTTATGTTGACGTTTTAAGCATGTTTATTCTCAGGTGATAATTAAAAGCTTTCGCTGCATTATGCCGAATTTAAGCAAGATTTGGAGTATGCATATTTGTGTCAAAAATAAAACTGCATATCGGAAGATTTGTAATGTGAAATATGTTGGAAATCGTATTGTTATTATCAAATGTAAGGTTTGTAAAACTAAGATTATCACTAAACGATAATCATTATTATGCTGTTTGAACCTTCGATTAGAATAAAGGTTATGGTTTGTATTATAAAAACGTAAGCAGATTTTGAAAAATGTCACATATAGAGGTCAATACCTCACAATGACACCAATGAGTACGTGACGTTTATATTCGATATGAACGGGACGCTTCAATGTACATATTTGTTATAGGTTCGTGAATCAACCAGTGGCCAAGTCTTACTTCCCGAAGAAGTAAAAATCTGTGAAAGTGAGTTATAGTCCCACTTTTAAAATCTAGTATTTTGGGATGAGAATACATGCAGTTTTATAAACGTTTTACGAAATAGACACAAGTAAATGAAACTACATTATATGGGTGAATGATCGAAGCCGAATATGCCCCTTTTACTTGGTAGCCTAAGAATTAGTAAACCGATCTACTAATTGACGCGAATCCTAAAGATAGATCTATTGGGCCTAACGAACCCCATCCAAAGTACCGGATGCTTTAGTACTTCGAATTCGTTTTTATCATGTCCGAAGGATTTCCCGAAATGATAGGGGGTATTCTTATATGCATCTTGTTAATGTCGGTTACCAGGTGTTCACCATATGAATGAATTTTATCTCTATGTATGGGATGTATATTGAAATATGAAATCTTGTGGTCTATTATTATGATTTGATAATATATAGGTTAAACCTATAACTCACCAACATTTTTGTTGACGTTTTAAGCATGTTTATTCTCAGGTGATTATTAAGAGCTTCCGCTATTGCATACTAAAATAAGGACAAGATTTGAAGTTCATGCTTGTATGATATTATGTAAAAACTGCATTCAAGAAACTTATTTTTTTTTATGTAATATATTCTTATTGTAAACCATTATGTAATGGTCGTATGTAAACGGTATATTTTAGATTATCATTACTTGATAATCTACGTAATGCTTTTTAAACCTTTATCGATAAAATAAAGGTTATGGTTGTTTTTAAAAATGAATGCAGTCTTTGAAAAACGTCTCATATAGAGGTCAAAACCTCGCGACGAAATCAATTAATATGTAACGTTTATAATCAATATGAACGGGATATTTCAGTTGATATCAGAGCGTTGGTCTTAGAGAACCATAAATTTGCATTAGTGTGTCTTATCGAGTTTATTAGGATACATTAGTGAGTCTGGACTTCGACCTTGTTTTCTTTAAAAACGATTGCTTAACACTTTTGTTGAAAACTATATGTTATTAACATGTAAATATTATGTGATATATTAACCTCTTAATGTGTTTGATATTGTGTGATAGATGTCTACCACTAGTACAAATTCCATCGACTCACCTAATAATAATGAAGAGTCGAATATACTTTGGGAAGATTCACAAATTCCCGAAGAGGAACCGGAAGAGGAGGAACCGGAAGAGGAGGAACCAGAAGAGGAGGAACCGGAAGAAGAAGAGGTTCCGGAGGAAGAAATATTGATACCTACAGTAAATCGATTAAATAAAAGAAAATCCTCAACCAACGGACCAAAGTTAATAATGGTCAATGGTGTTTCCGCCGAGGAAGCAAAATATTGGGAAGATTACCAATTTTTCGATGAATCGGATCCCGATGAGGATTCTGATGATGTTATAGAAATTACCTCGACCCAATTTAATAAAGTGAAAGAAAATAATAAGGGACAATGTATAAAAATAGAGAAACCTGATTCCAACCCCGATGAACTTTATATGTATCGGCAACATCCGTATTTCCTAAAATGTAACAATGACCCGGGAACCTCTAAACCACCAGGTTTTTCTAAACCATTGTGGAAAATGACAGCTCGTATTAGAGGAACACCATATATTCCTAGAAAATTAGGAAAACAAACCAAGTCCGAAGAAGAAGAAATCAGTGATTCAGATTAGAGGATTGTAATCATGTTGTATATTATATGTATTGTAGTGTGCTTGTACTTTTATGTTCTATGTAAAAATTGCTTGTATTGTTTGTTAATTATCTTTTACGAATCTAATCCTTGTCTATTTTACAGTATAAAAACAAAATGGACATTTAAGGATAGACAAAGGAATATTTTAGAAGATCTACCAGAGGATATGATTGAGGAAATCTTGTTTAGAGTCGGTCAGAATTCATCAGCACAATTAATTATGGCAAAATTAACTTGTCAAACATTTGAAAGACTTTCCAGAAATGCCTTAGTTTATAAAAGGCTTTCCTTTGATAGGTGAGGTATATCACATTGGGGAGACCGTAAGTTACGCCGTGTTTTCTTTAAAGCGTTAAATGCGGGGAACCCAAATGCAATTTTACGCTACGGGTTATGAACCTATTTTGACTCAACATATCCCAACATAGGATTTCGTGAATTAGAAAGAGCTTCTAACATGCAACATAAAGAAGCATGTTATGATTACGGGTTAGTGATGTTCGCTTCTTACCAAAGTGAGAAAAAGAACATCGGATTGCAACTTTTAAATAAAACCTTCCCACAAGATACGGATTCAGTAGTTGGGGTGAGAAACAAGGTTTTTAGATTATTACCGGGTTGTTGGACATTACGAAAACCTCGTCCTTTTGACGACATTACAACATGCTACCTAGCCAATGGTGATAACGGTTATTTTCCACAAGACCAAGGATGGGAAGTCGTCTTAGTAAAACCATAATGCATGACTTGTTTCTGGACTTATGAACTACGTGTCTTTATTTCCTTTGCTGAACAACATGCGTATTAACTAGGTTTATCTTCAAAAACTATCATGTATCAAAGTGTACTATATTTCATGTTATATGTAATATAGCGAAGTTGTAAGTTTGAAGAATATTTGTATGTGATATATTATTATAATCAGTTTTTCATATGGAATTGTAGTATTTGAATTGTATTTAGCTACTAAGTATGAACTTAACGGGTAGGTAGTACCCGAATTTAAACTTATAAAACGCTAATATGAAGAAAAAGCTTTTATAAATGAGTTCATATTATGCTACGAAATACTATTGACTACTCTTAATATTCTGTATGATTAACTTGATTCAGTTGGCTATTTTGAAGGAAATGGCACCGACTACTCGACACAGCATGAATATGAGTGAAGAGGAATTTCGTACCTTTCTTGCTGCAAACATAGCCGCAGTACAGGCTGCGTTACATACCAACAATAACTCTGAATCTAGCAATGCAGCTAACGGTGCAAGAAATCGTGTAGGATGCTCCTATAAAGAATTCACTGCCTGCAAACCTTTAGAATTTGATGGAACTGAAGGACCAATTGGATTGAAACGGTGGACTGAGAAAGTCGAATCGGTGTTTGCCATAAGTAAGTGTACTGAAGAGGAAAAGTTAAGTACGCTACGCATACCTTCACACTTACTGCGTTAACGTGGTGGAACACCTATCTTGAACAGGTAGGACAAAATGCTGCTTACGCACTACCGTGGTTGGCATTCAAGCAATTGATGAACGATCAGTACCATCCTAGAAATGAAGTCAATAAGCTCAAGGTAGAGCTTAGAGAGTTACGAACACAAGGGTTCGACATTACCACGTATAAACGACGATTCATAGAGTTATGCCTATTGTGTCCGGGAGCGTTCGAAGATGAAGAAGAGAAGATCGACGCGTTTGTAAAAGGGTTACCAGTAAGGATTCAAGAAGATGTGAGTTCACACGAGCCCGCTTCTATACAGAAGGCAAGTCGAATGGATCATAAACTCATAAATCAGATTGAGGGAAGAATTAAAGAACAGGCGGCCGAAGAAGCCAACACGAAACAACTCAAGAGGAAGTGGGAGGAAAACGGTGACAAGAGTCACCAGTACTACAACAACAACAATTACAAACACAATCGCAACAACTATCCCAACAACCACAACAACAATCGCAACAATAACCGCAATCCTAACAATAACTACAACAAACATCCCAACAACAACAACAACCGTTTCAACAACAATAACAACCCCAACAACAACCTCAATAACAACAACGGCAACAAAAACCAAAAACAGCCATGTCATAGGTGTGAAGAAAATCATCAGGGGTTTTGCACGACATTTTGCAATAGTTGTAAAAGAAATGGTCATAGCGCGAAAAATTTTGAGGTCTACGGACCAAAGTTTAACAGAACTAAAGGAACAAATAATGTCGGAACAAGTAATGCCGAAACGAATAGTGTCGGAGCAAGTAATACCAACGTTGTTTGTTATAAATGTGGAAAACCGGGCCACATTATTTGAAATTGCCCGAATCAGGGGAATACTAATGGGCAGGGCAGTGGAAGAGTTTTCAATATTAATGCGGCAGAAGCACAGGAAGACCCGGAGCTTGTTACGGGTACGTTTCTTATTGACGATAAATCTGCTTATGTTTTATTTGATTCGGGTGCGGATAGATGCTATATGAGTAGAGAATTTTGTGCTAAATTAAGTTGCCCATTGACGCCTTTGGATAATAAATTTTTACTCGAATTAGCAAATGGTAAATTAATTTCAGCAGATAATATATGTCGGGATAGAGAAATTAAACTGGGTGATGAAACGTTTAAGATTGATTTAATACCAGTCGAGTTAGGGAGTTTTGATGTAATAATTGGCATGGACTGGTTGAAGAAGGTAAGAGCGGAGGTCGTTTGTTACAAAAATGCGATTCGCATTATGCGTGAAAAAGGAAAACCTTTAATGGTGTACAGAGAAAAGAACAATTCAAAATTAAATCTTATTAGTAGTTTGAAGGCGCAAAAACTAATAAGAAAAGGTTGTTACGTTATTCTAGCACACATCGAGGATAAACCTGAAGAAAAGAACATCAGTGATGTTCCCATCGTAAAAGAATTTCCCGATGTATTTCCGAAAGAATTAACGGGATTACCCCCACATCGATCCGTTGAATTTCAAATAGACTTGTACCAGGAGCTACACCAATAGCTCGTGCTCCATACAGACTCGCACCCAGCGAAATGAAAGAATTACAAAGTCAGTTAAAGGAACTTTTAGAGCGTGGTTTCATTCGACCAAACACATCGCCATGGGGAGCTCCTGTTTTGTTTGTCAAGAAGAAAGATGGTACATTCAAGTTGTGTATCGACTACCGAGAGTTGAACAAACTTACCATCAAGAACCGCTACCCACTACCGAGAATCGACGACTTATTTGATCAACTACAAGGCTCGTCTATTTATTCGAAGATCGATTTACGTTCTGGATATCATCAAATGCGGGTGAAGGAGGATGATATTCCAAAGACTGCTTTTAGGACGCATTACGGTCATTACGAGTTTATGGTTATGCCGTTTGGATTGACTAACGCACCAGCTGTGTTCATGGACCTCATGAACCGAGTGTGTGGGCCATATCTTGATAAGTTTGTCATTGTTTTCATCGATGACATACTTATTTACTCGAAGAATTATCAAGAGCACGAAGAACATTTGAGAAAAGTGCTAGAGTTGCTGAGAAAAGAAAAAATGTACGCTAAGTTTTCAAAGTGTGCATTTTAGTTGGAAGAAGTTCAATTCCTCGGTCATATAGTGAACAAAGAAGGTATTTAGGTGGATCCAGTAAAGCTTGAAACCGTTGAAAAGTGGGAAACCCCAAAAACTCCGAAACACATACGCTAATTTTTAGGGCTAGCTGGTTATTACAGGAGATTCATCTAAGATTTTTCTAAAATAGCAAAACCCTTGACTGCAATAACGCATAAAGGGAGGAAATTTGAATGGAAGGATGAACAAGAAAAAGCATTTCAATTGTTGAAGAAAAAGTTAACTACAGCACCTATATTGTCATCACCTGAAGGGAATGATGATTTTGTGATATATTGTGACGCCTCAAAGCAAGGTCTCGGTTGTGTATTAATGCAACGAACGAAAGTAATTGCTTATGCATCTAGACAATTGAAGATTCACGAGCAGAATTATATGACGCATGATTTGGAATTAGGCGCGGTTGTTTTTGCATTAAAGACTTGGAGGCACTACTTATATGGGGTCAAAAGTATTATATATACCGACCACAAAAGTCTTCAACACATATTTAATCAGAAACAACTGAACATGAGGCAGCGCAGATGGATTGAATTGTTGAATGATTACGACTTTGAGATTTGTTACCACCCAGGGAAGGCAAATGTGGTATCCGATGCCTTGAGCAGAAAGGACAGAGAATCCATTCGTGTAAAATCTATGAATATAATGATTCACACTAACCTTACTACTCAAATAAAGGAGGCGCAACAAGGAGTTTTAAAAGAGGGAAACTTAAAGGATGAAATACCCAAAGGATTGGAGAAGCATCTTAATATTCGGGAAGACGGAACCCGGTATAGGGCTGAAAGAATTTGGGTTCCAAAATTTGGAGATATGAGAGAAATAGTACTTAGAGAAGCTCATAAAACCAGATACTCAATACATCCTGGAACGGGGAAGATGTACAAGGATCTCAAGAAACATTTTTGGTGACCAGGTATGAAAGCCGATGTTGCTAAATACGTAGAGGAATGTTTGACGTGTTCTAAGGTCAAAGCGGAGCATCAGAAACCATCAGGTCTACTTCAACAACCCGAAATCCCTAAATGGAAATGGGAAAACATTACCATGGATTTCATCACTAAATTGCTAAGGACTGCAAGTGGTTTTGATACTATTTGGGTAATAGTTGATCTTCTCACCAAATCAGCACACTTCCTGCCAATAAGAGAATATGACAAGATGGAGAAGTTAGCACGACTGTATTTGAAGGAAGTCCTCTTCAGACATGGAATACCAATCTCTATTATCTCTGATAGGGATAGCAGATTTATTTCAAGATTCTGGCAGACATTACAGCAAGCATTAGGAACTCGTCTAGACATGAGTAATGCCTATCATCCACAAACTGATGGGCAGAGCGAAAGGACGATACAAATGCTTGAAGACATGCTAAGAGCATGTGTTATTGATTTCGAAAACAGTTGGGATCGACATCTACCGTTTGTAGCGACCCGACAAAATCATCATTGACGGTGCCGTCTACTTAGGTCCCGTTACGTGGTCATAAGTCTTAAAAACAACGTTTGACCAAAAGTATGTCACATTCATTTCAAAAGTAAAGATGTTTCAAGATTTACAAGGTAGTTCGACAACTAGTTACATAACAAAGTTTAAAGTACAATTTAAATATATGCGACACAAATGAAAGTAGCCAAAAGACGCTCCACGTATGCATGTTTACTCGACATCCAAGCAAGTATCAAAAGTAATGAGCGGAAGCATGTATCACACAAATGTTCAAGGACCTGAGAAAAACATAAAAATCTGTCAACGAAAACGTTGGTGAAATCATAGGTTTGAGTAAGTAAGTACAAGTGAACCACAAGATTTGCAACAATGATATAATAGTAATACATTCCAAAAGTTTTTTTCACGAGCACCCAATTATCAATGCTTAACATTCCTTCCATAGAACCCCATCACAATAGTGTTAGAACATACACTATTTCTCGAAAATACATTTCATTCGTAAACGGTAGCGAACCGTTTGAATGAGGGTTTGTCAAACCCATATGGCCATATAACATAAGTTCTCGCTTACACCCGGCAAGTGTAACTAATGATAATCGAATTGAGGATTTTTGTTCAAACTCGTATGTAGAATGTTTGTTTTCCTGTACTTGTGTTCACTTAGTAAAAAGAAACGTTTATGTTTTCTCATCCCAAATGTAAGTGCAAAAGAGTAAAAGTGGGACTATGATCTCACCTTGAGTGCAAGAGTAATAAAGTACTTCGACAAGTAACGTGTGCAAAGAACAATGCTAGTCTTGACCTAAACAAATAGGTTGTATCAATAACGATAGTCACGATTGGTCAAAGATGTTCAATTAGTCCTATGGCTCAATACGACTCGAATAGTATAGCATGTGAATCACGTTGTCAAGTTTCATACAATAATCAAGTATAAAGGCATGTTAAAACGATTGCATAAACGTTTGGTTAAGTTTGACTAAAAGTCAAACTTGGTCAAAGTCAAAGTCAACGGGGTCGGGTCGGGTACCCAACAATTTTTATAAGTTTTATAATCATGTATGAGCATGTTGGTCAAGTTTCATGTCAATCGGAGGTGCGTAGCATAGCAAACATTTTTCGTGAGACGACCAAGCAAAACAGAATCTGATAGTGTATCTGGACGGCGTCCAGAATTAAGTTTTGGACGGAGTCCAGAATTAAGTTTTGGAAGGAGTCCAGAATTAAGTTTTGGACGGCGTCCCAATTGGTACTCAGACCCTGTTTGCAGAAAACACAAGTGCACGAACCAAACTTCAATCACTCCTAGTTTATGATCCGCAAACAATCAAGACATGTATCTTATATCATCGGAAAGCTCTTTTGACAAGGAACGCAACTAGATACATTTCCTAAATCAAGTTCATCATTTAAGACAACAAAAACCTCATCGAATGATCGTTAAACGTTCAGAATCAATGTTTCAAGTTCATCAAATGCATTTTAAGTTTCGGGAAACCAATTCACACATATGATATGCCGTTTTGAAGGTAATCAAACACACATTGCAACCAAACACTTATCAACAACATTTCATAGCATTTGATGCATCAAAAGTTCATATTAAGCCTATCAAACCCTAACCAAAATCTCAAAACCAATAATCAGGTTAATGTAAGGTTTTCATGTCAATCAACACACCAAAACGAAGCTAATGAAGTAACTAACACTTTGAACATACAAACATTAACATCTAAACACATTTCATCATCCAAAAATAAAGATTTAACAAACACTTTTTCAAGTTCATGCTAGTTATGTCAAATCACAAGATCGAGCATACAAATTACATATGCGACATCACAATGAGCCATAGACACTAATTAACACGCTTTTAAGTCAAGAACACTAAGATTATGAAATTTAGAGTTTTTAGAAAGTTACCCAATCGAGATGAAATTAGTATCAAAATGTAGAGAATGAAGAGAGGATTCCAAATATGTAATTTGTTTTGATGTTAGCCTCCAAAATCGGATTTAGATGATGAATTAAGGATTGAATGTTGAGAGGATTTGAAAGTAGTAAAAGATGAGGATGAAAGTGAATGGATGAAAGGGGTTTGACCCTTTGACCTAGTCAAGGGTTTGATCCCTTGTCAAGTCTAGTCCCTCAACTTTCGTTCGGGTGCGTGAATTACCTAAAAGAGATAATTTAAAACGCGTATTAACAGGAGATGTTATAGTCATATACCGGACTTTAAATAATTAATCGGAAAAGTAAACGAAAAAAGGCGGGATGTTACATTACCTACTCCTTAAAAGAAATTTCGTCCCGAAATTTAAGTAGGCGTAGTAGTCGTTGTTTCTTCCTCGAAATCTTGCGTTTCTGGAGCCGGGAATAAGTGAGGGTATTTCCTTTGCATTTGATCTTGCCTTTCCCAAGTAAACTCGGGTCCCCATTTGGCATTCCAACGGACTTTAACAATCGGAATTCGGCTTTGTTTCAATGTCTTGACAGAGGTGTCCACAATTTCAACCGGTTCCTCCACAAAATGAAGTTTGTCATCAATAGTATGTTCCTCGAGAGGGATGACGATATCGGGTTCGGCAAGACACTTTTTCAAGTTAGATACATGGAAAGTAGGATGAACGGAGTTCAATTGAAGTGGAAGATCTAAACGATAAGCAACGGTTCCAATACGCTCCAAGATTTCGAAAGGACCAATATACCGCGGATTTAATTTCCCACGTTTTCCAAAATGAATTACACCTTTCCAAGGCGCGACTTTTAACATTACTCGGTCACCGACTTGAAATTCGAGGTCGTTGTGTCGTTTGTCGGTATAACTCTTTTGACGACTTTGGGCCATCCTAAGCCTATCTCGGATTTGAACGATTTTCTCGGTGGTTTCGTGAATGAGTTCGGGTCTGGTGATTTGCACGTCGCCTACCTCGGCCCAACAAAGAGGTGAACGACATTTTTGGCCATATAGCGCTTCAAAAGGTGCGACTTTAATACTCGCGTGATAACTATTGTTGTAAGAGAACTCGGCGAGAGGTAAGTGCTTGTCCCAAGCTTTTCCGAAATCAACCACGCAAGCTCGTAACATGTCCTCTAAGGTTTGAATTGTACGTTCACTTTGTCCATCGGTTTGAGGATGATATGCGATGCTCATGTCTAAACGCGTTCCCAATGCTTCTTTTAATGTACGCCAAAATCTAGAAATGAAACGGCCATCTCGGTCGGAGATAATCGATAAAGGTACACCGTGTCGGGCTACGATCTCCTTAATGTAAAGTTGTGTAAGTTTCTCCATTTTGTCCGTTTCTTTCATGGCAAGGAAGTGTGCGGATTTGGTGAGACGGTCAACAATAACCCAAATGGTATCATAACCGCCCGTCGTTTTTGGTAGCTTGGTGATAAAATCCATCGTTATCCTTTCCCACTTCCATTGCGGGATCTCGGGTTGTTGAAGTAGTCCGGACGGTCTTTGGTGTTCGGCTTTGACTTTGGAACATGTCAAACACTTGGAAACATAAGTAGCTACGTCCCTTTTGATGTTCGGCCACCAATATTGTTCCTTAAGGTCGTGGTACATCTTATTGGCACCGGGGTGAATCGAGTATCGTGACTTATGGGCTTCATCTAAAATAAGACTTCGTAGGTCCCCATATCTAGGCACCCAAATCCTTCCGGCAAAATATCGAAGTCCGGTCTCCCTAACTTCGAATCGAGAGACGAGAATGTTCAAGAGCTCGTGTAAAACGTTTTCATCCTTAAGAGCCTCATCTTGGGCTACCCGAATTTGGCTATTAAGGTTGGTGTGAATGGTGATGTTTAAAGCTCGGACACGAAGAGGCACCGCTCTTTCTTTTCAACTTAAGGCATCGGCTACTACATTTGCCTTCCCGGGATGGTAACGAAGCTCGCAATCGTAATCGTTTAAGGTTTCAATCCACCTTCGTTGTCTCATGTTTAGTTGCTTTTGGTTGAAGATGTGTTGGAGACTTTTGTGATCGGTAAAGATAGTACTCTTGGTTCCATAAAGATAGTGTCTCCACATTTTAAGTGCAAAGACAACGGCTCCGAGTTCGAGATCATGTGTCGTGTAGTTTCGTTCATGAATTTTGAGTTGTCGAGAAGCATAAGAAATGACTTTCGTTCGTTGCATCAACACACACCCAAAACCATGTTTCGAGGCGTCGCAATACACAACAAAATCGTCATTGCCTTCGGGAAGTGACAAGATAGGAGCGGTGGTTAGCTTTGTTTTCAAGATTTGAAATGCAGATTCTTGTTCGATCGCCCAATTGAATTTCTTTCCCTTGTGAGTTAAAGCGGTTAGAGGACGAGCAACCAAGGAGAATCCTTGATGAATCTACGGTAGTATCCGGCGAGACCCAAGAATTGACGAATGTGAGTAGGTGTTGTAGGAGTCTCCCATTTACTAATGGCTTCGATTTTCGATGGATCGACTTTAATACCTTGGTCACTTACAACACGACCAAGAAATTGAACTTCCTTCAACCAAAATTCACATTTGGAGAATTTGGCATAGAGTCGTTCTTGTCTCAAGAGTTCAAGCACAAGTCGGAGATGTTGTTCGTGTTCTTCTTCGCTTTTAGAATAGACCAAAATGTCATCGATGAACACAATAACGAATTTATCAAGATACGGTTTGCACACGCAGTTCATAAGATCCATGAACACCGCCGGTGCGTTAGTGAGACCAAATGGCATTACAAGAAATTCATAGCTACCATAACGAGTTCGGAAAGCGGTTTTGGAGACATCTTCCCCCTTAACCCTTAATTGATGATAGCCCGAGCGGAGATCGATTTTTGAATATACACAAGACCCTTGTAGTTGATCAAAGAGGTCATCGATGCGAGGAAGAGGATATCGGTTCTTAACCGTTAATTTGTTTAGTTCACGATAATCAATGCACATTCGTAGGGATCCGTCTTTCTTTTTAACAAACAAAATCGGAGCGCCCCAAGGTGAATGACTAGGTTGGATAAAACCACGATCAAGTAGTTCTTGGATTTGACTTTGCAATTCTTGCATTTCGGATGGAGCAAGTCTATATGGTGCACGAACTACGGGTGCGGCTCCCGGAATAAGATCGATTTGGAATTCTACCGGTCGATGAGGTGGAAGACCCGGCAATTCGTCGGGAAATACATCAGAATAGTCACTAACAATTGGCACATCATCGATGTGCTTCTCATCGGACTCGACTTTCTTAACGTGAGCAAGGATCGCAAAACAACCCTTAGAGAGTAGTTTTCTAACTTTAAGGCACGAAACGAGGTTGAGTCCGGTGCAACTCTTATCGCCATAAACGATCAAAGGTTCACCATTCTCGATAGGAATTCGGATTGCGTTAAGATCACAAAGGATGTGAGATTTCGTTTTGGCTAGCCAATTCATACCGATTATTACATCGAAGCTTCCTAGTTCCATGGGTATCAAGTCAATTTCAAATTCATTACCCAAAATGTTTAATGTGCACCCCCGATAATATGTTTCGGCACTCAATAGTTTCCTGTTGGCCACTTTAATGGTATAAGTGGTATCTAGTGGGAGTGGTGGAGTGCTAAAAGAATGAATCAAAGTCTTGGATACAAAGCATTTATCGGCACCCGAATCGAATAAACAAGTAACATAAGTGTTGTTGAGAAGAAACGTACCCGTGACTAATTCATTATCATCTCGGGCTTCCTCGGTGTTGATGTTGAAAGCTCGACCGCGCGTATTGGGGTTATCTTTCCTCTTCGGGCATGCATTTCTATAATGGCCCATTTGGCCACATTCATAATAAGTGCCCGTTTTTGGTGCATTAGGCCCCTTTCGAGCGATGGGGGCAACACTTTTACACTCATTGGCCTTATGACCAACTCCTTGGCACCGGTGGCAAATTAACTTGCCACATTCACCAAAGTGATGTTTGTTGCATTTGTTGCAAAGAGGTAGGTTCCCGGCATAACCCTTCTTGCCGTCGGAGGTGTAAGGCTTCTTAGCAAAGTTGTTGTTGCTTGATTGGGAGGGTTCCCACTTTCTTTTGTTGCCGCCCGATTTATCCTCGGCCTTAGGTGCCGGCACTACAATTTCGTCCACCGTTTCTATCAATTTGCGGGCCATGTTCAAAGCTTCTTGATGATTAGTGGGTTTGGATGACATTACTCCGTGTTTGATGCTCTTTGGAAGACCATCCATGTAAAGTTCAACCCTTAAAGCTTCGGGGTTCACAAGATTTGGGCACATCAAGGCTAGTTCGGAAAATCGTTGATTATAAGCCTTGAGATCATTTCCGACCGCCTTTAAAGTTCTTAGCTCTTGTTCGAGCCTTCGGGTTTCTTCACGAGGGAAATATTCGACAATCATCTTTTCCCTCAAGTCGGCCCAAGAGAGGGCTTGAGCTTCATCGGTACCCACCGATTGTACATAGGTGTTCCACCACGTGAGGGCGATACTGGCAAAGGTGTGGGTGGAATATTTGACTTTATCTTGGTCTCGACAACCGCTTATGCTAAAAACGGCTTCCGTTTGTTCGAACCATCGAGTGAGTACAACCAGTCCCCCGGTTCCATCAAAAGTGTGAGATTTGCACCCCATGAAGGCTTTGTAGGAGCACCCTTCGTTTGAGTTACCGGCCCCTTGATTGTTGTTGTTGTGGTTGTTGTTATTGTTGGAGGAGTGATCGGCCATGGCCGCTTCCACGGCGGTGGCTATCATTCATTGTAGAGCTTGTTCGGGAGTCTCATGGTGTGGCACACGACGAGGAGGCATTGTTCCTTCAAAACACAAGAATACCGTTGATTAGTATTTTCAATAATACTAATCATGATATGGAAATAGGATAGAGAGAAAAATTTTCCTTGACTCGCCTTAAATTCTTTGTGTCATAATGTCGGAACGTTCATATGAGTCACCGTAATATAATCCCGGAAATTATATTACCCTAATTCATATGTGCATCCGAAATTACTTCACTAAGTCAAGGTGGCGCGTCAATCAAATTAAACAACGTGAGATTAAGATGAAAAAAAAGTAGATATGAGTAGAAACGTTCGAGTATAATGCACAAGTAGTCAAGTAATTCCTACTTCAAGTCTATATGCCGGTTGTAGTCTAGACTCACTAATGTACCCTATGACTCGGGGTTGACACCAATGAACTCTAAATCCCTACAACCAACGCTCTGATACCATCTGTAGCAACCCGACAAAATCTTCATTGACGGCGCCGTCTACTTAAGTCCCGTTACGTGGTCATAAGTCTTTTAAACAACGTTTGACCAAAAGTATGTCACATTCATTTCAAAAGTAAAGATGTTTCAAGATTTACAAGGTAGTTCGACAACTAGTTACATAACAAAGTTTAAAGTACAATTTAAATATATGCGACACAAATGAAAGTAGCCAAAAGACGCTCCACGTATGCATGTTTACTCGACATCCAAGCAAGTATCAAAAGTAATGAGCGGAAGCATGTATCACACAAATGTTCAAGGACCTGAGAAAAACATAGAAATCTGTCAACGAAAACGTTGGTGAAATCATAGGTTTGAGTAAGTAAGTACAAGTGAACCACAAGATTTGCAACAATGATATAATAGTAATACATTCCAAAAGTTTGTTTCACGAGCACCCAATTATCAATGCTTAACATTCCTTCCATAGAACCCCATCACAATAGTGTTAGAACATACACTGTTTCTCGAAAATACATTTCATTCGTAAACGGTAGTGAACCGTTTGAATGAGGGTTTGTCAAACCCATATGGCCATATAACATAAGTTCTCGCTTACACCCGGCAAGTGTAACTAATGATAATCGAATTGAGGATTTTTGTTCAAACTCGTATGTAGAATGTTTGTTTTCCTGTACTTGTGTTCACTTAGTAAAAAGTAATGTTTATGTTTTCTCATCCCAAATTTAAGTGCAAAAGTGTAAAAGTGGGACTATGATCTCACCTTGAGTGCAAGAGTAATAAAGTACTTCGACAAGTAACGTGTGCAAAGAACAATGCTAGTCTTAACCTAAACAAATAGGTTGTATCAATAACGATAGTCACGATTGGTCAAAGATGTTCAATTAGTCCTATGGCTCAATACAACTCGAATAGTATAGCATGTGAATCACGTTGTCAAGTTTCATACAAGAATCAAGTATAAAGGCATGTTAAAATGATTGCATAAACGTTTGGTTAAGTTTGACTAAAAGTCAAACTTGGTCAAAGTCAAAGTCAACGAGGTCGGGTCGGGTACCCGACAATTTTTATAAGTTTTATAATCATGTATGAGCATGTTGGTCAAGTTTCATGTCAATCGGAGGTGCGTAGCATAGCAAATATTTTTCGTGAGACGACCAAGCAAAACAGAATCTGATAGTGTATCTGGACGGCGTCCAGAATTAAGTTTTGGACGGAGTCCAGAATTAAGTTTTGGAAGGAGTCCAGAATTAAGTTTTGGACAGCGTCCCAATTGGTACTCAGACCCTGTTTGCAGAAAACACAAGTGCACGAACCAAACTTCAATCACTCCTAGTTTATGATCCGCAAACAATCAAGACATGTATCTTATATCATCGGAAAGCTCTTTTGACAAGGAACGCAACTAGATACATTTCCTAAATCAAGTTCATCATTTAAGACAACAAAAACCTCATCGAATGATCGTTAAACGTTCAGAATCAATGTTTCAAGTTCATCAAATGCATTTTAAGTTTCGGGAAACCAATTCACACATATGATATGCCGTTTTGAAGGTAATCAAACACACATTGCAACCAAACACTTATCAACAATATTTCATAGCATTTAATGCATTAAAAGTTCATATTAAGCCTATCAAACCCTAACCAAAATCTCAAAACCAATAATCATGTTAATGTAAGGTTTTCATGTCAATCAACACACCAAAACGAAGCTAATGAAGTAACTAACACTTTGAACATACAAACATTAACATCTAAACACATTTCATCATCCAAAATCAAAGATTTAACAAACACTTTTTCAAGTTCATGCTAGTTATGTCAAATCACAAGATCGAGCATACAAATTACATATACGACATCACAATGAGTCATAGACACTAATTAACACGCTTTTAAGTCAAGAACACTAAGATTATGAAATTTAGAGTTTTTAGAAAGTTACCCAATCGAGATGAAATTAGTATCAAAACGTAGAGAATGAAGAGAGGATTCCAAATATGTAATTTGTTTTGATGTTAGCCTCCAAAATCGGATTTAGATGATGAATTAAGGATTAAATGTTGAGAGGATTTGGAAGTAGTAAAAGATGAGGATGAAAGTAAATGGATGAAAGGGGTTTGACCCTTTGACCTAGTCAAGGGTTTGATCCCTTGTCAAGTCTAGTCCCTCAACTTTCGTTCGGGTGCGTGAATTACCTAAACGAGATAATTTAAAACGCATATTAATAGGAGATGTTATAGTCATATAACGGACTTTAAATAATTAAACGGAAAAAGGCGGGATGTTACACCATTAGTAGAATTTTCTTACAACAACAGCTACCATTCAAGCATTGAGATGGCACCGTTTGAAGCACTTTATGGTAGAAAGTGCAGGTCTCTGATTTGTTGGAGTGAAGTGGGGGATAGACAGATTACGGGTCCAAAGATAATACAAGAAACTACAGAGAAGATCATCCAAATTCAACAACGGTTGAAAACCGCCCAAAGTCGACAAAAGAGCTACGCCGACATTAAAAGAAAAGATATAGAATTTGAAATTGGAGAGATGGTCATGATTAAGGTTGCACCTTGGAAAGGCGTTGTTCGATTTGGTAAATGAGGGAAATTAAATCCAAGATATATAGGACCATTCAAGATTATTGATCGTGTCGAACCAGTAGCTTACCGACTTGAATTACCACAATAACTCGCGGCTGTACATAACACTTTCCACGTCTCAAATTTAAAGAAATGTTTTACTAAAGAATATCTCACTATTCCGTTAGACGAAATCCAAATCAACGAAAAACTTCAATTCGTCGAAGAACCCGTCGAAATAATGGATCATGAGGTTAAAAGACTTAAGCAAAACAAGATACCAATTGTTAAAGTTCGATGGAATGCTCGTAGAGGACCCGAGTTCATCTGGGAACGAGAAGATCAGATAAAGAAGAAATACCCGCACTTATTTCTAGAAGATACGTCAACACCTCCAACTGCTTAAAATTTCAGGATGAAATTTATTTAACGGGTAGGTACTAAAATTTCGGGACGAAATTTATTTAACGGGTAGGTACTGTAGTGACCCGAACTTTTCCATGTTTATATATATTAAATGAAATTGTTATTTACATTTAAGTGTTTCTAACATGTTAAGCAATCAAACTTGTTAAGACTTGATTAATTGAAATAGGTTTCATATAGACAATTGACCACCCAAGTTGACCGGTGATTCACGAACGTTAAAACTTGTAAAAACTATATGATGACATATATATGATTATATATATAGTTAACATGATATTATGATAAGTAAGTATCTCATTAGGTATTTTAACAATGAGTTATATACATAAAATTGAGTTTATTGAATTAAGAAACTCGAAACGATATATATAACGATTATCGTTATAACGTCTTACTAAATACACATGAATCATATTAAGATATTGTTACACTATGTTTAATCATGATAAATGATAAGTAAACATGTCATTAAGTGTATTAACAATGAACTACATATGTAAAAACAAGACTACTAACTTAATGATTTCGAAACGAGACATATATGTAACGATTATCGTTGTAACAACATTTAACTGTATATATATCATACTAAGATATATTAATATATCATAATATCATGATAATGTAATAATTTAACATCTCATTAGATATAATAAACATTGGGTTAACAACATTTAACATGATCGTTAACTTAAAGGTTTCAAATCAACATTTACATGTAACCACTAACGATGACTTAACGACTCAGTTAAAATGTATATACATGTAGTGTTTTAATATGTATTCATACACTTTTGAAAGACTTCAAGACACTTATCAAAATACTTCTACTTAACAAAAATGCTTACAATTACATCCTCATTCATTTTCATCAACAATTCTACTCGTATGCACCCGTATTCGTACTCGTACAATACACAGCTTTTAGATGTATGTACTATTGGTATATACACTCCAATGATCAGCTCTTAGCAGCCCATGTGAGTCACCTAACACATGTGGGAACCATCATTTGGCAAATAGCATGAAATATCTCATAAAATTACAAAAATATTAGTAATCATTCATGACTTATTTACAAGTAAACAAAATTACACATCCTTTATATCTAATCCATATACCAACGACCAAAAACACCTACAAAAACTTTCATTTTTCAATTTTCTTCATCTAATTGATCTCTCTCAAGTTCTATCTTCAAGTTCTAAGTGTTCTTCATAAATTCTATAAGTTCTAGAATAAGATCGAGACATTCAATGAAGCAGCCAGTCCAGCAGACAAGCTACTTTCTTCTTCATAAAATCAAGAATACTTCCAAGTTTGCTAGCTTACTTCCAATCTTGTAAAGTGATCATCCAACCTCAAGAAATCTTTCTTATTTACAGTAATATATCTTTCTAATACAAGGTAATACTCATATTCAAACTTTGATTCAATTTCTATAACTATAACAATCTTATTTCGAGTGGAAATCTTACTTGAACTTGTTTTCGTGTCATGATTCTGCTTCAAGAACTTTCAAGCCATCCAAGGATCCTTTGAAGCTAGATCTATTTTTTTCATTTCCAGTAGGTTTATCCACAAAACCTGAGGTAGTAATGATGTTCATAACATCATTCGATTCATATATATAAAACTACCTTATTCGAAGGTTTAAACTTGAAATCACTAGAACATAGTTTAGTTAATTCTAAATTGTTCGCAAACAAAAGTTAATCCTTCTAACTTGACTTTTAAAATCAACTAAACACATGTTTTATATCTATATGATATGCTAACTTAATGATTTAAAACTTGGAAACACAAAAAACACCGTAAAACCGAACATACGCCGTCGTAGTAACACCGCGGGCTGTTTTGGGTTTGATAAATAAAAACTATGATAAACTTTGATTTAAAAGTTGTTCTTCTGGGAAAATGATTTTTCTTATGAACATGAAACTATATCCAAAAATCATGGTTAAACTCAAAGTTGAAGTATGTTTTTCAAAATGGTCATCAAGACGTGGTTCTTTCAACTGAAATGACTACCTCTTACAAAAATGACTTGTAACTTATATTTCTGACTATAAACCTATACTTTTTCTGTTTAGATTCATAAAATAGAGTTAATATAAAACCATAGCAATTTGATTCACTCAAAAAAGATTTAAAACGAAGAAGTTATGGGTAAAACAAGATTGGATATTTTTTTATTGTTGTAGCCACGGGAAATATTGTAACAATTATATACAAATCATATCCTAGCTAACTTATATTGTATTATACATGTATTCTAATATATTATGTAATCTTGGGATACCATAGACACGTATGCAAATATTTTGACATATCATATCGACCCATCTATATATATTATTTGGAACAACCATAGACACTCTATATGCAGTAATGTTGGAGTTAGCTATACAGGGTTGAGGTTGATTCCAAAAATATATATACTTTGAGTTGTGATCTATCCTGAGATGTGTATACACTGGGTCATGGATTGATTCAAGATAATATATATATATCAATTTATTTCTGTACATTTAACTATGGACAACTAGTTGTAGGTTACTAACGAGGACAGCTGACTTAATAAACTTAAAACATCAAAATATATTAAAAGTGTTGTAAATATATTTTGAACATACTTTGATATATATGTATGTAACGACCCGGATTTTTCCGATCGTTTTATACATATGAGATTAATATTTACATAAATTAAACATTACCAACATGATAAGCAATCCAAATTGTTGAGTCTTGTGTTTTTGAAAAGAGTTTTACACAACGTTTGACCGTCCAATTTGACCGATGATATCACGAACTATATAACATACGATAATTATACTATTGTGTACATATACGTATTTATACATATTTAACATGACCTAAGGATGGTTTAACATATCATTGTGTAATAATAACAATGAGTTATAAGTATACTTTGAGACTACTAACTAAAGTTTTCAAAACTGTAACTATACGTAACGTTCTTTGATATATATACCTACAACATTGCCCTTAGTGAAACACAATCCCATACTAGAAGTACCTTTCAAATAATGAAGCAACCATCTAACCGCTTCCCAATGCTCTTTGTGATGACCCGGGAATTTCCGACCAAATTTAAACTTGAATTTTATATGGTTTCGACACGATAAGCAAAGTCTGTAATGTTGAGTCTCGAAAGTTTTGAAATCTAAATTCATGTAATCAATTACCCTTTGACCATGCCCGACGATTCACGAACAAATAATTATATATATGTATATAAAAATAAATATAAATATAAATGTATTTATAATATCTTTAATTAATGATGTATACTTTAATCAGTTAGAATTAAAAATATAAAATAACAAACAAACAAGTAAGTAAGTTATTAGTAAAATGAAGATATATAACTAGATACATAAAATTATTACAAAACTATATAGATATATATAAAATATAATTAGAGTCAAATATAATCGATATAGTACCTTCGATAATTAAAAATCAATATTAGTATTATTGATAATATTATGTTAGATATATAACCTATAGATCTGAAAGTTAATATATATATTAGTATATTAATTTTATTACTAATATTATAATTATCACTATTAAACATAATCAGTATTACTAAAATCATAAAATTATTATTATTAATAATATTATAATACAACCTATTACTATTATTAACATCATTAATATCATTTTAAATATCATTGTTAACAATATTATTAATAATTATCATTATATTTATCATTTATGATATTGTTGATATTTTTCTTTTTGTATTATTATTAATATTAATATTAAAAGTATTATTATTATTATTATTATTATTACTATTATTGTATTTATAATTCCTAATTATAATTATAAATAATAACTATAAACACAGATTGATGATTGTAATCTGTTAGAAATCCCTATCCAACTTTAATGGTAATAGGATCATGTTTGAAATCTTGCTTGTACGAAATCAAATCACAGATAATAACAAAATCAGTTGAAGGTCCATTTCACTTTTATTTCTTTTTTCTTTTTTCTTCTGACAGATTGAAACTTGTCGACTCATTAAGCTATAAAACAAAAACTAATTGATTCCATGACACTGCAATCTATTAGCCTTCATATAATACTCAGTAAGTGCAATTCGATTGATAACAGCAAAAATCAGAATTTTATTTGAAAAACACACCATTATTCTTCTCGAGAACAACTGGCCACGTTTATGTTTTCAGTTAACAACTACACCAAACACCATCACAAACAGACTACAGCTACTACAGCTTATGTTCTTTACTTCTTTCGTACAAACCCAATTACACCTATATCCAATTCTGTCTTAGTTCAAAACGAACACCACTTCCAACCAACACTTTGAACCATCACAACAAGTAAGCAACCGATGTATATATCCACTTCTGCTTATTTCTTTTGTTTCTTGAATTCGAAATAAACTACCGCACACCATTTAAAATCTTTGATGTTGTCTGCTCCTACTTCACAATTATTCGAACCCATGAACAACAAAAACTCCTTTATATTTAGAAAATGTTTTCAAATTGTGCTGCTACTACTGGATAGCTGCAAAACCACGACCACCGCTATCATTTTTCTTTCATTGTTGTTTCTATCCGATGAACCACGCACCCATAAACACCACCGGAGTACCATCTCATCGCCATCCACCAATTTTTCTGTTTACTATTTGAACTACAACCAACCTGCATCTACTATGCTTCCTGTTTCCATTTTCTTTCGAACAAACCCATGCAACCATCACTGTTACGGCTGCATTTTATTATTGCTTTTCTGTTTTCAATTGATAAGAAACCCACACCCTTTTATACTACTGCTCACTGCTATTTTGTGTTTCATAAACTAATCACCACCATCGACTACCACCTTATAACACCAAACTGCTGCAGCTCCTCGTTTGATTAAACCATCATTCGAACACCTTATACCTTCTTTGATCAAATATCACTGCTATGGTGTTTGTATTTCATTTCAAACTAAAAGTATATGATGGGAACGTGTTGTGAAGAATATGGGAGGTATGATGTATTATAATACCTCAATTACGTAATCTATATAATATTTCGATGCAAGTAGGAATTGTAATGATCCTTGTGGCCGACCAATGAAGCTTTAAGGTGACGTGCCAATTATCTTTTGATAAAGCTTAATTATTAAACTCCACTTGCTGTTGGTATATTACGAGTATTATGAACTAATGACAATAGCATTCTATTTTAAAGAATTGTGAGTCCTTCTTTTTTCCCCTTGGTGGTCGACACCTATACTCATTTCTTGGCCGACATATTTCTCTCCACTTGCCAAATGGATTCGTTAATAATAGTAATATAATGTTGGAGAGTCCGAATAAATTAATCAAAGTTTAAGGGCCCTCATTCCACAAAGCAAGATACACAGTTTGAGTAGAGCATATTTGTGTACTAAATTGGTTCATGATCCAATAGTCCTTATATATATTAGGATGTAATATAGATGAGCTGGAATTTGTCACCATGAATGAACCGTAAAACCTTTAAAGGAATTCGACTCCTTCTGGGTTGGGCCGTATGTACCTTTCTCGGTTGAACTTGAAACTGTTGCAGCCCAAGTACTTGTTCCTGTTTCGGTGCATACAATTGCTGTACGCTTCATCTATTTCTATTATTTTGTTCCGGTCGACATACCTGAAGTTTAGTGATAAAATAAGAAATGATGTATGATGATAATACAGAAAGTTAATGATGATGATGGGGATAGGATAATAGCGATGATGAGTGAGGTATAAGATGATGAGGAAGCCTAATGATAATACAATAAAGATGATGTTGTAAGTTAAATCAATATAAAAAGAATCGGAGGACCCCACCAATATCTATGTCGACTAATTTCCTTGCAAGATGGATAATATGATGATGAGGAGTTGTTTCTGTTTACAATCAATTAAAACTGCAAAAACAAAATAATTTCAAGTTTGCTTGTTGGGCCACAATAGTCTGTTTTTTATTTGGGCCGTACATATAATTTCTGTTGGGCCGAAAGGGTTAAAAAGAACTAAGGATTATTGAGCTTGGTGGACTTAATAGACTGGACTTCAAGTATCCACATGATAAAACAATTTAACATGGGCTTTAATTCAGAAAGACACATTAGCTCGATTGGTTAGTGTGTCTTGGTTTAACCGAGAGGTCTTGTGTTCGAGCCTAGGTAAGGGCAATTATTTTTTTTTGAGCTTTTTCTTGAAGAGGTAGTTATTATTACTACTCTTATTATTATTATTATTATTATTATTATTATTATCATTATCATTATTATTATTATTATTATTATTATTATTATTATTATCATTATTATTATTATTATTATTATTAAAAAATAATTATTTTTGTTATAACTATCATTTTTACTTTATCATTATTAGTAAAAATATCATTTTTAATTAAAATTACTATTATGACTACCATCATTATTATTATCCTTAATCTAGTAATACTACAATTATTAATTTTACAAAACCAAAGATGTATATATATATATATATATATATATATATATATATATATATATATATATATAAAGTATACAAATATTACATAAATTTTGTTTTAACTAAAATTATTAATATAACATTAACTAAATATCAAGTAAGTATCATAATGTAATATAAGTATTAATAAAATTATATATAAAAATATTGATCTTAATAAATAACAAAATATATAAACTTAATTGATTTATATTAAAATGTGTTAATATATATACTTGAAATAGGTTCGTGAATCCAAGGTCAACCCTACACTTGTTCATTGTCGTCATATGTATTTTTACTACAAAATACAATAGGTGAGTTCATTTGATTCCCTTTTACTCTTTACATTTTTGGGACTGAGAATACATGCGCTACTTTTACAACTACTTTATTAAATGCTTTTGAAATACATTTTGAACTGCGAATACATGAAATGCTTTTATAAATGTTTGACGAGATAGACACAAGCAAAACATTCCTCGAATGAATTATTATGCAGACAGAAGTTCTGCGGATTATTATTGAATTATGTGAACATGATAATTGCCACCATTGAATTATGTGGACATGATAATTGCCACCATTGAATTATGTGGACATGATAATTGCCACCATTGAATTATGTGGACATGATAATTGCCACCAATTGAAGTAAATGTTATGTATCGAGAGAATGATTTTATACACAGGTTATGTGTATGTTATTTTTGTGCACGAGATATGTGTACGGTTACTAAGATTTATGAAAGATGATTTCGTACACTAGAAATGTGTACTGTATTTAAAAGATATTGCATGTACATTACAGGTGGGTATAGGATTCGGGCCCATTTGTACCATGCATGATTTAAATCTTGTGGTCTATCAAAATGTTGAATTTTATTGTTTTATGATAAACTTATGAACTCACCAACCTTTTGGTTGACACTTGAAAGCATGTTTATTCTCAGGTATGAAAGAAACCTTCCGCTGTGCATTTGCTCATTTTAAAGACATTATTTGGAGTCGATCATCGTAATGGGACCAGATGTTGGTGACTTCGTCCAGATGGATTAGGACGGGGTATGACACTCTTTCCCCGGATTAGACATATAACGGCTTACAACTCTCAATGCATGAGCTAAATCCAGTCTCATACAAACCATGACATACATAATACTTCCCACGGCCGATCTATACAGAACCTTTTCCATCTCTGCTTTGTCTTCTTCCATTTTAGGTGATTGATTCTTCGATAACTTCATCGCGCTACCCATAGGCATAGAATGAGCTTTTACTTTATCAACATTAAACTTTTCTACTACTTTCTCAATATATTTGGATTGAGACAAGTATAGAACACATAACTATAAGGACTTGACTTTGTGAAGGAGAGTCTTGTTTGAAGTGTATTGTGGCCTACACAAACAGTAGACGAGTTCAAAGACATCGCAGCAATTACTTATCATAAGTGAAGGTTCAAAAGATAACACATACCTATCGTATGCAAGATTCAAGTGCCGAAACTTAATCGGACTATTATTCTTTCTGAGATCGATCCTCGTTCATGTGGGGAATTATTGGAAAAATTGGATGAAACATATGTGTTTTCACCAACTTTAGACACAAATAATGATATGATCGAGTTATATATATTGATAACCATTTAGTGGGGTTTGTAACCTCTACAAGGACTTTACAATGAATTAAAGTGTGTCCAAATCCGATTAAAGGAAAATGAGATATCGAATCTCAAAGTTGCTAATTTAGTGAAATTTGAAAGAAATATGGTTTTGACTTGTCGGTCAAGCAAGCTTGTCGGTCAAGTAAACTTGTCGGTCAAGTAAACTTGTTGGTCAAGAAAACTTGTTATTTAAGAGAATAATTAATATCTTTTCTTTTTTGATTCTGTAATCATTTCCTTTTAGGGCTGATTCTATAAATCATTTTCTTTCTTAAAAGATCTAATTTTGCACTAGAAATACAAGCCTTGGGGTATTATTGTAAGTTACACAAAAAAACAAAAAGAACAAAAATTCCTAGCAAGAAAAACACACACACGATTTCTACTTTTCCTCTCTATGTTCCAATATAGACGTTCTCCCTGTTCGACAATTTTTCAGGCAAGTCTTAAAGTCCGGCAATACGCTGCTTTGAGTCGGTGTATTCTGTAAATAGCCGAAGAATCTGTTTAAGGGAATTGTGTCAAACACAAACTCGGTTCAACCTATTATATGTTAGATCATTTTAATTTTCTGTTAATAATCTAATTATTTGTTATGAATGCTTATAGTTAGATTATACTCTTTGCAATATGATTATTTCATTTCTTTATTTACTTATTTCTGCGCTTTGCAATATGTTTTTCTGCGCTTTGTTTATTACCGGGCCCTCTTCTTTTTTCTGGTTATGTATGTGTGTGCTTATATGTGTTTGTTAGTATACATGCTTAGGGATTAGGTTGTGGTTGTAGGTATGTTTGTTTGTATGTTTATTTGTTTGCTTTATGTATGTTTATGTATGTATGTTTGTATGCGTATGTGGGTCTGCTATTATGTATGTTTGTATGTATGCTCGAGGGTACGTTTCAGGCTTTCATGTCTTTTGTTTGGTTATGTACGGTTTTTTGTATGTATGTATGTATGTATGTATGTATGTATGTATGTATGTATGTATGTATGTATGTATGTATGTATGTATATATGTATGTATGTATGTTTGTTTGTTTTTTGGTCTGTGTTTCTAGGTTTGTATGTTTTGTGGTGTTTATGGTTGCTTGTTTTGCGGACATTTTTTTTTTTTGTAGCATCTCTCGTTTTGTCCTGAGCTTCGCCCTACTGCCTAAGGTACGTCTTCTTTTTCCCTTATATATATATATATATATATATATATATATATATATATATATATATATATATATATATATACTCTTACTGTTAGTGTTTTTTTTTCATACACGGTTCTGTTAAGCGAGGCTTAGCAAGCGTCGATTTATTGGCGACTTGACTGCTTCTAAGAGCCTAAATTGAACTCCAGGCACGATGTAAAACCTATGAAAATTTGATTCTATCATTTTCATGGGATCTGTGATGCCCCGTACAAAACCATCGTGTACGAATCATCAACAACAGGATCATTACAAAGTCAAATACTATATGCTGTTTCAAAAAAAGAGTTTGCATTCATGATAAAAGGTGACGTTTTAACCAACGTCAAATGTTTAACATCCGAAAGTATGCTTCTACGAATAGCAAGCAATAATAGTACGTGACCAATAGGTCGTTACAAATACATCGTTTCAAAAGTAATATAGTTTGAATGCAAAATAAACGTTTCATGCGGTGACATCTCTAATATACGCAGCGGGTGTCTACAAAGCATGACTAGTACAGCGGAAGCAAGCAAACCTTAAGCACCTGATAAAAACATGCTTAAAAACGTCAACACAAAGGTTGGTGAGCTATAGTTTAAGTATAACAGTAATGTAAGGTAGGCCACGAGATTTCAGTGCTTCAAATAGCGTTTCAAAACAGTATGAAAAGTATATGTATAACCGTGGGCACTTGGTAACTAACTTAACGTTAATAACACCCCCTAAAACTACACTTGGTGAGTGCGTATGTTTACGAAGTATTAAACACCCGTTAAATGCTAGCGCTACTAGCCCGAGTGGGGATGTCAAACCCTATGGATCCATATCTAAGATTCGCGTTCACCGGTTCAAAGACCAATGACTAAACGTTACCGAGCTAAGGGGAAAGTTTATGCCGTTGTATAACCCACACATATATAAAGTATAAGTACTCGTGCCTAGTATGTAAAACGTAAAATGCGCATGTATTCTCAGTTCCCAAAATAGTTAAAGTAAAAAGGGATGCTATAACTCACAGTGGAAAGTAGTAAAAGTCGATACGCAGGAATAGTAAGCAAGTAGTTTGGTCCAGAAGGTCCTCAACCTAAGTCAAAAGTTACTAAGTCAGTAAATTTTTCCCAAAGGTTTAAAAGTATGTAAATTAGGTCTTATGTACCATCATCATTCATCATTAAACAAAAAGTGTAAAGTAAGTTTTAAGTCAAGACTAGGGTTTGAAACAAAGGCTGACTTCGTTCAGTCGCCACGACCTCTATACAAACTGAAATATGTGAGACCAGTGGTCATGGCTCCGTATATGAGTACCCTAGAGGCTGACCAATTTCCAGAACCAAACTCGTCTTTTTTTTACCGTGGTGACGGTTTAAGTGCGAGTAGGTCAGAAATTTCAGCACAACGTTAAAAGGGTGTAATGACTTTCGGGAGGCCATAGATCCTAAACCGTAACTCGGATTAAGACGAGGTCTAAATGGAAAATCATCTACTCGAACCGAACTAACAGAAAATAAAATTTCCAGTAGCCCAGGTAGTCTTATCAGTTCCAGAAACAGTAAGAAAGTTGTTCCGGTGGGTTCTTAGTGCTTGATGCTCATCACGGTTCTCATCCTTGATGCGTATAGCTTCAAGTGTACAACTCGTTGATGGGTTTGCATCATCTTAACCAAGGTTTGACCATCATAACACTAGTGTAAGTCTAAGATATGTAGCACAACTCACTTAAGAGTTGTATGTAGTTTGATGAACTAAAGTTACATCAAGATCTTAGATCCGACACATACATGAGTTATAAAAGTAATATTAAGCTACAAACTTGAAAGTAAACTAAATAATCAAGATCATAAGTTGTAGAACTTAGATCTTAGCTAGATCTTAAAGATCCTAGACTAGAAAGTCTAGATCTAGTGTTCTTAAGTTAGATCCTAAGTTACAAAACTTGGATCTACACTTTAATGAAACCATAAGTTATGAAACTTAGATTTTCAACTAGTAAAATATATATAAGCTTGTAAACTCTTATTTACAACAAAATTAGAAGACCATAATTTATATAAACTTAGATCCAACATAAGTATATGAAGTTATAACTAGAAAGTTATACTTCCATGTTCTTGAACTTATAAAGTTAACTTTTAGTTTCAAGAAATATGAGATCAAGATTAACTAGTAATACTTGACCAAATTATCAATATCACAACTTTAAAGTACATAAAATGAAGAGATAAACTAAATCTACAAGTAATAAGTTCATGGTTGTTCATACTTAGAAACATTCAAGCCAAAGCTTTGATCTTTAAGAAAGTAAACCTTAAGTTTACAAACATGAACACTTGTATGATTTTAAAACTCATGAACTTTCTTTTTAACAAGTGTTATGAAGGAATCAAACTATAACTTGATCCTCACTTGGTTCTTGTTTGTTCTTGAAATAACAAGATAATATGAAGAATAAAACTAGAAAGTTTGATTCTTAACAACAACAAACAACTACAAGTAATTAAACAACAAACAAAGACAAGTAAATGATGATGATGTTTAGGTTTATGTTTCGGTTTTTAAAGAAAAGAAAGAAGAAGAAATAATTCATGTTACTTACAAGAAAGGAGAGAAAAAATGAGAGAAAGTTGTAAGTATGTTTGTGTGTGAAGAAATGAGGAAGTAATACAAGTAATAAGTAATCAAAATTGAAAACAAAACCTCCCTCCTCCCCATGAAGTTCACAGCCAAGAGTGCCAAATGGGGCAAGGTCAAAAGCAAACTTTCCAACATGGGAGAATGGTGTAAGCTTGAAGTGGTATTAAAGTTAAACGGTGTTGGAAAATGGTGTAAGTATACTTGTAACTAGATTCCTCATGTCACTAATTAATCTTGTTTATTATTAAGAAGTTACTAGCATAAAAGTGGGCTCTTAATTAATCCATTAAGAGAAGTAGGGTGGGCTTCCAAGTCCATGTTCATTAATAAAAGGCCCAATTCCAAGTATGTAACAATTAATCAAATAAAGCCCAAGTAATTAACTAGTAACCTTAGTTAATTAAAAATGATTAATAATAAATAATCATGAATGTAAATAATATCCAAAATATTATTCGTGAAAAGCATGTGTGTCACAAAGACGAGTCGGGACATGTAAAGTCAAGCACGGTAACAAGTAAATGTATAAAAATGCATTCATTAAAGCGCAAGTATTAATAATAAATATTATTAATAAAAGTTGGAAAGACCAGGGTCGTTACATTACCCACCTGTTAAAGAAAATTTCATCCCGAAATTTTAAGCTGAGGTAGATGGAGGAGTTGGGAAGAGGTGAGGATACTTCTGTATCATTTGATCCTTTCGTTCCCATGTAAACTCAGGTCCTCGTTTGGCATTCCATCGTACTCGGATGATCGAAATCTTGTTGTGTTTCAAAGTTTTGACCTCACGGTCCATAATTTCAACAGGCACTTCCACGAAGTGGAGTTTGTCATCAATCGTAAGTTCCTCCAATGGTATGACATGTTCCGGTTTAGGAAGACACTTCTTCAAATTCGATACATGAAAAGTAGGATGAATGGAGCTCAATTGAGTTGGAAGATCCAAAAGGTAAGCAACGGGTCCAACACGTTCCAAGATTTCAAAAGGACCAATGTATCGCGGGTTGAGCTTCCCACATTTTTCAAAATGGATCACACCTTTCCAAGGCACGACCTTCAACATTACACGGTCACCCACATTGAATTCAAAGTCTTTACGTTTAAGGTCTGCATAACTCTTTTAGCGATCACGGCCGTCTTGAGTCTCGCCTGAATTTGAACAATCTTCTCAGTTGTTTCATGGACTATCTCGGGTCGGTGATTTGCGTTTCGCCTACTTCGGCCTAATAAATAGGAGATCGGCACTTGCGGCCATACAATGCTTCAAAAGGTGCGGCATTAATACTCGAATGATAACTATTGTTGTAAGAGAATTCGGCTAGCGGCAAATGCCTTTCCCAGGCCTTTCCAAAATCAATGACACATGCACGCAACATGTCCTCCAAAGTCTGAATCGTGCATTCGCTTTGTCCTTCGGTCTGTGGGTGATATGCAGTGCTCATGTCGAGACGGGTTCCCAAGGCTTCTTGTAAAGAACGCCAAAATCTGGAAGTAAAACGGGGATCGCGATCTGAGATGATCGATAAGGGCACACCATGACGAGATACAACCTCTTTGATGTATAGTTGAGCGAGTCTCTCCATCGTATCAGTTTCTTTCATGGCTAAGAAGTGTGCAGATTTGGTAAGACGGTCAACAATAACCCAGATGGTATCGTATCCGCCCACCGTCTTTGGTAACTTCGTAATGAAATCCATTGTTATCCTTTCCCACTTCCATTACAGGATTTTCCATTGTTGAAGTAACCTAGAAGGCCTCTGATGCTCGGCCTTAACTTTCGAGCAAGTCAAACACTTCCCAACATATGTTGCAACGTCCTTCTTAAGATTAGGCCACCAGTATTGTTCCTTAAGATCGTAGTACATTTTGACGGATCCGGGATGAATCGAATATCCCGACTTGTGGGCTTCATCAAGTATAAGGTTTCGTAGATCTCCATAACGGGGTACCCAAATTCTTCCGGCATAGCATCGGAGTCCAGTCTCCTTAACTTCAAATCGAGAAATGAGAATGTTCAAGTATTTATGAGATATATTCTCCTCCTTGAGAGCCTCATCTTGGGCTACTTGGATCTGGTTATTGAGGTTCGAATGAATGGTGATGTCCAGTGCCCGAACACGAAGAGGTGTCATCCTCTCCTTTCGGCTCAAAGCGTCAGCTACAACATTGGCTTTGCCAGGGTGATAACGAAGTTCACAATCATAGTTGTTCAGCGTCTCGATCCATCGACGCTGTCTCATATTCAGTTGCTTCTGATCGAAGATGTGTTGGAGACTTTTATGATCGGTGAAAATAGTGCTCTTTGTTCCATAAAGATAGTGTCTCCACAGCTTTAATGCAAAGACAACGGCTCCAAGCTCGAGATCGTGAGTAGTGTAATTTCGCTCGTGAATCTTCAGTTGTCGGGAGGCATAAGAAATAACCTTTGTGCGTTGCATCAGTACACAACCAAAACAACTTTTTGAAGCATCACAATAAACGACGAAATCATCACTGCCTTCAGGAATGATAAGATAGGTGCGGTTGTTAACTTCTTTTTCAAGGTTTGAAATGCAGATTCCGGTTCGGGTTCCCAAATGAACTTCTTTCCTTTGTGAGTCAGCGCGGTCAATGGACGCGAAATCAGAGAGAAACCTTCAATAAATCTTCGGAAGTAACCGGCTAGGCCTAAAAATTGGCGGACATGAGTCGGAGTAGTGGGGGTCTCCCACTTGCTGATAGCTTCAATCTTTGTGGGATCAACTTTGATACCCTGGTCGCTCACAACATGACCAGAAATTGGACTTCCTTCAACCAAAACTCACACTTGGAGAAGTTGGCGTAAAGTTGCTCTTGTCTCAAGAGTTCAAGCACTAGACGAAGATGTTGCTCATGTTCTTCTTTGCTTTTGGAGTAGGTGAGGATATCATCTATGAAGACGATAACGAACTTATCCACGTATGGCTTGCAGACACGATTCATGAGGTCCATGAACACGGCAGGTGCGTTGGTTAAACCGAATGGCATCACGAGAAACTCATAATGACCATAACGAGTCCTGAATGCAGTCTTCATCACGTCGCTTTCTTTCACCCTCAACTGGTGATAACCGGATCGCAAATCGATCTTAGAGTAAACGCTCAATCCTTGTAGTTGATCAAAAAAATCGTCAATTCGAGGAAGAGGATACCGATTCTTGATCGTCAATTTGTTGAGTTCACGGTAGTCGATACACATGCGGAATGATCCGTCCTTCTTCTTCACAAATAAAACAGGTGCGCCCCAAGGCGAGAAACTTGGTTGGATAAATCAACGGTCAAGCAGTTCCTGTAGTTGACTCTGTAACTCTTGCATCTCAGAAGGTGCGAGTCGATAAGGTGCACGAGCTACAGGTGTAGCTCCTGGCACTAAATCGATCTGAAACTCTACTGCTCTTAGTGGCAGTAATCCAGGCAATTCCTCTAGAAAGACATCGAAAAATTCGTTCACAATTCGTACGTCATCCATGCTCTTCACCTCAGTTTCTAACGTTTTCACATGTGCTAAAACAGCAAGACGTCCTTTCTTCATAATCTTTTGCGCTTTTATGCAACTAATGAGATTCAGTTTTAAGCTACATCTCTCTCCGTAAATAATCAGCAGCTCACCATCTCCGTGTGGTATACGGAGAGCTTTATCTCCACAGATAATGTCAGCCTTTATCTTGTTCAACCAGTTCATACCGACAATAACATCAAAGCTTCCCAACTTAATGGGTATCAAGTCAATTTTGAAGTCCACACCAGCTATGTTGATAATAGCTCCTCGGCTAACTTGGTCAACTTTCTCAAGTTTTTCATTGGCTACCTCTACAAGCATACTCTCCTTTAAAGGAACTAACGACCAATTTATCTTAGAGCAAAAGTGTCAACATACATAACTTCTATCGGCACCAGTATCAAATAGGACAGAAGCTAATAGATTGTTGATAGTGAATATACCTGTGACCAAGTCGGGGTTCTCACGGGCATTCCTTGTATTTACATTGAATGCTCTTCCACGCGGTGGTCCGCCGTCCTTTCGCTTGTTGGGACACTCATTTCTGAAGTGGCCCATATGTCCACATTCATAGCACTTTCTCGGTCCAGTAGGGTTTGTCTTCACATTCAAGGTGGTGATCTTGCAGTCTTTGCCAATATGCCCAGTCCTTTTACATTTTTCGGAGACTACATTGCAGTACCCTGTGTGATGCTTGTTGCATCTCTTGCACTGCGGCAGACTACCCTTGTAGTTAGAGTTTGAGCTAGGGTTCGGGTTGGGATTCCTCCCATCGTTGTGCCTCTTAGCGAGGGTTTGATCATAGGCTCTCCCCTTGTTGTTGTCCCACTTACGCTTCTCACTGCTAACCCCTGATTCGGATTTTGCCTTTTCTGGTTCATCGCTGATAATTTGGTTCATTAAGGTGTGCGCCATGCGCATCGCTTCCGGGACCTTTGGTGGCTTAGATGAGGTGACATTTCCCTTAATGGACTTGGGAAGTCCCCACAAGTACCTTTCCATGCGCTTAAACTCCGGGGTAACCATGGTAGGACACATCAGGGCTAATTCCAGATACCTACGGTTGTAACCATAGAGATCGTTTCCCACAACCTTCAACTGTCCAAACTCAATTTCCATTTTCTGGATCTCTGTCCTAGGGCAATACTCTTCAATCATGGCCCCTTTGAATTCCTCCCATGGGGTAGCATACGCCTAGTCAATACCCTTGGCTTGAGCAAGTGTGTTCCACCAGGTTAGGGCGCCGTCAGACAGTGTACATGAGGCATACTTGGTTTTGTTCGTCTCTGAGCAGTTGCTTACACGGAACACATATTCTAATTTCTCAAACCACCTAGTGAGATCAACTGGCCCCTCAGTACCACTAAAGTTGTGGGACTTGCAGCTTTGGAATTCCTTATAAGTACACCCATTACGAATGGGCTGGTTAACTGGTGGGGCTTGGGGGTTCATTTCTGCTAAAGCTGCGGCTACTCATTCAGTGATCATTTCTTCGATCTGTGCTGCTGTGGGCATTGATCTTCCATTGGCCATTGATGTTCTAAACAAAAATTTTGACTCAAGTCAAAATTCAGTATTCAATTATAATAATACAGTATATGGTAACCAACATGGAATCAACACAACACATGTTAATTAAGTAACGCAACTGGATACAGATACCACGGAATCATCATACAGTAACATAAATAGAAAACCGTACGAAAATTAAACAACGCAAAGTTCCATTCATTATTTAAAAGTTGTATACATCCTCATCGGTTCGTACAATACATAAGTAAAACATGAAACTACAAGTGAGATTACATAATGAGATCTACTACAATAACCCTAACGTGACGGGTGGCTCTGCTCGGCCGGCTATCATTAGTCAGTATCTGAAAGGAGGGATCGGCACGAGACGTCCATCAGGAAGGCATCGGAAAAATTTGGTTATGCTCATTACGGAACGGAGCTTCCCCAAGTTCCGCGGGAATCACAGCACCACCGGGATGGTGTTGTGGCTCCGAGGGTCCTGGGACAAGTGGATTTGGAATCTCCTGTAGGTCCTCGGCTCCATCTGAGGTGATCACTGGGTCGGGTGCATGGCTAATGGCTCCAGAGGATGAAGTGCCAGAGTCACTGGAGGGTGTCGACAACGGGATCTGAGAATCGGCTACAATGGCAGGCGAGGTGGCGGATGAGTCCGAGTCGCTCTCCAAAATGATAACAGGTGGAATATCTGACATCTGAACAAGGAAAAATAACTTTTTCCATGTCAGTAAGTCATAAAGCAAGCACGTATTAGGCAAAGTAACTACGACAGTCTAGATCATGTATAACGGTAAGTAGCATGGCAATAACGACAAGTATCATGCAATCGAAAGCATATAATAGCATGCAGTAGTGAAAGCAAGTAACAGTATACGGCATATAGCAGTAAAAGTAAGCAGCAGCATGCAGCAAGTTTCGCAGAAACAGGTAAACTAGCAAGTTGTAGATTAGTCCTATTAGTGAATCCTACTCGGTCGGGTCCAGACTCACTAATGCAACCTAATTCCCTACAACCAATGCTCTGATACCAAATGTGATGCCCCGTACAAAACCAACGTGTACGAATCATCAACAACAGGATCATTACAAAGTCAAATACTATATGCTGTTTCAAAAAAAGAGTTTGCATTCATGATAAAAGGTGACATTTTAACCAACGTCAAATGTTTAGCATCCGAAAGTATGCTTCTATGAATAGCAAGCAATAATAGTACGTGACCCATAGGTCGTTACAAATACATCGTTTCAAAAGTAATATAGTTTGAATGCAAAATAAACGTTTCATGCGGTGACATCTCTAATAAGCGTAGCGGGTGTCTACAAAGCATGAATAGTACAGTGGAAGCAAGCAAACCTTAAGCACCTGAGAAAAACATGCTTTAAAACGTCAACACAAAGGTTGGTGAGCTATAGTTTAAGTATAACAGTAATGTAAGGTAGGCCACGAGATTTCAGTGCTTCAAATAGCGTTTCAAAACAGTATGAAAAGTATATGTATAACCGTGGGCACTTGGTAACTAACTTAACGTTAATAACACCCCCTAAAAGTACATTTGGCGAGTGCGTATGTTTACGAAGTATTAAACACCCATTAAATGCTAGCGCTACTAGCCCGAGTGGGGATGTCAAACCCTATGGATCCATATCTAAGATTCGCGTTCACCGGTTCAAAGACCAATGACTAAACGTTACCGAGCTAAGGGGAAAGTTTATGCCGTTGTATAACCCACACATATATAAAGTATAAGTACTCGTGCCTAGTATGTAAAACGTAAAATGCGCATGTATTCTCAATTCCCAAAATAGTTAAAGTAAAAAGGGATGCTATAACTCACAGTGGAAAGTAGTAAAAGTCGATACGAGGGAATAGTAAGCAAGTAGTTTGGTCCGGAAGGTCCTCAACCTAAGTCAAAAGTTACTACGTCAGTAAATTGTTCCCAAAGGTTTAAAAGTATGTAAATTAGGTCTTATGTACCATCATCATTCATCATTAAAGAAAAAGTGTAAAGTAAGTTTTAAGTCAAGACTAGGGTTTGAAACAAAGGCTGACTTCGTTCAGTCGTCACGACCTCTATATAAACTTAAATAAGGTGAGACCAGTGGACATGGCTCCGTATATGAGTCCCCTAGAGGCTGACCAATTTCCAGAACCAAACTCGTTTTTGTTTGACCGTGGTGACGGTTTAAGTGCGAATAGGTCAGAAATTTCAGCACAACGTTAAAAGGGTGTAATGACTTTCGGGAGGCCATAGATCCTAAACCGTAACTCGGATTAAGATTAGGTCTAAATGTAAAATCATCTACTTGAACCGAACTAACTGAAAATCAACTTTCCAGTAGCCCAGGTAGTCTAATCTGTTCCAGAAATTGTAAGAAAGGTGTTCCGGTGGGTTCTTGGTGCTTGATGCTCATCACGGTTCTCATCCTTGATGCGTATAGCTTCAAGTGTACAACTCGTTGATGGGTTTGAATCATCTTAACCAAGGTTTGACCATCATAACACTAGTGTAAGTCTAAGATATGTAGCACAACTCACTTAAGAGTTGTATGTAGTTTGATGAACCAAAGTTACATCAAGATCTTAGATCCGACACATACATGAGTTATAAAAGTAATATTAAGCTACAAACTTGAAAGTAAACTAAATAATCAAGATCATAAGTTGTAGAACTTAGATCTTAGCTAGATCTTAAAGATCCTAGACTAGAAAGTCTAGATCTAGTGTTCTTAAGTTAGATCCTAAGTTACAAAACTTGGATCTACACTTTAATGAAACCATAAGTTATGAAACTTAGATTTTCAACTAGTAAAATGTATGTAAGCTTGTAAAATCTTATTTACAACAAAATTAGAAGACCATAAGTTATATAAACTTAGATCCAATATAAGTATATGAAGTTATAACTAGAAAGTTATACTTCCATGTTCTTGAACTTGTAAAGTTAACTTTTAGTTTCAAGAAATATGAAATCAAGATTAACTAGTAATACTTGACCAAATTATCAATATCACAACTTTAAAGTACATAAAATGAAGAGATAAACTAAATCTACAAGTAATAAGTTCATGGTTGTTCATACTTAGAAACATTCAAGCCAAGGCTTTGATCTTTAAGAAAGTAAACCTTAAGTTTACAAACATGAACACATGTATGATTTTAAAACTCATGAACTTTCTTTTTAACAAGTGTTATGGAGGAATCAAACTGTAACTTGATTCTCACTTGGTTCTTGTTTGTTCTTGAAATAACAAGATAATATGAAGAATAAAACTATAAAGTTTGATTCTTAACAACAACAAACAACTACAAGTAATTAAACAACAAACAAAGACAAATAAATGATGATGATGTTTAGGTTTATGTTTCGGTTTTTAAAGACAAGAAAGAAGAAGAAATAATTCATGTTACTTACAAGAAAGGAGAGAAAAGATGAGAGAAAGCTGTAAGTATTTTTGTGTGTGAAGAAATGAGGAAGTAATACAAGTAATAAATAATCAAAATTGAAAACAAAACCTCCCTCCTCCCCATGAAGTTCACGGCCAAGAGTGTCAAATGGGGCAAGGTCAAAAGCAAACTTTCCAACATGGGAGAATGGTGTAAGCTTGAAGTGGTATTAAAGTTAAATGGTGTTGGAAAATGGTGTAAGTATACTTGTAACTAGATTCCTCATGTCACTAATTAATCTTGTTTATTATTAAGAAGTTACTAGCATAAAAGTGGGCTCTTAATTAATCCATTAAGAGAAGTAGGGTGGGCTTCCAAGTCCATGTTCATTAACAAAAGGCCCAATTCCAAGTATGTAACAATTAATCAAATAAAGTCCAAGTAATTAACTAGTAACCTTAGTTAATTAAAAATGATTAATAATAAATAATCAACAACAACAACAACAACAACAATACCCAATCCCACCAATGTGGGGTATGGGGGAGGTTGATCGTAGACAATCCTTCCTCTATCCTAGAATAAAGAGCGATCATTTCTCCACCCCGAGTGTAACACTCCCAAGAGTAGAGAAATATTATTCGTGAAAAGCATGTGTGTCACAAAGACGAGTCGGGACATGTAAAGTCAAGCACGGTAACAAGTAAATGTATAAAAATACATTCATTAAAGCGCAAGTATTAATAATAAATATTATTAATAAAAGTTGGAAAAACCAGGGTCGTTACAGGATCTATGTTTATTTTATTTTTTATTTTTTATTTTCTTATTTATTATTACTTTTTTTATTTAATTTATTTCTTATTGTTTTTGTCACTCTTTATGGCCGGAGGTCCCCTTGAAAGCAATCTCTTTACCCGTCGAATAGAGAGAGAGATGACTTTATCCGCTCTTGTGAGTGTTTAACTCGGGGTGGATAAACGATTTCTTTTTATTCTAGGATAGAGGAAGGATTGTCTACATCCCACCTCCCCATACTCCACTCATATGGGATTTGGTATTGTTGTTGTTGTTGTTTATTTACTTATTTCATTTCAGTTTTGTATACCTACATACTACATTATCGTTATTTCTTACTTTGATCCAAACGCATCTTAATATATGAGGAATTGAAGGTACAGATATATGGAAGAACAGTTAATATATATGTCAAAATCAGAGCATGCTGCTGCAAACTGTCAGTTGACTGAAAAGCGGTTTTCAGTTTGATTCCTCTGCATGTCTCTCAATTCTTCAATTGTTTATACTCAATTGTAGAGATGTTGCATGCTTTGTTCACCAATTACACATAGTTAATTACTTATTTTTTACTGATCAGATAAATGTCTTAAATTCTAATCTGGTTAGGCATGAGAGGCATGGTCCTTGGTGACAGTGCAACTTTTTACTGCATGGCCATGATAATTTATTTTATATTTCATATAAACAGGACATAGTAATTAATTATTAACCTTATATTATACCTATATAGATATAGATATAGATAAGATATAAGATGTGAAATGTTGTAGTTTTAGTTATATTAGTTTTGAGTTTGCGTTCACATTACAAAGGGTCCTTCAACTTTGCCTATATTTCCACAACGATCCTTCAAGTTTACACATTTTAAGGGGTAAAAAGTGTAAATATATAATTTAATTAAAATATAAGAAACTAATTCCACTCGAATTTATAACGGGCCCTATCTTCTCGCTGGGTGCGAGTTAAATTTTTCAGAGGCCACCGTTCAACTCGGAAAAATTTTATGAACCCAACGGGACTAACTATACGCGAAACAGACACTTCTCAAAAAAACGCTAATCACAACGACAACCAGTATCTTCCCGCTCGGCACGAGTTAAATTTTTTCGACGACAGCGTCAGACTCAAAATAATTTTATGAACAAAACGATACTAACTACGTTCGAAACAGACACTTTTAAAAAAAAACGCTAAACACAACGACAGGCCGTATCTTCCTGCTCGCCGCGAGTTAAATTTTTTCGCCAGCACCATTAGGTTCGAAATAATTTTATCAACAAAACGAAACTAACTACGTTCGAACCGGACAGATTTTAAAAAACACTAAAGATGACGACACCAACAACGACGCATAACAGATGGCCCGTTTACCCTTCTATAAATAAAACTGCGTTAAATATGAATACGCCGGCCGAAAGCCCGCTGCATCGCGCGGGCCAATCCGGACTAGTTCGTAGACTACTAGAGTATTATTATTTCTATGTCTAATAATAGGATCTGTGAATTCTAAATATAACATGTGGTTTTTCCCCAATCACAAACCCACACCAACAATGGATATGTATATCTGAAATATTAAGAACTATAGACCCCAAAACAAAACATGGGATCGATCACAAACCAACAACAGACAAGCATAAAACTATAAACAAATATAAAGGACATAAGAATTTAACATGATTATACCCGATCTCCAATAATAGAGAAAAATTTAATCCATGAGCGCAAATAAGATATTCTTCATTATAATTTGCGTGCACACAATACACATGACGCTAGCTAGAGTTACAATATATAGGAGTTTACACAAAAAGAAACAAAATTGCAAAACTTAAAGAACATGCTAGCCTCACAAACCGCAACCATGGCCACGCGATCCGCGAGAATTAACCTATGATCTTTCGTCGCACATTGTCACGTTCCAAACATTACGTTTGTGTGCTGCGAGCCAACCCACATGATCAGCGAGGTGAACCTGCAAATTTTTTTCATTTTCTTTCTCCAAATTCTTCACACTTAACAATCTCCCACTGCTTTTGAACAAACGCGAACACTAATCTCCATTCCAGCTCCGTCAAGGAATCCTGTGTATACCGCCAATAATACATGGGACACGGACCCAACAACTACGTGGAGCTGGCAGACTTTCGATAAAACATTCTTCAACCACACTGTGTTGAATCGGAAATCAACAACTGCCTCAACTGCCTACATTGTTCTACAAACACACAACAACTCTCGATCACCTAATAAAAACTTCTTTTAATACCGCCGGAAAAACTATTCGGAACACGCCGCACTTCGCACTTGGTTTCCCGCAGTGGAAGGATGTCTTTCGACACCAAAACACACCATTGAGTAGTAAACAAATCTCCAGCTACTAACTTCGGTAATCTCGGTTTCTACACCACCATCTTTTTACACCAAAGGATCGTGTTTTTACACTAGACGCATTGAATTATGTGAGACTTCAACTAGCGGGATCTCACAAGGAGACTAATTCACCTCACTCATCACTAATGTCACGTACACATGTCAATGATTACCTGTACAGAATTTCCGTTTATCTTTGATTACTACCCAAAAATCAAAAAATCCCGACAGACGGTCCGTTGACTTTTCATTAAGTCTTTTCGTGAAAACTAGAAAAAAATTCGACCGCGCGTTGCTGCGGTTGTATTCGACGCGCGGTCGAATTTGGATATACATTTTTTGGTACCTAATATATCTAGTAGGTTGAGTTGTTTGTTGGACGTGTATGTATATGTATGTAATATAGCCCAAAATATTAAGTGTTTTTTGTAGTGACCCGAACTTTTCCATGTTTATATATATATTAAATGAAATTGTTATTTACATGATTAAGTGTTTCCAACATGTTAAGCAATCAAACTTGGTAAGACTTGATTAATTTAAATAGGTTTCATATAGACAATTGACCACCCAAGTTGACCGGTGATTCACGAACGTTAAAACTTGTAAAAACTATATGATGACATATATATGGTTATATATAAAGTTAACATGATATTATGATAAGTAAACATATCATTAAGTATATTAACAATGAATTTCATTTGTAAAAACAAGACTACTAACTTAATGATTTTGAAACGAGACATATATGTAACGATTATCGTTGTAACGACATTTAATGTATATATATCATATTAAGAGATATTCGTACATCATAATATCATGATAATATAATAATTTAAAATCTCATTTGATATTATAAATATTGGGTTAACAACATTTAACAAGATCGTTAACCTAAAGGTTTCAAAACAACACTTACATGTAACGACTAACGATGACTTAACGACTCAGTTAAAATGTATATACATGTAGTGTTTTAATATGTATTCATACACTTTTGAAAGACTTCAAGACACTTATCAAAATACTTCTACTTAACAAAAATGCTTACAATTACATCCTCGTTCAGTTTCATCAACAATTCTACACGTATGCACCCGTATTCGTACTCGTACAATACACAACTTTTAGATATATGTACTATTGGTATATACACTCCAATGATCAGCTCTTAGCATCCCATGTGAGTCACCTAACACATGTGGGAACCATCATTTGGCAACTAGCATGAAATATCTCATAAAATTACAAAAATATGAGCAATCATTCATGACTTATTTACATGAAAATAAAATTACATATCCTTTATATCTAATCCATACACCAACGACCAAAAACACCTACAAACACTTTCATTCTTCAATTTTCTTCATCTAATTGATCTCTCTCAAGTTCTATCTTCAATTTCTAAGTGTTCTTCATAAATTCTACAAGTTCTAGTTTCATAAAATCAAGAATACTTCCAAGTTTGCTAGCTTACTTTCAATCTTGTAGAGTGATCATCCAACCTCAAGAAATCTTTCTTATTTACAGTAAGATATCTTTTTAATATAATGTAATACTCATATTCAAACTTTGATTCAATTTCTATAACTATAACAATCTTATTTCGAGTGGAAATCTTACTTGAACTTGTTTTCGTGTCATGATTCTACTTCAAGAACTTTCAAGCCATCCAAGATCCTTTGAAGCTAGATCCATTTGTCTTTTTTCAGTAGGTTTATCCACAAAACTTGAGGTAGTAATGATGTTCATAACATTATTCGATTCATACATATAAAGCTATCTTATTCGAAGGTTTAAACTTGAAATCACTAGAACATAGTTTAGTTAATTCTAAACTTGTTCGCAAACAAAAGTTAATCCTTCTAACTTGACTTTTAAAATCAACTAAACACATGTTCTATATCTATATGATATGCTAACTTAATGATTTAAAACCTGGAAACACGAAAAACACCGTAAAACTGGACATACGCCGTCGTAGTAACACCGCGGGCTGTTTTGGGTTTGATAATTAAAAACTATGATAAACTTTGATTTAAAAGTTGTTCTTCTGAGAAAATGATTTTTCTTATGAACATGAAACTATATCCAAAAATCATGGTTAAACTCAAAGTGGAAGTATGTTTTTCAAAATGGTCATCAAGACGTCTTTCTTTCGACTGAAATGACTACCTCTTACAAAAACGACTTGTAACTTATATTTCTGACTATAAACCTATACTTTTTCTGTTTAGATTCATAAAATAGAGTTCAATATGAAACCATATCAATTTGATTCACTCAAAACGGATTTAAAATGAAGAAGTTATGGGTAAAACAAGATTAGATATTTTTTATTTTTGTAGCTACGGGAAATATTAACAATTATATACAAATCATATCCTAGCTAACTTATATTGTATTATACATGTATTCTAATATATTATGTAATCTTGGGATACCATAGACACGTATGCAAATGTTTTGACATATCATATCGACCCATGTATATATATTATTTGGAACAACCATAGACACTCTATATGCAGTAATGTTGGAGTTAGCTATACAGGGTTGAGGTTGATTCCAAAAATATATATACTTTGAGTTGTGATCTAGCCTGAGACGTGTATACACTGGGTCGTGGATTGATTCAAGATAATATATATCGATTTATTTCTGTACATCTAACTGTGGACAACTAGTTGTAGGTTACTAACGAGGACCGCTGACTTAATAAACTTAAAACATCAAAATATATTAAAAGTGTTTTAAATATATTTTGAACATACTTTGATATATATGTACATATTTGTTATAGATTCGTGAATCGATCAGTGGCCAAGTCTTACTTCCCGACGAAGTAAAAATCTGTGAAAGTGAGTTATAGTCCCACTTTTAAAATCTAATATTTTTGGGATGAGAATACATGCAGGTTTTATAAATGATTTACAAAATAGACACAAGTACGTGAAACTACATTCTATGGTTGAATTCTTGAAATCGAATATGCCCCTTTTTATTAAGTCTGGTAATCTAAGAATTAGGGAACAGACACCCTAATTGACGCGAATCCTAAAGATAGATCTATTGGGCCTAACAAACCCTATCCAAAGTACCGGATACTTTAGTACTTCGAAATTTATATCATATCCGAAGGGTGTCCCGGAATGATGGGGATATTCTTATATATGCATCTTGTTAATGTCGGTTACCAGGTTTTCACCATATGAATGATTTTTATCTTTATGTATGGGATGTATATTGAAATATGAAATCTTGTGGTCTATTGTTACGATTTGATATATATAGGTTAAACCTATAACTCACCAACATTTTTGTTGACGTTTTAAGCATGTTTATTCTCAGGTGATTATTAAGAGCTTCCGCTGTCGCATACTTAAATAAGGACAAGATTTGGAGTCCATGCTTGTATGATATTGTATAAAAACTGCATTCAAGAAACTTATTTCGTTATAACATATTTGTATTGTAAACCATTATGTAATAGTCATGTGTAAACAGGATATTTTAGATTATCATTATTTGATAATCTACGTAAAGCTTTTTAAACCTTTATTGATGAAATAAAGGTTATGGTTTGTTTTAAAATGAATGCAGTCTTTGAAAAACGTCTCATATAGAGGTCAAAACCTCGCAACGAAATCAATTAATATGGAACGTTTTTAATCAATAAGAACGGGACATTTCAGTTGGTATCCGAGCGTTGGCCTTTGAGAATCAGAATTTTGCATTAGTGTGTCTTATCGAGTTTGTTAGGATGCATTAGTGAGTCTGGACTTCGACCGTGTTTACTTGAAAAATGATTGCTTAACAAATTTTGTTGGAAACTATATATTTTTAACATGTGAATATTATGTGATATATTAATCTCTTAACGTGTTTGATATTATGTGATAGATGTCTACCTCTAGAACAAGTCCCATTGACTCACCTAATAATAATGAAGAGTCAAATGTAAATTGGAATGATTCGTGGATTGATTCACAAGTTCCCGAAGAGGAACCGGAAGAAGAGTCGGAACCGGAAGAAGAATCGGAACCGGAAGAAGAATCGGAACCGGAAGAAGAAATAGAACCAGTGGGGGAAATAATAAAACGGTTAAGTAGAAGAAAATCCTCAACCAACCAACCAAAGTTAATTATAGTCAATGGTGTTTCCGCCAAGGAAGCAAAGTATTGGGAGGATAACCAATTCTCCGATGAATCGGATCCTGACAAGGATTTCGATGATGTTATAGAAATTACCCCAACACAATTTAATAAGGCAAAAGAGAACAATAAGGGAAAGGGCATGAAAATAGAGAAATTTGATTCCAAACCTGATGAACTTGATATGTATCGTCAACACCAGTATTTCTTAAGTTGTGATAATAACCCGGGAACCTCAAAACCACCAGGTTTTTCTAAACCAATGTGGAAAACGACGGCTCGTATTAGCGGAACATCATATATCCCTAGAAACTTGGCAAAACGAACCAAAACCGAAGAAGAAGAAGAAACGAGCGAGTCGGAATAAGATAGTTGTATTCGTGTGGTGTAATATATGTAATATAGTGTGCTTATGCTTTATGATATATGTAAAAATTGCTTGTATTAATAAGTATTTTTTTATGAATCTAACTCTTGTCTATTTTACAGTATAAAAACACAAAATGGATAGACAACCCAATATTTTAAGAGACCTACCCGGAGACATGATTGATGAAATCTTGTCTAGAGTCGGTCAGAATTCCTCGGCACAACTATTTAAGGCGAGATCAATTTGTAAGACATTCGAAGAACGTTCCAAGAATTCCTTGGTTTATAAAAGGCTTTCGTTCGAAAGATGGGGGATATCACATTGGGAAATCCATAAGTTACGATGTGTTTACTTTGACGCATATATTGCGGGGAACCCAAATGCTATTTTACGCAACGGGTTAAGAAATTATTTTGACTCAATATATCCGAATATAGGACTTCATGATTTAGAAAAAGCGGCTAACATGCAACATAAAGAAGCATGTTATGCTTACGGGTTAGTAATGTTCGCTTCTCACCAAAGTGAGAACAAGAACATCGGGCTACAACTATTAAACAAAACGTTCCCACAAGTGACGGAGTCGGTAATTGGGGTAAGAAATGAGGTTTTTAGGTTATTACGAGACTGTTGGTCATTACGTAACCTTCATCCTTTTGACGACGTTACAACACATTGTCTTACTATCGGTCACAACGGTTATGTTCCACAAAACCAAGGATGGGAAGTGGTATTAGTAAAACCAGAATGCATGACTTGTTTCTGGACGTATGAATTACGTGTCTTTATTGCCTTTGCTGAACGCCTTATTTATTAACTAGAATTATCTTCGCAACTACTTTGTATCAAAGTTTTATGTGCTATATTTCATGCTATATGTAAAATAGCGGTATTGTAAGTTTGCAAGTTATTGTATAAAGGTTTGAATATGATATATATATTTTTTTTGTTGTTGTGATTAGTTTTTCATATAGAATTGTAGTAGTTGAAATGGTATGTTAGCTACTAAGTATGAACTTAACGGGTAGGTACTACCCGAATTAAAGAGTATAAAATGCTAATATGAAGAAAGAGCTTTTATAAATAAGTTCATATTACGATACGAAATACTATTGACTACTCTTGATATTCTATATGATTAACTCGTTTCATTTGACTATTTTGAAGGAAATGGCATCGACTACTCGACACACCTTGAATATGAGCGAAGAGGAATTTCGTGCCTTTCTTGCTTCAAACATAGCCGCAGTACAGGCTGCGCTACATACCAACAATAACTCTGAATCTAGCAATACAGCTAACGGCGCAAGAAATCGTGTAGGATGCTCCTACAAGGAATTCACTACCTGCAAACCTTCAGAATTTGATGGGACCGAAGGACCAATCGGATTGAAACGTTGGACCGAGAAAGTTGAATCGGTCTTTGCCAAAAGTAAGTGTGCTGAAGGAGACAAAGTGAAGTATGCTACGCATACCTTCACAGATATTACGTTAACATGGTGGAATACCTATCTAGAGCAAGTGGGACAAGATGCTGCTTACGCGCTACCGTGGTCAGCATTCAAGCACTTGATGAACGAGAAGTACCGTCCTAGAACCGAGGTCAATAAGCTCAAGTCAGAACTCAGAGGGTTAAGAACACAGGGATTCGATATTACTTCGTACGAAATACGATTCACAGAATTGTGCATATTGTGTCCGAGAGCGTTCGAAGATGAGGAAGAGAAGATCGACGCATTTGTGAAAGGGTTACCGGAGAGAATCCAAGAAGATATAAGTTCACACGAACCTGCCTCCATACAAAAGGCATGTAGAATGGCTCACAAACTAGTGAACCAGATTGAGGGAAGAATTAAAGAACAGGCAGCCGAAGAGGCCAACATGAAGCTAGTCAAAAGAAAGTGGGAGGAAAATGGTGATAAGAGTCACCAAAACAACAACAACTATCCCAACAATCGCAACATCAATCCCAACTACAACAAAAGGCAAAACAACAACAACAACAACAACAACTACAATAATCATTCCAACAACAATAACAACCGCAACAACAATAACAATCAGAAGCAGCTATGCCAAAGGTGTGAAAAGTATCACTCGGGGTTCTGCACCAAATTTTGCAACAAGTGTAAAAGAAATGGTCATAGCGCGGCGAAGTGTGAGGTCTACGGACCAGGGGTTAACAGAACGAAAGGAACAAATGGTGTCGGAACGAGTAATGGCGGAGCAAGTAGTGTCGGAGCAAGTTATGCCAATGTAGTTTGTTATAAATGTGGAAAACCGGGCCACATTATTAGAAATTGCCCGAACCAGGAGAATACGAATGGACAAGGCCGCGGAAGAGTTTTCAATATTAATGCGGCAGAGGCACAGGAAGACCCGGAGCTTGTTACGGGTACGTTTCTTATTGACAATAAATCTGCTTACGTTTTATTTGATTTGGGTGCGGATAGAAGCTATATGAGTAGAGATTTTTGTGCTAAATTAAGTTGTCCATTGACGCCTTTGGATAGTAAATTTTTACTCGAATTAGCAAATGGTAAATTAATTTCAGCAGATAATATATGTCGGAATCGAGAAATTAAACTGGTTAGCGAAACATTTAAGATTGACTTGATACCAGTAGAATTAGGGAGTTTTGATGTGATAATCGGTATGGACTGGTTGAAAGAAGTGAAAGCAGAGATCGTTTGTTACAAAAATGCAATTCGCATTATACGAGAAAAAGGAAAACCCTTAATGGTGTACGGAGAAAAGGGCAACACGAAGCTACATCTTATTATTAATTTGAAGGCACAAAAACTAATAAGAAAAGGTTGCTATGCTGTTCTAGCACACGTCGAGAAAGTACAAACTGAAGAAAAGAGCATCAATGATGTTCCCGTCGTAAAAGAATTTCCCGATGTATTTTCAAAAGAATTATCGGGATTACCCCCACATCGATCCGTTGAATTTCAAATAGATCTTGTACCAGGAGCTGCACCAATAGCTCGTGCTCCTTACAGACTCGCACCCAACGAGATGAAAGAACTGCAAAGCCAATTACAAGAACTTTTAGAGCGTGGTTTCATTCGACCAAGCACATCACCGTGGGGAGCTCCTGTTTTGTTTGTCAAGAAGAAAGATGGTACATTCAGGTTGTGTATTGACTACCGAGAGTTGAACAAACTTACCATCAAGAACCGCTACCCACTACCGAGAATCAACGACTTATTTGATCAACTACAAGGCTCGTCTGTTTATTCAAAGATTGACTTACGTTCCGGGATCATCAAATGCGGGTGAAAGAAGATGATATTCCAAAGACTGTTTCAGAAAACGTTACGGTCATTACGAGTTTATGGTCATGCCGTTTGGTTTAACTAATGCACCAGCTGTGTTCATGGACCTTATGAACCGAGTGTGTGGACCATACCTTGACAAGTTTGTCATTGTTTTCATTGATGACATACTTATTTACTCAAAGAATGACCAAGAACACGGTGAACATTTAAAAAAGGTGTTAGAAGTATTGAGGAAGAAAGAATTATACGCTAAGTTTTCAAAGTGTGCATTTTGGTTGGAAGAAGTTCAATTCCTCGGTCACATAGTGAACAAAGAAGGTATTAAGGTGGATCCGGCAAAGATAGAAACTGTTGAAAAGTGGGAAACCCCGAAAACTCCGAAACACATACGCCAATTTTTAGGACTAGCTGGTTACTACAGAAGTTTCATCCAAGACTTTTCCAGAATAGCAAAACCCTTGACTGCATTAACGCATAAAGGGAAGAAATTTGAATGGAAGGATGAACAAGAGAAAGCGTTTCAGTTATTGAAGAAAAAGCTAACTACGGCACCTATATTGTCATTGCCTGAAGGAAATGATGATTTTGTGATTTATTGTGACGCATCAAAGCAAGGTCACGGTTGTGTATTAATGCAACGAACGAAGGTGATTGCTTATGCGTCTAGACAATTTAAGATTCACAAACAAAATTATACGACGCATGATTTGGAATTAGGCGCGGTTGTTTTTGGATTAAAGACTTGGAGGCACTACTTATATGGGGTCAAAAGTATTATATATACCGACCACAAAAGTCTTCAACGCATATTTAATCAGAAACAACTGAATATGAGGCAGCGTAGGTGAATTGAATTGTTGAATGATTACGACTTTGAGATTCGTTACCACCCGGGGAAGGCAAATGTGGTAGCCGACGCCTTGAGCAGGAAGGACACAGAACCCATTCGAGTAAAATCTATGAATATAATGATTCACAATAACCTTACTACTCAAATAAAGGAGGCGCAACAAGGAGTTTTAAAAGAGGAAAATTTAAAGGATGAAATACCCAAAGGATCGGAGAAGCATCTTAATATTCGGGAAGACGGAACCCGGTATAGGGCTGAAAGGATTTGGCTACCAAAATTTGGAGATATGAGAGAAATGGTACTTAGAGAAGCTCATAAAACCAGATACTCAATACATCCTGGAACGGGGAAGATGTACAAGGATCTCAAGAAACATTTTTGGTAGCCGGGTATGAAAGCCGATGTTGCTAAATACGTAGGAGAATGTTTGACGTGTTCTAAGGTCAAAGTTGAGCATCAGAAACCATCAGGTCTACTTCAACAACCCGAAATCCCGGAATGGAAATGGGAAAACATTACTATGGATTTCATCACTAAATTGCCAAGGATTGCAAGTGGTTTTGATACTATTTGGGTAATAGTTGATCGTCTCACCAAATCAGCAAACTTCCTGCCAATAAGAGAAGATGACAAGATGGAGAAGTTAGCACGACTGTATTTGAAGGAAGTCGTCTCCAGACATAGAATACCAATCTCTATTATCTCTGATAGGGATGGCAGATTTATTTCCAGATTCTGCCAGACATTACAGCAAGCATTAGGAACTCGTCTAGACATGAGTACTGCCTATCATCCACAAACTAATGGGCAGAGCGAAAGGACGATATAAACGCTTGAAGACATGCTACGAGCATGTGTTATTAATTTCGGAAACAGTTGGGATCGACATCTACCGTTAGCAGAATTTTCCTACAACAACAGCTACCATTCAAGCATTGAGATGGCGCCGTTTGAAGCACTTTATGGTAGAAAGTGCAGGTCTCCGATTTGTTGGAGTGAAGTGGGGGATAGACAGATTACGGGTCCGGAGATAATACAAGAAACTACCGAGAAGATCATCCAAATTCAACAACGGTTGAAAACCGCCCAAAGTCGACAAAAGAGCTACGCTGACATTAAAAGAAAAGATATAGAATTTGAAATTGGAGAGATGGCCATGCTTAAAGTTGCACCTTGGAAAGGCGTTGTCCGATTTGGTAAACGAGGGAAATTAAATCCAAGGTATATCGGACCATTCAAGATTATTGATCGTGTCGGACCAGTAGCTTACCGACTTGAGTTACCTCAAAAAATCACGACTGTACATAACACTTTCCACGTCTCGAATTTGAAGAAATGTTTTGCTAAAGAAGATCTCACTATTCCGTTAGATGAAATCCAAATCAATGAAAAACTTCAATTCATCGAAGAACCCGTCGAAATAATGGATCGTGAGGTTAAAAGACTTAAGCAAAACAAGATACCAATTGTTAAGGTTCGATGGAATGCTCGTAGAGGACCCGAGTTAACCTGGGAACGAGAAGATCAGATGAAGAATAAATACCCGCATTTATTTCCAGAAGATACGTCAACACCTCCAACTGCTTAAAATTTCGGGACGAAATTTATTTAACGGGTAGGTACTGTAGTGACCCGAACTTTTCCATGTTTATATATATATATATATTAAATGAAATTTTTATTTACATGATTAAGTGTTTCCAACATGTTAAGCAATCAAACTTGTTAAGACTTGATTAATTGAAATAGGTTTCATATAGACAATTGACCACCCAAGTTGACCGGTGATTCACGAACGTTAAAACTTGTAAAAACTATATGATGACATATATATGGTTATATATATAGTTAACATGATATTATGATAAGTAAACATATCATTAAGTATATTAACAATGAATTTCATTTGTAAAAACAAGACTACTAACTTAATGATTTTGAAACGAGACATATATGTAACGATTATCGTTGTAACGACATTTAATGTATATATATCATATTAAGAGATATTCGTACATCATAATATCATGATAATATAATAATTTAAAATCTCATTTGATATTATAAATATTGGGTTAACAACATTTAACAAGATCGTTAACCTAAAGGTTTCAAAACAACACTTACATGTAACGACTAACGATGACTTAACGACTCAGTTAAAATGTATATACATGTGGTGTTTTAATATGTATTCATACACTTTTGAAAGTTCAAGAAACTTATCAAAATACTTCTACTTGACAAAAATGCTTACAATTACATCCTCGTTCAGTTTCATCAACAATTCTACACGTATGCACCCGTATTCGTACTCGTACAATACACAACTTTTAGATGTATGTACTATTGGTATATACACTCCAATGATCAGCTCTTAGCATCCCATGTGAGTCACCTAACACATGTAGGAACCATCATTTGGCAACTAGCATGAAATATCTCATAAAATTACAAAAATATGAGTAATCATTCATGACTTATTTACTTGAAAACAAAATTACATATCCTTTATATCTAATCCATACACCAACGACCAAAAACACCTACAAACACTTTCATTCTTCATTTTCTTCATCTAATTGATCTCTCTCAAGTTCTATCTTCAAGTTCTAAGTGTTCTTCATAAATTCTACAAGTTATAGTTTCATAAAATCAAGAATACTTCCAAGTTTGCTAGCTTACTTCCAATCTTGTAGAGTGATCATCCAACCTCAAGAAATCTTTCTTATTTACAGAAAGATATCTTTCTAATATAAGGTAATACTCATATTCAAACTTTGATTCAATTTCTATAACTATAACAATCTTATTTCGAGTGGAAATCTTACTTGAACTTGTTTTCATGTCATGATTCTACTTCAAGAACTTTCAAGCCATCCAAGATCCTTTGAAGCTATATCCATTTGTCTCTTTTCCAGTAGGTTTATCCACAAAACTTGAGGTAGTAATGATGTTCATAACATCATTCGATTCATACATATAAAGCTATCTTATTCGAAGGTTTAAACTTGAAATCACGAGAACATAGTTTAGTTAATTCTAAACTTGTTCGCAAACAAAAGTTAATCCTTCTAACTTGACTTTTAAAATCAACTAAACACATGTTCTATATCTATATGATATGCTAACTTAATGATTTAAAACCTGGAAACACGAAAAATACCGTAAAACTGGACACACGCCGTCGTAGTAACACCGCGGGCTGTTTTGGGTTTGATAATTAAAAACTATGATAAACTTGGATTTAAAAGTTGTTCTTCTGGGAAAATGATTTTTCTTATGAACATGAAACTATATCCAAAAATCATGGTTAAACTCAAAGTGGAAGTATGTTTTTCAAAATGGTCATCAAGACGTCGTTCTTTCGACTGAAATGACTACCTCTTACAAAAACGACTTGTAACTTATATTTCCGATACTTTTTCTGTTTAGATTCACAAAATAAAGTTCAATAAGAAACCATAGAAATTTGATTCACTCAAAACGGATTTAAAATGAAGAAGTTATGGGTAAAACAAGATTAGATATTTTTTATTTTTGTAGCTACGGGAAATATTAACAATTATATACAAATCATATCCTAGCTAACTTATATTGTATTATACATGTATTCTAATATAATATGTAATCTTAGGATACCATAGACACGTATGCAAATGTTTTGACATATCATATCGACCCATGTATATATATTATTTGGAACAACCATAGACACTCTATATGCAGTAATGTTGGAGTTAGCTATACAGGGTTGAGATTGATTCCAAAAATATATATACTTTGAGTTGTGATCTAGCCTGAGACGTGTATACGCTGGGTCTTGGATTGATTCATGATAATATATATCGATTTATTTCTGTACATCTAACTGTGGACAACTAGTTGTAGGTTACTAACGAGGACAGCTGACTTAATAAACTTAAAACATCAAAATGTATTAAAAGTGTTGTAAATATATTTTGAACATACTTTGATATATATGTACATATTTGTTATAGGTTCGTGAATTGACCAGTGGCCAAGTCTTACTTCCCGACGAAGTATAAATCTGTGAAAGTGAGTTATAGTCCCACTTTTAAAATCTAATATTTTTTGGATGAGAATACATGTAGGTTTTATAAATGATTTACAAAATAGACACAAGTACGTGAAACTACATTCTATGGTTGAATTATCGAAATCGAATATGCCCCTTTTTATTAAGTCTGGTAATCTAAGAATTAGGGAACAGTCACCCTAATTGACGCGAATCCTAAAGATAGATCTATTGGGCCTAACAAACCCCATCCAAAGTACCGGATGCTTTAGTACTTCGAAATTTATATCATATCCGGAGGGTGTCCCGGAATGATGGGGATATTCTTATATATGCATCTTGTTAATGTCGGTTACCAGGTGTTCACCATATGAATAATTTTTATGTCTATGTATGGGATGTATATTGAAATATGAAATCTTGTGGTCTATTATTACAATTTGATATATATAGGTTAAACCTATAACTCACCAACATTTTTGTTGATGTTTTAAGCATGTTTATTCTTAGGTGATTATTAAGAGCTTTCGCTGTCGCATACTTAAATAAGGACAAGATTTGGAGTCCATGCTTGTATGATATTGTGTAAAAACTGCATTCAAGAAACTTATTTCGTTGTAACATATTTGTATTGTAAACCATTATGTAATAGTCGTGTGTAAACAGGATATTTTAGATTATCATTATTTGATAATCTACGTAAAGCTTTTTAAACCTTTATTGATGAAATAAAGGTTATGGTTTGTTTTAAAAATAAATGCAGTCTTTGAAAAACGTCTCATATAGAGGACAAAACCCCGCAACGAAATCAATTAATATGGAACATTTTTAATCAATAAGAACGGGACATTTCATTTTTTAACGATGTCCGTTTCGCGTATAGTTAGTCGTGTTGTGTTCGTAAAATTATTTCGAGTTAAACGGTGGTCTCAGAAAAATTTAACTCGCACCGAGCGAGAATATAGGGCCCGTTATCTAGTGTTTTTTTAACGATATCCGTTTCACGCGTAGTTAGTCCCGTTATGTTCATTAGATTTTTCCAAGTTGAACGGTGGTCTCGGAAAAATTTAACTCGCACCGAGCGAGAAGATAGGGCCCGTTAAAAATTAGGGTGGAATTAGTTTCTTTTATTTTAATAAAATTATATATTTACGCTTCCTACCCCTGAAAAAGTGTAAAGTTGAGGGGCCGTTGTGTAAATTGAGCCGAAGTTGAGGGACCGTTTTTAACACCCCGCCAAATTACCATCTGACGGCGCGTTTATCCAGGTCCCACAGTTAACAGTTACGCCCTCTATATGAGACGTTTAAAGCAATCGCATTTAATTTTATTTAAAAATATTAATTTCAAAAACATAAAGGTTCACGAGATGGTTAGGTATCTGATGTGGAGCAGGTGCTGGTGCTGGGGCAGGAGCATTCACCTCAGCCACACTGGAGTCACTGTCACTGCTTCCTGAATCCTGTGACATCTAACTCATAGTACAAGAACACAAATGAAACAGATTAGTCAAGTAAATAACGTTAGTCACAAAGTACTCATGTAATGACTAAGTTTCGGTCGTAGTCTAGACTCATCAAAGTGTCCTAATGACCAAATCAGACACACTAATGCAAGTCATAGTTTCCCTACGAACCTGGCTCTGATACCAACTTTAACACCCCGCCAAATTACCATCTGACGGCGCGTTAATCTAGGTCCCACAGTTAACAGTTACGCCCTCTATATGAGACGTTTAAAGCAATCGCATTTAATTTTATTTAAAAATATTAACTTTCAAAAACATAAGTCAATAATTCCCAAAATATAAACACTGTTGTGATCGTAACCACAAGCCAACAGTATTTAAACAGTATAAAAGTTTTAAATGTGAAAGTAAATAATGTTCTTTAAAATCAAATTCTGACTCCACAGCCAGTCATGCAACAAACACAGCGGAAGCATACCTCTTAAGGACCTGAGAATAACAACACGCAAAAACAGGTCAACAAATAATGTTGGTGAATCTACAGGTTTAAAGTAATGTAACAATATCTGAAAAATAGTTATCAGAAAAATAGTTTAGTTTCCTTGACCACGAGATTCTATCGTTTGCATAAACCGAACACCTGAATACTAGCAATGACCCGAGTATAGAAGCCACTATACCCGCCTTACCTCGTAAAATGTTATACACTTGTTCAAATGTATTTAATGTTCAAAGTAAATGCACCACAGTTTTTATAGCGGGTGAGGTTGTCAACCTAACGGATCCGTCCATCTAAATTGTGCTTACACCGATGGTATTAAAAGTATTCAAGCTAGAGGCTTTTTGAACAAACTCATTATGCATATGTGTAGTACTCATGTCAATACAAAGTATTTGAAAATGTAAATATAACAGCGTGTATTCTCATCCCAGAAAACATGTAAAAAGCGGGACTGTAGACTCACCTTTGAATAAAGCTCGGATTGAAAGACAAACGACTTGTACGGTTTAGACCCGAGTAATGTAACCTAGGTATACGTATTTAGGTTGGTCAATATATGTATCGTAAATAAGTGTGGTTTCATAGTGTACGTTGTCTTATTGCTCGACTCGACGCGTTTCAAAGTAAAAGTCAACTATATCATGCAAGTAAAACAAAGTCAACCGAAGTCAAACCGAAAGTCAAACTTGGTCAATGTGATCAACTAAAGTCAACATCAGTAGGTCCATGCCAAATATTTGTCAACATGTCAAACCTAAGTCAAACAATACGTTTTAGGTCATGAATGATCATTTTCACAATTTCAGTTTATCGTCATGCACAAAGTTTATGAACACGTAGCATACTTAGCACATTATCTCATAGTAAAAAATTCAAGTAAATATAAAAAACTCCAGATCATAAATATACTTAAAATCGATTCCAAAAAGTCCAGCCAGGGACTCATTAAGCAATTAAAAGTCAGGAATCAGAAGGGATACATTTGAGGTTTGCCAAGTCAGTTTCTGACTGCGCACTGATTTCATTTTGGCTATAACCGGAGTTAGGAACACGCAATTTATACAAGACCAGTGGCCATAGTTCAAGGACAAATAAAGTAATACATATCAAAAATCTAGCAACTTTTGTTTATCCAATTTGTACAGTTTATTCGTGCAATTTAAACATTCAGTTTTCAACTCAAATCAGAATTCACATAAAGTACGGCCCTATTGTGCCCAATGCATAAGGTTTTAGAGATTGACATAAACTAACAATTAGTCACATATCATGTTAAGTTTCATTTTCCAGAAGCATACATGCTCAATCAATAAACACAATTCACAGACCACAAAACCGTGTTCAATTTACAGATTCGATTCTCATTTAGTTAGTAACATTTGCACGCGATTGAAGATCTAGATATAATTATCCTATGATATCCACATGAAAGATGAAGTTCGTTTTGTCTAATTTTCGAATATGCAAAGCCTTAACCACAGAAGTTAACACATTTTATCATACAAGGTTATTTTCATGCAAGTGCTGTATAAAACTACTTTTACACTAATTCAAGCATATCTCGAGCTATACATAAGCAAACGACATGATATCCTAGTCTAAATTGAGTGTTTTTAAATTATATTTCCAGTGGTATAGGTCTAACATGCCAATTCATTGTCTATCAATACTAGATTTCTGATCAAGCAACAAAAACACAACAATAATTCAAATCGACATAACTTAATCATACGGAAACGAAATCAAGCGAATCCAAAGCCTAAACTCAATAGTTTTTCGCAAGGAATCTGATTATAACATAATAATTAACATTTGGAAAACTTAATTTTTCTGATCAAGTAAATACAAATTCATTTTTAAACCCTAGCGCATCAAATAATCAAAATAACGATTACAATTAACACGTACGCGTATAGACTTGAGCAATTGACAACATAACTATGAAACTCTTATAAAAATCAGATTTTTAGGATTATGATTTAGCTAAATATACCTTAGATCAACAATCAAAGCACACCAATACGTAGAGGATAACGCGAATTACAACGTTTGTTCTTGAGGTTTTATCAAAAATTGAAAATTGAAGGTGTATTGTTGGTGGTGGTGGTCGACGAACAAGAGAGGGAGGGAGGGGATCGACTGCAGTTTTTTTGTGTGAGGGTTTAATTAATTTAGGTTAATCACAAGTATTTATATCTAGCCCTAATATAGATAAATATATATAAGTCCCTCAACATTTAACAAAATAAAGGGGAGGGGGTCGGCCGAATGGGGCCCTCTATGGGTTCCCCGGCTCTCGTTTTGAAATCCCGTGTAATTGTGGTCCGTTTTAAGTGCTGTTTAGTCGTACCGAAGGCCCGAAACGCTAACCCAATCGTTAAACGCAACCAATTGTTTAATTTATTAAAAACCCAATAAATTAAATATTTTAAAAAGTTATTAATTAATAAAATTAATTATTGAAATAAACCCGAGCGTTTCGTTGCTCAAAAAGCTATTATCAAAATCGTATCGTTTTTATCGTATTTCATTATCCGAAATATTTATTTGAATTAAATCAACCCATATTAATTATTGAAACCCTCCGAAGATCAAGTACGCATTTAATACACATAAACGCATAAAAGTTAAATAATCGCCGTTAAATAAACTAACGGAAGGTTAACGGAAGTAACGGAAAAATCAGGTTTGTTACATTACCCACCTGTTATTGAAAATTTCGTCCCGAAATTTTAGTGATCATCCGCTGAAGTAGTTTCCTCGGGAAACAGTTGCGGATATTTCAGCCTCATCTGGTCTTCACGCTCCCACGTGAATTCTGGTCCTCTTCTCGCATTCCACCGAACTTTAACGATAGGAATTCTGCTTTGCTTCAACTGTTTGACCTCACGGCCCAAGATTTCAACAGGTTCCTTAATGAAATGAAGTTTTTCGTCGATACGTAGTTCCTCTAAAGGAATAATCAAATTATCATCATGGAAAATGTCATGAATACCGCTGAGTGCTTGTGGCAGTTCCAATCTGTAAGCTACCGGTCCAACTTATTCTGTTATCTCAAACGGTCCAACATATCTAGGACTCAGTTTACCTCGTTTCCCAAATCGTACAACACCCTTCCAAGGTGATACCTTAAGCATAACCTTGTCACCAACTTGGAACTCTATGTCCTTCTGTCTAACATCGACGTAACTCTTTTGACGACTTCGAGCCGTCCTCAGTCGTTCCTGAATCTGTAGGACTTTCTCAGTTGTCTCCTGAATAATCTCAGGACCTGTCAACTGACTATCTCCCAATTCGCTCCAACAAAAGGGAGATCTACACTTCCTTCTGTATAATGCCTCGAAAGGTGCAGCCTTAATGCTCGCATGGTAGCTGTTATTGTATGAGAACTAAGCTAGTGGTAAATACTTATCCCATCCATTTTCGAAATCAATGACACACGCTCTCAGCATGTCCTCAAAAGTCTGAATGTTCGTTCGCTCTGGCCGTCCGTCTGAGGGTGATATACTGTACTCATATCTAAACAGGTCCCCATTGCTTTCTGCAATGATTGCCAAAATCTGAAAGTAAATCTGCTGTCGCGGTCGGATATAATGGATATAGGCACTCCATGCCTAGAGACGACTTCCTTAATGTAGATCTGAGCCAACTTCTCCATTTTATCAGTTTCTCTTATCGGTAAGAAGTGTGCGGACTTAGTGAGACGATCCACGATAACCCAAATAGTATCGTGACCTCCCGCCGTTCTTGGTAGGTTGGTAATGAAGTCCATGGAAATACCTTCCCACTTCCACTGGGGAATCTCTGGTTGAGTTAATAATCCTGATGGCTTCTGATGTTCAGCCTTGACTTTAGTACAAGTCAAGCACTTCCCGACATAGGTAGCAATATTAGCTTTCAAATTTGGCCACCAATAAAACGCCTTCAAATCCTGGTACATCTTATCTGATCCCGGATGAATTGAGTATCTCGACTTATGTGCTTCCTTCAACACTAGTTCTCTCAATCCACCAAACTTTGGTACCCAAATTCGGTTAGCAAAGTACCGTGTTCCTTCCTCCTTGATGTCAAACTTCTTATCCATCCCTTTGAGAAATTCAACATCGACATTCTCTTGTTTCATGGCTTCTTGTTGTGCTTCGCGAATTTGTGATGTGAGATTCGTACGGACAACTATGTTAAGAGCTTTAACCCTAAGAGGTTTCTCTCGCTCCTTTCTGCTTAAGGCATCCGCCACAACATTCGCCTTGCCCCAGATGGTATTGGAGTTCGCAGTTATAATCGTTAAGTAGTTCCATCCAACGTCGTTGTCTCATGTTGAGCTGTTTCTGATCGAATATGTGCTGTAAACACTTATGGTCAGTGAAGATAGTGAACTTGGTTCCAAACAGGTAGTGTCTCCACATTTTAAGTGCAAAGACAACAGCTCCTAACTCAAGGTCATGCGTAGTGTAGTTCTGCTCGTGAATCTTTAACTGACGTGATCCATAAGCAATAACATTGTTTCGTTGCATAAGCACGCAACCCATTCCTTGACGTGAGGCATCACAATAAACAACAAAATCTTCACTTCACTCGGTTAGAGACAATACTGGTGCAGTTGTTAACTTCTCTTTCAACAACTGAAATGCAGTCTCTTGCGGTTCTGACCACTCAAACTTCTTGCCCTTATGAGTCAATGCGGTTAATGGTCGGGCGATCTTAGAGAATCCTTCAATGAATCTCTTGTAATAACCAGCTAGACCCAAAAATTGCCTAATCTGCGTTGGCGTCTTTGGAGTTTTCCAATTCTTAACCGACTCAATCTTCGCTGGATCAACCTGTATTCCATTGGCCCTTACATCATGGCCAAGAAATTATACTTCGGGTAACCAAAAAGTCACACTTAGAGAACTTTACATACAACTGCTCTTCTCTAAGCATAGTCAATATCGAACGTAGATGCTGCTCGTGCTCTTCTCTGTTCTTGGATTACACCAATATAACATCAATAAACACAATGACGAATTTATCTCGGTATGGCTTATACACACGGTTCATGAGGTCCATGAACACTGCTGGTGCGTTCGTCAAACCAAACGACATCACTGTAAACTCATAATGCCCATAACGTGTTCTAAATGCTGTCTTCGGGACATCAGCTTCTTTGACTCTCAATTGGTGATACCCGGATCTCAAATCAATCTTCGAATAACAACTGGATCCCTGCAGCTGATCAAATAAGTAATCAATCCTCGGTAGCGGACACCGATTATTGATTGTCAGCTTGTTCAATTCTCTGTAGTTGATATACAATCTCATCGACCCATCCTTCTTCTTAACAAACAGGACCGGAGCTTCCCAAGGCGAAGAACTCGGTCTAATAAATCCCTTGTCTAACAACTCTTGCAATTGACTAGACAACTCTTGAAGCTCTGGGGGTGCGAGTCTGTACGGTGCGCGAGCCACCGGTGCCGCTCCTGGCACTAAGTTTATCTGAAACTCAACTTCTCGATGCGGTGAGAGACCAGGTAATTCCTCTGGAAAAACTTCAAGAAATTCCTTAACTATAGGAACGTCTTCGTGTCTCCTTTCTTCTGGTACAATTTGGCTTACATGAGCCAAAAACACGATACATCCTTTTCTCACATACTTCTGGACTTTCAAGCAGTTAATGAGATGTAATTGTGAGCCATTCTTTTCACCATAAATCATCATAGGTTCACCGTCAGCAATAGAAATACGAATAGCCTTTAGGTCACAGACCACCTCGCCTTTGTTACCAGCCAGGGGCAGAGCTATGCATGTGAGAGTGGTTGCACGTGCCCCCACTCAACACCTCCTCACTATGTATATATCCTTCATATATTAAGTATGTCTTCAGTACCAATATAGTGTGCCACCATAAAAAAAGAGTATATATATCTTCTATAGTTGATATTAAAATCCTATAATGATGATGTCATTATTAAGCTAATTCTTTTGTTAAGAAAAAATCAAAAAGAAAAAGAAAAAAATTTAAGCATGGTGGGTGACGTCATTAATTTAAATAATATTGAATTAAAATTAAATCTTATTAGTTAATTATTAATATTAAATCTTATTAATAATTATTTTAATTATTAAAATTATTAAAATTAAATTATTTTAATTAATTATTTTGAATTGAGTACGAGAAGGTATAAAAGCTAGGCAGAAGGAAACCAATTTTAAATTTATATTTTAATTTATATTTTTAAAATAAAATGACAACCAATATTATCACTTATGATTGAATGTGGATTGTTTAATATGCATTTTAGGTGTTTGATGAAATGTTCAGCTGACGAGTTTCTTAGTCGGACTCTATGGTTTCACGGGTCATTAAACTAAATAACTTTAGCATTTACGTTCACTTAATACCTAAAACATATCATTAAACTGTTTCGTTTAAACAAACATGTGGTTTCACGGGTCAGCATATTAAATAGAGTATATATATCAATATCAAAGATGGGACCCTCTATTTACGTCGTACGTTGACATCTCAAAATATATTAGAGCAACATTTATCAAATGTAAAAAGTAAACCAAGTTATATATACGTTAGGTACCATGAACAGCACTTTACACATGCATAACATTAACGAGCTGAAACAGATCATATAGTAAAAATGTAAAGTCACAAAATCAATCAAGTTTTACACATTAATCACTAGCCATAATAATCGTAAATTAGATTCACTAATAACATGTCATAATCAAATCTGAACTTTATAATCTATTACAACCATATTGAATTTTGCTATTATAATTAATGTTAATTTTTACTTAAGGTCAATAGCTAAAAATATTATTTTTGTGCCACCACTAAACATATTTTCTGGCTCCGCCGCTGTTACCAGCTAACCAGTCCATTCCAACCACAAGGTTAAAACTTCCCAGCTTAATAGGTATCACATCAATGCTAAAAGGCTTACTTTCTAACGTCAAAGTACAATCACGATAAATCTTATCAGCTCTCATCAAGTTACCATTTTCTAGTTCTATGGAATACACATTATCTAAGGAAGAAACAGAATTCTTAACATTGTGACAAATATCCTTAGATATAAAACTTCTATCGGCGCCAGTATCAAACAAAACATAAATATTAAAATAGTTGGGCGAGAACGTACCTTTAACTGGCATGTCCCACTGGGGTGATGGGTGGTTACAGTTCCCTGAGTGGATTCATCTTTCTTCTTCCTCGGGCAGTCCTTCGCGTAATGGCCTGCTTCGCCACACGTAAAGCACCTATTTTTATTGATGTTGACCTTACAATCTAGGGCCAGGTGACCCTTCTTTTGACATTTGATGCAAACCAGCATTTTGCATCCCCTATGGTGGTGTCTTCCACATTTTCAGCACAATGGTAGTTTTCTCTTGTAATTCGTGTTGGATGAAGATCCTTTCTCGAAGTTACGGGGCATCCCTTGTCTCTCACCTCGGTTCTGTGCGAGACTTCCAACAATATTCTCACTTCGTTTCCTTTTCCCATTAATTCCATTTCCTGTAACAGGCATCTCTTTTCCTTCCGATCGACTAACTTGCTTCATCCTGTTTATCGCCATGTTGATGACTCCGAGTATTGTCTTTGGTTGATGGGAAAGGACAAAACCAAACACTTCCATCGGCAATCCCGACATGTATGATGTGTGCAGCAGCGTATACGAAATAGTTATATTTTTATTGCGAAATACTATTAAATACGATACAATTTTACACAAGTTATTTATTTATTTATAGAGTGAATATACCTAAACCTTGCTACAACACTATACGCAGTGTACCTAATCGTACAGTAGTGTAGTTTTTAGTAAGTCCGGTTCGTCCACAGGGAACTAGCCAAGTTTAACGCTATATTTTTAAAACTATATTTGTTTATATATATATATATATATATATATATATATATATATATATATATATATATATATATATATATATATATAAAAGTAGTATTATTATTATTATAAAAAGGGGTTTTACCGTTTAATGACCGGTTTGTCGATTTTAAAACTTTAGTCACAATTAAACCTAATGTAAAATATTAAATATACAAATAACTTAATTTAAAGCGTAAAGTAAATAACGATAATAAAAGTGCGATAATTTAAAGTGCGATAAATAAAATGACAATAAATTTAAAGTGCGATAATTAAAAAGTACGATAATTAAAAATGCGATAAGATATAAAATAAAGAAATTATGCTTATTTAAACTTCCGTAATCATGATGTTTGACGTGTTGATTTTAATTTATTACCATGGGTTAATTGTCCTTTGTCCTGGATTATTTGATATGTCCATCTGGTTTTATCCATAACAGTCCATCAGTCATAAATATAAAGTGCGAGTGTCCTCGTGAAATTATCCTTATACCCGAAGTCAAATATTCCAACTAATTGGGGACTTAAACTGTAACAAGGTTTTAATACTTTGTTAACAATTACGCCAAGTGTCCCTGTACATAATTCACTCCTATTTTAATGAGTCCATTGACTATTAATCCATTCCCGTGTCTGGTTAAATGAACGATTATTAGTATTTATAAATATCCCGCCCATCGTGTCCGATCGAGTGTATATGGTTATTTATAGATACGTTAAATTGTAAATCTCTATATTAAATTAACGAACTATCATTCAGTTAAACAAATATAAAGCCCATTAATAGTCCATAGTCCAATTTCCACAAGTGTCGGCCTTTTGTCTAAACCTCAATTATGGTACAAAGCCCAATTACCCCGTCTTTAATATTTAGTTCAACATCACGATTACTTCGATTTAAATAAGCATAATAATAACTTAGCTACGGGACATTAATTTAAAAAGGTTGAACATAACTTACAATGATTAATAATAGCGTAGCGTTACACGGACAGAATTTTGACTTACACACTTACAACATTCGCTAACATAACCTTATTATTATTAATCTTAAATTAAAATTGAAATTAAAATTAATATATATATATATATATATATATATATATATATATATATATATATATATATATATATATATATATATATATATATATCGTGAGAGAGAGATTGAAAAGGAGGTAATGAATCGATCAGAATGTGCGGCCTTTTATAGGCCCACGTTTCACTGTTGAGCTCCGCGAGTGCGGAGGTTTTCTTCATCAAAGCTCCGCGAGTGCGGAGGTCTGGAATCCAGCTCATAGATTAAATCCAAAACGTGGGCTGCGTATAATTATAATATATAATAATATATATAATTAATTATATATTATATTATATTCTTGTGCATAGTTGACTTGTAATTTTTGGTCCATTGCATCGCGCGCTGAAAGTTGGTTCATGTCTCGGTTCCGGATTTTCGAACGCCTTTTTGTACGATTTAATATCTTGTACTTTGTGTTTCACGGCTTGTACTATTGTAATTTTTAGACGTTTCTCATCAATAATTTGAACCACTTTGATTGTACTTTGTACTTTTTAGCTTTTTGGTCATTTGCGTCTTCAAATCGTCGAATCTGTCTTTTGTCTTCACATTTTATTATTTAAACGAATATCACTTGTAAATAGAACAATTGTAACTAAAAGCTTGTCTTTCTTGAGGGATAATGCTATGAAATATATGTTCGTTTTTAGCATTATCAAATATTCCCACACTTGAGCGTTGCTTGTCCTCAAGCAATATAATCTTGAAATAAAAATACTAGAATCACTTCTTTATTCTTCACACTTTTTACATCAGTGATTTCTATACGGCGGTATGAACAATGGTAGTAACGATGTGGTTTGCAGTCCCACATGACTATAAAAATTTAGATCCTTTAGGAAATTGGATCTTTATGAAAACATTTGATCTTTTGAAAATTCAATCTAGCTTTTACCCTAGATAAGTTTTCCGGAATAACCCTTTACCGGTGTTTGCAAAATATTTTTGTGGGTTTCAGATTTGAAAATTTTAGCTCAAAACTTATGATTTTGTGTCACCCACTTGCTAACCTTGTATTAGGAAAGCAACACGTCCAGTTTACTTGTCCCGTATATTTATATATATATATAACTACCGTCCGGTTGTAAAGGAAAGCGTTGAACAAGCAACTGTTAAGGCAATGTCCCGTGACATGCTTTTGATTATGGTCTATATCGTGTCGGATGCAATTACTATTCTTTGTAGGAGCAATAGTAAAGATCACCCTATAGTTTTTAGGTATGGCACAAGGTCCTATCTTCGACCATGCTATGCAACCACTGTTCTTACGGTTGACACCCGATTTGGTTCAGGTGACCTAATGAATTCCGGTGAATTCTCAGGATTTTACGTTCAATGGTAATGAACGCATTGAAAATGGGTTTTTCAGAAAACAAATCGGTTTGTAAATTTGATCAAAATATTTTCTCGTTCAAGCTCGAGTTTAGATATCATTGAATTCCATGAGTTTGAATTCTCAATCTTTAAGGTCAATCTCAAGGATTGAGTAATATCAGTCTTAAAAGCTGATTTTTGATCTTTAAGGAGATTATCCTTTCTGGGGATCTGATTCATTAGTCTTATAAGCTAATTTGCATGGTGCCCGACCATTGTACGAGACAGATCCTCTCATGGTTAGGATAAGTCTGACCACTTGGCGACCCTGTTTGATGTTGAGGTCCGTGGATTTCCAGCTGATTTTCGAGAAAACTTTTCAAGGTTTTTCGTAGACTCTACAGCTGGTCTGGACGACAACTTCCTGACCTAAATCAAGAAGCGCGTGTCTTTTTCTCGGAAGACTTTACTTCCTTTTAAATCAAGTGGCACATTTCTTTCAAATATATTATAAGAAATCGGGTAAAACTGATAAAATTGTCCAAAACAAAAGTATCTTCAATTATTTGTACACAAATATGTGATATATGTTCTAAATAACTTGGTAAATTTTTCCCACACTTGGCTTTTATTTTCCTTTCTTTGCCTTTTTATTTTCCTCTATTCCATTTTAAATGAATTCAAGCATTTTGGGTTGTTTCTCAATTTATGTCCTTTCCGAGGTAACAATAATTTCGGTGTTAACACCTAGTTTTATCGTTCATAAATATGTATAAACATGATTTTGAGTTCATTTAATTGAAAATTTTGAAAATTTTTACTAGAATTGGGTAGTCAGTATATAAGACTAGGGCTGTTCTTTATTATCAGAGAGCACTAGATTCTAATACAACTACTACGTTACTAATATTTTTAATGGTAACCAAGTGTTTAAATTAAAAATTTTTAAAAATCCGAAAGAATTTAACCTCTTCCCACACTTAAGATCTTGCAATGCCCTCATTTGCAAGAAATCAGTAACAATATAAATTATTGAGGGTGATTAGCGTAGAAAAATGATTAAATTTTTGTAACGACCCGTCCTTATCCCCCTGGACGAAATCATCAACATTTGGTTCCTTTGCGATGATTGACTCCAAGATATGTCCTTAACATGAGCAAATGCACAGCGGAAGACTTAATTCGTACCTGAGAATAACATGCTTTAAAACGTCAACATAAAGTTGGTGAGATATAGGTTTTGTTGCTAGCAGCGTTATAACTATGGACCACAAGATTTCATATATATATACATAATACACTCGCAAGTGTATGGAAAAGTCGTTGAGCACTTGGTAACCATACTTAACATTTAAATCACAGCAGCATATTCTTAAATAAACCCTACACCGTACCAATTGTAGTAACGAAACGAAGTACTGTGCAACCGTTTAAAACTGGTCGTCCAGCCCGGCTGGGGTTGTCAGGCCCGATAGATCTATCAACAGGATTCGCGTTTACGCTCCTCACGTAAATATTAGCTACCAAGTATAAAGAGATATGCCATGGTACAACTCAACGTAGATTTTATTTTTTTTATCACTTGTGTCCATAACGTAAATCATTTATAAAAAAACAGCGCATGTATTCTCAGCCCAAAAATATTTAGAGTTTAAAAGGGACTATATACTCACCATACTGTATTTTGTAGTAAAAATACATATAACATCATGGAACACGTATAAGGTTGGCCTCGGATTCACGAACCTATATCATTTGTATATTTATTAATACATATAATCGAAATTGATTAAATATATATATTATTATTAGGGATGTAATTTATATATTTAATGATTTATAAATTTTATATATATATTTTTCATTATAAATATAATTGTTAATATAGTTAAGTTAAATATATTTTTATATAGGGATTAACTGTTTGTAATTAATAATTATGATGATACTAATATTAGGAACAATACTGATACCATATATATATATCGATAAAAGTGATAGTAATAAGGTTAATAAAAAAAATGATTTTGATATTAATACTAAATACCTATTAATATTAATAATAATATTTATAATTATAGTCATAATATTAATAGTAATAATAAGATTAATAATAAAATCTACCTTGGGAAAGAAAATCCTCTAAAAATATTGAAACAAGTGGGACTCGAACCCAAGACCTCCCGCTACCCCGACACTCCTATTAACCAGCTGGGCTGTTATCCAATTTCTGTTTTCACTCGTTTATGTTTGCTTATAACCCAATTAAACATATCGTCTTCTTCTTTATTCTGTCCATCGACTGGTATCCCCAAACACCATAACAGCAACATTACAGATTTAATTTTAATACGTGTAATCATAACAGAGATAGCCAGTTGTGACACTGCAATTACCACGACATGATTTGGATTCGCTTTATATCAGAAAAAAAATAAACCGCAACAGACCCGTTTTGCATTCTTATGAACTCAAAATTACTTTCGTAAATGTAATACATTTTAGACTATAATCATTGAATGAAAAAGGTTCAAGATAGTTATTAGAAAGTTTCTGGGTCATTAGTTTAGCTTATAACATCATGGTAATTACAAATTTATTGATGAACAAAAACGTTGACCTTTGAATTATAAAATTTGACTCGAAAAATTGAATTTCTATCAGATTAATTGGACTACGAAACTTTACATATAGTTTGATGAGGAGATTTTAAGCATGACTGCATTTACACATTTTGCAAATTGATTCGTAAACGAGTTTTTGTCAAAAAATGCCCGTACAGGGGACATGTCGGGTTCATTTGCTTTCCTGTTTAAATTTTGTTAATAATTTCACTACTTGTTAATATTGGAGTAAAGATCAGTCGATTTCTCTTCACAATAGCAGTTTGTTATATAGAATTTTGAGGATTCGATAGGGTATACAGGCCATAAAGTAAAGAACAAAATATGTAAAGCAGATTGATAATATATTAGTATAAAAATTAACCCAGAAAATGACTTCTTGGATTCATTCAGAGATTAAATCTGTGTTTGATACGATTTTAAAAAAAGAATCATAAACAGCTGGCTGAAAACGATTTCCAAAGTGTTATCTGATTTCCTGCATTTGTATTATGTAATTATCCTTACTTACATATTTATATATTTATATAATTATAATTATAGTTATATATATCCGTATTTATATTTCTAAATAAATCTATAATTGAATCTTGATTACTTGTACAAATTGAAGACTATAAAAATCAATTGTTCTGTAGTTTGAAAACGATTTTTAACTGGATACTTAATCTCCCGAATATACATATGTATATATAACTGTGTAAATATTTGTATAAAAATATAACTGTATTTGTATTTTCCATTTTGGTTATATTTGTATCTATATATAAAATATATAATGAAAACATAATATTATCAATTATACATGCATTAATTTCTAATAATAATGATGAAACTAATAATAATAGTATTATTACTTGTTAATAATAATAATAGTAACAAAAAAAAAATTATAATTTCTAATATTAGTGCTAGTTTAATAATAATAATAATAATAATTTTAAGAATAAATATAATAATAATAATAATAATATGATAATATTGTTAATAACCAATAATGATAACAAAATAATAAGTTTACTAATAGTTAATAATTCTTTTAAATGTAACTATAATTTTATTACCAATTATAATGATATTAATAATAACAATAATAATTTCAATAAGTTTAAAAAAAATAATAATAATATTATTATTAATCATACAGATATTAATATTATTGTTTTTATTTATGATGATGAAAGTAATAATATCAATATAACAACTATATTCTAACTTGTAGTATATATATTATTTACAAATCATACATTACATGATATCTTTTATTGAATAATTAACATTTATAAATTATATATATATATTACGATATAATAATAATTATACATAAAAATTATATTATAGGTTCATTTTTGAATATACTTAATTATTCTGTATCTTATTTCACATATTTAAATCTAATGTTTAAATTATATTTTATACCTTCTAATTATAATATATACATATATCTATATATATATATATATATATATATATATATATATATATATATATATATATATAATCACACATATCTATATACACGTAAATGTTCGTGAATCGTCAGGCTTGGTCAAAGGGTAACTGATCAACTGAATATATATATTTCAAATTTTCTAGACTCAATATTACAGATTTTGCTTATCGTGTCGGAAACATGTAAAGATTAAGGTTTAAATTTGGTCGAAAATTTCCGGGTCGTTACAGTACCCACCCGTTAAAGAAATTTCGTCCTCGAAATTTGGTAGAGGTTGTCATAAATAACAATAGGAATGTTTTCATGACGAATATGAGGTAATAATGAAGTTTTATCATTATTGAGAGATTTAGATAAAACAATTCGATTATGTAAGGCGTACGAGTGAAGCTATCACAAAAGAATGAAATGAGTGAATATGGAATTGTTTTAACCGATGACGTGATTAGGATTGATTTCCAGAATTTAAGGGATTTAAAGAAAATCTTATGTAACAAGATTTGGCTCTTTAGGGATAAGAATCTTCTTTAATTTAATGTGGCAATCTGTTTTGATTTCTCTGTCGGATATTTCACTATAAATCTTCCTCCTCCGTTTCCTTATTCTCCACACCTTCTATTCTTGCTTCCTCTACTCATTCCTTAATATGCTTCATCCAATCCTGATTCTTATTATACTTCTAACTTTCATATCTTTCATTCTTCTCTTTCATCTGCCGCCAGAAGAATCTATTCACTTTTATGATTTTCTTGGTATTATAATGTTTCTAATTCTCCCGTGTCTTTACGTTGCAATACGTATTGATATACACGGTTTGTAATTTCTGAGTGGTTGTTGAGTTTGATATCTTCCCTTATATTTCGATGTTCCTGCTTCTGTCTTCTATAATCATTGTCATCCACAGTTAATACTCTCTTCTATTTGCTGCGATTTATACCCAATTTCTATTTCGGGACATTGTCCCTTCGTTTCTTCTTCCCGTCCTCAAGTCCAGCGAGTAATGATCCGAAATTCGTAGGTATGAACATAGCTAATGCTCTTAGAAAGAAATGGTAATGGCACGATTTTGATTTGTCCGATTACCAGAATATCCTGGAAAAGATCGAACTATCAAGACGATATGTTCCTAATACGTTTGGGGATTAGATAGAATGTAAGAGCCGTGTAACATGGCACATGATGACGGTACTGTGAATCATCACATTCCATTAGGAACTTAACATGACTTACTGTAATATAATGAAGTTGATCAAGTTTCATTATATTATATTAATTCATGCATCAGTTTCCAACACTGCTTCAGAACATTCCTATTTTAAACTTGAAGGTTTTAGAACTTAAAACTAACACAGTTTCTTTTATGTTGTAACGCAGATGTTACGGAGAGATAAATGATCCCAGATAAGAATAGTTGTGAAAATATCTCCAGAAATACGGAGATTGTGTATAACGGAAGATATGAAGATATCTTATAATATCTAAGATAAGATGATGATAAAGAATATCATCTGGAAAGGTTTAGAATAAAGAGTAGGGTTCTTACTAACGGTTTCAGCAGGTTCTGAATCGTTTGGATTCTTTGAAAGCAGATTCAGTTCTTGTGATCTATCCACACCTTCCTTCATACTTTGCTCGATCCGTTTTCCAGTTCCATATCTCCTCTTTTTCTGAGCTTTACCAACCTACTGTACTTTATTGTAGATTTTTGACTTGTTAAAGTCGTTTACAGTTTTTGCTGCTTCATCAGCATTTCAAGAACTACTTCATAGTTCAGGGTGTTTTTCAGAAACTTCACATTCGAAGTATGAAACTCTTAGGGATAAATGTTATAGGTAATACTGGAGAAGTGCTACGAGATTTTCAAAATACTCACTGCGGATTCCGCCGAAGAGATAACGAGCTGCTGGTATATCTGCTGATGATGTCATGGGATATAAAAGGTTCTCCAGTAACGACGGCGAAGGATAACGTATTTATATCGAGATTATAATAGGAGTAATCTTACTGAGAAGTCGAAGTGGAGCTGTAACAAAATTGACTATTTTGAAAAGGAATCGTATGGTTGTTTTTGCTAATGAATGATAAGGAATTCGACGCAAATACGCTTTAACTATAGCTTCGGTTTCGAAAGTTTCCCAGGTACATAACTATATGTATAAATCTTTCTTCCGTAGACGAAGTGCGGTTGGTTCAACTTCTCGATCGAGGTGTTTTCAAGAATCATGAAAAGATTTGAACGAGGATTAAAATTGTCGAGGTACAAATGAGGTTTAAGATGAAATCAAGTGGCAAACTTGAAGAATTATTTAGTTTCATATGTTATAATCAGCATTTTAACTCATTTTGATTGTCCAAAGTTAGCAGTCCAATAGTCCGTTTGTCCAATGGTTCAATAGATTCATATATAAATTAGATATATATAATATTCGAATTACTTAATACGTATCGTGACCCGTGTACCGGTCTCGGTGTCGATCACAACTCAAAGTATATATATATATTTTGGAATCAACTCTGACCCTGTATAGCCAACTCCCACCTTCACATATAGAGTGTCTACGGTTGTTCCGAAATATATATATAGATGGGTCGATATGATAAGTCGAAACCTTGATACGTGTCCCGTTATTTAAAGTGCGTAAAATAAATAAATATATATCATGACCCATTGCACAACGTGTTGTCTCGGAATTAATCCGACGTATTGTTGTACATGTGTCCCGACGGTATGTAAAGTGCGGAAAAGTAAATAACAGAAATTAAATGACGATAAATAAAATTGTGAGAATGTAAATTGCGATAAATTAAATGTTAATCAGTTAGCTGGGAATAGTTAGCTAGGAACAGTTAGCGTGGAATCTTAACAATATTTCAATTAGTTAATCCGTTTGTTTCTAACAAATTTTTTTATTATTTTCAATGTTTTCTTCATTATGCCACTTGTTGGATTATGATAGGTCAAAATCCAAATATGAAATTTGAACGGAAATGGTTATTCTGTGGTGAACGGATACGTATATCGATAGTTGCAATATAGGATAGTAAATGACCGTTGAATCAGATTCGAGGAAGGTACAATGTAACTTATTAATGTGAAATCTAAATATTCCTCGAGTACTAGCTACCCGTTAAAATATTTTCATCATTAATAGTTTGTACGAAAGAATTTTTTTTTTAATTACAATCTTTATGAAAATATACTTGCATATATATTTTCTTTGGATATAATCATGGATCTAATGAGTCAATAAGATATTAAACTCATTTGGATTTTTTGATTAAAATTAGTGTACATAATCTTTAAAACATTAAAGATTACTTAATCGTCATGTAGAACGAAAATAGATGATGTAGAACGATACGTAGAACGATGATAATTGACGTGGAACGATATGTAGAGCGAAAATCATACTCGGAGTACAGATGGTGATATTGAGGCGTGTGATGTTGATATCCAAGGTACAAATTGTGATGTTGAGGTTTACGACGCGGTTGTGGTTGAGGGTGATATGGGTACTGTCGGCGTTGATGATGGTGGTACGGATTATGCTGCTGGTGCTGCTGCTGGTGTTTGCAACCTTCGCACCATGTTCTCCAAAGCCGTCACACGAGCGCGTAGTTCGTTAACTTCTGCTAGTACACCGGGATGATTGACGGTTGGAGCGAGCAAATGAACAAGATTCGAAATATGGGATAGTATATAATCGTGACGAAATACTCTAGAGATGAGAGAGAAAATGGTTTCTCGAACAGGTTCGCCGGTAAGTGCTTCAGGTTCGTCGCTAAGAGGGCAATTTGGTGGATGGGAGGGATCTTCGATGTGAAATGATTTTTGGATATCGGATGACATTTTAGAATATCAATATATATAATACCAAAGATTTTGTAGACTACAGAGGAACCTACGGCATACGTCAGGCAAGTCTACAGATGCGCTAAGATATGAATTATCAGATACGCTAAGATATGAATTATGTCTATACACTATCGATGCAGTAAATGTAGTAAGACGTGTCTAGACTTATGAATGATAAGCAGACAGTTCCCTAAGGATGATAAGCAGAGGGTTTCCGACTAGAAATGATAAGCAAAACTTTTCGACATGTAGACACGGTCAAAGTCCAGACTCACTAATGTATCCTAACATCTACTAGTCAGACACACTAATGCAAGGCCTGGTTCACTAAGACCAACGCTCTGATACCACCTGTAACGACCCGTCCTTATCCCCCTGGACGAAATCATCAACATTTGGTTCCTTTGCGATGATCGACTCCAAGATATGTCCTTAACATGAGCAAATGCACAGCGGAAGACTTAATTCGTACCTGAGAATAACATGCTTTAAAACGTCAACATAAAGTTGGTGAGATATAGGTTTTGTTGCTAGCAGCGTTATAACTATGGACCACAAGATTTCATATATATATAAATAATACACTCGCAAGTGTATGGAAAAGTCATTGAGCACTTGGTAACCATACTTAACATTTAAATCACAGCAGCATATTCTTAAATAAACCCTACACCGTACCAATTGTAGTAACGAAACGAAGTACTGTGCAACCGTTTAAAACTGGTCGTCCAGCCCGGCTGGGGTTGTCAGGCCCGATAGATCTATCAACAGGATTCGCGTTTACGCTCCTCACGTAAATATTAGCTACCAAGTATAAAGAGATATGCCATGGTACAACTCAACGTAGATTTTTTTTTTTTTTTTATCACTTGTGTCCATAACGTAAATCATTTATAAAAAAAACAGCGCATGTATTCTCAGCCCAAAAATATTTAGAGTTTAAAAGGGACTATATACTCACCATACTGTATTTTGTAGTAAAAATACATATAACATCATGGAACACGTATAAGGTTGGCCTCGGATTCACGAACCTATATCATTTGTATATTTATTAATACATATAATCGAAATTGATTAAATATATATATTATTATTAGGGATGTAATTTATATATTTAATGATTTATAAATTTTATATATATATTTTTCATTATAAATATAATTGTTAATATAGTTAAGTTAAATATATTTTTATATAGGGATTAACTGTTTGTAATTAATAATTATGATGATACTAATATTAAGAACAATACTGATACCATATATATATATATCGATAAAAGTGATAGTAATAAGGTTAATAAAACAAAATGATTTTGATATTAATACTAAATACCTATTAATATTAATAATAATATTTATAATTATAGTCATAATATTAATAGTAATAATAAGATTAATAATAAAATCTACCTTGGGAAAGAAAATCCTCTAAAAATATTGAAACAAGTGGGACTCGAACCCAAGACCTCCCGCTACCCCGACACTCCTATTAACCAGCTGGGCTGTTATCCAATTTCTGTTTTCACTCGTTTATGTTTGCTTATAACCCAATTAAACATATCGTCTTCTTCTTTATTCTGTCCATCGACTGGTATCCCCAAACACCATAACAGCAACATTACAGATTTAATTTTAATACGTGTAATCATAACAGAGATAGCCAGTTGTGACACTGCAATTACCACGACATGATTTGGATTCGCTTTATATCAGAAAAAAAATAAACCGCAACAGACCCGTTTTGCATTCTTATGAACTCAAAATTACTTTCGTAAATGTAATACATTTTAGACTATAATCATTGAATGAAAAAGGTTCAAGATAGTTATTAGAAAGTTTCTGGGTCATTAGTTTAGCTTATAACATCACGGTAATTACAAATTTATTGATGAACAAAAACGTTGACCTTTGAATTATAAAATTTGACTCGAAAAATTGAATTTCTATCAGATTAATTGGACTACGAAACTTTACATATAGTTTGATGAGGAGATTTTAAGCATGACTGCATTTACACATTTTGCAAATTGATTCGTAAACGAGTTTTTGTCAAAAAATGCCCGTACAGGGGACATGTCGGGTTCATTTGCTTTCCTGTTTAAATTTTGTTAATAATTTCACTACTTGTTAATATTGGAGTAAAGATCAGTCGATTTCTCTTCACAATAGCAGTTTGTTATATAGAATTTTGAGGATTCGATAGGGTATACAATCCATAAAGTAAAGAACAAAATATGTAAAGCAGATTGATAATATATTAGTATAAAAATTAACCCAGAAAACGACTTCTTGGATTCATTCAGAGATTAAATCTGTGTTTGATACGATTTTAAAAAAAGAATCATAAACAGCTGGCTGAAAACGATTTCCAAAGTGTTATCTGATTTCCTTCATTTGTATTATGTAATTATCCTTACTTACATATTTATATATTTATATAATTATAATTATAGTTATATATATCCGTATTTATATTTCTAAATAAATCTATAATTGAATCTTGATTACTTGTACAAATTGAAGACTATAAAAATCAATTGTTCTGTAGTTTGAAAACGATTTTTAACTGGATACTTAATCTCCCGAATATACATATGTATATATAACTGTGTAAATATTTGTATAAAAATATAACTGTATTTGTATTTTCCATTTTGGTTATATTTGTATCTATATATAAAATATATAATGAAAACATAATATTATCAATTATACATGCATTAATTTCTAATAATAATGATGAAACTAATAATAATAGTATTATTACTTGTTAATAATAATAATAATAGTAACAAAAAAAATTTATAATTTCTAATATTAGTGCTAGTTTAATAATAATAATAATAATAATAATTTTAAGAATAAATATAATAATAATAATAATATGATAATATTGTTAATAACCAATAATGATAATAAAATAATAAGTTTACTAATAGTTAATAATTCTTTTAAATGTAACTATAATTTTATTACCAATTATAATGATATTAATAATAACAATAATAATTTCAATAAGTTTAAAAAAAAAATAATATTATTATTAATCATACAGATATTAATATTATTGTTTTTATTTATGATGATGAAAGTAATAATATCAATATAACAACTATATTCTAACTTGTAGTATATATATTATTTACAAATCATACATTACATGATATCTTTTATTGAATAATTAACATTTATAAATTATATATATATATATTACGATATAATAATAATTATACATAAAAATTATATTATAGGTTCATTTTTGAATATACTTAATTATTCTGTATCTTATTTCACATATTTAAATCTAATGTTTAAATTATATTTTATACCTTCTAATTATAATATATACATATATCTATATATATATATATAATCACACATATCTATATACACGTAAATGTTCGTGAATCGTCAGGCTTGGTCAAAGGGTAACTGATCAACCGAATATATATATTTCAAATTTTCTAGACTCAATATTACAGATTTTGCTTATCGTGTCGGAAACATGTAAAGATTAAGGTTTAAATTTGGTCGAAAATTTCCGGGTCGTTACAATTTTACCAAAGTTTCTAAACATATTGTTGTTTGTGTTGAATAATAAATGGTGCACATCATTTGTTCATTCCGTCTGTTGTTACATCACACTTGTTTTTCGTTTTGTCGTCAAAATTAATAGCTTTTGCTGAACTTAATGCCAGTCTTTGAAAGTGCGCTGTTTTACCCTGTTTTGTACATGAGATAAACTACAAACATACATAATATTTTTATTATATATTTTTTTTATAAAACCTTTATTTATTAAAACAATATAAATGAATAATTTTTTTTTTAAATTTTGTTTCGTTTTACTTTAGGTAGTTTCGGTATGTTTACCTAGTCCGTCCCTCGACAAATTTTGTCATTTTTAAAGCGATTGTTTTAAAAGAAAAGATTTTTGGGTTTTTTAAATGTTTTTGGCATACTTTAAATCAATAAGATTAAAAATAATGATAATAAAATTTCTCGTCCCTCCCTTGGGTAAAGCAATTTCGGTTCAACGACCTAGTCTTCAACTCACGACGAATTTTAAATATCAAATTTTTAACTTAATGAAATAAAGTAAAAAAAAAAATTTAAATTCACACCAAACTTAAATTTAAAATGCATAAAATTAAAAATTCATATTAATATTATTAATATTTTTATACATTAATTTTACAAACTTTATATTGAAACTATTAATTTTTTAAAATATATAAAAAAACTTAAATATATTGATTTAAAAATATTTACAATAATAATTTAATATTTATATATTAATTTTTAAAACAAGGTAAAAATAAAATTAAAAATCTTTTTGGTCTTTTATCCCACTTTAATCAATCAAATATTATCAAAAATATACGCCCCTCTTTTGGGTAAAGTAATTTCGGCTATATTACCTAGTTTTACTCCTGACGAGTTTATGAAATATTTTAGATTGATTGATTAAAGATATTTATACCTTAAGAATAAACGGTAAATTTCGCAGTGATGTAATAAATTTTTGTATGATATCAATAATTTCGGTTTCGCATACCTAATTTTATTGAATATCAATTTAATACTTTATAGCGAACGATTCATCGTTTATTATCAAAATGTTAAAAGCAATAAAATAAAATAAAAACTGTACATACTTACCTATGAGAAAGAATTCTCAGAGACCTGCTTTAGCCGACTCATAGGAGAGTCGTGTGATTTGGTTTTCCATAGCTATATAAGCGTAACCTCGATTCTTCAATAACATTTTTTCTAAACATATGAACGGTCATTCTCTGCATAGAGTAACAAATTCGGTATTTGAATATGTTTGATTGTTCGAACATTTACCTTCGTGTGACCATTTTTCGCATTTATGACATCTTTCAAGGTGTCGTGCTCTTCTTTTTGTTGCGGATTTTGATTTTCCTTTACCAAAATGTGTCTTATGATGATTTTTCCTGAGTTCTTTCCTTACTTCGTCCATTTTTCCTCTTATGAATGATACCAGTTCACTCGGGAAGATGTTATTATTACGTTTAGTAATCATAGCGTGTAGTAGTAGACCATGGTTCAGATCAAAGGAATTCTTCATCTCGTAAAACCGAAAAAAAATAAAAATTCAGAATGGAGGGAGAAGACTAGTTCTTTAGGGTCTGCTAAGGAAAGACCATTCGGATTCCATTCTCGGAAACTACACGAAAACAGAATATCTAACTCTAACGGAAATACATATTACCCTAAAAAGATTCGAATCTTCCCACACTTAGTTAGCTGTGGCGTCGTAATTGTGATTAACTTCATCTTCAACTTCCATTGGATTATCTATGTAATGTTTAACTCTGTGACCATTAACTTTAAATTCAATTCCATTTGAATTTATCAACTCTATTGTTCCATATGGAAAAATCTTTTGACTATGAATGGTCCAGACCATCTTGATTTCAATTTTCCAGGAAATAGCTTGAATCGTGAATTGAAAAGAAGAACTCTATTTCCTTCTTTAAATTCTTTTGAACTTCTGATTCTTTTATCATGCCATTTCTTCGTTCTTTCCTTATAGATTAACGAATTTTCATATGCTTCATGTCTTAGTTCTTCTAATTCATTTTGTTGACTTAACCGTAGACGTCCAGCTTCATGTAAATCAAGATTACATGTCTTCAAAGCCCAAAATGCTTTGTGCTCAATTTCTACTGAAAGGTGACATGCTTTTCCGTAAACGAGTTTAAAAGGTGTGGTTCCAATTGGAGTTTTGTAGGCTGTTCTAAAAGCTCAGAGTGCATCCTCCAATTTCATGGACCATTCCTTTAGATTTGATCCTATAGTTTTCTCTAGAATACGTTTTAAAGCTCGGTTGGTATTTTCAACTTGTCCACTTGTTTGTAGATGATAAGCGGTTGAAATTTTATGAGTTACTCCATATCTTTTGAGAACTTTCTCAAGTTGATTGTTACAGAAATGAGTACCCCGATCACTTATTAAAGCTTTCGGTGTTTCGAACCTAGCAAAAAGACGTTTTAAGAAGTTGACTACAACTCGTGCATCGGTAGTTGGGAGAGCTTGTGCTTCCGCCCATTTAGATACATAATCAATGGCAACGAGAATATAGAGATTATTATGAGATTTTAGAAATGGACCCATAAAGTCAATACCCCAAATGTTAAATACTTCACATACTTGAATGACATTTTGTAGCATTTCATCACGTTGACTTATTTTTTCAGCACTTTGACAAGCATCATAGGATTTACAAAGAAGGTGTGCGTCTTTGAAAATTGTAGGCCAATAGAATCCAGAGTCATAGACTTTTCTTGCTGTAAGTTGAGGCCCATAATGCCCTCATGTTGGTCCTGTGTGACAATGGTTTAAGATTTGACTAGCTTCATCTCCGAATATGCATCGGCGTATTATTCCATCGGGACAACTTTTAAACAAATGTGGATCTTCCCAGAAATAGTGTTTTATATCACTAAAGAATTTCTTTCATTTTTGGTACGACAACCCTTTTTCAAGGAATCCACATACTAAATAGTTTGCATAGTCTGCAAACCATGGAATTTCATTATAATCGATCTTCAAAAGATATTCATCAGAAAAGTTATCTTGTATAGCCGATTCATTTAGAACTTCTAATTTAGGATTTTCAAGACGAGAAAGATGATCAGCTGCGAGATTTTCTGCTCCCTTTTTGTATCGGATTTCAATATCGAATTCTTGTAAGAGTACGATCCAACGTATTAATCGTGGTTTAGCATCTTGTTTTGAAAATAGGTATCTAAGAGCAGAATGGTCGGTATAGACCACCGTTTTAGCTAGAACGAGATATGAACGAAATTTGTCAAAAGCAAAGACAATAGCAAGGAGTTCTTTTTCAATAGTTGTGTAATTCGTTTGTGCTCCTTGTAACGTCTTACTAGCATAATAAATAGGTTGAAATCATTTTTCAATCCTTTGTCCTAAAACGGCTCCCATTAGAAAATCACTTGCATCGTACATGAGTTCAAATAGTAAATTCCAATTTGGAGTTATCATGATCGGCGCATTAGTGAGTTTTTCTTTAAGAATATTAAAAGATTTGATGCATTCATCTGAAAAGATGAATGGAGCATCCTTTTCTAGGAGTTTATTCATAGGAGTGGCAATTTTAGAAAAATCTTTTATGAAACGTCGGTAAAAACCGGCATGCCCTAGAAAACTCCTAACTCCTCTAACATTGGTGGGATGTGGAAGTTTAGCAATTACATCTACTTTAGATCTATCTACTTCAATTCCTTCCTTTGAAATTTTATGACCAAGAACGATGCCTTCTCTAACCATGAAATGGCATTTCTCCCAATTAAGAACTAGATTTGATTGCTCGCATCTAATAAGCATTTATTCAAGATTAACTAGACATGTTTCAAAAGTATCACCGAAGACTGAAAAGTCATCCATGAAAACTTCCATGCATTCTTCTATCATGTCATGAAAAATCGCCATCATGTACCTTTGAAAGGTTGCAGGGGCGTTGCAAAGTCCAAATGGCATGCGTTTGTAAGCAAAAGTACCATAAGGGCACGTGAACGTGGTTTTTTCTTGGTCCTCGGGTGCTATTGGAATTTGAAAGTATCTGGAAAAATCGTCAAGAAAACAATAGTAACTATTCCCGGCTAATCTTTCAAACATTTGATCAATGAAAGGTAAGGGGAAGTGATCTTTTCTGGTGGCGTCATTTAATTTTCTATAATCAATACAAACACGCCATCCTGTTACAGTCCTAGTAGGAATAAGCTCATTTTTTTCATTTGTGATGACAGTCATGCCACCCTTCTTAGGTACGCATTGAACTGGGCTTACCCATGGACTATCAGAGATTGGATAAATTAAACCTGCATCTAGTAGTTTAATAATTTCTTTCTTAACAACATCTTGCATATTAGGATTTAGTCTTCGTTGGCGTTGCACGTAGGTTTTATGACCTTCTTCCATAAGGATTTTATGTGTGCGATACGAAGGACTTATTCCTTTAATATCATGAATCTTCCATGCAATAGCTGGTTTATGAGCTTTTAACACAGAAATGAGTTGAGATTTTTCATTTTTCGTAAGAGAAGACGATATTATTACAGGTAATTCAGATTCACCATGTAAATAAGCGTATTCCAAATGGTTTGGAAGTGGCTTTAACTCGAATGTCGGTGGTTCTTCTATCGATGATTTGTATCGATATCTGTCTTCTTCTTTTAGCATTTGAATTTCTTCTGTTGTTGGTTCATATCCATAGTGCGGCTAACATTTTAGCTTCATCAATTGGTTCAGTTCCTTCTCCTAAAGAACATTCTCCTGTTCCTTGTAATTCTGGAAATTCTTCTAACAATTCTGCATGTGAATCTATAGTTTGAATATAATAACATGTATCATCTGCAGATTGCGGTTGTTGCATGGCTCTATCAATAGAAAAGGTAACACTCTCGTCCTTTATACTTAGGGTCAGTTTCTTACCGAACACGTCTATTATTGCTTTAGCCATGTTTAAGAATGGTCTTCCTAATATAAGAGGAACTTGAGAATCTTCTTCCATGTCCAGAATAACAAAATCTACTGGAAATACTAAAGTACCAACTTTAACTAGCATGTTCTTCATTATCCCTCTAGAATATTTTACTGATCGATCTGCTAATTGTATACTTATTCGTGTTGGTTTCAATTCTCCAAGGTCTAGTTTAGCGTATAGTGAATACGGCATTAAATTTATACTAGCACCTAAATCGGCCAATGCTTCTATTGAACTAAGACTACCCAGAAAACATGGAATTGTGAAACTTCATGGATCAGAGAGTTTTTCTGGTATCTTATTCAACAACACTGCAGAACAATTAGCATTCATAGTAACAGCCGAAAGTTCTTTCATTTTCTTTCTATTTGTGATTAGATCTTTCAGGAATTTAGCATATCTTGGCATTCCTTAAATTACATCAATGAAAGGAATATTGACATTTATCTGTTTAAACATATCCAAGAATTTGGATTGCTCAGCTTCAAGTCTTTCTTTTCTCATTTTACTCGGGTAAGGAAGTAGTGGTTGGTATGGTTTAACATAAGGATTGGCCTTAACTGTGTTATCTTCATTAACCTTTTCAACTACCGAGTCTGTTTCCTTTTCTTGATCAGATTGTGGTTCTTGTGGAGTAGGGATAGAGTCCTCAGAAATTACAGGTATTTTCGGTGGTTTAAGTGTAATACCACTTCTTGTGGTAATGGCTTTAGCTGTTTCATTCCGGGGGTTAGCATTTGTATCGCTAGGTAGACTTCCCGGTTTTCTTTCACCTATCAACCTTGCTAGGTTACTTACTAATTGTTCCAGAATTTGAATAGAAGCTTGTTGATTTCTAAATGCTTGGGTATTTTGTTCATTGGTTTGTTTCTGAGATGTGAAAAATTGAGTTTGTGATTCAACTAGCTTCGACATCATGTCTTCTAAATTTGGCTTTTTATCATCGATTTGTGGTGGTTTATTTTGAAAAATAGGTCTTTGCTGATTTTAAGTATTATTGGATACTTGTTGATTGCTAGGACCTTGTTGGTTGTTGTATGGAACATTTCGGTTATAATTCTGATTTTGATTGTAGATTGGTCTTGCGGTTGATAATTATTCTGATAATTATTTCCAGGCCTTTGGTTTATATATGAAACATTCTCTCTTTGTTCCATTGTTTGTTCAATACTGAGACAATCTTTTGTCAAATATGGTCCTTCACACTGCTCACAACTAATTCGTATTGAGTGAATATCCTTAGTCATCTTTTCCATTCGTCTCTCAAAAGCATCTATCTTTGTGGACATGGAATCAAATTCATGGCTAGAATCGGCTCTAGCTGCTTTAGATGATCTAACGATATCTTTTTCTTGATGCCACTCATGTGAATGGGAAGCATTGTTATCAATAATTTTGTAAGCTTCAGTTGCGGTTTTCTTCATAATGGAACCACCAGCTGCTATATCGATGTCTTTTCTTGTAGTGATGTCGCATCCTTGGTAGAATATTTGTACTATTTGATAAGTGTCTAAACCATGTTGCGGACATCCTCTTAACAACTTTTCAAATCTTGTCCATGCCTCATATAATGTTTCATTTGGCTTTTGCGTGAACGTAACAATTTCTCCTTGAAGTCTCACGGCTTTAGATGCTGGAAAGAATTGTTTAAGAAATTTTTCAACTAAAACATCTCATGTATCAATCGCCCCTTCAGGTAACGATTCTAACCAATCTTTGACTTCTTCCTTTAAAGTCCAGGGAAATAACATGAGATATATCTGTTCATCCTCCACTTCTCGGATTTTAAATAGAGTACATATCCTATTAAAGGTACGAAGATGTTCGTTTGGATCTTCCTTCGGCGCACCACTAAATTGGCATTGATTAGTTACCATGTGTAGGATTTGTCCTTTGATTTCATAATCTGGTGCATTAATGTCTGGTTGAGTAATTGCGTGACCTTGGCCAGTGCGTTTAGCTCTCATTCGGTCTTCCATACTTAGAGGTTCCAGATTTTTCATGATTAAATTTGTTGAATCTGAATCACTAGAGGATTCTGATTTAATGGTTTCTTCCTCGACAATCTCTGGATGAGTAAGCTGTGGTTCAGGAGGAATGATTAGTGGTTCATGATCTCTGAATTGTCCCTGAATATCCTCCGGATTCTCAATTGTGAGGTCGGGTTTAAAAAATGGATTATCTGAAATTTGAATTGGAGTACTTGGTTGACTAGATGATGATTCTAAAGAAAAATCAACGGCGACAATGTTGGCTAGATGTCTTGATCGAGTTACAGGTGGTGAACGTATGAAAGCTGGTGAACGTTTTGCTCGGTGCATTAACTGAATATCCTATTAGTTATAAAGATAAAAATTATATAAGTTATCAAATTAATAGACTTTTCTGATTTTGCCCACGTTTCGAATAGCCAATAGATGCAGCAGGTAGCCAGGACCCTTTAAATCGGAAGCCCACAACTCACCACTAACAAATCCAACTATTACTACGAACCAGAAAATTTTGGATGTCTATCAATTTAACCACTTAAAATAATTTTTCGTTTTGAATTTTAGAGAAGAAATAGAAAATTCTATGTCCTAAAAACTAGAGCGTCGAGAAATAAGAAAGAAAAAGAGCGCGTCGAAAAATGTCGAAAAATAAAAGGTCGAAAAATTAAGCGTCGAAAAATAATAAAATGCAGCGTCGAAACTTAAAAGTCTAAAAACTAAAAATTAAAACTTACGTCTAAAGGTAGTAAAGCTTAAAAGGAATTCTATATCCAAAAAGGCAATAACTTAAAAAGTACCAAAAATTTAAATACTAAAGCAATAAGCGAAGTCGTAAAATTCTAAAGCGCCTAAGTCTTAATCTAAAGAAAAAACACTTAAGGGATTTTACGGCAAAGCCTAAAAATTTAGAAATAAAAATAACTACGGCAAAATACTACACTTAAAACTATTTACAAACGATAAATATACAAATTACGATTAAACGATTAAAAGATACAAAATTTAAAAATAAAACTAAAGTTATAAAAATACAATTTTTATAAAAATATTATTTTTATATTATTATTTTATAAAAGTATTAATTTATATATTAATAAAACTAATTAAAACTTAATATTATAAATTAAATAATAATACTAAAACTAATATTAAAAACTAATTAAATAATTAAACCCTAATTAGGGTTGATTAATAATAATAATTAATAATACTCCCTAATTAATGTTGTACGATGTTGAAACCTGGCGTGTCAGAATAGGCTCTGCGAGTGCGGATATTTTCTGCCCAGGAGCTCCGCGAGTGCGAAGTATGCAGGTTCAAAAGAGATGCAGGCCAGAAATCGCAGGTTCTGTTTTAATTTAATTTTTTTTTACGTTTTACTTTTTTTAATTTATATAAAATATTTATATAAAATAAATTAAGACCTTATATTTTAAAAACTAAAATAGAAATAAAAATACTTTATAATTTTATATATTTTAAACAAACTCTTAAAAATATATATATTTTGTTTTTCTTTTTATATTTTTATATTTTTAACAAAATATTTTTACAAAATGAGAAATATTATATTTTTACAAAGATATCTTAAAAACTAATATATTTTTTATATATATATATATAGGGTTTTGCTTCGGAATTTAAGAGAGTCCCCGACAGCGGCGCCAAAAATACTTGATGTGTGCAGCAGCGTATACGAAATAGTTATATTTTTATTGCGAAATACTATTAAATACGATACAATTTTACACAAGTTATTTATTTATTTATAGAGTGGATATACCTAAACCTTGCTACAACACTATAGGCAGTGTACCTAATCGTACAGTAGTGTAGTTTTTAGTAAGTCCGGTTCGTCCACAGGGAACTAGCCAAGTTTAACGCTATATTTTTAAAACTATATTTGTTTAAATATATATATATATATATATATATATATATATATATATATATATATATATATATATATATATATATATTTATATATATAAGTAGTATTATTATTATTATTATAAAAAGGGGGTTTTACCGTTTAATGACTGTTTGTCGATTTTAAAACTTTAGTCACAATTAAAACCTAATGTAAAATATTAAATATACAAATAACTTAATTTAAAGCGTAAAGTAAATAACGATAATAAAAGTGCGATAATTTAAAGTGTGATAAATAAAATGACAATAAATTAAAAATGCGATAATTAAAAAGTACGATAATTAAAAATGCGATAAGATATAAAATAAAGGAATTATGCTTATTTAAACTTCCGTAATCATGATGTTTGACGTGTTGATTTTAATTTATTACCATGGGTTAATTGTCCTTTGTCCTGGATTATTTGATATGTCCATCTGGTTTTTGTCCATAACAGTCCATCAATCATAAATATAAAGTGCGAGTGTCCTCGTCAAATTATTCTTATACCCGAAGTCAAATATTCCAACTAATTGGGGACTTAAACTGTAACAAGGTTTTAATACTTTGTTAACAATTACGCCAAGTGTCCCTGTACATAATTCACCCCTGTTTTAATGAGTCCATTGACTATTAATCCATTCCCGTGTCCGGTTAAATGAACGATTATTAGTATTTATAAATATCTCGCCCATCGTATCCGATCGAGTGTATATGGTTATTTATAGATACGTCAAATTGTAAATCTCTATATTAAATTAAGGAACTATCATTCAGTTAAACAAATATAAAACCCATTAATAGTCCATAGTCCAATTTCCACAAGTGTCGGTCTTTTGTCTAAACTCCAATTATGGTACAAAGCCCAATTACCCCGTCTTTAATATTTAGCCCAACATCACGATTACTTCGATTTAAATAAGAATAATAATAACTTAGCTACGTGACATTAATTTAAAAAGGTTGAACATAACTTTCAATGATTAATAATAGCGTAGCGTTACACGGACAGAATTTCGACTTACACACTTACAACATTCGCTAACATAACCTTATTATTATTAATCTTAAATTAAAATTAAAATTAATATATATATATATATATATATATATATATATATATATATATATATATATATATATATATATATCGTGAGAGAGAGATTGAAAAAGAGGTAATGAATCGAGCAGAATGCGCGGCCTTTTATAGGCCCACGTTTCACTGTTGAGCTCCGCGAGTTTGGAGGTTTTCTTCATCAAAGCTCCGCGAGTGCGGAGGTCTGGAATCCAGCTCATAGATTAAATCCAAAACGTGGGCTGCGTATAATTATAATATATAATACTATATATAATTAATTATATATTATATTATATTCTTGTGCATAGTTGACTTGTAATTTTTGGTCCATTGCGTCGCGCGCTGAAAGTTGGTTCATGTCTCGGTTCCGGATTTTAGAACGCCTTTTCGTACGATTTAATATCTTGTACTTTGTGTTTCACAGCTTGTACTATTGTAATTTTTAGACCTTTCTCATCAATAATTTGAACCACTTTGATTGTACTTTGTACTTTTTAGCTTTTTGGTCGTTTGCGTCTTCAAATCGTCGAATCTGTCTTTTGTCTTCACCTTTTATTATTTAAACGAATATCACTTGTAAATAGAACAATTGCAACTAAAAGCTTTTCTTTCTTGAGGGATAATGCTATGAAATATATGTTCATTTTTAGCATTATCAATGTACCTCTCTATTGCTCTTTCCGCTGATGAGACCAAATGTGGGCAAAGCAACGATAGCTCCCGGAATCGGTTAGTGTAACTAGCAATGTCGTTTACAATAACCCTTAAGTTCAGAAGTTCATTTTCCCACCTTATCCGCTCTCGTCTGGGACAGTATTTCTCAATCGTGCAATCAAAACCTACAGCTATAAGAGCTTCCGTCACACGTTGGTTAACGAGTTCTTCAACTTGAGCCTCGAGCATTTCTGTAGTAAACATGGTCTCCTTCTACACAAACGATACATCGAAGTAAGATCAATTAAAAAAACAGAGTTATTAAAAATATAATAGCGACGAGTGTTGAAGACTAGTAAATAATAGTACGAAAAGATTCGCTGGTAATGAGAAGTAGCGTAAGTAGTATTAGTAGTGATAGTAGTAAAACTAGTGGTAGTAGTAGTGGTACTAGTGTCATGTAGTGATAGTAGTGGTAGTAACACTAAGTAGTAACATTAATGGCAATAGTAGTAGTATAACATAACACAAGTATTATGATCATACAAAGTTACTAAATATAGAATAATACCGCATGCAATAAAAGATAATAGTTACTAATAGCATAATCCACCATTAAATCCGAAAGTGATAAATCAAATTCCAAAGTAGTAAACCAAACAATAAACATAATGTGCTTGTAGCCCAGTTTATAGCACCCGGTAAGTCTTATATAATCAATTAAAGAAAGTATGGCGGATGAAAAAGGAAAAGAAGCTCATGGTCAGCGACCCTTCACTTCCTCTTTTGTCGGGTACGAGAGGCAGGTCCATCATTCCTCGGCCTATTACGTTCCGCCTCTAGCACAACAACCCTGGCAGTCAAGGCTGCTATCAATCCCGCCATCTCAACGAACCTCGCTTCAGCCTCGTACGTATAAGTATTTATACCTGTGACTCTTTCTTCCATCCTCTCAAGATCATCGGGGTGCGGATATGTCCTAGAAATATCACTCAAAGCGTTAACACAATCAACAATATCCCTGTTACAGTTAGTATGAACCAAATCCAATGCATAAAGGTTCACGGGATGGTTAGGTATCTGATGCGGAGCAGGTGCTGGTGCTGGGGTAGGAGCATTCACTGTAGTGACCCGAACTTTTTCATGTTTATATATATATATTAATTGAGATTGATATTTACATGATTAAATATTTCCAACATGTTAAGCAATCAAACTTGTTAAGACTTGATTAATTGAAATATGTTTCATATAGACAATTGACCACCCAAGTTGACCGGTGATTCACGAACGTTAAAACTTGTAAAAACTATATGATGACATATATATGGATATATATATATAGTTAACATGATACTATGATAAGTAAACATATCATTAAGTATATTAACAATGAACTACATATGTAAAAACAAGACTACTAACTTAATGATTTTTAAACGAGACATATATGTAACGATTATCGTTGTAAAGACATTTAATGTATATATATCATATTAAGATATATTCATACATGATAATATCATGATAATATAATAATTTAAAATCTCATTTGATATAATAAACATTGGGTTAACAACATTTAACAAGATCGTTAACCTAAAGGTTTCAAAACAACACTTACATGTAACGACTAACGATGACTTAACGACTCAGTTAAAATGTATATACATGTAGTGTTTTAATATGTATTTATACACTTTTGAAAGACTTCAATACACTTATCAAAATACTTCTACTTAACAAAAATGCTTACAATTACATCCTCGTTCAGTTTCATCAACAATTCTACTCGTATGCACCCGTATTCGTACTCGTACAATACACAGCTTTTAGATGTATGTACTATTGGTATATACACTCCAATGATCAGCTCTTAGCAGCCCATGTGAGTCACCTAACACATGTGGGAACCATCATTTGTCAACTAGCATGAAATATCTCATAAAATTACAAAAATATGAGTAATCATTCATGACTTATTTACATGAAAACAAAATTACATATCCTTTATATCTAATCCATACACCAACGACCAAAAATACCTACAAACACTTTCATTCTTTAATTTTCTTCATCTAATTGATCTCTCTCATGTTCTATCTTCAAGTTCTAAGTGTTCTTCATATATTTTACAAGTTCTAGTTACATAAAATCAAGAATACTTTCAAGTTTGCTAGCTCACTTCCAATCTTGTAAGGTGATCATCCAACCTCAAGAAATCTTTGTTTCTTACAGTAGGTTATCATTCTAATACAAGGTAATAATCATATTTAAACTTTGGTTCAATTTCTATAACTATAACAATCTTATTTCAAGTGATGATCTTACTTGAACTTGTTTTCGTGTCATGATTCTGCTTCAAGAACTTCGAGCCATCCAAGGATCCGTTGAAGCTAGATCCATTTTTCTCTTTTCCAGTAGGTTTATCCAAGGAACTTAAGGTAGTAATGATGTTCATAACATCATTCGATTCATACATATAAAGCTATCTTATTCGAAGGTTTAAACTTGTAATCACTAGAACAAAGTTTAGTTAATTCTAAACTTGTTCGCAAACAAAAGTTAATCCTTCTAACTTGACTTTTAAAATCAACTAAACACATGTTATATATCTATATGATATGCTAACTTAATGATTTAAAACCTGGAAACACGAAAAACACCGTAAAACCGGATTTACGCCGTCGTAGTAACACCGCGGGCTGTTTTGGGTTAGTTAATTAAAAACTATGATAAACTTTGATTTAAAAGTTTTTATTCTGAGAAAATGATTTTTATTATGAACATGAAACTATATCCAAAAATTATGGTTAAACTCAAAGTGGAAGTATGTTTTCTAAAATGGTCATCTAGACGTCGTTCTTTCGACTGAAATGACTACCTCTACAAAAACGACTTGTAACTTATTTTTCTGACTATAAACCTATACTTTTTCTGTTTAGATTCATAAAATAGAGTTCAATATGAAACCATAGCAATTTGATTCACTCAAAACGGATTTAAAATGAAGAAGTTATGGGTAAAACAAGATTGGATAATTTTTCTCATTTTAGCTACGTGAAAATTGGTAACAAATCTATTCCAACCATAACTTAATCAACTTGTATTGTATATTATGTAATCTTGAGATACCATAGACACGTATACAATGTTTCGACCTATCATGTCGACACATCTATATATATTTCGGAACAACCATAGACACTCTATATGTGAATGTTGGAGTTAGCTACACAGGGTTGAGGTTGATTCCAAAATATATATAGTTTGAGTTGTGATCAATACTGAGATACGTATACACTGGGTCGTGGATTGATTCAAGATAATATTTATCGATTTATTTCTGTACATCTAACTGTGGACAACTAGTTGTAGGTTACTAACGAGGACAGCTGACTTAATAAACTTAAAACATCAAAATATATTAAAAGTGTTGTAAATATATTTTGAACATACTTTGATATATATGTATATATTGTTATAGGTTCGTGGATCAACAGTGGCCAAGTCTTACTTCCTGACGAAGTAAAAATCTGTGAAAGTGAGTTATAGTCCCACTTTTAAAATCTAATATTTTTGGGATGAGAATACATGCAGGTTTTATAAATGATTTACAAAATAGACACAAGTACGTGAAACTACATTCTATGGTTGAATTATCGAAATCGAATATGCCCCTTTTTATTAAGTCTGGTAATCTAAGAATTAGGGAACAGACACCCTAATTGACGCGAATCCTAAAGATAGATCTATTGGGCCTAACAAACCCCATCCAAAGTACCGTATGCTTTAGTACTTCGAAATTTATATCATATCCGAAGGGTGTCCCGGAATGATGGGGATATTCTTATATATGCATCTTGTTAATGTCGATTACCAGGTGTTCACCATATGAATGATTTTTATCTCTATGTATGGGATGTGTATTGAAATATGAAATCTTGTGGTCTATTATTATGATTTGATATATATAGGTTAAACCTATAACTCACCAACATTTTTGTTGACGTTTTAAGCATGTTTATTCTCAGGTGATTATTAAGCGCTTCTGCTGTCGCATACTTAAATAAGGACGAGATTTGGAGTCCATGCTTGTTTGATATTGTGTAAAAACTGCATTCAAGAAACTTATTTTGTTGTAACATATTTGTATTGTAAACCATTATGTAATGGTCGTGTGTAAACAGGATATTTTAGATTATCATTATTTGATAATCTACGTAAAGCTTTTTAAACCTTTATTGATGAAATAAAGGTTATGGTTTGTTTTAAAATGAATGCAGTCTTTGAAAAACGTCTCATATAGAGGTCAAAACCTCGCAACGAAATCAATTAATATGGAACGTTTTTAATCAATAAGAACGGGACATTTCATTCACCTCAGCCACACTGGAGTCGCTGTCACTGCTTCCTGAATCCTGTGACATCTAACTCATAGTACAAGAACACAAACGAAACAGATTAGTCAAGTAAATAACGTTAGTCACAAAGTACTCATGTAATGACTAAGTTCCGGTCGTAGTCTAGACTCATCAAGGTGTCCTAATGACCAAATCAGACACACTAATGCAAGTCCTAGTTTCCCTACGAACCTGGCTCTAATACCAACTTTAACACCCCGCCAAATTACCATTTGACGGCGCGTTAATCCAGGTCCCACAGTTAATAGTTACGCCCTCTATATGAGACGTTTAAAGCAATCGCATTTAATTTTATTTAAAAATATTAACTTTCAAAAACATAAGTCAATAATTCCCAAAATAGAAACATTGTTGTGATCGTAACCATAAGCCAACAGTATTTAAACAGTATAAAAGTTTTAAATGCGAAAGTAAATAATGTTCTTTAAAATCAAATTCTGACTCCACGGCCAGTCATGCAGCAAACACAGCGGAAGCATACCTCTTAAGGACCTGAGAATAACAACACGCAAAAACAGGTCAACAAATAATGTCGGTGAATCTACAGGTTTAAAGTAATGTAACAGTATCTGAAAAACAGTTATCAGAAAAATAGTTTAGTTTCCTTGACCACGAGATTCTATCGTTTGCATAAACCGAGCACTTGAATACTAGCAATGACCCGAGTATAGAAGCCACTATACCCGCCTTACCTCGTAAAATGTTATACACTTGTTCAAATGTATTTAATGTTCAAAGTAAATGCACCACAGTTTTTATAGCGAGTGAGGTTGTCAACCTAACGGATCCGTCCATCTAAATTGTGCTTACACCGATGGTATTAAAAGTATTCAAGCTAGAGGCTTTTTGAACAAACTCATTATGCATATGTGTAGTACTCATGTCAATACAAAGTATTTGAAAATGTAAATATAACAGCTTGTATTCTCATCCCTGAAAACATGTAAAAAGCAGGACTGTAGACTCACCTTTGAATAAAGCTCAGATTGAAAGACAAACGACTTGTACGGTTTAGACCCAAGTAATGTAACCTAGGTATACGTATTTAGGTTGGTCAATATATGTATCTTAAATAAGTGTGGTTTCATAGTGTACGTTGTCTTATTGCTCGACTTGACGCGTTTCAAAGTAAAAGTCAACTATATCATGCAAGTCAAACAAAGTCAACCGAAGTCAAACCGAAAGTCAAAATTGGTCAATGTGGTCAACTAAAGTCAACATCAATAGGTCCATGCCAAATATTGGCCAACATGTCAAGCCTAAGTCAAACAATACGTTTTAGGTCATGAATGGTCATTTTCACAATTTCAGTTTATCGTCATGCACAAAGTTTATGAACACGTAGCATACTTAGCACATTATCTCATAGTAAAAAATTCAAGTAAATATAACAAACTCCAGATCATAAATATACTTAAAATAAATTCCAAAAAGTCCAGCCAGGGACTCATACAACAATTAAAAGTCAGGAATCAGAAGGGATACATTTGAGGTTTGCCAAGTCAGTTTCTGACCGCGCACTGATTTCATTTTGGCTATAACCGGAGTTAGGAACATGAAATTGATACAAGACTAGTGGCCATAGTTCAAGGACAAATCAAAGTAACACATATCAAAAATCTAACAAATTTTGTTTAGCCAGTTTGTACAGTTTATTCGTGCAAGTTAAACATTCAGTTTTCAACTCAAATCAGAATTCACATAAAGTACGGCCCTATTGTGCCCAATGCATAAGGTTTCAGAGATTGACATAAACTAACAATAAGTCACATATCATGTTAAGTTTCATTTTCCAGAAGCATACATGCTCAATCAATAAACACAATTCACAGAGTACAAAATCGTGTTCAATTTACATATTCGATTCTCATTTAGTTAGTCACATTCGCACGCGATTATCCGAAGATCTAGATACAATTAGCCTATGATATCCACATGAAAGATGAAGTAATTTTTGTCTAATTTTCAAATATGCAAAGCCTTAACCACAGAAGTAAACACATTTTATCATACAAGGTTATTTTCATGCAAGTGCTGTATAAAACTACTTTTACACTAATTCAAGCATATCTCGAGCTATACATAAGCAAACAACATGATATCCTAATCTAAATTGAGTGTTTTTAAATTATCTTTCGAGTGGTATAAGTCTCACATGCCAATTCATTTTCTATCAATACCAGATTTCTGATCAAGCAACAAACACACAACGATAATTCAAATCGACATAACTTAATCATACGGAAACGAAATCAAGCGAATCCAAAGCCTAAACTCAATAGTTTTTCGCAAGGAATCTGATTATAACATAATAATTAACATTTGAAAAACTTAATTTTTCTGATCAAGTAAATACAAATTCGTTTTTAAACCCTAGCGCATCAAACAATCAAAATAACGATTACAATTAACACGTACGCGTATAGACTTGAGCAATTGACAACATAACTATGAAACTCTTATAAAAATAAGATTTTTAGGATTAGGGTTTAGCTAAATATACCTTAGATCAACAATCAAAGCACACCAATACGTAGAGGATAACGCGAATTACAACGTTTGTTCTTGAGGTTTTTATCAAAAATTGAAAATTGAAGGTGTATTGTTGGTGGTGGTGGTCGACGAACAAGAGAGGGAGGGAGGGGATCGACTACAGTTTTTTTTTGTGTGAGGGTTTAATTAGTTTAGGTTAATCACAAGTATTTATATCTAGCCCTAATATAGATAAATACACATAAGTCCCTCAACATTTAACAAAATAAAGGGGAGGGGGGAGGGGGTCGGCCGAATGGGGCCCTCTATGGGTTCCCGGGCTCTCGTTTTGAAATCCCGTGTAATCGTGGTCCGTTTTAAGTGCCGTTTAGTCATACTGAAGGCCCGGAACGCTAACCCGATCGTTAAACGCAACCAATTGTTTAATTTATTAAATACCCAATAAATTAAATATTTTAAAAAGTTAATAATTAATAAAATTAATTATTAAAATAAACCCGAGCGTTCGTTGCTCAAAAAGCTATTATCAAAATCGTATCGTTTTTATCGTATTTCATTATCCGAAATATTTATTTGAATTAATATCAACCCATATTAATTATTGAAACCCTCCGAAGATCAAGTACGCATTTAATACACATAAACGCATAAAAGTTAAATAATCGCCGTTAAATAAACTAACGGAAGGTTAACGGAAGTAACGAAAAAATCAGGGTTGTGACACGTTTGTAGTGTGAACGCAAACTCAAAACGATAATCTGATAGAACTGAAACGACGAAATCTGGTGCGTGTTTTAGTATATAGGGATAAAATGCAGTCACTATGAAATCTACACCTTTCAACTTTTCACTTTCACGCTAGTACACTAAACCATCCTCGTAGCTATGAATTTTATGAACACATCTTCTCATTCCCACACGCTTCCACTATACGAGTAAGAAATAATATTGCGGCTACTCGAGAAGAATATGGTTCATACCACCAGTTAGTTGCAAATTTCTTTTTCATTGGAAGATAAAAACAAGTAATTGAGTCACTTGTGTAATCCGGAATCAACGCACTAATCTAGCGATAAACAGAGACACACATTCCACAACCATCTCCATAACTCCCACTAGCCTGATACTTTCGTTGGTTACCATACTCCTATCAAGTTCCCGATACCGTCAACAATATCCAGAATGCTTGAGTTTCAGAACATTCATGATTATCAACTCCTACCATCACCTAAAGATTCCTAATTTGTCACCCCGAATAACCGCCCGTTTCGTTGAACCAACCATCATCCAAAACATAAGCACATGGCAAATGCATTCTACCCGACACCCTTCTAAAACTATCTTCCTTAGTGAGAGAAGCTCAAACCAGCCTGCATATTCCAAATACTTTGGAATATCCTACCAAAGACTTTGGTTAACCCATTTTAAAACCACAAGTGCCAAACTTCTTTCATGAATACCAGCAATCTTTCGTCGCACATTGTCGCATTCCAAACGTTCTGTCCGCATTCTAGTACAAACCTCGCGATCTACGACGTGATGAGGTGCCACATGCAACTTTTTTCTTTTCCTTTGTTCAAACTCTTACACTCAACATGTAAATATGTTTTGTGATGTTCTACTTAAGCTTAGTATTGTATGGATCACGGACGAAAATCATAGTAGAATGAATAAACGGATAAAATTTCCATGATCAGGCTATTAGCGGAAGAGGAGTAATTTTTTATATGATCCAAATTACCAAATGCTGACCAAAGGACACATATGAACCGAATGCACTTCGCCCAAATTCATCTAAAGCAAAATCTTTCATGACTCACTAGGCTAGAGATTAACAAACCAATATAAACCATATTATTAACAGAGAAGTAATCTAATCTTTATTGACTCACTAATCCTTAGAGAATCTATACTACTTTTTAAGCACTCTGCAGACCCATTCTTCCATCTCAATTCCCACTCAGATGCAGTTGTTTGAACTGCTTATGTCTTTGACTCTTAAACATCTTTACATTTTCTTTAATTAACTTTGCCCGTTTATCAACATACAAAGACAGAGATATTTTGCTAATATTTCAGCCCATATCGGGAAAAAAAAAAAAGGATTGGAGTCAATATAGTTATTACACAGGGTATGTTGACGCTTTAAACTGACAAGGTAAATCCACAAGTTGAATTATTACTGTTGTTTGCTATAACTCGACTACTAATACCATCTTGGTCTCTTCTATATCTGATCGTTCTAGTTCATAATTCCTTCATCTTGCTTTTTTCAACAATTCTAATGTGCAAGTAAAAGTAATGATGCTATTCATTTGAAATGAAATGAAAAGAAAAAAAAAATTCTGTGTACTGTCAATTGACCTCTGAGATATGTTCTATAGTTTGATCATGTGTGTTCCAACCTTCATGCTCATTAAGTGACTTCATGATAGACCTAAGTCAGTTTGGTATGGACCGATTATTAGGGTTGCCAGATTCAAATTTTCGGGCCTAAATAGCACACTAATGATAGAATCTAGAAAAACACCGGCCCGCGCGATACGGCGAAGCCTTTCGGGTTGTATATTCATATTTAACGTAATGTTATGCATTTACATAATTTAAAACACGTTGATATGGTATGTTTGAAAGCACGTGGTTATTACTTAGTATGGCTAATGTACTGCGCATTTTTTACGCTAGAAAAATCGTGTAACAGATGGAACAGAACCATCGATATGAGGTGGTTAGTTTGGGTTGTTTGTTATATGTGTATGTATATGTATAAAAAGTAGTCTGAAATATTTAACGTTTTTAAAAAGTAGTCCGTTTTGCGCATAGCTAGTTGCGTTGTGTTCGTAAAATTATTTCGAGTTGAATGGTGAAGTCGAAAAAATTTAACTCGAAGCGAGTAGAAAGATACGACTCGTTAAAAATTTGGGTGAAGTTTTTCTTTCAGTTTGTTAATTAGTTTTTAGGTTTACATTTTACCCCCATTTGTTGGGGGTTAAAATCTTCTATCTACTTCTACTCTTCTACTCTATATATTAAAGCAAAGTTATATTTAAAGCAAGTTGGACTTTAAAATAATCCATTACAAAAACAGATCTCCACCCTTAAAATAGAATATTCTTGATTAATCCAAAGGCTCACATTTATCTGAGGTCAGAATTCATCAACTGATGTTAGATTTAAGTGTGCTTCCTAAATTACCCCTCTAAAAATGGTAAACAAAAACCGATTCTTATTCAGTCTTTGTTATCACAAAACTACGTAATAAAAATAAGAAACACCCATCATCGTCCAGAGCAAAAAACCCTAATCTATATAAAAACAAATCGAAGCGGTTCGTAATCCTCTTTCTTTATTAAGATCAACATCTTGCTTTTGTGTTTGCTATAGTCCATATGTATGACTTTTCTTTACAATCGCAATCTTACTTTTCTAAGAAAATACACTGATTTGGTTGCTTGAACAGACTACTGCAACAAATTGTCTTTCACAGTTCTTCATTTCCCGACGACAACGATTCATTTCTTAATTGGAAACACTGGAAACATACTGTTAAATCCGATTGATTTGCTGAAGATTCGTCCCATAAATTAAAGGTTCTTAATCTTCTCTAAATTCTACAATTATATGCTTTTTTTTTTTATCGTTCAAGTTATGTCAATTTGTGATTTCATTGTACGGTTATTTAGATCACAGTTTAAACAATAACCGTAACTATTTATTCAATTGTACGGATTATAATTTATTGATGCTTAGTGTTAGCTATTTAGATTGTTAACTGATGCATCATTGATCATTGTTTTGATTAATTTTTCGATTGTTATTTATTTATTTTTTTTTTTTTCATTTTTATTGAATGGTACAGGTGTTGTCGACTACTAAGTTGCAAGTATCCCATTTTCTAAGTCAGTCGTTATTAGACTTGCTACTCCGAAACATCAAACTTCTATGTTGCAGCCACAAGGCAAACCGCAAATGAAAATACAACAACGTAAGCGGTTTCACAGAGTGTACAAAATACTAGCGCGAGTTTTTTCCAAAATTGCATAAATATGGCATATACCAATTTATATAATTGTCTTCCATAAACTGAATGCAGGTTCATCGACATGGGCTGTTTTGCAAGGTATTCAGAGACTCCCTTTTTCAACGATAACCAAATGATCGATATTACAAAGTGGTCTTTTAAAGAAAAGTGTTGTTTTTGCACCGACCCATATGTCTGTTGCTCAAGAAAATATGACCCGCGAATAAGTTAAGATAAGCGATTAGATTAGGTCTTCTTTGAGATCAAGTATGGTGTTTGGGCGTCCCTCTGATACACTGGCTTCCAGTCTTCGCAGAGGTTTAGAGATTATCGACAACCATTAGCGAAACTCTGTGTTAAATAAATCGTTGGTTGCGAAATCGTTTGATCATTTGGCTAACACGAATAATGCATTTGTTCAAACTGATGGGTCAACGAATGGCAACTATGTATCCTCGAGTTGTCAGCAAAGAGCATCGAATGATGATGTACAAGAGAGCTTTAAGGCGTGGATTGTTGGAAAGAATATTCTCGGGAACTCGAATGAATCAAAGAACGAAAGTAAGCACCGATTTCATTTTTATTTTTTTTAAGTGTTTTATTTTTAAACGACTTTTGTAACATATAAAATTATTTTAGTTTAAATGTTTAGCCCTCTCAGGTTGTTGAAGAAACCTTGAAAAAGATGAAAAATCGTTGCATGGAACAAGTAGCAGAGATTGAGAAATTGAATAATCTGGTTAGCTTTTTCTTCATAAAAGTATAAATAGGCATTTTGACCCATTTCGGTCAGTTTGGGTGATGTTTGTTGTCCAATGAGTCAGACAGGTAAAATCTGGAAATTAAGCTATATGAGAAATAAGAAATGGGTTAAAAAGTCTTGAAGTTTTTGACACATTATAATTCCCACCCATTTTCAAGTGTCATACGGGTAAATGAGGAACCTTAGGTATATAAGATATGGGGTTAAAAGTCCTGAAGTTGTATGAAGTTTTTGACCCATTATCAGTCCAACCCATTTTAAAGTGTCATACTCGTAAAATGAGGAACCTTAAATATATAAGAAATGGGTTAAAAGTTTTGAAGTTGTATGAAGCTTTTGACCCATTATCAGTCCCATCCATTTCAAAGAATTGGGCGGGTAAAATGAGGTAGACTAAGAAATAATATAATCACACATTTTTTACCCGTTATCAGGGTTACCCATTTCTGTTACTTAGCAACTCAATAACCATTAATCTGAATCCATAACTCTGTATTTTTCAGGTATTGCAACATAAACAAGAGAAAGAAGGTGAAACGTTACCCCTTGATGAGCTCAGAAACGGGAGTTATGAGTATACAATACAATGAGTTATGAGTATATGTTTTTCATCTCTACCTGCATTTATATATTTCATGTGACGTGTAGAGTAAATGATTTAGGTCTTTCTTTACCGGGACTGCAACCACCCGATGAGATAGGGCAAGAACATAAGAATGAAAATATTAATGATGGTGAACCTGACCTGTACCTCTTAATTGTAGGCCACCAAGTAAATCAATGTCTACGTCAAAGTTATCAAGGTATTAGTCTCACTCTAATGGTTTATAATATATTGCTTCAGTTTTTCATAGTTTGTGAATACATGGTAGGGTCTCATAAGAGCCTTCTTTTGTCGTAGTCAATATGATTTTTTTTTTTTTTTTAAATTCTTTCATGTTACTCACATTTAAACAAAGTAAAAAAGAACTTGCCCTACATACCGTAGGACTGTTAAAAATTTTAAATCAAACCTTACATTTCCTTGATTAACTAGCAAAGTTTTATAATGAGATAACCATTCATTGATTTTACCTATCTCTTGAATTCTGAAAATCGGAATAATTTGAATAATGTACCACAAGGTAAAAAAGAAACTGATTCACAATCTACTCTATATATTAAAGCAAAGCCATATTTGAGTCAGATATTAATATAATCCATTAACACAGCAGATCCCCACCCTTAAAAGAGTATATTATTGATTGATCCAATGGACCACATTTATCTGATGTCAGAATACTATCTCTGATTCTGATTCTGTATTTCTTGAAATCCAATACCTAAATTAAATTGTTCTCAATCCAAACCCAAATTCAATTTTTTTTTGCAGACTTTCATTGAGGAAAAAATTGATAAATCAATGATACATCGACTTTTTTTTGAGTGAGATAGATTTTGACGATGCAGGAATCTTTCGTTATATTTTTAATTAGGTCTAAAGGTTTATTCATCTTAGCAATTCCATATTTAAGCTTATATGTCCAAATGGATTATCGCACAACGAATTAGCTTTTGGATTCGTAGACCGATTGTAAGCATATCAGGTATGTTTTATTATACAACATCGTTTAATCGGATTAACTATAACTGTATGCTTCTGTTGATTAAAGACTGCATAGCATATTGTATGTTTTTTGTTTAATTTTCTTTTTGCTGACTGATTTTTGTATGATTTTTATTTATTTAAATGTATTACCCGTGAAATTGTTGGTTATAAATATTTTTTGTTTTGTAAATATCCGTTATTAAAAATTTGCAGTTGTGTATGATTATTGATCATCATCAATTATCTATTGGAATACAATGGAGTTTCAAGGTAAATGTACAATTTTTATATTTAATATACAGGATTTAGTTAAGTTACTTATGGTCAAAGCACAAAACCATTTTTTCTGATAACAAAATTAAACCCGCCATTAAAACAACGGTTAATACATAATCAGTTTCATCTCTTGATCCAATTAAAAATCCCGCCTATGAATGATAATTCAAAAAGTATTAGCACTTGATCTGATGACTCACTATTTAAGGTTTTTTTCTCTATATCATTGCTAATTTTATGTGATATTTCAGTTGTTTTTCTCTATATTTTGGTTCTTGATCTTCAAATACGTTTTATGACTTCTTATTTATGCGTTGCTCTCACTTTGTTAAATGCTTTGAAATTCTTGTCGGCTGAAATTTGATGATGAACGGGCAACCAAAGAAGACATGTAGAGGGCACTAGATGAGCAATATGGGGGAGAGTAAGAGGTAATTTGACAAATAACTAACATTATTTTCTTAATTTTCGTCAATAATATAATAGAATTTCTAATCTTACTTCTCATCTCACTCCCTACTAAAACAAATACATAATTAGTTAATGTTTCTTCCTTAATATGATATCAGCCATCAGATCAAATTTTTTAGTTCTAACCTCACCATTCATTTTCTTTCTTAGCTAAGAATTGTCTTTCGTATGCTAATACACACAACATTTTACTGTTATACCCTTTCATTGATGGAAAGGGTAGGTCTTTTCTTATTTCGATGGCATCTAATTTTATATCCCAAATATTAAGTTTTTTCTAATATTAAACGATTTTGATTTATTCGTTTGATATGTTTATAATCTTAGTTGAATAGTTGAAAGTGATAGTTTTTAATTAAAATACTTCAATATGAATTTTAAATTTTTTGTCCATAACTTTACTATATAGTTCATTTACATATTCAGGTATTTACATATTCCAGACTCTATACCAAAATTGTTCGGTATTTTGATGTCTTAATAGTCGAAATCATTAAGCTGGGTGATCTTGATTGGAGAAAAAAAGGTAGTCATCATTGTAGTTTTCGGTGAGTCTGCAAGAAATTTCAGACAAAATGTTATTTTGATGTCTTAATGGTCAATAATATAAGCTGAGTTATCTTGATTGGGTGCAGGGGTAAGGTATCATTCTAAACTCTGGATCTATAAGGAGGTGTTGCACTTCATAAGTGGCATAATCTATGTTTCTTTCTGTACAAAGTCCGCTGTTCTTAGCTTTTATTTTATTAGTGAGATGGCAATCCTATTGATAAATTATTATGTCAATACGCAGTGTGTCAAAACTTACAACATGCTGAATGGGTCACGGGTATAAGGTATTAATGATTTGTTGGAATGTCTTAGACTATTATGGCTGGTTTGATCTCAAAATCGGGTCATTCTGTTTTGGTATGTACACTAGACTGATTTTTTCAAACATCTAATCTTGTAGGTTTAGTGTCAATAAAGGATGTGGTTTGAAATGTGTCACGAGCCATGTTTGGCTCATTTTAGGTACTTGCGTTCAAGGACTGATAGCAACGAGAATGGCATGTCTCTTTGAAGAGCTACCATGGAGGAGTATTCGAGATATTGCAGTGAAAACAAGGTGAGCGTACTTTGAGACTGGAATTCTTGGATATCAGGTAAACTACACTGATTTTGTTTCTAAAATGATTTTCAATCTGCTTTTGTTTCTTATATCATTCTCTTTCTTTGACTGACTATTGGGTGCCTTGCGTTTTTTATTTGCAAAATTTATGACACCTGCATTTTCAGACAACTATTTATATCATTAATCAAAGACATGAATAGGCAACTGATATGCAAGTTCAAAAGTTGTTTCTAATTTACATAGGTGTATGATACGTTTTAGAGTTTTTGTTTTCCCTAAAATAATTGTTATTATCGACTTTGTAATTGTAATTTGAAAGTTTGTTTGTTAAAGATTTATCTCCTATGTTTTTCACGTGTGTGTGTGTATTGTAGAGTTAGCTGTGTGGAAGTAAAATGAAAGCTTTACTTGATATTCGGTATCTATAATACCAACCTTGATATTAATCAACCTTGAGTTTGATTCCTTAGATTCATTTGTTTTGGGTTGATGGAGTTTTGTTTTACTCATGTGGTCCTTATCTTCTGAACTTGGTAAAAAACTCGTTTTCTCTTCTCTTAACGCCGATCAACAAGTTCGTCACTAGATTGTTAGATCGATGCAGTATAAAACGCCAGAACAAAAAATCTGGGATCCTTGATTTCATATCCGAATTTCTTCCTAAAAGGTTATGACATACACATATCCATGGGGAAAAAAATTAAATAATCAGACTAGATCAGGTGTGCCTTTTGGGCACATCATGCTAGAAAATTGTTTGATATCCATCTCAAATCATAAACACAACACCAATTAGGGAGTGGTCCTGATTCATAACTTTGAATGGTAAGGTAATCCTATTTGTATACTACTCTAAAGGATCAGACTTTCCCATTATACTACGTTATATTTCATATTACAGTTTATTTTATTTGCCCATGTTATTTGTTTTAGGTATCACAAAAGAATACTAATACTATGTATAAAGAGATAGCGGGTATGATGAGATAGCCATATTGATGATTATTTAGAAATATACCACTGAATTTGTGGATACTGACATTCTGAATTTGTTCTTTTGGTTTGTGATGATCCAAAATGCTTTCGGCCTACTTATAAGAGATCAACCTACAAGAAGATTTTTTGATGGTAAAGTTTCTTCTTATTCTTTGGTATGTACATTGCTCATTCACTTTACTAACATTGAAGCGGATTGTGGTAGAGAATTGGCTTATTAGGGTCTCACTTCCGTTTCTGACAATGAGAAGGCGAAAAGGTAAATTCTTAGTACATTTGATTTGGCAAATGATTTTAAAACTCTTGTACATATAGTCTGTTCTGATTTATTATTGCAAGGAAGTTACTTTTTTTACAACAGAAAAAAAACGATAGCAGCTAGCAGCTGACAACTTGGGGTCCATATTTTTTATGATGTGTTATTGTATTTTGACCCCAAAAGGAGCTGCTCGAATTTCTTTATACGATAAACCCAAATACCACCGAATTATATAACCAGTTATACCTATTTGGCATCTTAATGACTTTTGAGGCATTAACCTTAACAATTTTGCCCATGGTAAAGATTGAGTCTTTGTAGTAATTGGTCCATGTTTACTTTAATATAGGTAAAAAATTATGCTATATATGTTTTGCAACTATCTGCTACTTAAGTTGTGTATACGATCTTTGTAGGCTATGGATCATGTACTTCTAAGTTATGATGCTAAAGGTGCATAGTCGTATCTAACTTGAAACACCATATTTCAAAAGATTGAGCTAGCAGTCTTTTTTATAAGATTGGAAAAATGAAGACCTAAGTTTTCGCTACATGCTGATTTATTAGCAGAATGATGTTCATGAATAGTGGGAAGTAGCACGATTGATATTGATATTGATATTGATATTGATATTTTCCCTATAATTTATATATGTAAATAGTGCACCCCGTGTGTGGGTAATCTCTAATTAAATTTATGAATGTCTTCCAAATGTAGAAAAGTAGATTGGTCTAATTATATACTGTAAATGTGTTCTAATTGGAACACTTAAATGAATTTATATAATGTGAGCAGAGATTATGAATGTGCTCTTATTGATAAAATTTATTGACTTTATATAATCTGAGACGAAACATTCATGAGTTGGTTTCAAGAACGTTCCAACCATGTCATGCAAAGGTTAATGCATCAAGTACTATTTGGATATCTTGGCTAAAAATCTTGAAATTTTAGTCTTATTGTATTTGTCAACTACTAACATCTTATGCAGTTGCATTACGGTTGGTACCAATGTTTTTTTTATATGAGTTACATATGGATTGATTCCTATTTTTCTAAATGTGGGTACAATGTGTTACTTGTCTATATATATGTTACCATATTGACGATTCAGATAGTTTTTTCTATTTCGAACCCGCAAGGTTGCGGGTATTAAACTAGTTATACATAGTTTAAGGGGTGGATGTTTAAATGTTTTTGGAATGTCTTTTTGATTTGAGGGGGTTAAAACTATACGTAGGGTAAGTTTAAGGGGTGAATGTGTGGAAATGTGTAAATATTTTTGAAATGTCGTGTTGGTTTGAGGGGACGACCAAAATTGAGACCTAAATGTGGGTACAATGTGTTACTTGTCTATATATATGTTACCATAATGACGATTCAGATAGTTTTTTCTATTTCGAACCCGCAAGGTTGCGGGTATTAAACTAGTTATACATAGTTTAAGGGGTGGATGTTTAAATGTTTTTGGAATGTCTTTTTGATTTGAGGGGGTTAAAACTATACGTAGAGGGTAAGTTTAAGGGGTGAATGTGTGGAAATGTGTAAATGTTTTTGAAATGTCGTGTTGGTTTGAGGGGACGACCAAAATTGAGACCTAAATGTGGGTACAATGTGTTACTTGTCTATATATATGTTACCATAATGACGATTCAGATAGTTTTTTCTATTTCGAACCCGCAAGGTTGCGGGTATTAAACTAGTTATACATAGTTTAAGGGGTGGATGTTTAAATGTTTTTGGAATGTCTTTTTGATTTGAGGGGGTTAAAACTATACGTAGAGGGTAAGTTTAAGGGGTGAATGTGTGGAAATGTGTAAATGTTTTTGAAATGTCGTGTTGGTTTGAGGGGACGACCAAAATTGAGACCTAAATGTGGGTACAATGTGTTACTTGTCTATATATATGTTACCATAATGACGATTCAGATAGTTTTTTCTATTTCGAACCCGCAAGGTTGCGGGTATTAAACTAGTTATACATAGTTTAAGGGGTGGATGGTTAAATGTTTTTGGAATGTCTTTTTGATTTGAGAGGGTTAAAAGTATACGTAGAGGGTAAGTTTAAGGGGTGAATGTGTGGAAATGTGTAAATGTTTTTGAAATGTCGTGTTGGTTTGAGGGGACGGCAAAAATTGAGACCTCATTTAGTGTGTAGGTACAATTTGTGTTAGTTTAAGTGAAAACAGCTGCAAGTAACATGTATGCAACACCTTAAAGCAAGAAACTTCATACATCATTAGATATTTTTGCCATTATTTATGGTTATTTAACATTTTTTTTTTTTTTTAATAGCAGTTTGGAATCACTTAGTGGACTTTGCAATTGCATAACCCGGCCCCAAATGTTACTCAGGAGAAAACGCGGCCCAATTCCATTCCATATATATATATAAAGCTTATAAAGAAATTATATATTACATGATATTTCTTTTTATGATTTTTTTGATTTGATTTTATGTATGTTGATCTGATCTGGTGTATGTCAATAACAATTTGGGCAAGTGAAGATATCACTCAAGGTATTACATGATCGAATCCATCCATATCCATATACTAATTATAACTCACAAACCTCATAGTTAAATACTTGATTTACATACAATTAACATATATAAGGTTGGATTCAAGATGAGCATATGATATAATTAGAAGTTTTCATCCACTCTGGTACGATGGCTCGCAGAATTCTCCTCCAAGATCATCACATGCCTCTGCAATAAACACCCTGTACAAAATATCACCTTATTATGATTATCGAAACTGAAATGCCTAAAACATCCCAAATAGTTGAATTAATTACAGATATTACGTTTTGGGACTGTCGTATTGAATATACTCTCTGTCAACTGGTTTTGAAGCCGCAGCAGGAACCAGATCGGGTGATTGTTGTGTAAACTTGGTTTCAGGGAACATTTCAACGTTACAAGCATCACCACCAACAGTATCACATGCTTCTGCTGGAAACACTCTGCGTTGAACAAAAACCAACAAACGACAATTTTATAAAAAGTAGTGTTGTAATCCTGTATCATTTCCTTATCAATAAAATTAAGTTGCTTTTCAAAATAAAAAAAAAAAAAAAAAATAAAAAGTAGTGTTATATATATATATATATATATATATGGACTTTTCTAACAACAACTATTAGGGCCATCGTTAAGATGCTTAAAATTCTTGTACATTTTCAATAACCGCCATCTAAAGTAAACATAAACACTACGTACTAGTTTTTTAAGCACCTTATTTATTATATTATTTGGAAGAAAACTTACGAGGTGGCCATGGAGCTGTAATCGACTTGAGAGTTGTCGGAGGCTGCTTTAATTGAGATACAAATTGATGACGTACGTGATCCTTGATGACGATGTTTAGTATGAAGTAATATGGTTGAGAAACTTGAGGTTTTAGTAGATGGAAAAGAGAGGACTGGTGATGAAGATAAGTGAATAGATGCCTGCATTTTCGATATGATCGTCGGTATGTTCAAAATATGTTAGTATATACTATTAAACAGATGTTGTTATATATATATATATATGCAAGGCTTTAGAAAAGAGATAAGGTGAGAGGGATAAGGATGAGGTTTGGTTTGTTTCTAGTGGAAGATTTTTCTTCACTGGTCCCCCTCACAACCATGTTCCAACAAACTAAAAGACCTATTTCAATCAAAGTAAAAAAAAGAAAAAGAAAAAACTACTCCGTAATTGTACCTTACAGGTGAAAAGATTGAATCACAATTGGCATGGCTCACAAAAGATTGATCATACCTGTTGTACTGCAACCAAGATACAAGATTAAACAGAATGACAGGATATATGACAGTTTGACCAACCAAATTGGATCAAGTCAATCATCACAACACAGTTGGCATGGGTCAAACAAGAAATAAACTAAATGTTCAAACTTGCAAAGCCACTACAACGATTTGAACTCTGAACCACATATTTCAAGGACCATTTTAACAAAAAAGTAAAAGGAGGTTGAAGTTTTCCTTGTTCAAGTTATAAAAGTAAAAGGAGGTTGAAGTTTTCCTTGTTCAAGTTATAACCAGGGAGAGCGAGTATGTTTATTCATATGTACCGTTTCTAACTATTTCTCTTGTCACCCCAAGATGTGCTACTAATGACGTTTAACCCTGAGACCTGTAATGAGGATATATCATTGGACAATCATGAGATGGTTTCAAGGACCACTTTAGCAACTAACTTGATATCATCTAAAAGAAGTTACAAGGGACCAAATTCAGGGTCTAATAGTAACAATCGTATCATTATACTAATAAAACAACAACAACAACAAAACTCAATCCCACAAAAGTGAGGTATGGGGAGGTAAGATGTAGACAATCATAATGTTTATACATCATACTAATAGTTAACGATAATTGTGTGGTAGGTAGAATGGCTTGGTTATACTTACAAGGCTACACGCTAAGTAATGTTCAAAAACTAAGGAGTTGGGTGAGCATTGGAACAAGTTCATCTCAGGAATATCGGACAAACAAACTCCAGCTATTCTAACAGCCATCAACATCTCATCTTCCTCCATTTACTGTCCCAGTAGACTCTAATCAAGTGCCTTTCGAGCGTCCCCTATTTCCACAATATGTCTAGACAACATCCCCAAATAACGGAACGCTTGGATCTCAACCCGGTAACAGGATCCCCGGTATCACTCCAAAGCTAGCTTTAATCACGAGTACCAAATACACTGCTACATAGTTAACCAACAACAGCACATAAACTATTAATATATACATACATGATTAAGTAGTGATTGTATTTCTCAAAACATGTAGACCGTCAAAGACACGCAAACCTACCAAATCCACCTCTTAAGAGTCAGATGCCCTGTGAATTACATGTACTGAATATCCCATGAGTGGCATATACGAGTCTATCCCGAAGGCTTACTCCGAGTGGCAAGTATAGTACCCGACGTATCCGGTGATCAGATCTACAAGCAAGTTGCTGTGGCCCATATGAAGATCACCTTTGCAAGTAGGTTGATTACGGCCCAGAAGTCAAAGGAAAATACTTGTTCCCCACGGGACTCGAACATGCGTCCCCACGGGACTCGAAGGTGCGTCCCCACATGGGGCCATGACTTTAAAGGTAACGAGTACTAGTTCAGGTATTGCTCATTGGTTGCTTAATTAATATTTGAAGTGCATATATGGCTCAATAATAAGCGTGTGTCAACCTACTTAATATTAAGTCCCAATCTGAATAAAAAATAAGTATGTATCAACCTACTTATTTTAAATGCTTATTCTTTTAAATTAATAATTATTAAAGAATATTTTGATCCGCTTATCTCCGTTAAAATATTTCAAACATAAATATAGCTCACAAAATATACTCTTAAAACATATTGAAATTATGACCAACTTTGACTTTGATCAACTTTGACCGAGATTTACCGAATCCGCCTGACTTTGACCGAATACTTAAGTGTTGACCGAATTTTTTTAGCTTTTTTGGACAAAACACGTCGAACTAGTCACCAAACCGAGTCAGCCTTCTAGGTCTACTTGCAACTTTTGTAACACTGATGTAATTACTAGGGTATGCAAGTATTGTAATTTGAAATCACATACCTGAAATTAGGGAAACGACGTTTATGAGCAAAATAACAGGGTGATAATGATGAGTAAAAACTGTGCATAATCTTCGCTAACTCACAATCAGTCAAACTGAGCTAAGAGTGGGTATCTAACATCACATTTAAAGGCTTCAAGTTACAAGGGCAAATTGAAGGTGTACAAGTATAATGAAGATACTGAAAGCCTTTAATTATCCTAACAGCAATCTGTAACCTCACATCCCACCCTATTTTCAGTTCACTATCTCTCCTTTATCTAATTACATCTTCAAGACTACCAGTTGAAACATAATCATAAACCAAACAAAACTACGATCACTAACAACATATTCTCTTAAAGTCAACAAATGCCTATGACTCAAGCTAGCAAGTATCTCAAGCTCTTTTTGCATTCTTAATGCCAACAAATAGCAGCATGTTCAGAGCTAGACCTTGAATGAAAACGAAACTCAATAACAATATAATCAACAAATTGAGAAACTACCAGTGTCTTTTGGTTGATGTGCAGCGACAACGCACATGACCACACCTCGTTATATATCATGTGGGACATATGCGTGTACATGAACATCAAACATTTCAATATCGTGATCTATAATTGTAGGATTAATGTGCAAGGTACAACATATAACTATACGGCCAACCTCATTTGAGCATTCGGGGTCACACACATATACACCGAGACGTCAAATAAAATATATATATGATGTATATATATTACTCAAATAACAAAATAGTAAATCGAAATTAATTCATTTACTATTCATATTAATAGTAAATGAATCGAAATTAATTAATTTACTATTCACATGAAAGCGACATGATAGAAATTATTAATTATAAGTTACATAATATACCCCTAAACTATTTGAGAAATACGACTTTATGATATATATTTGGTCTAATTTGGATTCACGGGTTAATTCATAAAGGTTCACGGGTGTTTTGAAAAAAATATCTATATATATTTGGTGCAAGAAATATTAATATCTCTCTCATTCTTTCGGTGAACTAAAAAAAACACATATTACATATTTTGGTTTCATAATATTAACCAAAGGTTGATTAATATTACTTGGGTTTGGACTAGTATCCATTGACGGTCGTTTGAAGTGTAGTGTGGACTATCCAAAGAGACGGTCATACTTTTGATCGTAAGTTTCTCTCCGTCTCATCAATTTCTCCAAGAAAGGTATATCGTTAACTCCTCATTTGTTTTATATTCATGACAATTATTATGGTATAACTGGATCATTGGAAAAGATTAATCGTGTGCATATTTCATTAAATAAGTGAATATTTAATCTTGTAAAATTTTGTTCATAAAATAATAAAAGATTATTATTTTAACTATCCGCTGCGTTAATCTGAATTGTTAAAAATACACACGATTTTCCATCAGTGGTATCAGAGCCGCTTTTACACCATCTTAATTGTCTTGTGACTATTCTTTAGATTTAGCTTTGTGGTATATTGGTGAAAGTCAAAACCTTTTTAGTTTTTAAAGTCAACTCGGTTGATCTAGACTTAACCTCATGACGCACAAATATGATTGAAAGAATATCACTATTTTAAATTGTAGATTTAATTGTTATGGCTTGAATATTTATTATAATTGTTGATTGTTTTATTCCATGGTTATACACATGCATTGTAACCATGGACAAGCCATATTTAAGTTTTAATAATGTAGTTATTAAAATTGTGATTGCACACATAGCTCATAATGCCCCGACCTATGTATGATTGTTGTGATTGTTGATTACGGCAATATTATGTCATGTTGATTATTTGTATTATTAGAAAGGCCATTTTGAAGCCAAAGTTGTATTATATTTATTTTTCATTTTTATAGTATTGTATTTAAGTTTATTTCAATTTGTAAAAGTACTAATTTAGTTGTATTTTTAAATTTAAATAAATGTAACAAGATGAAGATTGAAGATAAAATACAACATGCTTTTGGCTTAGAAGATGGCGAACATGTCAAGTTGACAACGATGGCGTTTGTCAAGTTTTAACTTGATTCTTGAATCAAGTGGGAGCTACGATATTACCCTTAGTTTGACCTCTTGATCCCATGTCGGCTCATGGGATCAAGCATAAGATTTTTGGGCTAGGCTATGTGTGTGTTTTACATTTGTGGGCTAGCATAAATATAAATGCGTAAATATAAAACACAACCATACACGTTTGTGTATTTGTTACTTTTATATATAAAATAAAATAACAAACTAGACGCATAAACACGATCGTCATATATAAAACTGGTTAAAATGATTTTTAACAAATAATGTAGCGAATCTTGTGTGCATGCATTATTCGATAACACAAACCTTTTAAAAAATACCCGTCAAATTTAAGTCATGCCATCCAATGAGTTTGCAAACACTCCTCGTTATTTTTTTGATTACGGTGAAACCTAATCGAATTATAGCCACAAGGTGGATTTTCAGTTACGAGTGAGACTAGGCTGAATTTCTACTGTTTCCAAATTGGACGACTTAATCGTATTCACGGTGAGACCTGAGTTCGAGGCAAGGATGGGACAAACATGCCAATATATAATAGTGGTTTGTTAGACTACGCATATCTCAAGGTCCCATAAAGATCTAAGAGTTGCACCTGTGATGCAATTGGTACTCGCTACCTACCAGTGGACTCTATAACTGCTAGATGATCAACAAATGTAGTTATGGAACCTCTATGTGGATCTTAGGCTTTCGTAAATTAATTTTTTTTTTTTTAATATATTAAAACTTGGGTAATTAATTTATTAAAGTATTATATCGAAAATACTAAAATTGAACCTTGTTCTTTTGTAGATATCAAACAATCAAAACGTAAACCAAAACACCCTCCGTTCTTTGTTGGAGAAGGAGAAACTCAATGGTTCAAACTTCCTCGATTGGTACCGCAACCTGAGAATTGTTCTCAAATATGAAGGAAAGTTGAACAAAATTGAAGAACCCTTACCCGAAGCTCCTCCTGAGACAGCTACTGCTGCTCAAAAGAATGCTTATCAGAAGTTGTTTGATGAGCAAGAGAAGATAGCTTTAATCATGCTTGCTAGTATGACTTCTGATCTCCAAAAGAAAATGGAAGATCATACAGCATACGATATGATGACTGAGCTGAAAAATATGTTTAAGAAACATGCTAGTCAAGAGTTATATGAAACTTATAAGCTTCTTCAAACATGCAAAATGGATGAGGGTCAATCAGTGAGCTCTCCTGTCTTAAAAATGAAAAGCTATATTGACCGATTGGAAAAACTTGGAACTACCTTGCCGCCTAACTTGGTTGTGAACACAGTTTTGGCTTCACTACCAAAATCGTATCACCAATTTGTGATGAATTACAATATGCAAGGTTGGGAGAAATCTCTGGCAGAGGTGCATTCGATGCTCAAAACTGCTGAATAGGATATTCCATATAAGGTTTCCAATCCAGGTGTCCTGATGATTAGGGATGGTAAGGTGAAAAAGAATAAGCCAAAAACTTGGGGAAAAGGAAAAGGCAAGTCAATTGCTAAGAAAAAGATTCCACCACCTCCCAAGAAAGAAAACCCACCGAAAGATGCCGAATACTTCCACTGTGGAAAAGTTGGCCACTGGAGGAGGAACTGTCCTTCCTACCTATTTAAGTTGAGAAAAGACAAAGCTGGCCAGACCAGCAAATCAGGTATATTTCATATACAGTTATATACTTTTTCTAGTGATTCCTGGATTTTTGATACTGGTTGTGGTACTCACATCTGTAACAATATGCAGGGAATGAGAAGAAGTAAGAGACTGAAGAACAACACACTAGACTTAAGAGTGGGCAATGGGGCTCGAGCTGCTGTCAAAGCTATTGGCACCTATGAGCTTACTCTACCTAGTGGTCTTATTGTTTTGTTGGAACAATGTCATTATGCTCCTAGTATTACGAGCAATGTAATTTCAGTTTATCTTTTGAAAAATGTTGGTTTTGAACTTACATTTACGCACTTTGGTATTTCAGTCTCTAAGAATAATGTATTTTATTTTAATACTATTCCACGTGATAGTATTTTTGAAATTGATATGCATGGTGTGATTTCAAATAATAATTCTGTATATACCTGTACTGTCAAACGAGTCAAGCAAGACTTGAATAATACCTATATATGGCATTGTCGTCTTGGTCATATAAACAAACAACGCATTTCAAAACTCCAATCTGATGGGCTTTTGGAATCAACTGGTTCTGAGTCATTTGATGTATGCGAGTCATGTTTATGTGGAAAGATGACAAAGACTCATTTCTCCGGTTTAGGTGAAAGAGCTAAAGATCTTTTAAGACTAATACATACTGATGTATGTGGCCCTTTTAGAACTATGTTTAGAAATGGTGAATCATACTTCGTTACATTTACTGATGATTATAGTAGATATGGTTATGTTTACTTGCTGAAACATAAACATGAAGTTTTTGAAACATTCAAAATCTTCCAAAATGAAGTAGAGAATCAACTTGGAAAGACCATTAAAGCCCTTCGCTCTGATCGGGGAGGGGAATATATGAGTCAAGAGTTTTTGGACCACCTGAAGAATTGTGGGATTGTCTCACAGTTCACTCCACCTTACACACCATAGCACAATGGTGTGTCGGAACAGAGGAATCGAACTTTACTTGATATGGTTCGATCTATGATAAGTTTAACTACTCTACCAATGTCTTTTTGGGGTTATGCATTAGAGTCTTCTGCACGCATACTCAATATGGTTCCAACCAAGAAGGTAGAAAAGACACCATATGAGTTATGGTATGGAAAGAGTCCTAAGTTGTCTTATTTGAAAGTCTGGGGTTGTGAAGCGTATGTGAAACGTGACACTTCAAACAAGTTAGAACCCAGAGGTATCAAATGTCACTTTGTGGGATACCCAAAGGAAACAATGGGTTACTATTTTTACTACCAAGCTGAAAACAAAGTGTTTCCTGCTCGGTTTGCTGAATTCTTTGAAAGAGATCTTCTCTTACAAGAAGTCAGTGGGAGAAAAGTAAATCTTGAGGAAATTCAAGAATCACAAAGTAACACACCTTCTGAAGGTACTAGCTAACTGCACATTGAAGTTGAACACACTGTTAGTGAGCCAGAACATGTTGCACCTATACTTCGTAGATCTAGTAGAACTCCTCATCAACCTTAGAGGTTAAATCTTCTGATTAATTCAGATGAACCTCATCTAGGGGATTATGATGAACCCTCTAGCTACGGTGACGCCATGTCAGATCCAGAATCTAACAAATGGTGAGATGCTATGAAGGCAGAGATGCAATCCATGAAAGATAATCAAGTATGGGACTTGATTGATCTTCCACCCAATTGCAAGACAGTTGGCAGTAAACGGGTCTTCAAGAAGAAGGCTGACATGGACGGTAATGTAAATACTTTTAAGGCTCGGTTGGTGGCAAAAGGTTATACTCAAACTCAAGGAATTGATTATGAGGAAACTTTTTCACCAGTCGCGAGCATTAAATCAATTAGGATACTTATTGTCATAGCTGCTTTTCATGATTATGAAATATGGCAAATGGATGTCAAAACCACTTTCCTAAATGGTGACCTAAGCGAGGACGTACATATGGTTCAGCCGAAAGGGTTTGTGAATCCTAAGCATCATACTAAAGTATGCAAGCTTCTAAAATCCATTTATGGATTAAAGCAAGCATCCAGGAGCTGGAATCTTAAGTTTGATCAGAAAATTAAAGAGTTTGGTTTTTCTAAAACCAAGATGAGCCCTGTGTTTACATTAGAGCTAGTGGGAACAAAGTTGTCTTCTTGATCTTGTATGTTAATGACATACTACTTATTAGAAATGACATTCCAACTTTGCAAGATGTCAAATCTTGGCTTGGAAAACGTTTTGCCATGAAAGATCTTGGAGAAGCTAAGTATATTCTTGGAATCAGGATCTATAGAAATAGATCCAAAAGGCTTATTGGTTTGAGTCAAAGTACATACATTGACAAAATCTTGCGAAGATTTAACATGCAAAACTCCAAGCGCGGAGCATTGCCCGTGCAAAAGGGCATAACCTTGAGCAAGTCTCAAAGTCCTATCACACCTGATGAGATAAGACGAATGAAATGTGTTCCGTATGCTTCGGCTATAGGATCCATTATGTATGCCATGTTATGTACTAGACCTGATGTCTCGTTAGCTTTGAGTTTGACGAGTCGTTATTGAAAGGACCCGTTCATATATATTATAAACGATTCACAATAGTTGATTACAATGCGAGGTATTTGACCTCTATATGATACATTTTACAAATATTGCATTCGATTTTTGAAACAACCCAACCCGTATTCCATACGATACATTTTTTTTTATACTACACATTTATGCACCAATTAAATATGTAAACCATTCCATAAGTTCCATTTAAACGTACATCAATTTAAATGTTTACAAAAGGCACGAAAGCCATTAATTAAGTTTAATACAAGTTTGACCCACTACAAGGATAGTTTATAATCCAAACGACCTCGAGCATGGTTTGGGGCTAAACTACCCAAAACGTTAGGCCAACTTCAAAAGCTAACACCAAAAGCACCCCCGACAACATAAGCGGGAGACCACTAGTCCAAACGTATGCCCTTACCCTTGTCCAAGCCGGAACCTATAAAATGGTAAACAACGAGAGGGTAAGCAAGGCTTAGTGAGTGCAACAATTATACATACATATATATAACCTACTTACTTGCAAACACTTACCAAATCCGCGTACATACTAGTTACCTAATTAGCATACCTTTCACATGTATAACGCTAAGTATCACGATAACAAGGCTAGTATAACAATAGCTTATATCACAACAATACAATATGCTAAAACACAAGTATAACGATGATGTTCACAACATCCGTAGTACTCAAGATCTCAAGGCTAGCCCAACGAATGGTATCGTCAACATCGAACTTAAATCCCATTCGCCTATATTAATGTGGTATCGTCAACACCGAACTTTAAACCCACATATGAGGTATCGTCAACAACGAACTTTAAACCCTCATCAACGTCACTACAATAATCGTATGGCATCGTCAACATCGAACTTTAATTCCATACGTATGAGGTATCGTCAACAATGAACTTTAAACCCTCATCAACAACACAAATATACACTAGGGTATGGTATCGTCAACATCGAACTTTAACCCATACCCCATAAGCAAATAAATCATATACATGCATATATAATTATTCCACTCACCTTGTCACAAGGATGATGATTTAGCACTTCCGAGCTTCAACGCAATGTACCTAAATCATTAAGTGCACATTCAATTTCACAACTAGTGGGATTAACCACAATACTCCCACTTGAGCATTTAATGACCCAATTTGCATTAAATGACTCAACTACACACAACCGCCCATAAATGGCCAAGACTCGAATTTAATCACTAAGACTAGTGAATTAAAGTCTATTAACTTCAATTAACACAAAACTTAGGGTAATCCATACCCATTTCATCTAATTAGGTCAACTAGTACATTTTGACCCATTTTATATTTCTTAGATTCACAATCAAGTCAAACTTACCCATTTACACTTCTTTCATAAATCTTAAAGTGCATTAGTGGCTAACAACATCATTTGGCACTTACAACTCCAAATCACAAGGCCAAAACCCTAGATTGTGGCTATTAGGGTTTCATTACAACAACATAACCCAAACTCACCCATTTTACCACCAAATGGGTCTTACAAATCTCTAGTACCCAAAACCCTAGTCATTAACCAATTAAAACTCAAAACTTAGAGTTAGAACTTACCGAGACTATCAACGCGTAGCTAGAGACACAAGGAACAACTTTAAATCTCGCTCCAAAGATCAACCCTCAATCCTTCACTCTCAAATCTCACTTATAATTCAAATGGGTTTTAAGTTTTGGGAGAGAAAATGGAGAGAAAAGAGAAAAAGAAATGAATTAAATGAATATGTGGTGGAGAGTTAATGCTCCCATCAGATCCACATGTCAATTTACTATTTTGCCCCTTAAAACCCCTCAAAAAGATCTAAGTTCGGAATCTGTCCAGCAGAATTGCCGCGGCGCGGCCAGTTCGTCGCGGCGTGACATATAACATAAAAATTGACCCTTCTTAACTCAACTTCTGATCCTGGTTTGCTTGCTTTGCCGCAGCACGGACCCATTTGTCGCGGCGCGGCCTAAGGTACGATCTGGTCAGCTCGACCATCTTAAACACAAAAATCGTTTTACACAACATTAAATTCGTTCAAGCTTCCAATACACGTCTAACTCTTATATCTAAGTCTCACAAGACTTAACACTAACCGAAACTCCTTTAAGGCTTATTTACGCACACATTAACAAGTATATATATATATATATATATATATATATATATATATATATACACAATTATGCATAAACAACGAGTTACATACGTACAAATGATTAAGTATGTACCTTTCGATACGTACGGGAAAAACGGGATGTTACAACTCTCCCCCACTTGAATCGGAGCGCGTCCTCGCGATCCAAGCCGCATGACAAGAAGGAAGATAAACCAACACAAACTCTTCGGGCTCTCAAGTAAACTCAGAACCCTTACTACGACGCCATTGAACTTTAAAAGTCCTAACCTCTTTATGTCTCAACCTTTTGACCTTCTCATCAAGTATGGAAATCGGTTCCTCGATATACTCTAACTTATTATTTAGCTCAATCTCGTCTAATGGCACCCAAGATGAATCATCTGCAAGACACTTACGGAGATGGGAAACATGAAATGTATTATGGATCCCCGCAAGCTCTTCGGGTAATTCCAAACGATACGCGACTTCACCAACACGAGCTAAAACCTTAAATGGTCCAATAAACCGAGGAGCTAACTTTCCTCGTTTCTGAAACCGAATAATACCCTTCCATGGTGAAACTTTGAGCATCACCATGTCACCTTCTTGAAATTCGATCGTTCGTCTACATTTATCGGCATAAGATTTTTGCCTATCTTGAGCCTTTTATGCTCTCGAATCACATCAATCTTGCTATTCGTCTCTAAAACCAATTCGGTACTCTCGATTTCCTTTTGTCCCACTTCACCCCAACAAATCGGGGTTCGACACCTACGCCCATAAAGCATCTCATAAGGTGGCATCCCAATACTAGTATGATAACTATTATTGTACGAGAATTCCACCAAAGGTAAGTGCTCGTCCCAACTACCACCAAAATCGATAATGCACGCGCGTAACATATCTTCCAAAGTTTGATTCGTACGTTCGGTTTGACCATCCGTTTGAGGATGATACGCCGTACTCAATTTCAATTGTGTACCCATATCCTCATGAAACTTTTCCCAAAATCGAGATGTAAAACGAGTATCTCGATCCGAAACAATCGATATAGGAACGCCGTGTCGAGAGATGACTTCCTTGATAAACAACTTAGCCAAGGTCTCCGACGATATCGCCTCCTTAATGGGAAGAAACAAAGCACTCTTCGTCAGTCGATCAACTATAACCCAAATCGAATCAAACTGGGTTCTCGCCGTTTTAGGTAACTTTGTAATGAAATCCATGGTAATGTGCTCCCATTTCCATTTCAGGATTTCTAACGGTTGTAACTTACCATACGGCTTTTGGTGCTCGGCCTTAACTTGCAAACACGTGACGCATTGCTCAACATACTTCACAACATCACGTTTCATGCCCGGCCACCAATAATCTTTCTTTAATTCAAGATACATTTTCGTTGCGCCCGGATGAATGGAATACTTTGACTTATGTGCTTCATCTAGTTGCACTTGTCAATAATCTCCCATCCTAGGCACCCACACTCTTCCTTAGAAAGACAACAAACCCCGTGAGCCCATAGTAATGAACTCCGATTGTCCCACAATTCGTTCCGCATGCTTGTTGTGAACGTAATCCTCTATTTGAATCACGCCGAGTTTTTCAAGAAAATCGTTAGTAATAATCATACGTAACAATCCCAATCGTAACGCCGGGTAATGACTCTTTCGACTTAACGCATCCGCGACCACATTCGCCTTGCCCGGATGATAAAGTATTTCACAATCGTAATCTTTCACCACATCCATCCACCTACGTTGACGATAATTCAAATCTCGTTGATTAAAGAGGTGTTTCAAACTCTTATGATCCAAATAAATCATACACTTGACACCATACAAGTAATGGCGCCAAATTTTCAACGCATGCACAACCGCCACCAACTCAAGATCATGAGTCAGATATCTCGTCTCGTGTTCCTTTAATTGTCGAGAGGCATAAGCGATGACTTTACCTCTTTGCATTAGAACACACCCGAGTCCATTTAACGAGGCATCACAATAAACAGTCATGTCTTCCACCCCTTCTGGCAAAACTAACACCGGAGCTTGACACAACTTCTCCTTTAACAATTGAAAATCAATTTCTTGCTCGTTCTCCCAATTAAATCTCGCATTCTTCCTTGTCAATTTCGTCAATGAAGAAGCGATCTTAGAAAAGTCTTGGATAAACCGACGATAATAACCGGCCAATCCGAGAAAACTTCGGACCTCCGTAGGCATAGTCGGTTGTCTCCAACTCTTCACCGTCTCTATCTTCCCCGGATCTACTTGAATACCGTCTTTGTTCACAATGTGACCAAGGAATTGAACTTCCCTTAACCAAAATTCACATTTGGAGAACTTAGCATACAACTTCTCCTTTCGTAACGTCTTCAATACTTCACGCAAATGACGTTCATGCTCGTTCATACTTTTCGAGTAGACTAGTATGTCGTCAATGAACACAATCACCGACTTGTCCAACATAGGTTGGCACACTCGGTTCATAAGATTCATGAATGCCGCCGGTGCATTCGTAAGACCAAAAGGCATAACTACGAACTCAAAATGCCCATAACGCGTTCGAAAAGCCATTTTCTCAATATCTTCCTCACGGACCCGCATTTTGTGATAGCCGGACCGTAGGTCAATCTTTGAGAAGTACGTCGCACCTTGGAGTTGGTCAAACAAATCGTCAATCCGAGGCAATGGATAACGATATTTGATCGTCACTTTATTCAACTCCCGGTAATCGATGCCCATCCTCATACTACCATCCTTCTTTTTCACGAATAAAACCGGAGCGCCCCATGGCGAAGCACTCGGTCGAATAAAACCTTTCTCAAGCAACTCTTGGGTTTGATTTAACAACTCTTGCATTTCCGTTGGTGCTAAACGATAAGGAGTTTTAGCAGTGGGAGTAGCTCCCGGAACCAACTTAATGCGAAATTCAACTTGTCTTTCCGCCGGAACACCCGGTAACTCGTCCAGAAAAACGTCTTCGAATTCACTAACCACCGGAATTTCACGAATAGGTGGTGACTCATCGCGAGCATCAACAACATGGGCAAGAAAAGCCAAGCTAACAAGAAAACGACGTGCCCTTGCAAAAGAACATATCGGCACAAGTCTTCTTCGTCTATCGCCATGAATAATCAACTCTCCCCCACTTGGGGTCTTCACACGTATAAACTTTTCATGGCATGCAATATCGGCTCTATTTTGATCGAGCCAATCCATACCAACAACGATATCAAAATCGCCCAAGTCATAGGGATGAGATCAATTTTAAAGTTTTCGGCACCAAAAACGACATCACAATTCTTACACACATAAACCACTAGCACCGTCTTGCCGTCCGCTATTTCGACTTCTACCGGACGACTTAACTTAGCTAACGGTCTATCAAGTTTAGGTACAAATTTTGGAGACACAAACGACAAATTTGCACCGCTATTAAAAAGAATCCTTGCCGGATTAGAATTAACCATGAAAGTACCTGAGACAACTTCGTTCGATTGTTTGGCTTCATCATTGGTCATAAAATAGTTTCGACCTTGAGCCGTACCCGCCGCCTTCTCTAGCCTTTTAACATTATCGTTGTTCAAATCGGGACACTCTGACTTTCGGTGTCCTTTTTTGTTGCAATTAAAACACGTGAGCTTGTTTGTTGAATTTGGCTTCGAGCAATCTCGAGCCATATGTCCACGTACCCCACAATTGTAGCAAGTAGGGACAAAGTTCCCAAAACCACCGGTAGCGTCCTTCTTCACACTATTGACACTTTCGGAACCCTTTTTGTTCTTGTTCTTTTTATTTGAAAAATTCGAATAACTCGAACTTTCAAACTTTCTTTTTTAAAAAGTGAAATCACTCTTCCTCGGAACCTCCGGTTCAAAACCCCGAGCCAACTCGAATAGCTCTTCAAAAGACTTAGACATTCCCCGACTAATCTTACCCTTTAACTCATCGTTCAAGGTATGGTAGAAATCTTTCATTAGCTTGTGATCGTCACCAACATATTCCGGGCAAAAACGAGTCTTTGCCAAAAAGGTAGACTTGAGAGTAACCAAGTCCATCGAACCTTGTTGCAAATGATGCAACTCATCCCGGATTCTATCAAGGTCAGAAGAAGTTCGGTATTCTTGGAAGAATTCCTTCTTAAACTCCTCCCATGTCAAGCTCATGCATTGCTCTTCACCATACAAATTGATTTTATCGTCCCACCACAACTTGCCTTCTTCACGTAACATGCTAGACCCATATCTCGTCTTCTTCTCGGGAGGACATTCTGCGGTACGGAAAGCTCCCTCGATATTGGAAATCCAACAAGTGCTTTTCAATGGATCCCTCACCCCATTAAACATCGGAGGTTGAGTATCCTTGAAATTCTTGTAGTGGAAGTCCCGCCTTCCACCCCCACCATTACCTTCACCCCCTTCGCCTTGAGGATAAATATTTCTAGCCTCTAAAGCCTCCTCTATTGTGGCTTTTATTCGATCGTTGATCATTTCGGTCACTTGTCCATCGACCGACTCTTGGAAGACCTTCCGGACATCGTCAAGAAAATCCTTCTTTAACTTTTTAAAGATGGCCTCAACCTTGGCCGTGAGTTCAACATCCTCACTCGTACCACCGTTATCATTATCGTGTCCATTTCTCGTCTTCATTCTATAAAACGGAAAAGATTAAACAAAGAACAAAAAGACATAACATGTAAGTATATACATGTACACCACACTACTCCATTTCGCTCGACAATCGTCGTACATTACTTGTTTGACATGATTTACACCCGTAACAACGGTAGCTAATCGTTGTTACGCGAGCACGTCGCATTAACTCGCTAGTACAACGTCCGTCTTGCTTGATGATTGCTAAACACAACACAAACAATTAGCACAAGGTTAGTTCACATAAACCAAAGCACTAACAATTCTCGATTAGACCCAAAGTCCTACAAGTCCCGTATAAAGCGCTCACACAATAAAGCCCAAGTCTAGGCACCTATCTCAAGTCGCCTAAATCCCTTAGACCATGCTCTGATACCACTTGAAACAACCCAACCCGTATTCCATACGATAATTTTTTTTATAATACACATTTATGCGCCAATTAAATATGTAAACCATTCCATAAGTTTCATTTAAACGTACATCAATTTAAATGTTTACAAAAGGCACGAAAGCCATTAATTAAGTTTAATACAAGTTTGACCCACTACAAGGATAGTTTATAATCCAAACGACCTCGAGCATGGTTTGGGGCTAAACTACCCAAAACGTTAGGCCAACTTCAAAAGCTAACACCAAAAGCACCACCGACAACATAAGCGGGAGACCACTAGTCCAAACGTATGCCCTTACCCTTGTCCAAGCCGGAACCTATAAAATAGTAAACAACGAGAGGGTAAGCAAGGCTTAGTGAGTGCAACAATTATACATACATATATATAACCTACTTACTTGCAAACACTTACCAAATCCGCATACATACTAGTTACCTAATTAGCATACCTTTCACATGTATAACGCTAAGTATCACGATAACAAGGCTAGTATAACAATAGCTTATATCACAACAATACAATATGCTAAAACACAAGTATAACGATGATGTTCACAACATCCGTAGTACTCAAGATCTCAAGGCTAGCCCAACGAATGGTATCATCAACATCGAACTTAAATCCCATTCGCCTATATTAATGTGGTATCGTCAACACCGAACTTTAAACCCACATATGAGGTATCGTCAACAACGAACTTTAAACCCTCATCAACGTCACTACAATAATCGTATGGCATCGTTAACATCGAACTTTAATTCCATACGTATGAGGTATTGTCAACAACGAACTTTAAACCCTCATCAACAAATACACTAGGGTATGGTATCGCCAACATCGAACTTTAACCCATACCCCACAAGCAAATAAATCATATACATGCATATATAATTATTCCACTCACCTTGTCACAAGGATGATGATTTAGCACTTCCGAGCTTCAACGCAATGTACCTAAATCATTAAGTGCACATTCAATTTCACAACTAGTGGGATTAACCACAATACTCCCACTTGAGCATTTAATGACCCAATTTGCATTAAATAACTCAACTACACACCACCGCCCATAAATGGCCAAGACTCGACTTTAATGACTAAGACTAGTGAATTAAAGTCTATTAACTTCAATTAACACAAAACTTAGGGTAATCCATACCCATTTCATCTAATTAGGTCAACTAGTACATTTTGACCCATTTTATATTTCTTAGATTCACAATCAAGTCAAACTTATCCATTTACACTTCTTTCATAAATCTTAAAGTGCATTAGTGACTAACAACATCATTTGGCACTTACAACTCCAAATCACAAGGCCAAAACCCTAGATTGTGGCTATTAGGGTTTCATTACAACAACATAACCCAAACTCACCCATTTTACCACCAAATGGGTCTTACAAATCTCTAGTACCCAAAACCCTAGTCATTAACCAATTAAAACTCAAAACTTAGAGTTAGAACTTACCGAGACTATCAACGCGTAGCTAGAGACACAAGGAACAACTTTAAATCTCGCTCCAAAGATCAACCCTCAATCCTTCACTCTCAAATCTCACTTATAATTCAAATGGGTTTTAAGTTTTGGGAGAGAAAATGGAGAGAAAAGAGAAAAAGAAATGAATTAAATGAATATGTGGTGGAGAGTTAATGCTCCCATCAGATCCACATGTCAATTTACTATTTTGCCCCTTAAAACTCCTCAAAAAGATCTAAGTTCGGAATCTGTGACGATCGCTCCAAATCCATATGGACAATACGTCATTCATTGATTTCATTGCGAGGTATTTGACCTCTATATGATACGTTTTGTAAACATTGCATTCTTTTGAAAAGGCACACCATAAATGAATATTTAAATCAAAGGTTTTCAACATCTGATGATTTCTACATATAGACAATCACTGTAAATAATAGTTTACAATAGTACTTCCGTTGACAGTACAGTCAAAATAAGATACATGATGATGATTTGGTGAATGCAACGTTTCCTTGAAAAAAATGCCATGTATGACTCCATGCACATAGCTTGTCTAACATATAAGCAAACAGCGGAAGACTTCTAGAAACCTGAGAATAAACATGCTTCAAGTGTCAACACAAAGGTTGGTGAGTTCATAGTTTTAATATTACACATAATCCGTATATCAATGTGGATTACAAAAGTTCAGTTGTTTTATTCAAAACGTTTATCAATAGGTTTTACATAAAAGGTGGATCACAAGATTTCAGTTGTTTCATCCGAAACGTTTATCAATCGGTTCTACAAAATTGAGCACCCTGGTAACTAAACTTTAACGTTTATATAATTTGTACCCTTTGTATAATCATCTTAATAATACACGCAAACCAACGTGTACGCTTCTCAAATAGCATACGTCCGTTAAAAGGCTAGCGCTCTAGCTCGGACGGGGATATCAAGCCCTATGGATCCATATACTACTACTCGCGCCCACCAGTTCTTATAACTGGCAGTTACTAGTTACCAAAGCTAAGGGATTTTTGGTTCAAACTCAGTGTAGAATTTAGTATGTACTTGTATCCATTGCGTTTAAAATAAAGTGCATGTATTCTCAGCCCAAAAATATATATTGCAAAAGCAATTAAAAAGGGAGCAAATGAAACTCACGCATATAAATATTGTATATCGGTTAATAAAGCATTTGCATGTATTCTCAGCCCAAAAATGTAGAGAGTAAAAGGGATCTTATGAAACTATATAAATCTAGTATTTTCAGTATTTATAAACAGTCGCATGTATTCTCAGCCCAAAAATATATTGAGTAAAAGGGATCATATGAAACTCACGCATATAAATCTAGTATTTTCAGTATTTATAAACAGTCGCATGTATTCTCAGCCCAAAAATATATTGAGTAAAAGGGATCATATGAAACTCACTGTTTAATATTGATATACAATATTGTAGGAAAGCACGTAGACGCATCGGAGATGATAAACACGAGGTTTGATTCACAAAAATACCCTCGAACATTACCCATAACCTCCATGGCAATAACCCATAATTTCCTTAACTCTATCCCGCTTGAAAACATATTTTGAAAGTGACACGCTCATGACCTCGTCGTAGTATTTTAGGTATAATACTAATAATAATAGATTATTATTAATCTTAATAATAATAATAATAATAATAATAATAATAATAATAATAATAATAATAATAATAATAATAATAAATACGGAGTAATATATGTATGTGTGTTTTTTTTTTTCTTTCTTTACTCGGCAGAAAATGTTGCAATTTATAGAACCTGGCCTGAAATCTGGAGTCATGCGACTCGCATGGAAATGGCCTTCTGGCCATGCGACTCGCATGAGGACCAGGGACAGCTCACATTGTTTTGGCTCCTAGCTTGTCGTCATAATATAAAATAAATATAAATATATAAATAATTAATATAATTATTTATATATTATATTTTATTCTTGTGCATAGTAGACTAGATATTTTTGGTCCGTTGCGTCGGGCGTTTCTTCTTGACTCGGGTCCCGGTTCCGGATTTTCAAACGCATTTTCGTACGCTTAGAAAACTAGCATTTTACGTTTTGTAACACGTACACTTGTCAAAATATAGACTTAGATTATCCCTAAATTATACCTCTCAAAATATAACTTATACATTTGAGTGTTTTGGTCATTTACTTCTATAAATCATCGTCTCACTATTTTTTTGAAATACATTTTAAAATAGTGTTTACTGTAGCAAAGTTACTGTAGCAAAGTCAATTTTTACTATAGCAATTCACTGTAGCAAAGTCAATTTCACTGTAGCAAATAGTGATTTTCGAAAACACTGTAGCATTTTGGGTACTGTAGCAATTTGAAAATGTTACTATCGTTTACTAAATAACTTGAAATTATATATATGTATATTTTTTTTTTATATACATAAATCAGTTTTTAAATACACATTGGAAGTTATTTATAAATAAATTTTAATAATAAATATTTCAACTTATCATATATATTCAAATAGATATTTAAACCAATAAATTTAATGTACGGTATCAAATAATTAATACATTGTTACCTTTTCAAGTTATAGTATATATGTATCTATTTACATATAATTGTTCGCGAATCGTCGAAATTAACCGAAGGGTATTTAAATATATAAAAGTAGTTCAAAAATTTTGAGATTCAGTTTTACAGACTTTGCTTATCGTGTCGAAAATGTTAATCATACAAAGATTAAGTTTAAATTTGGTCAAAAATTTCCGGGTCATCACAGTACCTACCCGTTAAAGAAATTTCGTCCCGAAATTTGAGTGAGGTCGTCATGGCTAACAATAAAAATGTTTTAATGACGAATATGAGTTGATAATAGAGTTTTATCTATGTTTGAATAATATGGATAAAATAATCCAATTACTCGAAGCGTATGAGAGAAGTTATCGTAATCAAGTGAAATGGAGAATAGAGATGCGTCTTATCTCTTGATGTAGTAACGATTGATTTCCGGATTTTAAGGAATAGAAAATCTTCATAATTTAAATAAGATTTGATTTTTCGAAATTTGCGGAAATTAGGATTTTCTTTGATTAAATGCGTAATTTGCTTCGATTGCTATGTTTGATATTTCGCTATAAATTGACCTCTTCCGTTTCATTATTTTCATCACTCTTACATCTTCTTCCTCATTTCCTATTTTCAAAAGATTGTAAAAAAAATGCTTCATCCAGTTCTGATTCTTGATATACTCCTAACTTTCATATCTGTCATTCTTCTTTTTCATCTACCACCGGAGGAAGTTATTTTCTTCTACCATTACCTTGGGGTTATAGTATTTTTCATTCTCCCGTGTCTTTATATTGCTATACGCATTGATATACACGGTTTGTAATTTCTGGGTAGTTGTTGGGTTTTATATCTTCCCTTATATTTCGATGTCTCTGCTTCTGTCTTTCCATAATTATTGACATCCACAGTTAATACTCTCTCCAATTTACTTATATATACTCTCATTGATATTTTGAAGCTTCATGCTTTTGTTTTATCTTCCCGACTTTAAATCAAGCGAATAATGGTCCAGAATTCGTAGGTATACATTTCAGAATGAACATATTTAATGTTCTAAGAAGGTAATCGTAATGGCACGATCTTGATTTGTCAAATTACCAGAATATCCGGAAAAGACCAAATCATCAAGAAAATATTTTCTTGATATGTTTAGAGGTTAAATAGAATAAAAGAGTTATGTAACATGGTTCATTATGAGGGTGGGATCTGTGAACCTTTATCACGTTCCATTAGAAACTCAGCATGACTTACTGTAATATAATCACGTTGATCAAGTGTCATTATATTATACTAACTCATGCTTCAGTTCCCAACACTACTTCAAAAACATCCATTTTTCAAAATTTTCAGAAATTAGAAACTAAAATAGTTTCTTTTATGATGTAATACAGATAGCGCGAAGAGATGAATGATTTCAGATAAGAATGCTTATGAAAATATCTTCAGAAATATCGAGGATATTTATAATAAAAGATACGATGATATCTTAGAATTTCTAATATCGAAGAATGATGAAGAAGATTTGTTCGTAACGGATTTTGAGTTAGTAGCAAGGTATTCGTTAATGACTTCAGCAGATACTGAATCATTTGTATTCTTTGAAGGCAGGTTTAGTCTTTGTGATTTATCCACAGCCCTCCTTCATACTTTGCTCAATCCGTTTTCCAGTTTCAAACCTTCTCTTTTTCTCAGCTTTACCACCATACTATTCTTTATCGTCAAACTTTTGACTGTTAAGGTCGTTTACAGTTTTTGCTGCTTCATCAGCATTGTTCCAATTTCAGAGAACTAGTTTCATAGTTTGGGGTGTTTTTCGAAAATTTCATAGTTTGGCGCGGCCAGTTCGTCGCGGCACGACATATAACATAAAAATTGACCCTTCTTAACTCAACTTCTGATCCTGGTTTGCTTGCTTTGCCGCGGCACAGACCCATTTATCGCGGCGCGGCCTAAGGCACGATCTGGTCAGCTCGACCATCTTAAACACAAAAATCGTTTTACACAACATTAAATTCGTTCAAGCTTCCAATACACGTCTAACTCTCATATCTAAGTCTCACAAGACTTAACACTAACCGAAACTCCTTTAAGACTTATTTACGCACACATTAACAAGTACATATATATATATATATATATATATATATATATATATATATATATATATATATATATATATATATATATATATATATATCTACACAATTACGCATAAACAACGAGTTACATACGTACAAATGATTAGGTATGTACCTTTCGATACGTACGGGAAAAACGGGATGTTACATTTTTAAAAGACAAACTTTCTTTACATCGAAAATTGACAGGCATGCATACCATTTCATAATATCCACAATCCAACTATAAATTGATTTAATAATAATCTTTGATGAACTCAATGACTCGAATGCAACGTTCTTCGAAATATGCTATGAAAGACTCCAAGTAATATCTTTAAAATGAGCAAATGCACAGCGAAAGATTTCTTTAACACCTGAGAATAAACATGCTTTAAAGTGTAAACCAAAAGGTTGGTGAGTTCATTAGTTTATCATAATCATTTATTTCCATCATTTTAATAGACCACAAGAATTTCATTTCCAGTTCTCATAAATATACGTCCCATGCATAGAGACAAAAATAATCATTCATATGGTGAACACCTGGTAACCGACATTAACTAGATTTTTGAATTATTAAAGTGAATTATTAAAGTATGAATTATTAAAGTGAATTATTAAAGTATGAATTATTAAAGTAAATTATTAAAGTATGAATTATTAAAGTGAATTATTAAAGTTAAAGTAAAGTAAAAATAAAGTAAAGGTAAAGTTTAAGTATAGTAAAAGTATAAAACTATGTACGTATAATACGCGTATAAATATATATAATATTAATTTAAATCGTTATATATATTTAATAAAATAAAATATAAATATCGTTATCTTTATCATACTAGTTAAGTAATGAGTTGTCAAAAGTGGTTCTAGATATTTATAAAAGTTATATACGTTTTAATAATAAAGTTCTTTTTAAACTGAAAACGTTTTTGTACGTTTGAAACTAAATAGATCAATCGAGTCTTTATGAGATTCAATCTTCCACTATCCTGTGATGACCCAAAAATTTCCGATCAAATTTAAACTTTAATCTTTATATGTTTCCGACACGATGAGCAAAATCTCTAATGTTGAGTCTCGAAAGCTTTGAAACTATATTCATGTAATCAATTACCCTTTGACCATGCCTAAAGATTCACGAACAATTATGTATACATATACAATTGTGTGATTATTAAATTGAGATATATATTAATAAAACATTGAACGGATTAGTTGATATGAATATAAGCTATGAGATCTATTTTATGAACTTGGAAATGCTATCAAGGTATTGAATGAATAATACTTTACATGAACGTATTTGTTCGATGTAAGTTTATCGACGAGATTAAAAGATAATATCAAGTGGTTGAATTATCAGATACATTGAATTATGATTATGAGTCTCTGTTATGAGGTTCACTTTGATCTAGGAAACCTTTCTTTTTTTAATGGTATTCGGAATAAATGGTAAAGTAATTTACAAGTAAGAACAAGGTGTCACATAACGAGAGTTGGACAAAAGTTAGTGGAAATTTCTGTTTGATCTCTAATACGTATCTTACAATAATTTTCTCGTGTTATTATTAAGTTAATTATTTAACTTTCATAATGCTTGATCATATAGAAGAAATAATTGAGATAAGGTTCGTCGACTAGATAAACCCATTCGATACGTTACATTAAAATAATTATATACGTTTGATTATCCTTGAGGCTTAACCTTACGAACTTTCATCTAGAAACTGGGGACCATTATGACTTATGCATTAGGTGACTTAACTTTATTAAACGAAGACGTTTCTCGATAGGAAAGAATTTGTTATTTAAAAAGGTTTTGTTTAAATAACGTAAATTGAATATATACATAGGTCGAAATGGTAATTGTAAAGCTAAGTATATAAATAACGTGCAACGTGTGTCTACAACGTGGTTATGTATATTAAATATATATTATTATTTCAAATTAGTTAAGTAAACGATAGTAGCACTTGTCATTCGATTCGATTGATATCAAGATATATTATTTAGAAAGCCTAAGGATATTAAAACAAACGTTGGCGCATAAAGGAAATATATTCTTAAAAGCATAAACATCATATGAAATAATATTTTCAATTATATAGACGATCTTAAATTATACTTTGAAGTGTGTCTAGTATTTGAAAAACTAAAGGTATTATTATTCAATAAATAATTATAATATATATAAAGTTATATTTCTAAATGAATATTTATATACTTATATATTTTTACAAAATGATAAAATATAATATTAACCTTGAGGTAAAAACGTTTTGATTTAAACAAATACTATTAGTTATGCTTTGATAACTAACGAGACTTTGATTCATAGAAGTAAATGGCCAAAACACTCAAAAGATTAAGTTACATTTTATGTGGGTTAGTTTTCCATTAATTTAAGTCTAATTATTAATAAAGGTACACGTCGCGTAACGTAAAAGGCTAGTTTTCTAAACGTACGAAAGTGCGCTCGAAAAACCGAAAGTGGTACATGAGTCGAGTGACAACGTACGAGTCATTTGAGTAAAAATTGCATTTTTACCATGAACATAAATATAATATAATATATAAGTAATTATATAAATTAAAAAATATATTATATTAAATATTATATAAACTATGCAAAACATTACACGTTCTTTTTATTTATGATGTGAACTTTAGCCACAAATCACGGAACACATTCCACATTTTTTTTTTCTTTTTTTTTAAATTCATATGTGATGTAAAAGTTGAAAACCACAAATCACGGAGGAATATAATGGATGGAGTGGTCAGATTTCTATAAAATGCATTAAACTTTAGAGGATACAACACACACACATATAATCTTTATCTTCCTATCTAATCTATATCTTTCTATCTAAATTACATACTCCGTATATTATTTTTTATTTAAATTATTATTATTATTATTATTATTATTATTAAGATTATTAATCTTATTATTATTAGTATTAGTATTGTTAGGAGTAATAATACTAGTATTATACATAAAATACTATGACGAGGTCCTGCCCGCGTAATTTCAAAAATAAGTTTTTTTGAGTAGGATAGGGCTAAGAAAATTATGGGTTATAACTATGGAGGTCATGGGTATGGATTACGGGTATGCTCGCGAGGTCAATTTAGTGTTTATCATCTCCGTTGCGTCTACGTACCTTTCCTACAATATTGAACCTCAATATTGATACGTGAGTACTCGTAAATTAATTTTTACATATTAATAGTGTATCCCTGACTAGTGCTCGAGAAAATAGGATGCTTGTACTTTTGATATTGCCCTTAGATAGGTTTTGTTGAATCTTGAATTAGTTACACCTGCGGTTGAGATAAGGTATAAGATATGCATGTCCTTGGAAAGCTAGTGAAAAATAAAGAACTTTTCCTTTAGATATCGAATGGATTCGATGAACGGATTAGAAGTTATTGTCAATTGAATTTTTGTAAAAATGATTATTATTATCGTCGTTATTATCGTCGTTCTAACTTTTATCCAATTACTACTACTATTACTATTATTATTATTATTATTATTATTATTATTATTATTATTATTATTATTATTATTATTATTATTATTATTATTATTATTATTATTATTATTATTATCATCATCATCAATAAAAGTATTAAAAAAAGAATAAATTATTATTATTATTATTATAACCCTCGTTATTATCATTAAAATTTTAATTAGTATTATTATTATTATTATCATTAAAATAGTTATTAGTATTATCCTTATCATAATATTATTATTAGTATTATTAAAACTAATATTAGTAACACTTAAGTATTATGATTACTATTACTATCATTAAAATGAACGCGATATAAAAGACGATTTAAAAGCTATTAACAAATTAATTAGGAAATAATGAGTATGAGTATCATGATGAAAATTAAAGATATTGATCTAGATAAAATTATCATTCTTCATTATTTTTACCACTATTATTATTAAAAGTATCATTGTAAATATTAAGAATATCATCATTACATAAATTATTATTTTAATAGGAATATCATTGATAATATAAAATTTCATTATTAATAAGAATTATCATATTGTTATAATACCAATTTCGTAAATATAAATATTATTATTATTATTATTAGAATAATAATAATTATCAATACAAAATAATACAACTTTTACTTATTATTATTATCAATGTTATTTTATTAAATAAAAATGTAATACAAATAATATAATTACCTTAATAAAACCTATCATAACATTTTTATGATATTCAATCAACTTTATAAATTTTATTATCTAAGATATAAAAGTATATTTTTATATATATAAAGTTTTATTTATAAATAAATTATATTATTTACTCTAATAAATCTTTTAAAAATATTTAAAAATATAAACGATGATATTTAAACTATATAATAATCATGTACAAATTTTGGAAATCATTTTGAGTCAAATTAACTTTTGTTAACTTTGGTATATTAGTCTCGAGCTTTAGGATTGTGGTACACTATGACTTGACTTAAATTGTTAGACAAATATTGACCAACATATAAATATATATAATTAATATAGGTTCGTGAATCCGAAGCCAATCTTGCACTTGTTCAATGACGTTATATGTATTTTTACTACGAAATACAGTATGGTGAGTTTCATTTGCCTTTTTACCCTTTATATTTTTGGGCTGAGAATACATGCACAACTTTTATAAATGCTTTACAAAATAGACACAAGTAATCGAAACTACATTCTATGGTTGAATTATCAAAATCGAATATGCCTCTTTTTATTAAAGTCTGGTAATCTAAGAATTATGGAACAGACACCCTAATTGACGTGAATCCTAAAGATAGATCTATTGGGCTTAACAAACCCCATCCAAAGTACCGGATGCTTTAGTACTTCGAAATTTATATCATGTCCGAAGGAGGATCCCGGAATGATAGGGGATATTCTTATATGTATCTAGTTAATGTCGATTACCAGGTGTTCACCATATGAATGATTATTTTTATCTCTATACATGGGACGTATATTTATGAGAACTGGAAATGAAATTCTTGTGGTCTATTAAAATGATGGAAATAAATGATTATGATAAACTAATGAACTCACCAACCTTTTGGTTGACACTTTAAAGCATGTTTATTCTCAGGTGTTAAAGAAATCTTCCGCTGTGCATTTGCTCATTTTAAAGATATTACTTGGAGTCTTTCATAGCATATTTCAAAGAACGTTGCATTCGAGTCATTGAGTTCATCAAAGATTATTATTAAATCAATTTATAGTTGGATAGTGGATATTATGAAATGGTATGCATGCCTGTCAATTTTCAATGTAAAGAAAGATTGCCTTTTAAAAACGAATGCAATGTTTGTAAAATATATCATATAGAGGTCAAATACCTCGCAATGTAATCAACTATTATGAATCGTTTATAATGTATATGAACGGGTCCTTTCAGTTGGTATCAGAGCGGTGGTCTTAGGGAACCAGATCTGCATTAGTGTGTCTAACTGATAAGTCGATAGGATACATTAGTGAGTCTGGACTTCGACCGTGTCTGCATGTCAAAAGTTTTGCTTATCATTTTGTGTCGAAAATTAACTACTTATCATCTTCAGGAAATTACCTGCTTATCATTTTTAGTCTAAGACACGTCTTGCTGCATTGATTGCATGAATAGTGTATAGACAAAAATTCATATCTTAGCATATCTGCTAAATCATATCTTATCGTATCTGTTACTTTAAACTTTGCCTGACATATCCCGCAAAGTCCTCCGTAATCTACGAAATCTTTTGATCTATATATATACATATATATATACATATATATATTCTATGTAATTAGAATACCATCCGTTAGCCAAAATCATTTCATATCAAAAAAAAAAAATCCTTTATCCAATCGTACGAAATGGAATTCGTCATCAGTTCAAGTCACTCAGATTCTGAAATGGAATCCCATTCAAGCTCCGAAAGCAGTGTGACCGGAATAGATTAACCAATCAGTCATCACCTATTCTGGATGAATTGGGGATGGGTTCATAGCCTCCTCAATCATTGGAGACAAGAAGAAGGTGATCCCTTCCATCCACCACATTGCCCTCTTGACGAAGAACCTGAAGCAATTACCGACGAACCTGTCCGAAACATCATTTTCTCGCTCATTTCCAGAGTATCTCTTCACGATTATATATTACATCTAATTTTAGATTTTATTTATCCGCTCGTCCGAACCGACAATCACCACGGTGTAATAGAAGAAGTCAACGAGCTTCGCGCTCGGGTAGTGGCTTTGGAGAATATGGTGCAGAGATTACAAACACCAGCAGCAGCATCAGCAGCATAACCAGTACCACCATCATCAATGCCAACAGTACCATGACCACCTCCAACCACAACCGCGTCGTAAACCTCAACTTCACAATCTGTCCCACGAGCATCAACGTCATACGCACCATAGATACCAAGGAGTACCAACAACAATAACTAACGAAGTATTAATTCATAATTTCATTGGAGAAACATTCCGCGGCGATTATGTAATCTCTAAAGTCTTAGAGAGTATCTAATCTAGCCCTAACCATAAATCAGTTAAGTGAACCAAAATAATAGAAGGAAGAGTAGAAACCCTGACAAAAATGGTGTGTGATTTACAAGCTAAACTTGCTTTACCAACAGCATCAACAGTACCGTCAGCGTTACCAGCATCGTCAGTACAGTCAACATCCGAATCAACAACACCGATAACATCACAAACTCCGTCAGTTCAAGAATCACTGTGGACATCATTACGAATCAATAACGTGTATATTGTATCAACGAGTTATGAAGAATTAACTCATTCCCTCTAAAGAAATTATATGTATATTATATACATATATATATATATATATATATATATATATATATATATATATATATATATATATATATATATATATATATATATATATATATATATATATATATATATATATATATATATATATATATATATATATATATATATATATATATATTTTGAAATAAATCTTTCTGTGCTAAGCTATTGTGTGTGAATCTTAACTACTCGGTTAATTCATATTACAAATATGCAATAATGTACGTCCTTCAGCCGCAACTTAACCAGCGTTAACTACAATCTCTGTCTCAATTCAACAAATTCCAATTCATAATAAATCAAGTATATATTTGATTTTACACTTTCATCATCGATGTACCCGAAACTTTTCAGATAACATCATTTGTACTTTGCGAAGTTCACAAGAATTTAATGAAAACCAACATCACGTCTCAACAAATAACGAAGTATTGATTCATAATTTCAATATTATTGAAGAAATACTTATGTAATCTTTAAAGACTTCAAGGGATTATTCAATTCTAGTTCCAACCGTAAATCGAATGAGTTTAATTTAGTATTAACTCATTAAAATCTATGTTACATCTGAGGAGAATATATACATATATATATTTTCATAAAGACTGTAATAAAATTCTTTTGTACAAAATATTAATTGTGAATTTTTTTTAACGGGTAGGTAATACCCGAGAGATATATAAATTCACAAATAATATGTTACATTCTTCGAATCTGATTCAGCAAATCATCCATTATACTCCCTACTTTCACAACAATATACATTCTTTTATAGAAATCAAAACAACCATACTCATCCAAAATTTAATTACATATTCTGATTTTGAAATCTCAAAATTCAACTCGAGATATGACCAAAATCATCACTCTTAGATCCTTACATCTTTCACAAGCTATATATTTTGACTTCAAAACTGTGTTAGAACATCAAATGTATGTTAACGATTATAATCTGTGTTCAAACCCTTCGAAAATTTCTGAAGACACTTCGAATGATGAGCAATCGAGATGATGATCCAATCACATGTTACCCACAGCTATGTACCCAAAAAACTCTTGAAACCAAAGTAAAAGTTTAAACAACGTATCCGCGTCAGATTCTTTGGAATTTATTAGCAAAAATAACTTTGCGACTCCTATTCAAAGTAGCCAGTTTTGTCACAGCTCCAGCAAGTCAACTTTGACTTTTTAGTCAGACTAACCTTATTATAATCTTGAGATATACACCATCGTTACCAGGGAACCTTTTACATTCCACCACATTATTAGCAGATGTACCAACAACTTCATTACCCTTTGACTTTAGCCTCTCCAAAAAGTCATTATAATTATTTATTGAAACCCCATCATTTACTCATTCTCATCTTGTAATGAGAATTGCCATACGAATCATTGGGAATTAGCAATCAGTATTTTGAAATCTCGCAGCATTTCTACGCCAACAGTTATATGTGTATATATAACGTCTATCTTCTGGACTTAATTTGAATGTGAAGTTTCTGAAAAACACTCCGAACTACGAATTGGTTCTCCGAAAATAAAAAAAAATGCTGATGAAGCAGCAAAAACTATAAACGACTTTAAACGGTAAAAGCTGGATGATAATGATGAAGTGTGCTGGCAAAGCGCAGAAAAAGAGAAGTTTTGGAACTGGAAAACGGATTGAGCAAAGTAAGAAGGAGGCTGTAGACAAATTACAAAGACTGAACCTGACTTCAAAGGATCCAAATGATTCAGTACCTGCTGAAGTCATTAACGAATACCTTGCTCCTGACTCTAAACCCCTGCGGATAATATTCTTCATCATCCTCTGATATTAGAAATTCTAAAATATCATCATATCTTTCATTATAAATATCCTCCATATTTCTGAAGATATTTTCTTAATTTTTCTTATTTGAAATCATTTACCTCTTCGTGCTATCTGTATTACATCATAAAAGAAACTATTTTAGTTTCTAAATTCTGAAACATTCAAGTTTAAAATAGGAATATTTTGAAGTAGTGTTGGGAACTGAAGCATGAATTAGTATAATATAATGACACTTGATCAACGTGATTATATTACAGTAAGTCATGCTGAGTTTCTAAATGGAATGTGATGATTCACAGATCATAACATCATCATGTGCCATGTTATACGACTCTTATATTCTATTTAATCTCTAAACATATCAAGAAAATATTTTTCTTGATGATTCGGTCTTTCCCGGGATATTCTAGTAATTTGACAAATCAAGATCGTACCATTACGATTCCCTTCCTAGAACATTAACAATGTTCATTTCGAAATTCATATCTGTGAATTCTGGACCATTACAAGCGGTGCTTAATCACAAGAAGAAGAAACGAAAGGACAAAAACTCCGAAATAGAGATTGGAGTATAAATCGCAGCAAATAGGAGAGAGCATTAACTGTGGATGACAATGATTAGGGGAGACAGAAGTAGGGACACCGAAATATAAGGAAAGATATAAAACCCAACAACAACCCAGAAATTACAAACCATGCATATCAATACGTATTGCCACGTAAAGGCACGGGAAAATTAATAACACTATAACCCCAAGATAATAGTAGAAGTAAATAAAATCCTCCGGTGATAGATGAAAGAGAAGAATGATAGATGTGAAAATTAAGAGTATATCAAGGATCAGAATGGGATAGAGCATATTGACGAATTTCTTAAAGTATAAATTAAGGAGAAAGAATGGAAGGTGTGAGTTGTGGAAAATAAAGAAATGAAGGGGTGGATTTATAGTGAAATATACGACAGAGAAATCAGAATAGATTATTGCATTTATTCAAAGAAGATCCCGATTTCCTAAATCGCCGAAGAACCAGATCTTATTACGAAGATTTTTTTTAAATCCCTTGAATTTCGGAAATCAATCATAACTACGTCATCAGCTAAAACAATTCTATATTTACTCATTTCATTATCTTGCGATAGCTTCACTTATACTCCTCGCGTAATCAAATTGCTTTATCTACATTACTCAATAATGATAAAACTCTATTTATCAACTCAGATTCGTCATGAAAACATTTCTATAGTTAGCCATGACAACCTCGATCAAATTTCGGGACGAAATTTCTTTAACGGGTAGGTACTGTGATGACCCGAAAATTTCCGATCAAATTTAAACTTTAATCTTTATATGTTTCCGACATGATGAGCAAAATCTCTAATGTTGAGTCTCGAAAGCTTTGAAACTATATTCATGTAATCAATTACCCTTTGACCATGCCTAAAGATTCACGAACAATTATGTATACATATACAATTGAATGATTATTAAATTGAGATATATATTAATAAAACATTGAACGGATTAGTTGATATGAATATAAGCTATGAGATCTATTTTATGAACTTGGAAATGCTATCAAGGTATTGAATGAATAATACTTTACATGAACGTATTTGTTCGATGTAAGTTTATCGACGAGATTAAAAGATAATATCAAGTGGTTGAATTATCAGATACATTGAATTATGATTACGAGTCTCTGTTATGAGGTCCACTTTGATCTAGGAAACCTTTCTTTTTTAATGGTATTCGGAATAAATGGTAAAGTAATTTACAAGTAAGAACAAGGTGTCACATAACGAGAGTTGGACAAAATTTAGTGGAAATTTCTGTTTGATCTCTAATACGTATCTTACAATAATTTTCTCGTGTTATTATTAAGTTAATTATTTAACTTTCATAATGCTTGATCATATAGAAGAAATAATTGAGATAAGGTTCGTCGACTAGATAAACCCATTCGATACGTTACATTAAAATAATTATATACGTTTGATTATCCTTGAGGCTTAACCTTACGAACTTTCATCTAGAAACTGGGAACCATTATGACTTATGCATTAGGTGACTTAACTTTATTAAACGAAGACGTTTCTCGATAGGATAGAATTTGTTATTTAAAAAGGTTTTGTTTAAATAACGTAAATTGAATATATACATAGGTCGAAATGGTAATTGTAAAGCTAAGTATATAAATAACGTGCAACGTGTGTCTACAACGTGGTTATGTATATTAAATATATATTATTATTTCAAATTAGTTAAGTAAACGATAGTAGCACTTGTCATTCGATTCGATTGATATCAAGATATATTATTTAGAAAGCCTAAGGATATTAAAACAAACGTTGGCGCATAAAGGAAATATATTCTTAAAAGCATAAACATCATATGAAATAATATTTTCAATTATATAGACGATCTTAAATTATACTTTGAAGTGTGTCTAGTATTTGAAAAACTAAAGGTATTATTATTCAATAAATAATTATAATATATATAAAGTTATATTTCTAAATGAATATTTATATACTTATATATTTTTACAAAATGATAAAATATAATATTAACCTTGAGGCAAAAAAGTTTTGATTTAAACAAATACTATTAGTTATGCTTTGATAACTAACGAGACTTTGATTCATAGAAGTAAATGGCCAAAACACTCAAAAGATTAAGTTACATTTTATGTGGGTTAGTTTTCCATTAATTTAAGTCTAATTATTAATAAAGGTACACGTCGCATAACGTAAAAGGCTAGTTTTCTAAACGTACGAAAGTGCGCTCGAAAAACCGAAAGTGGTACATGAGTCGAGTGACAACGTACGAGTCATTTGAGTAAAAATTACATTTTTACCATGAACATAAATATAATATAATATATAAGTAATTATATAAATTAAATAATATATTATATTAAATATTATATAAACTATGCAAAACATTACACGTTCTTTTTATTTATGATGTGAACTTTAGCCACAAATCACGGAACACATTCCACGTTTTTTTTTCTTTTTTTTATTCATATGTGATGTAAAAGTTGAAAACCACAAATCACGGAGGAATAGAATGGATGGAGTGGTCAGATTTCTATAAAACGTATTAAACTTTAGAGGATACAACACACACACATATAATCTTTATCTTCCTATCTAATCTATATCTTTCTATCTAAATTACATACTCCGTATATTATTTTTTATTTAAATTATTATTATTATTATTATTATTATTATTATTATTATTATTATTATTATTATTATTATTATTATTATTATTATTATTAAGATTATTAATCTTATTATTATTAGTATTAGTATTGTTAGGAGTAATAATACTAGTATTATACATAAAATACTATGACGAGGTCCTGCCCGCGTAATTTCAAAATAAGTTTTTTTGAGTAGGATAGGGCTAAGAAAATTATGGGTTATAACTATGGAGGTCATGGGTATGGATTACGGGTATGCTCGCGAGGTCAATTTAGTGTTTATCATCTCCGTTGCGTCTACGTACCTTTCCTACAATATTGAACCTCAATATTGATACGTGAGTACTCGTAAATTAATTTTTACATATTAATAATGTATCCCTGACTAGTGCTCGAGAAAATAGGATGCTTGTTGATGTTATGCGAGGTGTATATAAAATAGTTATTAATTTTAGCAGAAAACACTATTAAATACGATACAATTTTACACAAGATATTTATTTATTTATAGAATGGATATACTTAAACCTTGCTACAACACTTATAGGCAGTGTACCTAATCGTACAGTAGTGTAGTTTTTAGTAAGTCCGGTTCGTTCCACAGGGAAATCTTTAAACAAAGCTCAACGCTATATTAGTTTACTTTTATAAAAATACAAACATATATATAAGTAATATTATTATTATAAAGGGGGGTTTTTACCATTTAATGACCGGTTTGTCGATTTTAAAACTTTAGTCGCAGTTAAAACCTAATGTAAAATATTAAATAAATAAAAGACTTAAATTAAAACTTAAAGTAAATAACGATAATGAAATTGCGAATAATAAAAGTGCGGTAAACTTGCGATAATTAAAAAGTACGATAATTAAAAGTGCGATTAAACAACAATAAATAAAAGTGCGATAATTAGAAGTGCAATTAAATATAAAATAAAGGAAATTAAATATGAAATAAAAGAATTATGCTTATTTAAACTTCCGTAATCATGATGTTTGACGTGTTGATTTTAGTTTTATGCCCATGGGTTAATTGTCCTTTGTCCTGGATTATTTAATATGTCCGTCTGGTTTTTGTCCATAACAGTCCATCAGTCATAAATATAAAGTGCGAGTGTCCTCATCAAATTATTCTTATACCCGAAGTTAAATATTCCAACTAATTGGGGATTCGAATTGTAACAAGGTTTTAATACTTTGTTTAATGAATACACCAGGTTATCGACTACGTGTAAACCAAGGTTTTACTACTTTGTTAACAATTACACCAATTACCCTTGAATGTAATTTCACCCCTGTTTTAATTATTCTAGTAGCTATTAATCCATTCCCGTGTCCGGTTAAATGAACGATTATTCGTACATATAAATACCCCGCCCATCGTGTCCGATCGAGTGTATATGGTAATTTATAGGGACGCCCAATTGTAAATCTTTATATTAACATTAACAAACTTTCATTTAGTTAAACAAATATAAAGCCCATTAATAGCCCATAGTCTAATTTCCACAAGTGTCGTTCTTTTATCCAAACCCCAATTATGGTACAAAGCCCAATTACCCAATTTTAGTAATTAGCCCAACATCATGATTACTTCGTTTTAAATAAGCATAATAATAACTTAGCTACGAGACATTAATATAAAAAGGTTGAACATAACTTACAATGATTAAAAATAGCGTAGCGTTACACGGACAGAATTTCGACTTACACCCTTACAATATTCGATAACATACCCTTATTATTAGAATTATAATTAAAATTAAAATATAAATTATAAATATAAATATAAATTTTACGTATGAATGAGGAAGAAAAAGATGATGATTTTGATCAGAATTCGGTTGGCTTTATAGGCAGTTTTCAATTTTGGGGCTCCGCGACTCGCGATGAAAACCTCTTCAAACTCCACGAGTCGCGGAGGTTACTTTTACAGCTCAGTCCTTGGAGTTTTTCTCTGCCGACGGTTTTTTATTTATAAATATAATATATATATAATTAATATAATTAATTATATATTATATTATATTTATATACATAGTTAACTTGTAATTTTTAGTCCGTTGCGTCGAGCGTTAAGAGTTGACTCTGGTCCCGGTTCCGGATTTTCGAACGTCCTCGCGTACAATTTAATATCTTGTACTTTGCGTTTTGAATCTTGTACTTTTGTAATTTCGAGACGTTTCTTATCAATAATTGGAACCTTTTTGATTGTCTTTTGTACTTTTGAGCTTTTTGGTCGTTTGCGTCTAAAATTCGTCGAATCTGTCTTTTGTCTTCACCTTTTATTATACAAACGAATATCACTTGTAAATAGAACAATTGCAACTAAAAGCTTGTCTTTCTTGAGGAATAATGCTATGAAATATATGTTCGTTTTTAGCATTATCAAATATTCCCACACTTGAGCGTTGCTTGTCCTCAAGCAATATTGTCTTGAAATACTAGAATCACTTCTTTATTCTTCACACTTTGTACATCAGTGATTTCTATACGGCGGTATAAACAATGGTAGTAACGATATGGTTTACAGTCCCACATGACTATAAAAATTTAGATCCATTAAGGAAATTGGATCTTTATGAAAACATTTGATTTTTTGAAATCTAGTTTTTACCCTAGATAAGTTTTCCGGAATAACCCTTTACCGGTGTTTGCAAAATATTTTTGTGGGTTTGGTGGGTTTCAGATTTGAAAATTTTAGCTCAAAACTTGCGGTTTTGTGTCACCCACTTGCTAACCTTGTATTTGGAAAGCAACACGTCCAGTTTACTTGTCCCGTATATTACCTTTCGGTAAACTACCGTCCGATTGAAAGGAAAGCGTTGAACAAGCAACTGTTAAGGCAATGTCCCGTGACATGCTTTTGATTATGGTCTATAACGTGTCGGACGCAATTACTATCCTTGGTAGGAGCAATAGTAAAGCTCACCCTTATAATTTTTCGGCCTGGCACAAGGTCCTGTCTTTGACCATGCTATGCAACCACCGTTCTTACGGTTGACACCCGATTTAGTTCAGGTGACCTAATGAATTCCAGGTGAATTCCTAGGATTTTATGTTCAATGGTAATGAACGCATTGAAAATAGGGTTTTCAGAAAACAAATCGGTTTATAATTTTGATCAAAATATTTTCTCGTTTAAGCTCGAGTTTAGATATCATCGAATTCCATGAGTTTGTAATTCTCAATCTTTAAGGTCAATCTCTAGGATTGAGTAATATCAGTCTTAAAAGCTGATTTTTAATCTTTAAGGAGATTATCCTTTCTGGGGATCTGATTCATTAGTCTTATCCAGCTAATTTGCATGGTGCCCCCCCCCATTGTACGAGATAAATCCTTCTCATGGTTAGGATAAATCTGACCACTTGGCGACCCTGTTTAATGCTGAGGTCCGTGGATTTCCTGCTGATTTTAGTGATGACTTTTCTAGATTTTTCGTCAACCTACAGCTGGTCTGGACGACAACTTCATGACCTAAATCAAGAAGCGCGTATCTTTTTCAGAAGACTTTACTTCCTTTTAATGATGGAATTAATTCATCGTGTAGATCCATCTCTTCTTTTCTTTCATCGGGTAAAACAGTTTAGTTTAGTCCAAAGCAAAAGTATTTTCAGTTATTTGTTACAGATATATGTGACATATGTTTAAAATAACTTGGTAAATTTTCCCACACTTGGCTTTTATTTTCCTTTTTATCGTCCTCTATTCCATTTTAAATGAATTTTAACATTTTAGTTTGTTTCTTAATTTATGTCCTTTCCGAGGTAACAATAATTTCGGTGTTAAAACCTAGTTTTATCGTTCATAAATATGTATAAACATGATTTTGAATTCATTTAATTGAAAATTTTGAAAAATTTTACTAGAATTGGGTAGTCAGTATATAAGACTAGGGCTGTTCTTTTTTATCAGAGAGCACTAGATTCTAATACAACTACTGCTTTACTAGTATTTTTAATGGTAACCAAGTGTTTAATATAAAAATTTTAAAATCCGAAAGAATTTAACCCCTTCCCACACTTAAGATCTTGCAATGCCCTCATTTGCAAGAAATCAGTAACAATTTAAATTATTGAGGGTGATTTGTGTGAAAATGATTAAATTTTACCAAAGTTTCCAAATATATTGGCGTTTGTTTGCTGAATGATAAATGGTGCACATCATTTGTTCATTCCGTCTTGTTGTTATTTCACATATATTTTGCATCTTGTCGTCAAAATTAGTTGCTTTTGCTGAACTTAATGCCAGTCTTTGAAAATGCGTTGTTTTACCCTGTTGTGTACATAAGATAAACTGCAAACATATATACATATTTTTGAAGTTTGGTATATTACCCCACATTCAAAAATTATTAAAGTCTAAGAATAAAAGTTAGATAATTATAAAAATGATTACAATATTAACAAAAGTATTAAACGTATCAATAATTACAAATTACAAAATAATAAAAAATAATAAGTAAACTAAGGATGAAATTGGTACCAATAGGGGTTCCAGGCATAACCATAAGTGCTATAGAATGCTTCGGCAGGGTCATACGTAGGATATGGTGGCTGCATCTCTATCGACCAAGGAGGGAAGATGGGTTTCGGTGTAGGAATATAGTTTCTACCTATATGTTGGCAATGAGCTATGATCTGGTTCTGATGAACTTGCCAATCTTCAAATGCTCTCTGTCTAGCATTTTCGTATTCCTGAGAAGCTATAAACCTATGCATTTCTTGCATCTCATTCCCCCCTCCTACATTACCTTGCTACTGGTTTCTCTCCACCTGTGGATGTCTACCATGGTATCGTACTGTGGCGTTATTTCGCCTCTTCAAAACTTTCGCACCATGGTATACATTTAAACCTATAGTATCGCGGGGTTCCGGCTCTTCTAGTAATAATCCCCCCCGACTTATATCCACACCGAGATATTCACCAATCAAAGTAATAAAAATACCACCTCCTATTATGCTATGTGGTCGCATCCCCCGAACCATAGCTGATAAATAATAACCCACACAATATGGTATACTTACAGCGCTTTGTGGGTCTCGAATACACATATGGTAAAACAAATCCTATTCATTTACTTTTTCTTTGTTCTTACCCCTTTGTGTAATCGAATTAGCTAAAAACCTATGTATCACTCTTAATTCGGCTCTATCTATATCCAAATAAGAGTAATTTCCCCCTTTGAAACGGTGATGGCTTGTCATTTGACTCCACACACCGTGTGTATCAAAATTCTCATCTACCTTTCTACCGTTTAGTATCAATCCTCTACAATCGGCAGACGCTAACTCCTCAGGCGTATATATACGTAAAGCCTGAGCCATGTCCAGTAAAGACATGTGGCGCATCGAACCGCCTAACAAAAATCTAATAAAAGAACGATCGGTTAAACTAGCTACCCGATCATTCAACTCTATACTACATAACAATTCTTCACACCATACTTTATATACAGGTCTACGTATGGTGAATAAACATATCCAGTCATTAAAAGAAGAATTACCATACCTCTGTACAAGTAATTCCCTAATTGGCCCGGCCAATTCTACAGCTTCTAAGGGTCCCCATTCTATGACCCTTGGTACCTCAACAACCTTAGAATGAAGAGTATGCAAACCCCTTTGATATTTTGGATAATCTATCCAAAGTCTGTCAAATCTCAGGTTCGGGTGCAACTCTTCCAAGTGCATATCGGAAAAGGTCATGACTGGATGAGGTACATCCTGCTTGTAGTAGTTATCCACCTCCTGTTGTTCCAAATTCTCAGCAGGAGCATTGCGGGCTTGGGATGAAGATTCACCCCTTTCATTCTGCAAAACACATCAAACACAATTTTTGTGCATCCAAGTATGCATTAGTGTCAGCAAAATCATCAATCAAAATAATTACAATGACATTATCAATTTATATCAAACTTAAGCTTATTTTCACATTTTTATCAAATCTACACTTTTTCAAATAAGCATATACGAAAATGTTCGCCAAGTTCATAAGCATTCAACTCAAATAACATGTCAAAATAATCATTACTAGCAATTAAACAAGTCTCAAATGGCATTATCTTTCAAAAATCAAGTTCATGAATTTTAGACTTGAAAAAGTCCACTTTAATTCTCAAAATCATGTTTAGGCTCAAAGTTTGGATCATTTAACTACCTAAACATGTTACACTACTTAATTTAGCAACAATTCATGACAAAAATCGGCCATAACCTGTTTATATCAAAAAGCCCCAAATTTGCTCAAGAACCCAAACCCTAGATTACTCAAAATTTGAAGTTTAAGGCTTCTAATCATGTTAAACAGCATCAATCTAGGTTATACAAGCATAATACATAAACAATTTTAGTCTAATTACACTAAAAAGCATCAAAATCAAATTGGGGAAAAAATTGCTCAAGAACATCAAATTTCGAATTAAATGGTGTTTAGGTGTAGAAATTTACCGTTTTTCTTGAGTAATTCTTAGATAGCATCCTTCTCAACATGATTTTAGCAAAAAATTTGGTGATTAACGGTTAAAAATTGGGATTTTTGGGGGTGTTTTTCGGGTTTTTCGGGTCTATTTTCGCAGCAGTTTTTGAGTTTTTGGGTTGGGGACTGAAACTGATCGTGCAGCTCTTTTTATTTTTTTTCTGTAATTCGGCCCCTCCGCGAGTCGCGGCGAAATGCACTTCAAACTCCGCGACTCGCGGAGTTTTTTTTTTTTTTTTTTTTTTTTTTTTTTTATAATCATTAACTTTTGAAAACAATTAAGAAATTAATTTTAAAATTTTGTTTCCCTTGTTATTTAGGACGAGGTCGTTTCGGATCGATGTCCTAGTCCGTCTCTCGACAAAATTTTAAAATTTGTCTTTTTGTAGCGATTGTTTTAAAAGCTAAGATTTTTGGGTTTTTTTAATGTTTTTGGCATACTTTAAATTAATAAGATTAAAAATAATGATAATAAAAGTTCTCGTCCCTCCCTTGGGTAAAGCAATTTCGGTTCAAAGACCTAGTCTTCAACTTACGACGAATTTTAAAAATCATATTCTTAACTTAATGAGATAAAGTAAATTTTTGTTTTTAAATTCACACAACTTAAATATAAAATTCAAAATTAATATTAAAAATTCACACCAAACTCAAAATTTAAAATGCATAAAATTAAAATTTTATATTTTAAAAATTAAAAATTCACACCAAACTTAATTTAAAAATTCATAAATTCATATCAAACTTATATTAATTTTTCAAATATTTTAAATATATTGTTTTTACAAAGTTTACAATATTAATTTAAGATTTAAATATTAATTTTAAAAACATGGTAAAAATAAATTTAAAAATCTTTTTGTCTTTTTATCCCACTTTAATCAATCAAATATTATCAAAAATATGCGCCCCTCTTTTCGGTAAAGTAATTTCAGTTCCAAGACCTAATTTAACTCATGACGAATTTTTGAAATATTTTGGGTTGATTGTTTAAAGATATTTATACCTTATAATAAACGTTAAATTTCGCAGTGATGTAATAAATTTTTGAATGATATCAATAATTTCGGTCGCCAAACCTAATTTTATTCAATATCAATTTAATACTTTTTAGCGAACAAATTAGCGTTTATTATCAAAAGGTTAAAAATAAAAATAAAAATAAAAACTGTACAGACATACCTGTGGAATAGATTTCTTAGTTATATGATCTATCCCATTCATAAGATAGTCGGTTTAATTGATTTTCCAAGGCTACATAGGCGTAACCTCGAGCATTCAGTGTCTTTTCTTCTAAACATATGAACGGTCCGTCTTTGCATAAAGTAACAAATTCGGTATTTGAATAGGTTTGATTATTTGAACATTTACCTCCATGTGACCATTTTCCGCATTTGTGACATCTTTCTAGGTGTCGTGCTCTTCTTTTCGCTGCGGATTTTGATTTTCCTTTACCAAATTGTAACTTATTATCTTCGCATCTGGATTCTTTTCTAACTCCGTCCATTCTTTCTCTGATTACTGATACTATTTCACTCGGTAGTATGTCATTATTACGTTTAGTGATCAAAGCGTGTAGCATTAGACCATGGTTTAGTTCACAGGCAGTCTTCATTTCGTAAAAACCTAAAAAAATAAAAATTCAGAATGGGGGGAGAAGACTAGTTCTTTAGGGTCTGCTAGGGAAAGACCATTCGGGTTCCATTTTCGAGAACTACACGAAAACAGACAATCTAACTCTAACAGAAATACATATTATCCTTTAAAGACTTGATTCTCCCCACACTTAGTTAGCTGTGGTGTCGAAATTGTGATTAACTTCGTTGTCGACTTCCATCGAACCATGTATGTAATGTTTAACTCTGTGACCATTAACTTTAAATTCTATCCCATTTGAATTTATTAATTCTATCGTTCCGTATGGGAAAACTCTTTTGACTATGAATGGTCCAGACCATCTTGATTTCAATTTTCCAGGAAATAGCTTGAATCGTGAATTGAAAAGAAGAACTCTGTCTCCTTCTTTAAATTCTTTTGAACTTCTGATTCTTTTATCATGCCATTTCTTCGTTCTTTCTTTATAGATTAACGAATTTTCGTATGCTTCATGTCTTAATTCTTCTAATTCATTTAGTTGACTTAATCGTAGACGTCCGGCTTCATGTAAATCAAGATTACATGTCTTCAAAGCCCAAAATGCTTTGTGTTCAATTTCTACTGGAAGATGACATGCTTTTCCATAAACAAGTCTAAAAGGTGTGGTTCCAATTGGAGTTTTGTAGGCTGTTCTAAAAGCCCATAGTGCATCCTCCAATTTAATGGACCATTCCTTCGGATTTGATCCTACGGTTTTCTCTAGAATACGTTTTAAAGCTCGGTTTGTATTTTCAACTTGTCCACTTGTTTGTGGATGATATGCGGTGGAGATTTTATGAGTTACTCCATATCTTTTAAGAACTTTCTCAAGTTGATTATTACAGAAATGAGTACCCCGATCACTTATTAAAGCTTTCGGTGTTCCAAACCTTGCAAAAAGACGTTTTAAAAAGTTGACTACAACTCGTGCATCGTTAGTTGGGAGAGCTTGTGCTTCCGCCCATTTAGATACATAATCAATGGCTACGAGTATATATAGATTATTATGAGATTTTGGAAATGGACCCATAAAGTCAATACCCCAAATGTCAAATACTTCACATACTTGGATGACATTTTGTGGCATTTCATCACGTTGACTTATTTTTCCGGTCCTTTGACATGCATCACAGGATTTGCAAAGAAGGTGTGCGTCTTTGTAAATTGTAGGCCAATAGAATCCAGCTTCATAAACTTTTCTTGCTGTTAGTTGAGGCCCATAATGCCCTCCTGTTGGTCCTGTGTGACAATGGTTTAAAATTTTACTAGCTTCATCTCCAAATACACATCGGCGTATTATTCCATCGGGATAACTTTTAAACAGATGTGGATCTTCCCAGAAATAGTGTTTTATATCACTGAAGAATTTCTTTCGTCTTTGGTACGATAATCCTTTTTCAAGGAATCCACAAACTAAGTAGTTTGCATAGTCTGCAAACCATGGGATTTCTTTATAATCTATCTTCAATAGATATTCATCAGGAAAGTTGTCTTGTATGGCTGATTCATTCAGAACTTCTAATTCGGGATTTTCAAGATGAGAAAGATGATCAGCGGCGAGATTTTCTGCTCCTCTTTTATCTCGGATTTCAAAATCAAACTCTTGTAAGAGTAAGATCCAACGGATTAATCTTGGTTTAGCATCTTGTTTTGAAAATAGGTATCTAAGAGCAGAATGGTCGGTATAGACCACCGTTTTTGCTAGAACGAGATATGATCGAAATTTGTCAAAAGCAAAGACAATAGCAAGGAGTTCTTTTTCAGTAGTTGTATAGTTCGTTTGTGCTCCTTGTAACGTCTTACTAGCATAATATATAGGTTGAAATCGTTTTTCAATCCTTTGTCCTAAAACGGCTCCCATTGCAAAATCACTTGCATCGCACATTAGTTCAAATGGTAGATTCTAATTTGGTGTTATCATGATCGGTGCATTAGTGAGTTTTTCTTTAAGAATATTAAAAGATTTGATACACTCATCTGAAAAGATGAATGGAGCATCCTTTTCTAGGAGTTTATTCATAGGAGTGGCAATTTTAGAAAAATCTTTTATAAAACGTCGGTAAAAACCGGCATGCCCTAGAAAACTCCTAACTCCTCTAACATTGGTGGGATGTGGAAGTTTAGCAATTACATCTACTTTAGCTCTATCCACTTCAATTCCTTCTTTTGAAATTTTATGTCCAAGAACGATGCCTTCTTTAACCATGAAATGACATTTCTCCCAATTAAGTACTAGATTGGATTGTTCGCATCTAAGAAGCATTCGTTCCAGATTAACTAGACATGATTCAAATGTATCACCAAAGACTGAAAAGTCATCCATGAAAACTTCCATGCATTCTTCTATCATGTCGTGAAAAATCGCCATCATACACCTTTGAAAGGTTGCAGGGGCGTTGCAAAGTCCAAATGGCATGCGTTTGTAAGCAAAAGTACCATAAGGGCACGTAAATGTGGTTTTCTCTTGGTCTTCGGGTGCTATTGGAATTTGAAAATATCCGGAAAATCCATCTAGAAAACAATAGTAACTATTTCCGGCTAATCTTTCCAACATTTGATCTATGAAAGGTAAGGGAAAGTGATCTTTTCTGGTGGCGTCATTTAATTTTCTATAATCAATACATACACGCCATCCTGTTACAGTCCTAGTAGGAATAAGCTCATTTTTCTCATTTGTAATGACAGTCATACCACCCTTCTTAGGCACGCATTGAACTGGGCTTACCCATGGGCTATCAGAAATTGGATATATCAAACCTGCATCTAGCAGTTTAATAATCTCTTTCTTAACTACATCTTGCATATTAGGATTTAGTCTTCGTTGGCGTTGCACATACGTTTTATGACCTTCTTTCATAAGGATTTTATGTGTGCAATACGAAGGACTTATTCCTTTAATATCATGAATCTTCCATGCAATGGCTGGTTTATGAGCTTTCAACACAGAAATGAGTTGTGATTTCTCATTTTCAGTAAGAGAAGACGATATTATTACAGGTAATTCAGATTCACCATGTAAATAAGCGTATTCCAAATGGTTTGGAAGTGGCTTTAACTCTAATTTCGGAGGTTCTTCTATCGATGATTTATATCGATATCTGTCTTCTTCTTTTAGCATTTGAATTTCTTCTGTTGTTGGTTCATATCCATTAGCTATAAGTGTAGCTAACATTTCAGCTTCATCAATTGGTTCATTACCTTCTCCTAAAGAACATTCTCCTGTTCCTTGTAATTCTGGAAATTCTTCTAATAATTCTGCATGTGCATCTATAGTTTGAATATAATAACATGTATCATCTGCAGATTGTGGTTGTTGCATTGCTCTATCAACTGAAAAGGTAACACTCTCATCCTCTATACTTAGGGTCAGTTTCTTACCGAACACGTCTATCATTGCTTTAGTCGTGTTTAAGAATGGTCTTCCTAATATGAGAGGAACTTGAGAATCTTCTTCCATGTCCAGAACAACAAAATCTACTGGAAATACTAAAGTACCAACTTTAACTAGCATGTTCTCCATTATCCCTCTAGGATATTTTATTGATCTATCGGCTAGTTGTATGCTTATTCTGGTTGGTTTCAATTCTCCAAGGTCTAGTTTAGCGTATAGTGAATACGGCATTAGATTTATACTAGCACCTAAGTCTGCCAATGCTTCTATTGAACTAAGACTACCCAGAAAACATGGAATTGTGAAACTTCCTGGATCAGATAGTTTTTCTGGTATCTTATTCAACAGCACTGCTGAACAATTAGCATTCATAGTAACAGCCGAGAGTTCTTCCATTTTCTTTCTATTTGAGATTAGATCTTTCAAGAATTTAGCATATCTTGGCATTCCTGAAATCACATCAATGAAAGGAATATTTACATTTATCTGTTTAAACATATCCAAAAATTTGGATTGCTCGGCTTCAAGTTTTTCTTTCTTCATTTTACTCGGGTAAGGAAGTGGTGGTTGGTATGGATTAACATAAGGTTTATCCTTAACTGTGTTATTTTCATTAACCTTTTCAACTACCGGTTCTTTTTCCTTATCTTGATCAGGTTGTGGTTCTTGTGAAGTAGGAATAGTTTCATCAGAAGTTACAGGTATTTCAGGTGGTTTAAGTGTTGTACCACTTCTTGTGGTAATAGCTTTAGCTGTTTCATTCCGGGGGTTAGCGTTTGTATCACTAGGTAGACTTCCCGGTTTTCTTTCACCTATTAACCTTGCTAGGTTACTTACTTCTTGTTCCAGATTTTGAATAGAAGCTTGTTGATTTCTAAATGCTTGAGCATTTTGTTCATTGGTTTGTTTCTGAGATGTGAAAAACTGTGTTTGAGTTTCAACTAGCTTCGTCATCATATCTTCTAAATTCGGCTTTTTATCATCGGTTTGTTGTGGTGGTTTGTTTTGAAAATTCGGTCTTTGCTGGTTGTAAGTATTATTGGATACTTGTTGATTGCTAGGACTTTGTTGGTTGTTGTATGGAATATTTCGGTTATAATTCTGGTTTTGATTGTAAATTGGTCTTGGCGGTTGATAATTATTCTGATAATTATTTCCAGGCCTTTGGTTTATGTATGAAATATTCTCTCTTTGTTCCATTGTTAATTCAATACTGAGACAATCTTTTGTCAAATGTGGTCCTCCACACTGCTCACAACTAATTCGTATTGAGTGAATATCCTTAGTCATCTTTTCCATTCGTCTCTCTACAGCATCTATCTTTGCGGAAATGGAATCTAAGTCATGGCTAGAATCGACTCTAGCTGCTTTAGATGATCTAATGATATCTTTTTCTTGGTGCCACTCATGTGAGTGGGAAGCAGTATTATCAATAATTTTGTAAGCATCAGTTTCGGTTTTCTTCATAATAGAACCACCAGCTGCTATATCTATGTCTTTTCTTGTAGTGATGTCGCATCCTTGGTAGAATATTTGTACTATTTGACAGGTGTCTAAACCATGTTGCGGACATCCTCTTAATAACTTTCCATATCTTGTCCACGCCTCATATAGAGTTTCATTTGGTTTCTGTGTGAACGTAACAATTTCTGCTTGAAGTCTTACGGCTTTAGATGCAGGAAAGAATTGTTTAAGAAATTTGTCAATTAAAACATCCCATGTATCAATCGCCCCTTCAGGTAACGATTCCAACCAATCTTTGGCTTCTCCCTTTAAAGTCCAGGGAAATAACATGAGATATATCTGTTCATCCTCCACTTCTCGTATTTTAAATAGTGTGCAGATCCTATTAAAGGTACGTAGATGTTCATTTGGATCTTCCTTCGGCGCACCACTAAATTGGCATTGATTAGTCACCATGTGTAGAATTTGTCCTTTGATTTCATAATCTGGCGCATTAATGTCTGGATGAGTAATTGCGTGACCTTGGCCAGTGCGTTTAGCTCTCATTCGGTCTTCCATACTTAAAGGTTCCAGATTCTCCATAATTGAATTTGTTGAATCGGTATCACTAGATGATTCTGATTTAATGGTTCGTTCCTCAACAATCTCTGTTTGAATGATTGGTGGTTCCGGAGGAAAGTTTAGTGGTTCAGGATCTACGAACCGTTCCTGAATATTCTTCGGATTCTCAATTGTGAGGTCGGGTTCAAAAAATGGATTATCGGAAATTTGAACTGAAGTACTTGGTCGACTGGATGACGATTCTAAAGAAAAATCAACGGCGGTTATATTTGCTAAATGTCTTGATCTAGTTACAGGTGGTGAACGTACAAAAGGTGATGAACGTCTTGCTCGGTGCATTCACTGAATATCCTATTAGTTTTTAAAAAGGAAAGAAAAATTATAATAAGTTATCCAATCAATAGACTTTTCTGATTTTGCCCACGTTTCGAATAGCCAAAAGATGCAGCAGAGGGGCAGGATTCGTTTGGTCTCAATATAATTGAGGACTGTTTGGCTCCAATAACCCGGTCCACGTACAAATCCAACTATTACTACGAACCAGAAAATTTTGATGTCTATCAATTTAACCACTCAAAATAGATTTTCGTAATTTTAAGAAATTTAGATAAGAAGTAGAATAAAAATCTATGTCCTAAAAACTAGAATGGCGAGAAATGAGAAAGAAAAATAGTTCGTCGAAAAAGGTCGAAAAAGAAAAAAAAATGGTTGAAAAATAAAAGGTGACGGAAAAATAAAAGAAACTTATAAAAACTTAAAAATACTTAACTAACCTAATCTTATTACTACAACTAACTTAAAATTATAATCGCAAATTGATATTACTAATTGGAATGATAATTGGTACATAGTAAAAGGTGTCTAAAAATATTAAAGCTTACAGGAAAAACTAAATCCCAAATGGAAATAACTTAAAAAGAAACTAAAACTTAAAAAGGCGTCGCAAAATTCTAAAGCACCTAAATCTTAGTCTAAAGAAAAAGCACTTAAGGAATTCTACGGCAAAGCCTAAAAATCTAGGAGTAAAAATAACTATAGCAAAAACTAAGTTTAAAATTAAATATGAGCGAAAAATACAAATATTACGCTACAACGATTAAAAAGGGACAAAATATAAAAATATATAAAAAGTTGTAAAAAGTACAATTTTTATAAAAATATTATTTTTATATTATTTATTTAATAAAACTACTAATTTTACAATTTAATTAAAACTAATTAATACTAAATACATAAATTAAATAAAAAGTAAAAGTAAAAATAAAACTAATTATAATAATAATACATAATTAGGGTTTAATAATAATTAATTAATAATTACCGTAATTAATGCTGAATTAGGGCTTCCTGTTCGCGTGTCAGAGAAGCTCCGCGAGTCGCGGTAATTTATAAAGAAAACCCCGCGAGTCGCGGGGTTCAAAAATTCATATGACAGCTTATAATTTCAACGCGTTTTTCTTTATTTATTTTTTTTATTTTATTTTCTGTTTTCTGTTTTTTTTTTATAAATAAAAGATATTTAATAAAACTTATATTTTTATAAACTAAACTAAAAATAAAGAAACTTATAAAACTTAAATATTTAACAAAATCTTAAAAATACTTATATTTTTGTTTTTCTTTTTATATTTTTCGAATATTTAAAACGTATTTTTACAAAACGAATTTTAATAAAAGTAAACAAAAAATCTTTTTTTTTTTTTGTTATATTAGCGTTGCGCTTCCGGCTTTTAAGATAGTCCCCGGCAGCGGCGCCAAAAATACTTGATGTTATGCGAGGTGTATATAAAATAGTTATTAATTTTAGCAGAAAACACTATTAAATACGATACAATTTTACACAAGATATTTATTTATTTATAGAATGGATATACTTAAACCTTGCTACAACACTTATAGGCAGTGTACCTAATCGTACAGTAGTGTAGTTTTTAGTAAGTCCGGTTCGTTCCACAGGGAAATCTTTAAACAAAGCTCAACGCTATATTAGTTTACTTTTATAAAAATACAAACATATATATAAGTAATATTATTATTATAAAGGGGGGTTTTTACCGTTTAATGACCGGTTTGTCGATTTTAAAACTTTAGTCGCAGTTAAAACCTAATGTAAAATATTAAATAAATAAAAGACTTAAATTAAAACTTAAAGTAAATAACGATAATGAAATTGCGAATAATAAAAGTGCGGTAAACTTGCGATAATTAAAAAGTACGATAATTAAAAGTGCGATTAAACAACAATAAATAAAAGTGCGATAATTAGAAGTGCAATTAAATATAAAATAAAGGAAATTAAATATGAAATAAAAGAATTATGCTTATTTAAACTTCCGTAATCATGATGTTTTACGTGTTGATTTTAGTTTTATGCCCATGGGTTAATTGTCCTTTGTCCTGGATTATTTAATATGTCTGTCTGATTTTTGTCCATAACAGTCCATCAGTCATAAATATAAAGTGCGAGTGTCCTCATCAAATTATTCTTATACCCGAAGTTAAATATTCCAACTAATTGGGGATTCGAATTGTAACAAGGTTTTAATACTTTGTTTAATGAATACACCAGGTTATCGACTGCGTGTAAACCAAGGTTTTACTACTTTGTTAACAATTACACCAATTACCCTTGAATGTAATTTCACCCCTGTTTTAATTATTCTAGTAGCTATTAATCCATTCCCGTGTCCGGTTAAATGAACGATTATTCGTACATATAAATACCCCGCCCATCGTGTCCGATCGAGTGTATATGGTAATTTATAGGGACGCCCAATTGTAAATCTTTATATTAACATTAACAAACTTTCATTTAGTTAAACAAATATAAAGCCCATTAATAGCCCATAGTCTAATTTCCACAAGTGTCGTTCTTTTATCCAAACCCCAATTATGGTACAAAGCCCAATTACCCAATTTTAGTAATTAGCCCAACATCATGATTACTTCGTTTTAAATAAGCATAATAATAACTTAGCTACGAGACATTAATGTAAAAAGGTTGAACATAACTTACAATGATTAAAAATAGCGTAGCGTTACACGGACAGAATTTCGACTTACACCCTTACAATATTCGCTAACATACCCTTATTATTAGAATTATAATTAAAATTAAAATATAAATTATAAATATAAATATAAATTTTACGTATGAATGAGGAAGAAAAAGATGATGATTTTGATCAGAATTCGGTTGGCTTTATAGGCAGTTTTCAATTTTGGGGCTCCGCGACTCGCGGTGAAAACCTCTTCAAACTCCGCGAGTCGCGGAGGTTACTTTTACAGCTCAGTCCTTGGAGTTTTTCTCTGCCGACGATTTTTTATTTATAAATATAATATATATATAATTAATATAATTAATTATATATTATATTATATTTATATACATAGTTAACTTGTAATTTTTAGTCCGTTGCGTCGAGCGTTAAGAATTGACTTTGGTCCCGGTTCCGGATTTTCGAACGTCCTCGCGTACAATTTAATATCTTGTACTTTGCGTTTTGAATCTTGTACTTTTGTAATTTCGAGACGTTTCTTATCAATAATTGGAACCTTTTTGATTGTCTTTTGTACTTTTGAGCTTTTTGGTCGTTTGCGTCTAAAATTCGTCGAATCTGTCTTTTGTCTTCACCTTTTATTATACAAACGAATATCACTTGTAAATAGAACAATTGCAACTAAAAGCTTGTCTTTCTTGAGGAATAATGCTATGAAATATATGTTCGTTTTTAGCATTATCACTTGTACTTTTGATATTGCCCTTAGATAGGTTATGTTGAATCTTGAATTACTTACACCTGCGGTTGAGATAAGGTATAAGATATGCATGTCCTTGGAAAGCTAGTGAAAAATAAAGAACTTTTCCTTTAGATATCGAATGGATTCGATGAACGGATTAGAAGTTATTGTCAATTGAATTTTTGTAAAAATGATTATTATTATCGTCGTTATTATCGTCGTTCTAACTTTTATCCAATTACTACTACTATTATTATTATTATTATTATTATTATTATTATTATTATTATTATTATTATTATTATTATTATTATTATTATTATTATTATTATTATTATTATTATTATTATTATTATTATTATTATTATTATTATTATCATCATCATCAATAAAAGTATTAAAAAAAGAATAAATTATTATTATTATTATAACCCTCGTTATTATCATTAAAATTTTAATTAGTATTATTATTATTATCATTAAAATAGTTATTAGTATTATCCTTATCATAATATTATTATTAGTATTATTAAAACTAATATTAGTAACACTTAAGTATTATGATTACTATTACTATCACTAAAATGAACGCGATATAAAAGACGATTTAAAAGCTATTAACAAATTAATTAGGAAATAATGAGTATGAGTATCATGATGAAAATTAAAGATATTGATCTAGATAAAATTATCATTCTTCATAATTTTTACCACTATTATTATTAAAAGTATCATTGTAAATATTAAGAATATCATCATTACAAAAATTATTATTTTAATAGGAATATCATTGATAATATAAAATTTCATTATTAATAAGAATTATCATATTGTTATAATACCAATTTCGTAAATATAAATATTATTATTATTATTAGTAGAATAATAATAATTATCAATACAAAATAATACAACTTTTACTTATTATTATTATCAATGTTATTTTGTTAAATAAAAATGTAATACAAATAATATAATTACCTTAATAAAACCTATCATAACATTTTTATGATATTCAATAAACTTTATAAATTTTATTATCTAAGATATAAAAGTATATTTTTATATATATAAAGTTTTATTTATAAATAAATTATATTATTTACTCTAATAAATCTTTTAAAAATATTTAAAAATATAAACGACGATATTTAAACTATATAATAATCATGTACAAATTTTAGAAATCATTTTGAGTCAAATTAACTTTTGTTAACTTTGGTATATTAGTCTCGAGCTTTAGGATTGTGGTACACTATGACTTGACTTAAATTGTTAGACAAATATTGACCAACATATAAATATATATAATTAATATAGGTTCGTGAATGCCAATCTTGCACTTGTTCAATGACGTTATATGTATTTTTATTACGAAATACAGTATGGTGAGTTTCATTTGCCTTTTTACCCTTTATATTTTTGGGCTGAGAATACATGCGCAACTTTTATAAATGCTTTACAAAATAGACACAAGTAATCGAAACTACATTCTATGGTTGAATTATCAAAATCGAATATGCCCCTTTTTATTAAAGTCTGGTAATCTAAGAATTAGGGAACATACACCCTAATTGACGCGAATCCTAAAGATAGATCTATTGGGCCTAACAAACCCCATCCAAAGTACCGGATGCTTTAGTACTTCGAAATTTATATCATGTCCGAAGGAGGATCCCGGAATGATAGGGGATATTCTTATATGTATCTAGTTAATGTCGATTACCAGGTGTTCACCATATGAATGATTATTTTTGTCTCTATGCATGGGACGTATATTTATGAGAACTGGAAATGAAATTCTTGTGGTCTATTAAAATGATGGAAATAAATAATTATGATAAACTAATGAACTCACCAACCTTTTGGTTGACACTTTAAAGCATGTTTATTCTCAGGTGTTAAAGAAATCTTCCGCTGTGCATTTGCTCATTTTAAAGATATTACTTGGAGTCTTTCATAGCATATTTCGAAGAATGTTGCATTCGAGTCATTGAGTTCATCAAAGATTATTATTAAATCAATTTATAGTTGGATAGTGGATATTATGAAATGGTATGCATGCCTGTCAATTTTCAATGTAAAGAAAGATTGCCTTTTAAAAACGAATGCAATGTTTGTAAAATATATCATATAGAGGTCAAATACCTCGCAATGTAATCAACTATTATGAATCGTTTATAATGTATATGAACATGTCCTTTCATATCCTTTGTCTAGTTCTCAATGATTGACAATTTGTTCTTATTTATAAATCACTTTACCATTTTCCGAATATTGTTAAAATGGAAAGATTTCTCAAATCAACGTGGGCCTTTCAACAGAGACTTGTAATCATAATTCAATATATCTGATAATTCAATCATTTGATCTTATCTTCTAATTCCATTGATAAACATTTTGAAACAGATACAATCATATAAAGTATTTAATCTAATATTTTGTTTACGTTTCAAGTTATAATATATATATATACACATATACATATATAATCATATTCGTTTAATGGTTCGTGAATCGTTAGAACTTGGTCGAGGTTGAATGAATGTATGAACATAGTTTAAAATTCTTAAAATTTAACTTAACAAATATTGCTTATCGTGTCGGAAACATATAAAGATTAAAGTTTAAATTTGGTTGGAAATTTCCGGGTTGTCACAGTTATGGACAGAATCCAGGTGTAGAACATTGGATTGCTGTTAAGAGCATTCTTAAATATTTGCGGAGAACTAAAGATATGTTCTTGGTTTACGGTGGTTTGGAAGAAGAGTTGAGTATTAGATGTTATACAGATGTTAGTTTCCAAACTGATCGAGATGATTCTCGATCCCAGTCAGGGTATGTCTTTGTCATGAATGGCGGGGCAGTTAATTGGAGAAGCTCAAAGCAGAGCACAGTTTCACAGTCTACAACAGAAGCAGAATACATTGCTGCCTCAGAAGCTGCTCAAGAAGCTGTCTGGATTAGGAAGTTTATTACTGAACTCGGAGTAGTTCCCAGCATTGAATCCCCTATGGAAATGTACTGTGATAATTCAAGTGCTATTATACTTGCGAAAGAATCACGTGTACGTAAAGGTAGCAGACACATTCTTCGAAAGTTTGACTACATTCAAGAAGTCGTTGAGAGGAATGATATTAGTATTCTTAAGGTTCATACAGATGATAATGTGGCTGACCCGTTCACGAAGCCCATGACACACAATAAGCATGATGATCATGCTAGTAGTATTGGACTTCGTTATGCTGCTGATATTTTTAATTTGTAATTTAGTATTTGGATATTTTTAGAACATTAAACAGTTTTATCATAATGAATTGATATATTGATGGTATGATCGTTTTCATATATATCACTGTGTTCTATATTAGCATGTTTAATCCATGAGTAATTGTTGATTATTTAAAATCTCCATAATCAATCATGTTATGGGAATAACATGAATTAAGATTAATATGAAGTTTTGGTTATATTTATTGATGATAAATAATTAACTTTGTGAGACCAAAATTCATATGTATTCATTGATGATGAATGTTAGAATGACCCATCCGAGATGTCGCTACATGGATCATTGTCAGTAGTGAATCTTTTAGTGATTATATCTTTATGTCCTTAGACTTGAGATGCACGCCAGTTTTGATGTGTGGAACATTGTATGTAACGACCCAACCCGTTATCCATCCAAAAACGTGCTAAAAAAAAAAATTCTGGGACAGTTCATCTGGACGGCATCCAGCTATCTGGACGGCGTCCAGTCGTGAAAACCAGGACGGCGTCCAGCCATCTGGGACGGCGTCCAGTTGTACTAAAAAGTTCTGATCAGTTTAACAATTACACACGGGCGAAAAACCCGCTTCCCGACACTTTTAAACCAAAACACTTTCATAATGTGTTATAATAATTAAAACTAAGAGTTTTCCATAATAAAACCGAGTTTTACAACACCGGGCCCACATCGACCCAAATTACCACAAGGTGACCATTTCGACCCAATTTAGTTTATACAAACATAGACCGAGCATGGGATTGGGGATACGCTACCCAATCCTAATCGAACCAAAAGTAAGTCTTCTAAAGCAAACTACGCAAGCTCACTAGTCCCCACGCTTACCCGAGCCACCGCATCCATGCAATCTATAAAAATGTAAACAACGAGAGTGTAAGCTAACGCTTAGTGAATGAAAATATACTACATACATATATATACATAAAATGGACACGCGACACAAATAATCAAATACCGCATACCGGAGCATCCAAGCATAAAGGCAAGCTAGTCTAAGCATACCATACAATCACTAAGTAACGAGCTAAAGATACATCAACAAAATATATGTTCACCAACGACGAGGTGAACAACGCCAATAAGCTACACCCGTAGGGTTAGCTACATCACAACAATGCATTAATATATAACAATATATATACGCCCAAGGTTAACCCCTTAACCCAATACCGAAAACCGAAAATCACAATGAAGATTGGCCGAACTACACGAGCCTTAGTAATCCGAAACCACACGAGATTACTATCTTCAACAAGACAACATCGAGGTTAGCCGAACTACACGAGCCTTAGTAATCCGAACTACACGAGATCACTACCTCGATAAGATGACCGAACTACACGCGTCACCGTAAATCCGAACTACATGAGATTCACTTCCGATAAGATGACCGAACTACACGCGTCATCGTGAATCCGAACTACACGAAATCCACTTTCACAATTCAAAACCCACGGTCACAGGATTATAAAATCCACCACATCGGGGTTATCCACAACACAATAATATCAACCCTTCACCATTGGGGTTATATACTCCACATCACAAACACGTGTGATAACGTACACACAAAACGTGTACCTCGCCAAAGGTGGTCAACCAAAATGCACAACCGTGTAAATTGGACCTAAACGCAAGTCCATCAAATCCACCTATATGTGAAGTGAGCTCTATAACTGAGAACCACTTCACCCGACCCGCACTCATCCTACACATACATATGTACATAGGATATTAACACTCACCTTATCGCCTTAAAGAATGCTACTGAATAATCCGCAACTCATCAATGGAAAGTACCTATTCCATTATCACAAAACACACAACACAATTAGGGTTGACTTACAAACCAACCCATCTGACACTTAGTGCAAATTCGACCCAAGTACACTTTCAAGCACAAAACGCGCCCAAACTAACCAATAATCACTAACAATAGTGACAATGGTCCTAATACGCCAAATATGCCCAAACACAAGTGTTAAACACTCGTCTTGCCCATTTTGACACCAAAACCCTAATTCGACCCATTTCAAAATTAGTTAACCAAACACACCCAAAAGTGTTCCAACACTTTCATAATCACTAAACCTAGTGATTTAAACTCAAGTTCAAAGCCTAATCAAGGCCAAAACGTCATCCAACCAAAAACCCGCCAAGTGACAAGAATAACTTGTCACCGTGAACCTACTTCATCATCTAAAAAGGTTTTACAACAAACTAGCTCAAAACCCTAACTTGAATATCAAATCTAACAAATGAAATTCGGAGTTTGAGCTTACCAATACAACTACAACGTAGCCACGAATGAGATGAGAAACTTTAAAACCCGAGCTTTAGCGAGAATCCGAGTCCTTCTTCTCCAAATCAAGTTCGCTCTTTCTAAAACTCTCCTCTCTCTCTAGATGTGGATGAGAGTGTTTGTGAGGATGAAATGTGATCCACAATGACCAAATGGATCAGCTTTGAGAGCTCCAAACCGATACCCAAGTGAATTTACCAAAATACCCCTTTTTAAAACCAATTAAAACAGCTGGCCCGTCAGGCATTTTGGACGGCGTCCCAAAATCTGGACAGCGTCCCACTCTTTAATACTGGACGGCGTCCCACTTCTTGGACGGCGTCCCACTTAGCTGAAACAGAAATCAGGGTGTTACAACTCTCCCCCATTTGAACTCGATCACGTCCTCGTGATCTTCGTCACTTAACCAAACGGACCACACTCTACGGTCCTCAAACATAAGTCCCAAATCCGACTTTCCTAGGCAACTCTTCCTAATGAATCACCTTTTAACAACAAAAATCGTCGCTCGCGATTTATCAAATCACAATCCGAGCACTAAAACCATGCTCAATCCCTCACATCGGGAGAGACTCAACCAATCTCGAACCGAGATATCAATCCTTAGCATACCCTACCAAGTACATAGCTAGTAACAACCGCTCATCAAAATAAAGTCAACCATCTAAACCGATGAAGATCGAAATAGAAGCAAATCCTTACGGATAACACTCACCACTTAACGTCCCTTGTAGTGTGCAACACGACCAATACGCAACTACCGTAACATCATAATCCAACGGCTAAAACCGATTACGCCCAACGACTATGGCAACGCTAATCCCCAGGTGTACAAAATCGACTATTGTCACACCCGTAACAACATGTGAGCGAAACACGGCTATCGCATCACTAATCCCACAACATGGTCCTCACGACCCCACCATCGGTGTATAAAACAACCGATAGATCACACAACACGGTCCTTACGACCCCACCATCGGTGTATAAAACAATCGATAGATCACACAACACGGTCCTTACGAGCCCACCATTGGTGTATAAACAACCAATAGATCAAACAACATGAAGGCTGGCCGAAAACACACGCGCCTTAGTGAATCCGAACTACACGCGACTCACTACCTTCCTCGCAACAACAAACGGGATTGGCCGAACTACACGCGCCATAGTGAATCCGAACTACACGAGAGTCACTATCCTAAAGGAATGACCGAACTATACGAGTCATTTGTGAATCCGAACTACACGAGACTCACTCCTCAATATAATGACCGAAACCACACGAGTCATTGGTGAATCCGAACTACACGCGATTCACTTCCACAATAAGATGACCGAACTACACGCGTCATCGTGAATCCAAACTACACGCGATCAACTTCACAACTCAACACTAGATTAAGTCAGCGAACCCCGAAAGTCATGCTTCACCGATATAACACATATTCCCATGATGAAGTCAGCGGACCCCGAAGGTCATGCTTCACCAATCAATAATCCCATGATGAAGTTAGCGGACCCCGAAGGTCATGCTTCACCAATCAATAATCCCATGATGAAGTCAGCGGACCCCGAAGGTCATGCTTCACCAATCAATAATCCCTTTTGGCCTCGAACAACGAGTAGCGTAATATCGCGCTCTACTACGCCATAGTGAATCCTAACGGATACCACTAACCATTCACACAATCGAGCAAGAACCACCTATATTAAACATAGGCACAAAACAATAATTCCCCAAAAGAGAACCCGACACACACATCCCTTAACCGAGGGATTTCACTTTGCTTGCCAAACACGTCCATTATCTCTCAACGAGATTTACCACATTACCACTTCGGTGATAATTTAAATCCAAAATCATAAGTACAATTTAACCGAAATTGTACTCTACCACAAATCGACCAAAACTAGGTCCCAACAAAATTTTCGGATCTACTAAAAACGTCATCCAAAATCTCACACTAGAACTTCCTCGTGCGGGAGTGTAATTCCCCCACTTGGAACTACATTCCATTGCCACATCTTGTACAACCGTACAATGCTACCAAAGGTAGACTTTACTAACAATTGGGTTCACACGACCTATCACCACATCTAGCTCCAACCTTGAGCACGCAAAGGATTTCAACCAATCCTGAAACGCTTCGAACGAAAGGTGTACCGCAAATTACACAAACTCTACTCTCGCAATCATCCAATTGTTATAGTTTGTCAACTTCACCTAGTCACTCATGTACCCAAGGGTTTCGCCTCGGTACCCTAAGTACAATGTAACCACAACACAATCGGAGTCGAACACCACGCTAGTAGGTATAAAAGAGGCACCTAATGTCGCGTCACGTAGACTCCTTTACCAACATATATCGAGATCCAAAACACTCGATCTCAAAGTTTTCATCCCACCCGTCGAACCTCATGGTTCATCAACTCCAACACAAAAGCGAACACGCGCTTAACAACCGAACACCAAAACCCATTCCCATGGCTTGGTAGATACATTTCCCAAAAACTAAGGAATGCTTGGTTGCACCAAGTCTTACGCCCTTCGCCCGACAATCAAATGTCACCATAGGGTACTTCCATTAGGAACGTCACCCATAACAACAATATGCACAACACAAGGCATTTAATCAACTCAAATTCAAACGGCACTTAATAAATAATCAAAGGACATATTTATTAAAATGAAACGTACCTTAACGTCTCCTTGCCGCACCCGTCCCAGCTAACTTGGGACATTCCGACTTACGATGTCCTTCTTCTTGGCAATTGAAGCACACCATGCCATCACCCTTTGGTACCGAACATTCCCAATACTTGTGACCCCTCATGCCACAATTGTAACATCTAGACGCACTAGAATCCGATATACCCGTCCGTGTACCACCCGTGCTCACACTCGGACCCTTAGTCCTTTTACTCGGAGCACCATACGAAACAACCCTTCTTTCACTTGAAGGTTCACTCTTCTTGGATCGTGAATACGACTCGAAACCTCTAGCCAAGGCGAATAATTCCGCAAACAATTTCGCTTGACCCCGGCTAATTTTACTCTTCAAGTCATCATTCAAGGTCCGATAGAAATCTTCCATCAACAAACGATCATTCCTCAAATACTCCGGACAAAAACGAGCCTTCGCCATAAAGGTCGTCTTGAGAGTATTCAAATCCATAGAACTCTGTTGCAAATTTCGCAACTCATTACGCAATTCCGACAAATCGGCTGAAGTCCGAAATTCCTCGAAGAATTTCTCCTTAAACTCGTCCCACGATAAAGCCATAAACGGCTCACCACCGACAAGATCAATCTTACCATCCAACCAATCCTTCTCCCTACCCCGCAACAAACTAGTAGCGAGTCTTGTCCTCTTCTCGGGAGGGCATTCAATAGTACGAAAGCACCCTTCGACATCCGAGATCCAAGTTGTGCTCACCAAAGGATCCGGTTTCCCGTCATACATCGGGGGTTTAGTCCTCATGAAGCTCTTAAGACAACGCTCCATATCACCACAACTTTGAAGTTCGGAATACTTCCTATCCATTTCTTCTCGTAACGCACCCACTAGCTCCGCAACGGCGGCCGCAACTCTAGCGATAAACTCCACATCGTTCGTCTCGATCCCGTTTCCCGTCGTCATTCTAAGGAATGCAAAGCGAATAGATCACGAACGTATAAAGCACACACACAACACCGCCCCATCTTGCTAAATACTCGTCGTACATCACATGTTAGACACGATTTGCACCCGTAATAAGGTTTGCAAGTCCTTATTACGCGCACACACCACATCAACTCGTTAGTACAACGACCGCCTCGCTCGATGATATGAACAAACACAATCAGAATTCTACGCGATATAAACACACGTGAGAATTACACCACAACACAAATAATATATTAATAATATCTGCATTACTAATATAAACGTTAGTCCACCTACAATCAAGTCACCTATCTCAAATCACCTAAATCCCTTAGACCATGCTCTGATACCACTTGTAACGACCCAACCCGTTATCCATCCAAAAACGTGCTAAAAAAAAAAATTTCTAGGACAGTTCATCTGGACGGCGTCCAGCTATCTGGACGGCGTCCAGTCGTGAAGACCAGGACGATGTCCAGCCATCTGGGACGGCGTCCAGTTGTACTAAAAAGTTCTGATCAGTTTAACAATTACACACGGGCCAAAAACCCGCTTCCCGACACTTTTAAACCAAAACACTTTCACAATGTGTTATAATAATTAAAACTAAGAGTTTTCCATAATAAAACCGAATTTTACAACACCGGGCCCACATCGACCCAAATTACCACAAGGTGACCATTTCGACCCAATTTAGTTTATACAAACATAGACCGAGCATGGGATTGGGGATACGCTACCCAATCCTAATCGAATCCAAAGCAAGTCTTCTAAAGCAAACTACGCAAACTCACTAGTCCTCACGCTTACCCGAGCCACCGCATCCATACAATCTATAAAAATGTAAACAACAAGAGGGTAAGCTAACGCTTAGTGAATGAAAATATACTACATACATATATATACATAAAATGGACACGCCACACAAATAATCAAATACCGCATACCGGAGCATCCAAGCATAAAGGCAAGCTAGTCTAAGCATACCATACAATCACTAAGTAACGAGCTAAAGATACATCAACAAAATATAAGTTCACCAACGACGAGGTGAACAACGCCAATAAGCTACACCCTGAGGGTTAGCTACATCACAACAATGCATTAAAATATAACAATATATATACGCCCAAGGTTAACCCCTTAACCCAATACCGAAAACCGAAAATCACAATGAAGATTGGCCGAACTACACGAGCCTTAGTAATCCGAAACCACACGAGATTACTATCTTCAACAAGACAACATCGAGGTTGGCCGAACTACACGAGCCTTAGTAATCCGAACTACACGAGATCACTACCTCGATAAGATGACCGAACTACACGCGTCACCGTGAATCCGAACTACACGAGATTCACTTCCGATAAGATGACCGAACTACACGCGTCATCGTGAATCCGAACTACACGAAATCCACTTTCACAATTCAAAACCCACGGTCACGGGATTATAAAATCCACCACATCGGGGTTATCCACAACACAACAATATCAACCCTTCGCCATTGGGGTTATATACTCCACATCACAAACACGTGTGATAACGTACACACAAAACGTGTACCTCACCAAAGGTGGTCAACCAAAACTCACAACCGTGCCAATTGGACCTAAACGCAAGTCCATCAAATCCACCTATATGTGAAGTGAGCTCTATAACCGAGAACCACTTCACCCGACCCACACCCATCCTACACATACATATGTACATAGGATATTAACACTCACCTTATCGCCTTGAAGAATGCTACCGAATAATCCGCAACTCGTCAATGGAAAGTACCTATTCCATTATCACAAAACACACAACACAATTAGGGTTGACTTACAAACCAACCCATTTGACACTTAGTGCAAATTCGACCCAAGTACACTTTCAAGCACAAAACGCGCCCAAACTAACCAATATTCACTAATAATAGTGACAATGGTCCTAATACGCCAAATACGCCCAAACACAAGTGTTAAACACTCGTCTTGCCCATTTTGACACCAAAACCCTAATTCGACCCATTTCAAAATTAGTTAACCAAACACACCCAAAAGTGTTCCAACACTTCCATAATCACTAAACCTAGTGATTTAAACTCAAGTTTAAAGCCTAATCAAGGCCAAAACGTCAACCAACCCAAAACCCGCCAAGTGACAAGAATAACTAGTCACCGTGAACCTACTTCATCATCTAAAAGGGTTTTACAACAAACTAGCTCAAAACCCTAACTTGAATATCAAATCTAACAAATGAAATTCGGAGTTTGAGCTTACCAATACAACCATAATGTAGCCGCGAACGAGATGAGCAACTTTAAAACCCGAGCTTTAGCGAGAATCCGACTCCTTCTCCAAATCAAGTTCTCTCACTCTAAAACTCTCCTCTCTCTCTAGATGTGGATGAGAGTGTTTGTGAGGATGAAATGTGATCCACAATGACCAAATGGATCAGCTTTGAGAGCTCCAAACCGACACCCAAGTGAATTTACCAAAATACCCCTTTTTAAAACCAATTAAAACAGCTGGCCCGTCAGGCATTTTGGACGGCTTCCCAAAATCTGGACGACGTCCCACTCTTTAATACTGGACGGCGTCCCACTTCTTGGACGGTGTCCCACTTAGCTGAAACAGAAATCAGGGTGTTACATTGTACTTTGATATGGTTAAACGATGTCCTGAATAAGGCTGTTATAAAGGCCATTATTGGGTATAATGTAAAGCTCGTGATAGACACGTGTATGCAATATAGGATTTGTTCCTCTAAAATGTTTGGAGTTAGATACTTTTTGAGCTCCTCGATGAATGAATAAGATATTTGTGTGGCCGCACCCAGATGTAATTAAGATGATACTTAATTAATTTGGTGATCTAATTTAGTTCTAAGATCGAGAAACAAAATTGTTAAACAAATGAGAATGACCGATGATCCATATCTCAAGTTTAACTAAAGTATCTGAAACAAAAGGACGAATGACATTTAAAACTTACCATAAACAGTTTCGAGAAATACCCTCACATGAATTTGGGGACAATGACGTGTTGCTAGATGGTTACCATTGTTTGTATAGTTACTTGGTGTTATACCATGCACAAGTGGGAGTGTGTAGGATTAATGTGCAAGGTACAACATATAACTATATGGCCAACCTCAATTGAGCATTCGGGGTCACACACATATACACTGAGACGTCAAATAAAATATATATATGATGTATATATATTACTCAAATAACAAAATAGTAAATCGAAATTAATTCATTTACTATTCATATGAATAGTAAATGAATCGAAATTAATTAATTTATTATTCACATGAAAGCGACATGATAGAAATTATTAATTATAAGTTACATAATATGCCCCTAAACTATTTGAGAAATACGAATTTATGATATATATTTGGTCTAATTTGGATTCACGGGTTTATTCATAAATGTTCACGGGTGTTTTAAAATATATATATATATATATATATATATATATATATATATATATATATATATATATATATATATATATATATATATATATATATATATATATTTGGTGCAAGAAATATTAATATCTCTCTCATTCTTTTGGTGAACTAAAAAAAAAACACATATTACATATTTTGGTTTCATAATATTAACCAAAGGTTGATCAATATTATTTGGGTTTGGACTAGCATCCATTGACGGTCATTTGAAGTGTAGTGTGGACTATCCAAAAAGACGGTCATACTTTTGATCGTAAGTTTCTCTCCGTCTCATCAATTTCTCCAAGAAAGGTATATCGTTAACTCCTCTTTTGTTTTATATTCATGAAAATTATTATGGTGTAACTGGATCATTGGGAAAGATTAATCGTGTGCATGTTTCATTAAATAAGTGAATATTTAATCTTGTAAAATGTTGTTCATAAAATAATAAAAGATTATTATTTTAACTATCCGCTGCGTTAATCTGAATTGTTAAAAATACACATGATTTTTCATCAATAATTAGGCGAACAAACGAAACTCATTCACGATATAATTGACAAATTGAGTAATTACCTGTATCTTATGGTTGATGTGTACGCACATGGTCACAGCCCATAATATATCACGTAGGACAGGTAGGTTTACATCAACATCAAAAGATAACAAAGTTATGATCTTTTATTCTTTTATAATCAAGTGATCTTCCCTATTTACGTATCAACTCTGTGAACTCGGATGCATACTTTGAAAGCCATCTCAAACTTCTTACCAGGTGACGGCTTATCTAAACTCTAACGGGACTTTAACCTTTCCTTGCAAACAAGCTTTGAATTTTGTAAGACAAGTTATCTAAACGTTAGTGATTCAGCAACAAACATTACTACTATTCTAAAGAAAGCTCTTCTTGTCGTGTGTTAGTTTGGGTGGTTATGACTAAACGATTCCATGGAGTTTTTAAAACTAACATACGATAGATCAAGTCCATCTAACTCCATATAACGCACCCCAAATTCTAATGGTTGGAATCCTTCTAGGTCGATTGGCCTGGACCTTTATTCCCCGACTTCAAAAAATCCATTTTGATTTCGAAAGCCTGTTTTGTAAAAGATTGTTCGATTGTTCCCCTAATTATTATTCTAAAAACCGTTCGAGCTAGTTTATCTCGAAAGTCTAAAAGAACTATTTTCACAACACAATCTATCCTACTTACAACATTTGAAAATGTAGAATATCTCTTGACGAAACTCAATGTCACACTCAACACTAAATCTTAAGGTTATCTCAGGTTGTTCGGGAATCATAAGAAAATTCATAAGCTTATAAAATAAGTAGTTCATTATAAACTTTAACCACAATCAAGAGTCATCGGTCTATATTATCTAACACCTTTCACCTTTGAGTAATATTCATTTAAATACCTAAAATCACTAAATCATGTTTAGATAATACATTTAAATCACTAAATCGTGTTTAAATGATTACGAGTATTTAAATTGTTGTTGTGTGTTAGATGGTTACTCAAAGGTGTTAGATCATATAAGTTTGATCAGGATATTAAATCTTGATTAAGGTTTAACTTCACAAAGAACAAGCACAAATCTACGTGAATTCTTGAATTTTCTGATGAATCCAGATGAACTAGAGATAACCTTAAGATTTAGTTTAAATGTTAAAATGTGAAATTCAGTTTCATGCAAAATATAATACTTTTTAAAATGTTGTAAGGGGATAGATCGAGTTATATTAATAATTCATTTAGACTTTCAAAATGAATAAGACCGGTGGGTTCTCGAAATAAAAACGAGGGGAATAAACTTCTACACAACACGTTTATGAAACCAAAATGGATTCTTCGAAGCCAAGGAAGGTCCGTAGCTAATAGACCTAGACAGATCCTAACCTGTTAGGATTCGAAGTGTGTCGTACGAAGTTAGAAGAACTTAATCTATCGTATGTCAGTTTTAAATACGCTATTGAATCGCTTAATCGTTAACCCCTAAATCAACATGCGAAAAAAGAATTTTCTTTGTATAGTAGTGTTTGTTGTTAAATCAAGATGATCTTACAAAACTCAAAGTTTGTTTATACATAGAGGTTCACGTCCTGTTAAAGGTTCGGTAGGCTGCCTGGTAAAAAGTGAGAGTCGACTTTCAATGTATACATTAGATTATGGAGCACATCTCGAGTTACAGTCAAATTATAGAAGATTTGAAATGTTTAATGCATGACGTACATTCTCACATGATATATTACGAGTTGCGGCCATGTGTGTTGGAGCTAAACATTAACCATAAGACTTACTCAGGTAGTTACTCAAATTGTTATTTATATAGTCATAGAGTTTTGTTTGTCATTCATTGTGAATACCTGCTACTCATGCCATGTTCCTAAATTTTAATTCAACAGTAAGTTCCAACACGGTTTTACCAGCACCATTCACAGCTTGCGGATCAGCCCCTCTACAAGTTACCCAAAAATAAAAAATAAACAATGTTAGGGATTTTTTTCTGTTAATATGCAATGATTGATAGGTGAACATATATCTTGAGGTTGGCTACCTTATAAAAAGCAGCTACGCGCATGCAGAGTTGCCTCTAAGGATGCAACGATGGAGTGGTCTCTATCCCCTAGAGTAAACAATATTTTTAGTAGCACCGTAATGTAAATGAAGCTCGCTCATTCCAGCATATGCAGTTTCACAAACAAGATGAAGGTGGGTGCACCCATCAAAAACGTCCATCACTAGGACTCGTTGCTCAAACCGAAGGATTTAACGTCAAACTGGTATTACGATCATGATTCGTGATCCGCTGCATTTGCAACAGCATTGCTTTAGCAAGCTTTAGACAAGAATTACAAGAACTCTCATGTCCACAAACGTGATTCACATCTGCTTCAAAGTTTACTGTGAAACGGTATTCTGCTTTTTTGTCGTTAGCAGCTACAGCCTCCCATATATGTTGCGCCACAAAAACTATGAATCTTTGGCTGTCAAACAAAAACTATGAATCTTCCACTGATCAAGATCCTGCCATGATTCATGAAGGAAGCGATAAAAGTTAAGTTCAAGATAGCAAACATCGTTTATGTAAGTGACATATTAATCGAAAACTTCATTACTCTTAATATGAATGTTATTAATTATTATTTTTAGATTGGTTATGATTTGTATAACTATTTCCTAATAAAAACAATCAAATCTTTTGGGATCAAGAAATAAATTCGATATGTAGTCATTTCTGGATCCCAAAAAATATAATTAACTTTTTTTAGGAAATCTTTATTGTTATACAAATGATAATCAACCTAAAAAAAAAATATTTGATGATACTTGATAATAGAAACAACTAGTCCGGATCCGGCCCGCACGATGCGGCGGGGGCTTTCGGTCTGTGTATTCATATTTAACGTAGCGTTGTGTATTTACAGAGGGGAAACGTAGCGTTTTAGATGTCGTTGTCTTAAGCGTTTTTTAAAAAGTGTCCGTTTCGAGCGTAGTTAGTTTCGTTTTGTTCATAAATTTTTTTGGAATGTAACGGTGTTGTCAGTAAAATTTAACTTGCGGTGAACAGAAAGATACGGGTTGTCGTTGTGTTAAGCGTTTTTTAAAAAGTGTCCATTTCGCGTTTAGTTAGTCCCGTTGGGTTCGTGAGACTTTTTCGAGTTGAACGTGGCCTCGGAAAAATTTAACGCGCACCGAGCGAGAAGATAGAGCTCGTTATAAATTTGGGGGGAATTAGTTTATTTTATTTTATTAAAATTATATGTTTACACTTTCTACCCCTGAAAAGTGTAAATTTGATGGGTTGTTGTGTAAAGTGAGCCGAATTTGAGGGACTGATTGTAGCGTGAACGTAAAAACAAAACTACAATCCAAATCAATTAAAACTACACATCTAGGTATGTGTTTTAGTATATAAGGGTTAACTGATACCAACTGAAATGTCCCGTTCTTATTGATTAAAAACGTTCCATATTAATTGATTTCGTTGCGAGGTTTTGACCTCTATATGAGACGTTTTTCAAAGACTGCATTCATTTTAAAACAAACCATAACCTTTATTTCATCAATAAAGGTTTAAAAAAGCTTTACGTAGATTATCAAATAATGATAATCTAAAATATCCTGTTTACACACGACCATTACATAATGGTTTGCAATACAAATATGTTACAACAAAATAAGTTTCTTGAATGCAGTTTTTACACAATATCATACAAGCATGGACTCCAAATCTCGTCCTTATTTAAGTATGCGACAGCGGAAGCTCTTAATAATCACCTGAGAATAAACATGCTTAAAACGTCAACAAAAATGTTGGTGAGTTATAGGTTTAACCTATATATATCAAATCATAATAATAGACCACAAGATTTCATATTTCAATACACATCCCATACATAGAGATAAAAATCATTCATATGGTGAACACCTGGTAACCGACATTAACAAGATGCATATTTAAGAATATCCCCATCATTCCGGGACACCCTTCGGATATGATATAAATTTCGAAGTACTAAAGCATCCGGTACTTTGGATGGGGTTTGTTAGGCCCAATAGATCTATCTTTAGGATTCGCGTCAATTAGGGTGTCTGTTCCCTAATTTTTAGATTACCAGACTTAATAAAAAGGGGCATATTCGATTTCGATAATTCAACCATAGAATGTAGTTTCACGTACTTGTGTCTATTTTGTAAATCATTTATAAAACCTGCATGTATTCTCATCCCAAAAATATTAGATTTTAAAAGTGGGACTATAACTCACTTTCACAGATTTTTACTTCGTCGGGAAGTAAGACTTGGCCACTGGTTGATTCACGAACCTATAATAATATATACATATATATCAAAGTATGTTCAAAATATATTTACAACACTTTTAATATATTTTGATGTTTTAAGTTTATTAAGTCAGCTGTCCTCGTTACTAACCTACAACTAGTTGTCCACAGTTAGATGTACAGAAATAAATCGATAAATATTATCTTGAATCAATCCACGACCCAGTGTATACGTATCTCAGTATTGATCACAACTCAAACTATATATATTTTGGAATCAACCTCAACCCTGTATAGCTAACTCCAACATTCACATATAGAGTGTCTATGGTTGTTCCGAAATATATATAGATGTGTCGACATGATAGGTCGAAACATTGTATACGTGTCTATGGTATCTCAAGATTACATAATATACAATACAAGTTGATTAAGTTATGGTTGGAATAGATTTGTTACCAATTTTCACGTATCTAAAATGAGAAAAATTATCCAATCTTGTTTTAGCCATAACTTCTTCATTTTAAATCCGTTTTGAGTGAATCAAATTGCTATGGTTTCATATTGAACTCTATTTTATGAATCTAAACAGAAAAAGTATAGGTTTATAGTCAGAAAAATAAGTTACAAGTCGTTTTTGTAAAGGTAGTCATTTCAGTCGAAAGAACGACGTCTAGATGACCATTTTAGAAAACATACTTCCACTTTGAGTTTAACCATAATTTTTGGATATAGTTTCATGTTCATAATAAAAATCATTTTCTCAGAATAACAACTTTTAAATCAAAGTTTATCATAGTTTTTAATTAACTAACCCAAAACAGCCCGCGATGTTACTACGACGGCGTAAATCCGGTTTTACGGTGTTTTTCGTGTTTCCAGGTTTTAAATCATTAAGTTAGCATATCATATAGATATAGAACATGTGTTTAGTTGATTTTAAAAGTCAAGTTGGAAGGATTAACTTTTATTTGCGAACAAGTTTAGAATTAACTAAACTATGTTCTAGTGATTACAAGTTTAAACCTTCGAATAAGATAGCTTTATATGTATGAATCGAATGATGTTATGAACATCATTACTACCTTAGGTTCCTTGGATAAACCTACTGAAAAATATAAAAAATAGATCTAGCTTCAACAGATCCTTGGATGGCTCGAAGTTCTTGAAGCAGAATCATGACACGAAAACAAGTTCAAGTAAGATCATCACTTGAAATAAGATTGTTATAGTTATAGAAATTGAACCAAAGTTTGAATATGATTATTACCTTATATTAGAATGATAACCTACTATAAGAAACAAAGATTTCTTGAGGTTGGATGATCACCTTACAAGATTGGAAGTGAGCTAGCAAACTTGAAAGTATTCTTGATTTTATGTAACTAGAACTTGTAGAATTTATGAAGAACACTTAGAACTTGAAGATAGAACTTTAGAGAGATCAATTAGATGAAGAAAATTGAAGAATGAAAGTGTTTGTAGGTGTTTTTGGTCGTTGGTGTATGGATTAGATATAAAGGATATGTAATTTTGTTTTCATGTAAATAAGTCATGAATGATTACTCATATTTTTGTAATTTTATGAGATATTTCATGCTAGTTTCCAAATGATGGTTCCTACATGTGTTAGGTGACTCACATGGGCTGCTAAGAGCTGATCATTGGAGTGTATATACCAATAGTACATACATCTAAAAGCTGTGTATTGTACGAGTACGAATACGGGTGCATACGAGTAGAATTGTTGATGGAACTGAACGAGGATGTAATTGTAAGCATTTTTGTTAAGTAGAAGTATTTTGATAAGTGTATTGAAGTCTTTAAAAAGTGTATAAATACATATTAAAACACTACATGTATATACATTTTAACTGAGTCGTTAAGTCATCGTTAGTCGTTACATGTAAGTGTTGTTTTGAAACCTTTAGGTTAACGATCTTGTTAAATGTTGTTAACCCAATGTTTATAATATCAAATTAGATTTTAAATTATTATATTATCATGATATTATCATGTATGAATATCTCTTAATATGATATATATACATTAAATGTCTTTACAACGATAATCGTTACATATATGTCTCGTTTAAAAATCATTAAGTTAGTAGTCTTGTTTTTACATATGTAGTTCATTGTTAATATACTTAATGATATGTTTACTTATCATAGTATCATGTTAACTATATATATATCCATATATATGTCATCATATAGTTTTTACAAGTTTTAACGTTCGTGAATCACCGGTCAACTTGGGTGGTCAATTGTCTATATGAAACATATTTCAATTAATCAAGTCTTAACAAGTTTGATTTCTTAACATGTTGGAAACATTTAATCATGTAAATATCAATCTCAATTAATATATATAAACATGGAAAAGTTCGGGTCACTACAGTACCTACCCGTTAAATAAATTTCGTCCCGAAATTTTAAGCTGTTGAAGGTGTTGATGAATCTTCTAGAAATAGATGCGGGTATTTCTTCTTCATCTGATCTTCACGCTCCCAGGTGAACTCGGGTCCTCTACGAGCATTCCATCGAACCTTAACAATTGGTATCTTGTTTTGCCTAAGTCTTTTAACCTCACGATCCATTATTTCGACGGGTTCTTCGATGAATTGGAGTTTTTTGTTGATTTGGATTTCATCTAACGGAATAGTGAGATCTTCTTTAGCAAAACATTTCTTCAAATTCGAGACGTGGAAAGTGTTATGTACAGCCGCGAGTTGTTGAGGTAACTCAAGTAGGTAAGCTACTGGTCCGACACGATCAATAATCTTGAATGGTCCAATATACCTTGGATTTAATTTCCCTCGTTTACCAAATCGAACAACGCCTTTCCAAGGTGCAACTTTAAGCATGACCATCTCTCCAATTTCAAATTCTATATCTTTTCTTTTAATGTCAGCGTAGCTCTTTTGTCGACTTTGGGCGGTTTTCAACCGTTGTTGAATTTGGATGATCTTCTCGGTAGTTTCTTGTATAATCTCCGGACCCGTAATCTGTCTATCCCCCACTTCACTCCAACAAATCGGAGACCTGCACTTTCTACCATAAAGTGCTTCAAACGGCGCCATCTCAATGCTTGAATGGTAGCTGTTGTTGTAGGAAAATTCTGCTAACGGTAGATGTCGATCCCAACTGTTTCCGAAATCAATAACACATGCTCGTAGCATGTCTTCAAGCGTTTGTATCGTCCTTTCGCTCTGCCCATCAGTTTGTGGATGATAGGCAGTACTCATGTCTATACGAGTTCTTAATGCTTGCTTTAATGTCTGCCAGAATCTTGAAATAAATCTGCCATCCCTATCAGAGATAATAGAGATTGGTATTCCATGTCTGGAGACGACTTCCTTCAAATACAGTCGTGCTAACTTCTCCATCTTGTAATCTTCTCTTATTGGCAGGAAGTGTGCTGATTTGGTGAGACGATCAACTATTACCCAAATAGTATCAAAACCACTTGCAGTCCTTGGCAATTTAGTGATGAAATCCATGGTAATGTTTTCCCATTTCCATTCCGGGATTTCGGGTTGTTGAAGTAGACCTGATGGTTTCTAATGCTCAGCTTTGACCTTAGAACACATCAAACATTCTCCTACGTATTTAGCAACATCGGCTTTCATACCCGGCCACCAAAAATGTTTCTTGAGATCCTTGTACATCTTCCGCGTTCCAGGATGTATTGAGTATCTGGTTTTATGAGCTTCTCTAAGTACCATTTCTTTCATATCTCCAAATTTTGGTACCCAAATCCTTTCAGCCCTATACCGGGTTCCGTCTTCCCGAATATTAAGATGCTTCTCCGATCCTTTGGGTATTTCATCCTTTAAATTTCCCTCTTTTAAAACTCCTTGTTGCGCCTCCTTTATTTGAGTAGTAAGGTTATTATGAATCATTATATTCATAGATTTTACTCGAATGGGTTCTCTTTCCTTCCTGCTCAAGGCATCGGCTACCACATTTGACTTCCCCGGGTGGTAACGAATCTCAAAGTCGTAATCATTCAACAATTCAATCCACCTACGCTGCCTCATATTCAGTTGTTTCTGATTAAATATGTGTTGAAGACTTTTGTGGTCGGTATATATAATACTTTTGACCCCATATAAGTAGTGCCTCCAAGTCTTTAATGCAAAAACAACCGCGCCTAATTCCAAATCATGCGTCGTATAATTTTGTTCGTGAGTCTTCAATTGTCTAGACGCATAAGCAATCACCTTCGTTCATTGCATTAATACACAACCGAGACCTTGCTTTGATGCGTCACAATAAATCACAAAATCATCATTCCCTTCAGGCAATGACAATATAGGTGCCGTAGTTAGCTTTTTCTTCAATAACTGAAACGCTTTCTCTTGTTCATCATTCCATTCAAATTTCTTCCCTTTATGCGTTAATGCAGTCAAGGGTTTTGCTATTCTGGAAAAGTCTTGGATGAACCTTCTGTAGTAACCAGCTAGTCCTAAAAACTGGCGTATGTGTTTCGGAGTTTTCGGGGTTTCCCACTTTTCAACAGTTTCTATCTTTGCTGGATCCACCTTAATACCTTCTTTGTTCACTATGTGACCGAGGAATTGAACTTCTTCCAACCAAAATTCACACTTTGAAAACTTAGCGTACAATTCTTCCTTCCTCAATACTTCTAACACCTTTCGCAAATGTTCACCGTGTTCTTGGTCATTCTTTGAGTAAATAAGTATGTCATCAATGAAAATAATGAAAAACTTGTCAAGGTATGGTCCACACACTCGGTTCATAAGGTCCATGAACACAGCTGGTGCATTAGTTAAACCAAACGGCATGACCATATACTCGTAATGACCGTAACGTGTTCTGAAAGCAGTCTTTGGAATATCATCTTCTTTCACCCGCATTTGATGATACCCGGAACGTAAGTCAATCTTTGAATAAACAGACGAGCCTTGTAGTTGATCAAATAAGTCGTCGATTCTCGGTAGTGGGTAGCGGTTCTTGATGGTAAGTTTGTTCAACTCTCGGTAGTCGATACACAACCTGAATGTACCATCTTTCTTCTTGACAAACAAAACAGGAGCTCCCCACGGTGATGTGCTTGGTCGAATGAAACCACGCTCTAAAAGTTCTTGCAATTGGCTTTGCAGTTCTTTCATTTCGCTGGGTGCGAGTCTGTAAGGAGCACGAGCTATTGGTGCAGCTCCTGGTACAAGATCTATTTGAAATTCAACGGATCGATGTGGGAGTAATCCCGGTAATTCTTTCAGAAATACATCGGAAAATTCTTTTGCAATGGGAACATCATTGATGCTCTTTTCTTCAGTTTGTACTTTCTCGACGTGTGCTAGAACAGCATAGCAACCTTTTCTTATTAGTTTTTGTGCCTTCAAATTACTAATAAGATGTAGCTTCGTGTTGCCCCTTTTCTCCGTACACCATTAAGGGTTTTCCTTTTTCTCGTATAATGCGAATTGCATTTTTGTAACAAACGATCTCTGCTTTCACTTCTTTCAACCAGTCCATACCGATTATCACATCAAAACTCCCTAACTCTACTGGTATCAAATCAATCTTAAATGTTTCGCTAACCAGTTTAATTTCTCGATTCCGACATATATTATCTGCTGAAATTAATTTACCATTTGCTAATTCGAGTAAAAATTTACTATCCAAAGGTGTCAATGGACAACTTAATTTAGCACAAAAATCTCTACTCATATAGCTTCTATCCGCACCCGAATCAAATAAAACGTAAACAGATTTATTTTCAATAAGAAACGTACCCGTAACAAGCTCTGGGTCTTCCTGTGCCTCTGCCGCATTAATATTGAAAACTCTTCCGCGGCCTTGTCCATTCGTGTTCTCCTGGTTCGGGAAATTTCTAATAATGTGGCCCGGTTTTCCACATTTATAACAAACTACATTGGCATAACTTGCTCCGACACTACTTGATCCGCCATTACTCGTTCCGACACCATTTGTTCCTTTCGTTCTATTAACCCCTGGTCCGTAGACGTCACACTTCGCCGCGCTATGACCATTTCTTTTACACTTGTTGCAAAATTTGGTGCAGAACTCCGAGTGATACTTTTCACACCTTTGGCATAGCTGCTTCTGATTGTTGTTGTTGTTGCGGTTATTATTGTTGTTGGGATGATTGTTGTAGTTGCTGTTGTTGTTGTTGTTGTTGTTGTTGTTGTTGTTGTTGGGCCGTTTGTTGTAGTTGCGATTGATGCTGCGATTTTTGGGATAATTGTTGCGATTATTGTTGTAATTGCTGTTGTTGTTGTATTGTTGATTCTTATCACCGTTTTCCTCCCACTTTCTTTTGACTTGCTTCACATTGGCCTCTTCAGCAGTCTGTTCTTTAATTCTTTCTTCAATCTGGTTCACTAGTTTGTGAGCCATTCTACATGCCTGTTGTATGGAGGCGGGCTCGTGTGAACTTATATCTTCTTGGATTCTTTCCGGTAATCCTTTCACAAACGCGTCGATCTTCTCTTCCTCATCTTCGAATGCTCCCGGACATAATAGGCACAATTCTGTGAATCGTCGTTCGTACATGGTAATATCAAATCCTTGGGTTCGTAACCCTCTAAGTTCTGTCTTGAGCTTATTGACCTCGGTTCTGGGACGGTACTTCTCGTTCATCAAGTGCTTGAATGCTGACCACGGTAGTGCGTACGCATCGTCTTGTCCCACTTGCTCTAAATAGGTATTCCACCATGTTAACGCAGAATGTGTGAAGGTATGCGTAGCGTACTTCACTTTGTCCTCTTCAGTACACTTACTTATGGCAAATACCGATTCGACCTTCTCGGTCCACCGTTTCAATCCGATCGGTCCTTCGGTTCCATCAAATTCCAAAGGTTTGCAGGCAGTGAATTCTTTGTAGGTGCATCCTACACGATTTCCTGTACTGCTAGATCCAAGGTTATTGTTGGTATGTAGCGCAGCCTGTACTGCGGCTATGTTTGAAGCTAGAAAAGAAAGGAATTCCTCTTCATTCATATTCACGGTGTGTCGAGTAGTCGGTGCCATTTCCTTCAAAATAGTCAAATGGAACAAGTTAATCATACAGAATATTAAGAGTAGTTAATAGTATTTCGTAGCATAATATGAACTCATTTATAAAAGCTTTTTCTTCATATTAGCGTTTTATAAGTTTAAATTCGGGTAGTACATACCCGTTAAGTTCATACTTAGTAGCTAATATACAATTCAACTACTACAATTCTATATGAAAAACTGATTATAATAATATTTCGCGTTCAAACTTTTATACAATATTTTACAAACTTACAATACCGCTTATTTTACATATAGCATGAAATATAGCAGACAATAAATTTGATACAAGATGGTTGTGAAGATAATTCTAGCTAGTACACAAGTCGTTCAGCAAAGGCAATAAAGACACGTAATTCATACGTCCAGAAACAAGTCATGCATTCTGGTTTTACTAGGATTACTTCCCATCCTTGGTCTTGTGGAACATAACCGTTATGGCCGTTGATAAGACAGCGTGTTGTAACGTCGTCAAAGGGACGAGGGTTACGTAATGTCCAACAGTCCCGTAACAATCTAAAAACCTCATTTCTTACCCCAATTACCGACTCCGTCACTTGTGGGAACGTTTTGTTTAATAGTTGTAGCCCGATGTTCTTGTTCTCACTTTGGTGAGAAGCGAACATTACTAATCCGTAAGCATAACATGCTTCTTTATGTTGCATGTTAGCCGCTTTTTCTAAATCACGAAGTCCAATATTCGGATATATTGAGTCAAAATAATTTCTTAACCCATTACGTAAAATAGCATTTGGGTTCCCCGCAATATATGCGTCAAAGTAAACACATCGTAACTTATGGATTTTCCAATGTGATATCCCCCATCTTTCGAACGAAAGCCTTTTATAAACCAAGGCATTCTTGGAACGTTCTTCGAATGTCTTACAAACTGATCTAGCCTTAAATAGTTGTGCCGAAGAATTCTAACCGACTCTAGACAAGATTTCATCAATCATGTCTCCGGGTAGGTCTCTTAAAATATTGGGTTGTCTATCCATTTTGTGTTTTTATACTGTAAAATAGACAAGAGTTAGATTCATAAAAAAAATACTTATTAATACAAGCAATTTTTACATATATCATAAAGCATAAGCACACTATATTACATATATTACACCACACGAATACAACTATCTTATTCCGACTCGCTTGTTTCTTATTCTTCGGTTTTGGTTCGTTTTGCCAAGTTTCTAGGGATATATGATGTTCCCCTAATACGAGCCGTCGTTTTCCACATTGGTTTAGAAAAACCTGGTGGTTTAGAGGTTCCCGGGTCATTGTTACAACTTAAGGACTTCGGGGGTTGACGATACATATAAAGTTCATCGGGGTTGGAATTAGATTTCTCTATTTTTATGCCCTTTCCCTTATTATTTTCTTTTGCCTTTTTAAATTCAGTTGGGGTAATTTCTATAACATCATCGGAATTCTCGTCGGAATCCGATTCATCGGAGAATTGGTAATCCTCCCAATATTTTGCTTCCTTGGCGGAAACACCATTGACCATAATTAACCTTGGTCGGTTGGTTGACGATTTTCTTTTACTTAACCGTTTTATTATTTCCCCCACCGGTTCTATTTCTTCATCCGGTTCCGATTCTTCTTCCGGTTCCGATTCTTCTTCCGGTTCCGACTCTTCTTCTGGTTCCTCTTCGGGAACTTGTGAATCAGTCCACGAATCATTCCAATTTACATTTGACTCTTCATTATTATTAGGTGAGTCAATGGGACTTGTTCTAGAGGTAGACATCTATCACATAATATCAAACGCGTTAAGAGATTAATATATCACATAATATTCACATGTTAAAAATATATAGTTTCCAACAAAATTTGTTAAGCAATCATTTTTCAAGTAAACACGGTCGAAGTCCAGACTCACTAATGCATCCTAACAAACTCGATAAGACACACTAATGCAAAATTCTGGTTCTCTAAGACCAACACTTGGATACCAACTGAAATATTTCGGAACAACCATAGACACTCTATATGTGAATGTTGGAGTTAGCTATACAGGGTTGAGGTTGATTCCAAAATATATATAGATGTGTCGACATGATAGGTCAAAACATTGTATACGTGTCTATGGTATCTCAAGATTACATAATATACAATACAAGTTGATTAAGTTATGGTTGGAATAGATTTGTTACCAATTTTCACGTAGCTAAAATGAGAAAAATTATCCAATCTTGTTTTAGTCATAACTTCTTCATTTTAAATCCGTTTTGAGTGAATCAAATTGCTATGGTTTCATATTGAACTCTATTTTATGAATATAAACAGAAAATGTATAGGTTTATAGTCAGAAAAATAAGTTACAAGTCGTTTTTGTAAAGGTAGTCATTTCAGTCGAAAGAACGACGTCTAGATGACCATTTTAGAAAACATACTTCCACTTTGAGTTTAACCATAATTTTTGGATATAGTTTCATGTTCATAATAAAAATCATTTTCTCAGAATAACAACTTTTAAATCAAAGTTTATCATAGTTTTTAATTAACTAACCCAAAACAGCCCGCGGTGTTACTACGACGGCGTAAATCCGGTTTTACGGTGTTTTTCGTGTTTCCAGGTTTTAAATCATTAAGTTAGCATATCACATAGATATAGAACATGTGTTTAGTTGATTTTAAAAGTCAAGTTAGAAGGATTAACTTTTGTTTGCGACCAAGTTTAGAATTAACTAAACTATGTTCTAGTGATTACAAGTTTAAACCTTCGAATAAGATAGCTTTATATGTATGAATCGAATGATGTTATGAACATCATTACTACCTTAAGTTCCTTGGATAAACCTACTGGAAAAGAGAAAAATGGATCTAGCTTCAACGGATCCTTGGATGGCTCGAAGTTCTTGAAGCAGAATCATGACACGAAAACAAGTTCAAGTAAGATCATCACTTGAAATAAGATTGTTATAGTTATAGAAATTGAACCAAAGTTTGAATATGATTATTACCTTGTATTAGAATGATAACCTACTGTAAGAAACAAAGATTTATTGAGGTTGGATGATCACCTTACAAGATTGGAAGTGAGCTAGCAAACTTGAAAGTATTCTTGATTTTATGAAACTAGAACTTGTAGAATTTATGAAGAACACTTAGAACTTGAAGATAGAACTTAAGAGAGATAAATTAGATGAAGAAAATTGAAGAATGAAAGTGTTTGTAGGTGTTTTTGGTCGTTGGTGTATGGATTAGATATAAAGGATATGTAATTTTGTTTTCATGTAAATAAGTCATGAATGATTACTCATATTTTTGTAATTTTATGAGATATTTCATGCTAGTTGCCAAATGATGGTTCCCACATGTGTTAGGTGACTCACATGGGCTGCTAAGAGCTGATCATTGGAGTGTATATACCAATAGTACATACATCTAAAAGCTGTGTATTGTACAAGTACGAATACGGGTGCATACGAGTAGAATTGTTGATGAAACTGAACGAGGATGTAATTGTAAGCATTTTTGTTAAGTAGAAGTATTTTGATAAGTGTATTGAAGTCTTTCAAAAGTGTATAAATACATATTAAAACACTACATGTATATACATTTTAACTGAGTCGTTAAGTCATCATTAGTCGTTACATGTAAGTGTTGTTTTGAAACCTTTAGGTTAACGATCTTGTTAAATGTTGTTAACCCAATGTTTATAATATCAAATGAGATTTTAAATTATTATATTATCATGATATTATCATGTATGAATATCTCTTAATATGATATATATACATTAAATGTCTTTACAACGATAATCGTTACATATATGTCTCGTTTAAAAATCATTAAGTTAGTAGTCTTGTTTTTACATATGTAGTTCATTGTTAATATACTTAATGATATGTTTACTTATCATAGTATCATGTTAACTATATATATATCCATATATATGTCATCATATAGTATTTACAAGTTTTAACGTTCGTGAATCACCGGTCAACTTGGGTGGTCAATTGTCTATATGAAACATATTTTAATTAATCAAGTCTTAACAAGTTTGATTGCTTAACATGTTAGAAATATTTAATCATGTAAATATCAATCTCAATTAATATATATATAAACATGGAAAAGTTCGGGTCACTACAGTACCTACCCGTTAAATAAATTTCGTCCCGAAATTTTAAGCTGTTGAAGGTGTTGACGAATCTTCTGGAAATAGATGCGGGTATTTCTTCTTCATCTGATATTCACGCTCCCAGGTGAACTCGGGTCCTCTATGAGCATTCCATTGAACCTTAACAATTGGTATCTTGTTTTGCTTAAGTCTTTTAACCTCACGATCCATTATTTCGACGGGTTCTTCGATGAATTGGAGTTTTTCGTTGATTTGGATTTCATCTAACGGAATAGTGAGATCTTCTTTAGCAAAACATTTCTTCAAATTCGAGACGTGGAAAGTGTTATGTACAGCCGCGAGTTGTTGAGGTAACTCAAGTCGGTAAGCTACTGGTCCGACACGATCAATAATCTTGAATGGTCCAATATACCTTGGATTTAATTTCCCTCGTTTACCAAATCGAACAACGCCTTTCCAAGGTGCAACTTTAAGCATGACCATCTCTACAATTTCAAATTCTATATCTTTTCTTTTAATGTCAGCGTAGCTCTTTTGTTGACTTTGGGCGGTTTTCAACCGTTGTTGAATTTGGATGATCTTCTCGGTAGTTTCTTGTATAATCTCCGGACCCGTAATCTGTCTATCCCCCACTTTGATAAGGCTAAAAAGGAACATATATTTCATAGCATTATCCCCCAAGAAAGACAAGATTTTAGTTGCAATTGTTCCATTTTCAAGTGATATTCATTTATATTAAATAAGTGCGAAGACAAAAGGCAGATTCGACAAATTGAAGACAAAAAGGTCCAAAAAGCTCAAAAGTACAAGATACAATTAAAAAGGTTCAATATATTGATGAGAAACGTCTAAAAATGACAAGAGTACAAGTTACAAAACGCAAAGTACAAGATATTAAATTATACGAAAGGACGTTCGAAAATCCGGAACCGGTACCCGAGCCAACTCTCAACGCTCGACGCAACGGTGTAAAAATTACGAGTCAACTATGCACAAGAATAAAATATAATATTTAAATAATTCATAATAAGAATAATATTAAATAATAAAAAGTTGTTAATTTAGCATAGTTCAGGGGTCGTAAATGAAAATTCAATTTCATATTTTGCCTATAAAAGGCGATGATTATCGATCAATTTAAAAGCATCCTTTTTTCTATCCTAAAAATCTATTATCAATATCAATATCTAAAAATCTCTATCATAATGTTAATGTAATAAGATATAACAATAATCTTAATTTTAATTTTAAATTATGATAATAATAAGATTTATGATAGAGATCGTTTGAGTGTGTAAGTCAAAATTCTGTCCGTGTAACGCTACGCTATTTTTAATCATTGTAAGTTATGTTCAACCTTTTTATATTAATGTCTCGTAGCTAAGTTATTATTATGCTTATTTAAAACGAAGTAATCATGATGTTGGGCTAATTACTAAAATTGGGTAATTGGGCTTTGTACCATAATTAAGGTTTGGGCAAAAGACCGACACTTGTGGAAATTGGACTATTGACTATTAATAGATGGGGGGTATTGTCTAATTGAGTGACAACTCATTGGAGTCTGTCGAACCTATCTTCAAATTAATTATCCTAATAATTAATAATGATTATGGTTGTCCTATTTAGTGACGTTCATATGGAATCTATTATAATCATTTAATTAATTATTCGGGTTGGGTAATTGATTATTCAAACTGATCAAGTGGGTAAATTAATATTCATATCTAATCAAAACAGGGGTAGATTACATACAGTGATAACTGGTGTAATTGTTGACAGAAGTGATAACTGCGTCACAGTTTAAATCCTTAATTAGTTGGAATATTTGACTTCGGGTATAAGGGTAATTTGACGAGGACACTCGCACTTTATATTTATGACCGATGGACTATTATGGATAAAAACCAGATAGGTATCAAATAAACCATGACAAAGGACAATTAACCCGAGTAACAATTAATTAAAATCAAAACGTCAAACATCATGATTACGGAAGTTTAAATAAGCATAATCCTTTTATTTCATATTCTATCGCAATTTTATTTATTGTTATTTTATTTATCGTCATTTATTTATTTTACGCACTTTAATTATTGTCATTTATCTTTACGCTTAAAAATATAAAATCGACAAACCGGTCATTAAACGGTAAAAACCCCCCTTTTATAATAATATTACTACTTATATATATATATATATATATATATATATATTTATATAAATATAGTTTTATAAAAATATAGTACGTAATCACTAGCTCCCTGTGGAACGAACCGGACTTACTAAAAACTACACTACTCTACGATTAGGTACACTGCCTATAGTGTTGTAGCAAGGTTTAGGTATATCCCATCCGTAAATTAATAAAACTTGTGTCATATTTTGTAGTATTTTGTATTAAAAATAATACTATTTCGTACCCTCACGCTACATCATCAAGTTTTTGGCGCCGCTGCCGGGGAGCGCTAAAACGCTATATTTTTAATTATAATAATATTGAAATAAAATATAATAATATAATAATATTGAAATAGAATATAATAATATAATAATATTGAAATAGAATATAATAATATAATAATATTTTAGAATCAAAATTTGATACGTAAAGTTTTAAAAAGTCGTATTTATTAAATACTTCAGGGGTATATTATGTAACTTGTAATTAATAATTTCTATCATATCGCTTTCATGTGAATATTAAATTAATTAATTTCTTTTCATTTACTATTCATGAATAGTAAATAAATTAAAAAAAAAGTTTTGAAAAAAAATAATAATTATAAAAAAATTATTAATTTGTAAAAAAAATCGTTTTTAAAAAAAAAAAAAAACGTAAAAAAAAAAACAAAAACGTAAAAAAAAAAAAACGTAAAAAAAATTTTTTTTTTTAAAAAAAATTTTAAAAAAAAAAAAAGTTTTAAAAAAAAATTTATATAAAAAAAAAATTTAAAAAAAAAAAAAAAAATTTTAAAATCCTTAAAAAAACGAAATATAAAAAAAATTAAAAAAAAAGTTTTTTTTTTTTATTACCTTTAGATTTTTAGACTCTAGTTACAATTTTTAGTATTAAGTTTAGTTTTGCCATAGTTATTTTTATTTCTAGAATTTTTAGGTTTGCCGTAAAATCCCTTAAGTGCTTATTCCTTAGACTAAGATTTATGTGCTTTAGAATTTTGCGACGCCGTTTTTCGCGCTACTTTCTTATTTTTATTTTTCGACGCCTATTTTTCGTCCTTTTATTTTTCGACCTTTTTCGACGCGCAATCTTTTTCTTTCTTATTTCTCGCTATTCTAGTTTTAGGATAAGATTTTTATTCTACTTTGATGTCAAAGCAGAGGGGTATAAAATACTATTAAATTTTAGCAGAAAATACTATTAAATACGATACAATTTTACACAAGATATTTATTTATTTATAGAATGGATATACTTAAACCTTGCTACAACACTTATAGGCAGTGTACCTAATCGTACAGTAGTGTAGTTTTTAGTAAGTCCGGTTCGTTCCACAGGGAAATCTTTAAGCAAAGCTCAACGCTATATTAGTTTACTTTTATAAAAATACAAATATATATATAAGTAATATTATTATTATAAAGGGGGGTTTTTACCGTTTAATGACCGGTTTGTCGATTTTAAAACTTTAGTCGCAGTTAAAACCTAATGTAAAATATAAAATAAATACAAGACTTTAAATTAAAGCGTAAAGTAAATAACTATAATGAAATTGCGAATAATAAAAATGCGATAAAATTAAATTGCGATAATTAAAGGTACGATAATTAAAAATAAAATAACAATAAATAAAAGTGCGATAATTAGAAGTGCAATTAAATATAAAATAAAGGAAATTAAATATGAAATAAAAGAATTATGCTTATTTAAACTTCCGTAATCATGATGTTTGACGTGTTGATTTTAGTTTTATGCCCATGGGTTAATTGTCCTTTGTCCTGGATTATTCAATATGTCCGTCTGGTTTTTGTCCATAACAGTCCATCAGTCATAAATATAAATTGCAAGTGTCCTTGTCAAATTATTATTATACCCGAAGATAAATATTCCAACTAATTGGGGATTCGAATTGTAACAAGGTTTTAATACTTTGTTTAATGAATACACCAGGTTATCGACTGCGTGTAAACCAAGGTTTTACTACTTTGTTAACAATTACACCAATTACCCTTGAATGTAATTTCACCCCTGTTTTAATTATTCTAGTGGCTATTAATCCATTCCCGTGTCCGGTTAAATGAACGATTATTCGTACAAATAAATACCCCGCCCATCGTGTCCGATCGAGTGTATATGGTAATTTATAGGGACGCCCAATTGTAAATCTTTATATTAACATTAACAAACTTTCATTTAGTTAAACAAATATAAAGCCCATTAATAGCCCATAGTCTAGTTTCCACAAGTGTCGTTCTTTTGTCCAAACCCCAATTATGGTACAAAGCCCAATTACCCAATTTTAGTAATTAGCCCAACATCACGATTACTTCGTTTTAAATAAGCATAATAATAACTTAGCTACGAGACATTAATATAAAAAGGTTGAACATAACTTACAATGATTAAAAATAGCGTAGCGTTACACGGACAGAATTTCGACTTACACCCTTACAACATTCGCTAACATACCCTTATTATTAGAATTATAATTAAAATTAAAATATAAATTATAAATATAAATATATATTACGTATATATTGAGAGAGATTGAGAAAAAAGGATATCAAATTCGATCAGAATTCGGTTGGCTTTATAGCCAGAAGTGAATTTTGGGGCTCCGCGACTCGCGGCAAAATGGCCTTCAAACTCCGCGAGTCGCGGAGAGGTATTTTCAGTTTACACCCTTGAAGTTTCCTGCTGCCGACGGTTTTAAATATATATATATAATATATATATAATTAATATAATTAATTATATATTATATTATATTTATATATATAGTTAACTTGTAATTTTTAGTCCGTTGCGTCGAGCGTTAAGAATTGACTCTGGTCCCGGTTCCGGATTTTCGAACGTCCTCGCGTACAATTTAATATCTTGTACTTTGCGTTTTGAATCTTGTACTCTTGTGATTTTGAGACGTTTCTTATCAATAATTGGAACCTTTTTGATTGTCTTTTGTTCTTTTGAGCTTTTTGGTCGTTTGCGTCTTCAATTCGTCGAATCTGTCTTTTGTCTTCACCTTTTATTATTTAAACGAATATCACTTGTAAATAGAACAATTGCAACTCAAAGCTTGTCTTTCTTGAGGAATAATGCTATGAAATATATGTTCGTTTTTAGCATTATCAAATATTCCCACACTTGAGCGTTGCTTGTCCTCAAGCAATATTGTCTTGAAATACTAGAATCACTTCTTTATTCTTCACACTTTGTATATCAGTGATTTCTATACGGCGGTATAAACAATGGTAGTAACGATATGGTTTACAGTCCCACATGACTATAAAAATTTAGATCCATTAAGGAAATTGGATCTTTATGAAAACATTTGATCTTTTGAAAATTAAATCTAGTTTTTACCCTAGATAAGTTTTCCGGAATAACCCTTTACCGGTGTTTGCAAAATATTTTTGTGGGTTTGGTGGGTTTCAAATTTGAAAATTTTAGCTCAAAACTTGCGGTTTTGTGTCACCCACTTGCTAACCTTGTATTTGGAAAGCAACACGTCCAGTTTACTTGTTCCGTATATTACCTTTCGGCAAACTACCGTCCGGTTGTAAAGGAAAGCGTTGAACAAGCAACTGTTAAGGCAATGTCCCGTGACATGCTTTTGATTATGGTCTATAACGTGTCGGACGCAATTACTATCCTTGGTAGGAGCAATAGTAAAGCTCACCCTTATAATTTGTCGGTCTGGCACAAGGTCCTGTCTTTGACCATGCTATGCAACCACCGTTCTTACGGTTGACACCCGATTTAGTTCAGGTGACCTAATGAATTCCAGGTGAATTCCTAGGATTTTACGTTCAATGGTAATGAACGCATTGAAAATAGGGTTTTTAGAAAACAAATCGGTTTATAATTTTGATCAAAATATTTTCTCGTTCAAGCTCGAGTTTAGATATCATTGAATTCCATGAGTTTGTAATTCTCAATCTTTAAGGTCAATCTCTAGGATTGAGTAATATCAGTCTTAAAAGCTGATTTTTAATCTTTAAGGAGATTATCCTTTCTGGGGATCTGATTCATTAGTCTTATCTAGCTAATTTGCACGGTGCCTCCCCATTGTACGAGATAAATCCTTCTCATGGTTAGGATAAATCTGACCACTTGGCGACCCTGTTTAATGCTGAGGTCCGTGGATTTCCTGCTGATTTTAGTGATGACTTTTCTAGATTTTTCGTCAACCTACAGCTGGTCTGAACGACAACTTCATGACCTAAATCAAGAAGCGCGTGTCTTTTTCGGAAGACTTTACTTCCTTTTAATGATGGAATTGATTCATCGTGTAGATCCATCTCTTCTTTTCTTTCATCGGGTAAAACAGTTTAGTTTAGTTCAAAGCAAAAGTATTTTCAGTTATTTGTTACAAATATATGTGACATATGTTTAAAATAACTTGGTAAATTTTCCCACACTTGGCTTTTTATTTTTCTTTTTATCGTCCTCTATTCCAATTTAAATGAATTTTAACATTTTAGTTTGTTTCTCAATTTATGTCCTTTCCGAGGTAACAATAATTTCGGTGTTAAAACCTAGTTTTATCGTTCATAAATATGTATAAACATGATTTGAATTCATTTAATTGAAAAATTTTACTAGAATTGGGTAGTCAGTATATAAGACTAGTGCTGTTCTTTTTTATCAGAGAGCACTAGATTCTAATACAACTACTGCTTTACTAGTATTTTAATGGTAACCAAGTGTTTAATAAAAATTTTTAAAATCCGAAGAATTTAACCCCTTCCCACACTTAAGATCTTGCAATGCCCTCATTTGCAAGAAATCAGTAACAATTTAAATTATTGAGGGTGATTTGTGTGAAAATGATTAAATTTTTACCAAAGTTTCCAAATATATTGGCGTTTGTTTGCTGAATGATAAATGGTGCACGTCATTTGTTCATTCCGTCTTGTTGTTATTTCACATATATTTTGCATCATTGTCGTCAAAATTACTTGCTTTTGCTGAACTTACTGCCAGTCTTTGAAAATGCGTTGTTTTACCCTGTTGTGTACATAAGATAAACTGCAAACATATATACATATTTTTGAAGTTTGGTTTATTACCCCACATTCAAAAATTATTAAAATCTAAGAATAAAAGTTAGAAATTATAAAAATGATTACAATATAAACAAAAATATTAAATGTATCAATAATTACAAATTACAAAATAATAAAAAATAAAATAAGTAAACTAAGGATGATATTGGTACCAATAGGGGTTCCACGCATAACCATAAGTGCTATAGAATGCTTCGGCAGGGTCATACGTAGGATATGGTGGCTGCATCTCTATCGACCAAGGAGGGAAGACGGGTTTCGGTGTAGGAATATAGTTTCTACCTATGTGTTGGCAATGCGCTATGATCTGGTTCTGATGAACTTGCCAATCTTCAAATGCTCTCTGTCTAGCATTTTCGTATTCCTGAGAAGCTATAAACCTATGTATTTCTTGCCCCCCTCCTACATTACCTTGTTCCTGGTTTCTCTCTACCTGTGGATGTCTACCATTGTATCGTACTGCGGCGTTATTTCGCCGCTTCAACACTTTCGCACCATGGTATACATTTAAACCTATAGTGTCGCGGGGTTCTGGCTCTTCTACTAATAATCCCCCCCGACTTATATCCACACCGAGATATTCACCAATCAAAGTAATAAAAATACCACCTCCTATTATGCTATGTGGACGCATCCCTCGAACCATAGCTGATAAATAATAACCCACACAATATGGTATACTTACAGCGCTGTGTGGGTCTCGAATACACATATGGTAAAACAAATCTTGTTCATTTACCTTTTCTTTGTTTTTACCCCTTTGTGTAATCGAATTAGCTAAAAACCTATGTATTACTCTTAATTCGGCTCTATCTATATCCAAATAAGAGTAGTTTCCCCCTTTAAAACGGTGATGGCTTGTCATTTGACTCCACACACCGTGTGTATCAAAATTCTCATCTATTTTCCTACCGTTTAGTATCAATCCTCTACAATCGGCAGACTCTAATTCCTCAGGCGTATATATACGTAAAGCCTGAGCCATGTCCAGTAAAGACATGTGGCGCATCGAACCGCCTAACAAAAATCTAATAAAAGAACGATCGGTTAAACTAGCTACCCGATCATTCAACTCTATACTACATAACAACTCTTCACACCATACTTTATATACAGGTCTGCGTATGGTGAATAAACATATCCAGTCATTAAAAGAAGAATTACCATACCTCTGTACCAGTAATTCCCTAATTGGCCCGGCCAATTCTACAGCTTCTAAGGGTCCCCATTCTATGACCCTCGGTACCTCAACAACCTTTGAGTGAAGAGTATGCAAACCCCGTTGATATTTTGGATAATCTATCCAAAGTCTGTCAAATCGCAGGTTCGGGTGCAACTGTTCCAAGTGCATATCTGAAAAGGTCATGACTGGATGAGGTACATCCTGCTTGTAGTAGTTATCTACTTCCTGTTGTTCCAAGTTCTCAGCAGGAGCATGGCGGGCTTGGGATGAAGATTCACCCCTTTCATTCTGCAAAACACATCAAACACAAATTTTGTGCATCCAAATATGCATTAGTGTCAGCAAAATCATCAATCAAAATAATTACAATGACATTATCAATTTATATCAAACTTAAGCTTATTTCCACATTTTTATCAAATCTACACTTTTTCAAATAAGCATATACGAAAATTTTCGCCAAGTTCATAAGCATTCAACTCAAATAACATGTCAAAATAATCATTACTAGCAAATAAACAAGTCTCAAATGGCATTATCTTTCAAAAATCAAGTTCATGAATTTTGGACTTGAAAAAGTCCACTTTAATTCTCAAAATCATGTTTAGGCTCAAAGTTTGGATCTTTTAACTACCTAGACATGTTACACTACTCAATTTAGCAACAATTCATGACAAAAATCGGCCATAACCTGTTTATATCAAAAAGCCCCAAATTTGCTCAAGAACACAAACCCTAGATTCTAAAAATTTTGAAGTTTTTGGCTTCAAATCATGTTAACAAGCATCAATCTAGGTTATACATGCATAATATACTAACAATTTAACACTAATTACACTAAAAATTAACAAAATTCAAATTATGAAAATATGCTCAAGAACACACTAAAATTCGGATTTAAAGGTGATTTGGGGTGTAATTGTACCTGTTTTCTTGAGTAATTCTTAGATAAGATCCTCCTCAACATGATTGTAGTGAAAAATTTGAAGATTAACGGTGAAAAATCGAGTTTTTGGGATGATTTTCGTGGGTTTTCTCGGGTTTTTTCGAAGTGCAGTATGTGTGTGTGTGTTATTCTGTTCCAGCTCGTTCCTTTTATTTTTTTTTTCTGTATTTTTGTCCCTCCGCGAGTCGCGGAGGTTTTCACTTAAAACTCCGCGAGTCGCGGAGTTTACCCTTTTTTTTTTTTTTTTTTTTTTTTTTTTTTTTTAAACTTATAAAACAATTAAGAAATTAATTTTAAAATTTTGTTTCCCTTGTTATTTAGGACGAGGTCGTTTCGGATCGATGTCCTAGTCCGTCCCTCGATAAAATTTTAAAATTTGTCTTTTTGTAGCGATTGTTTTAAAAGCTAAGATTTTTGGGTTTTTTCAATGTTTTTTGCATACTTTAAATCAATAAGATTAAAAATAATGATAATAAAAGTTCTCGTCCCTCCCTCGGGTAAAGCAATTTCGGTTCAAAGACCTAGTCTTCAACTTACGACGAATTTTAAAAATCATATTTTTAACTTAATGAGATAAAGTAAATTTTTGTTTTTTAAATTCACACAACATAAATATAAAATTCATAATTAATATTAAAAATTAAAAATTCATACCAAACTTAAAATTTGAAATGCATAAAATTAAAATTTCATATTTTAAAAATTAAAAATTCACACCAAACTTAATTTAAAAATTCATATTATAAATTCATACCAAACTTATATTAATTTTTTAAATATTTACAATTTTAAATATATTGTTTTTATAAAGTTTACAATATTAATTTAAGATTTAAATATTAAGATTAAAAACATAATAAAATTAAAAATCTTTTTGTCTTTTTATCCCACTTTAATCAATCAAATATTATCAAAAATATGCGCCCCTCTTTTCGGTAAAGTAATTTCGGTTCCAAGACCTAATTTAACTCATGACGAATTTTTGAAATATTTTGGGTTGATTGATTAAAGATATTTATACCTTAAGAATAAACGTTAAATTTCGCAGTGATGTAATAAATTTTTGAACAATATCAATAATTTCGGTCGCCAAACCTAATTTTATTTAATACCAATTTAATACTTTTTAGCGAACAAATTAGCGTTTATTATCAAAAGGTTAAAAATAAAAATAAAAATAAAAACTGTACAGACATACCTGTGAAATAGATTTCTTAGTTATATGATCTATTATATTCATAAGATAGTCGGTTTAATTGGTCTTCCATGGCTGCATAGGCGTAACCTCTAGCATTCATTGTCTTTTCTTCTAAACATATGAACGGTCCGTCTCTGCATAAAGTAACAAATTCGGTATTTGAATAGGTTTGATTATTTGAACATTTACCTCCATGTGACCATTTTCCGCATTTGTGACATTTTTCTAGGTGTCGTGCTCTTCTTTTCGCTGCGGATTTTGATTTTCCTTTACCAAATTGTAACTTATTATCTTCGCATCTGGATCCTTTTCTAACTCCGTCCATTCTTTCTCTGATTACTGATACTATTTCACTCGGGAGTATGTCATTATTACGTTTAGTGATCAAAGCGTGTAGCATTAGACCATGGTTTAGTTCACAGGCAGTCTTCATTTCGTAAAAACCTAAAAAAAAATAAAAATTCAGAATGGGGGGAGAAGACTAGTTCTTTAGGGTCTGCTAGGGAAAGACCATACGTGTTCCATTTTCGAGAACTACACGAAAACAGACAATCTAACTCTAACAGAAATACATATTATCTTTTAAAGACTTGATTCTCCCCACACTTAGTTAGCTGTGGTGTCGAAATTGTGATTAACTTCGTTGTCGACTTCCACCGGACCATGTATGTAATGTTTAACTCTGTGACCATTAACTTTAAATTCAATCCCATTTGAATTTATCAATTCTATCGTTCCGTATGGGAAAACTCTTTTGACTATGAATGGTCCAGACCATCTTGATTTCAATTTTCCAGGAAATAGCTTGAATCGTTAATTGAAAAGAAGAACTCTGTCTCCTTCTTTAAATTCTTTTGAATTTCTGATTCTTTTATCATGCCATTTCTTCGTTCTTTCTTTATAGATTAACGAATTTTCGTATGCTTCATGTCTTAATTCTTCTAATTCGTTTAGTTGAGTTAATCGTAGACGTCCGGCTTCATGTAAATCAAGATTACATGTCTTCAAAGCCCAAAATGCTTTGTGTTCAATTTCTACTGGAAGATGACATGCTTTTCCATAAACAAGTCTAAAAGGTGTGGTTCCAATTGGAGTTTTGTAGGCTGTTCTAAAAGCCCAGAGTGCATCCTCCAATTTAATGGACCATTCCTTCGGATTTGATCCTACGGTTTTCTCTAGAATACGTTTTAAAGCTCGGTTGGTATTTTCAACTTGTCCACTTGTTTGTGGATGATATGCGGTGGAGATTTTATGAGTTACTCCATATCTTTTAAGAACTTTCTCAAGTTGATTATTACAGAAATGAGTACCCCGATCACTTATTAAAGCTTTCGGTGTTCCAAACCTTGCAAAAAGACGTTTTAAAAAGTTTACTACAACTCGTGCATCGTTAGTTGGGAGAGCTTGTGCTTCCGCCCATTTAGATACATAATCAATGGCTACGAGTATATATAGATTATTATGAGATTTTGGAAATGGACCCATAAAGTCAATACCCCAAATGTCAAATACTTCACATACTTGGATGACATTTTGTGGCATTTCATCACGTTGACTTATTTTTCCGGCCCTTTGACATGCATCACAGGATTTGCAAAGAAGGCGTGCGTCTTTGTAAATTGTAGGCCAATAGAATCCAGCTTCATAAACTTTTCTTGCTGTTAGTTGAGGCCCATAATGCCCTCCTGTTGGTCCTGTGTGACAATGGTTTAATATTTTACTAGCTTCATCTCCAAATACACATCGGCGTATTATTCCATCGGGACAACTTTTAAACAGATGTGGATCTTCCCAGAAATAGTGTTTTATATCACTGAAGAATTTCTTTCGTCTTTGGTACGATAATCCTTTTTCAAGGAATCCACAAACTAAGTAGTTTGCATAGTCTGCAAACCATGGGATTTCTTTATAATCTATCTTCAATAGATATTCATCAGGAAAGTTGTCTTTTATGGCTGATTCATTCAGAACTTCTAATTCGGGATTTTCAAGACGAGAAAGATGATCGGCGGCGAGATTTTCTGCTCCTTTTTTATCTCGGATTTCAATATCAAACTCTTGTAAGAGTAAGATCCAACGGATTAATCTTGGTTTAGCATCTTGTTTTGAAAATAGGTATCTAAGAGCAGAATGGTCGGTATAGACCACCGTTTTTGCTAGAACGAGATATGATCGAAATTTGTCAAAAGCAAAGACAATAGCAAGGAGTTCTTTTTCAGTAGTTGTATAGTTCGTTTGTGCTCCTTGTAATGTCTTACTAGCATAGTATATAGGTTGAAATCGTTTTTCAATCCTTTGTCCTAAAACGGCTCCCATTGCAAAATCACTTGCATCGCACATTAGTTCAAATGGTAGATTCCAATTTGGTGTTATCATGATTGGTGCATTAGTGAGTTTTTCTTTAAGAATATTAAAAGATTTGATACATTCATCTGAAAAGATGAATGGCGCATCCTTTTCTAGGAGTTTATTCATAGGAGTGGCAATTTTAGAAAAATCTTTTATAAAACGTCGGTAAAAACCGGCATGCCCTAGAAAACTCCTAACTCCTCTAACATTGGTGGGATGTGGAAGTTTAGCAATTACATCTACTTTAGCTCTATCCACTTCAATTCCTTCTTTTGAAATTTTATGTCCAAGAACGATGCCTTCTTTAACCATGAAATGGCATTTCTCCCAATTAAGTACTAGATTTGATTTTTCGCATCTAATTAGCATTCGTTCCAGATTAACTAGACATGATTTAAATGTATCACCGAAGACTGAAAAGTCATCCATGAATACTTCCATGCATTCTTCTATCATATCATGAAAAATCGCCATCATGCACCTTTGAAAGGTTGCAGGGGCGTTACAAAGTCCAAATGGCATGCGTTTGTAAGCAAAAGTACCATAAGGGCACGTGAATGTTGTTTTCTCTTGGTCCTCGGGTGCTATTGGAATTTGAAAATATCCGGAAAATCCATCTAGAAAACAATAGTAACTATTTCCGGCTAATCTTTCCAACATTTGATCTATGAAAGGTAAGGGAAAGTGATCTTTTCTGGTGGCGTCATTTAATTTTCTATAATCAATACATACACGCCATCCTGTTACAGTCCTAGTAGGAATAAGCTCATTTTTCTCATTTGTGATGACAGTCATGCCACCCTTCTTAGGTACGCATTGAACTGGGCTTACCCATGGACTATCAGAAATTGGATATATCAAACCTGCATCTAGCAGCTTAATAATCTCTTTCTTAACTACATCTTGCATATTAGGATTTAGTCTTCGTTGGCGTTGCACATACGTTTTATGACCTTCTTCCATAAGAATTTTATGTGTGCAATACGAAGGACTTATTCCTTTAATATCATGAATCTTCCATGCAATGGCTGGTTTATGAGCTTTCAACACAGAAATGAGTTGTGATTTCTCATTTTCAGTAAGAGAAGACGATATTATTACAGGTAATTCAGATTCACCATGTAAATAAGCGTATTCCAAATGGTTTGGAAGTGGCTTTAACTCTAATTTTGGAGGTTCTTCTATCGATGATTTATATCGATATCTGTCTTCTTCTTTTAGCATTTGAATTTCTTCTGTTGTTGGTTCATATCCATTGGCTATAAGTGTAGCTAACATTTCAGCTTCTTCAATTGGTTCATTTCCTTCTCCTAAAGAACATTCTCCTGTTCCTTGTAATTCTGGAAATTCTTCTAATAATTCTGCATGTGCATCTATAGTTTGAATATAATAACATGTATCATCTGCAGATTGTGGTTGTTGCATGGCTCTATCAACTGAAAAGGTAACACTCTCATCCTCTATACTTAGGGTCAGTTTCTTACCGAACACGTCTATCATTGCTTTAGCCGTGTTTAAGAATGGTCTTCCTAATATGAGAGGAACTTGAGAATCTTCTTCCATGTCTAAAACAACAAAATCTACTGGGAATACTAAAGTACCAACTTTAACTAGCATGTTCTCCATTATCCCTCTAGGATATTTTATTGATCTATCGGCTAGTTGTATGCTTATTCTTGTTGGTTTCAATTCTCCGAGGTCTAGTTTAGCGTATAGTGAATACGGCATTAGATTTATACTAGCACCTAAGTCTGCCAATGCTTCTATTGAACTAAGACTACCCAGAAAACATGGAATTGTGAAACTTCCTGGATCAGATAGTTTTTCTGGTATCTTATTCAACAGCACTGCTGAACAATTAGCATTCATAGTAACAGCCGAGAGTTCTTCCATTTTCTTTCTATTCGTGATTAGATCTTTCAAGAATTTAGCATATCTTGGCATTCCTGAAATCACATCAATGAAAGGAAGATTTACATTTATCTGTTTAAACATATCCAAAAATTTGGATTGCTCGGCTTCTAGTTTTTCTTTCTTCATTTTACTCGGATAAGGAAGAGGTGGTTGGTATGGTTTAACATAAGGTTTATCCTTAACTGTGTTATCTTCATTAACCTTTTCAACTACCGGTTCTTTTTCATTATCTTGATCAGGTTGTGGTTCTTGTGGAGTAGGAATAGTTTCATCAGAAGTTACAGGTATTTCAGGTGGTTTAAGTGTTGTACCACTTCTTGTGGTAATAGCTTTAGCTGTTTCATTCCGGGGGTTAGCGTTTGTATCGCTTGGTAGACTTCCCGGTTTTCTTTCACCTATTAACCTTGCTAGGTTACTTACTTCTTGTTCCAGATTTTGAATAGAAGCTTGTTGATTTCTAAATGCTTGAGCATTTTGTTCATTGGTTTGTTTTTGAGATGTGAAAAACTGCGTTTGAGTTTCAACTAGCTTCGTCATCATATCTTCTAAATTCGGCTTTTTATCATCGGTTTGTTGTGGTGGTTTGTTTTGAAAATTCGGTCTTTGCTGATTATAAGTATTATTGGATAATTGTGGATTGCTAGGACCTTGTTGGTTGTTGTATGGAATATTTCGGTTATAATTCTGGTTTTGATTGTAAATCGGTCTTGGCGGTTGATAATTATTCTGATAATTATTTCCAGGCCTTTGGTTTATGTATGAAATATTCTCTCTTTGTTCCATTGTTAATTCAATACTGAGACAATCTTTTGTCAAATGTGGTCCTCCACACTGCTCACAACTAATTCGTATAGCATGAATATCTTTAGTCATCTTTTCCATTCGTCTCTCGAAAGCATCTATCTTTGCGGAAATGGAATCTAAGTCATGGCTAGAATCGGCTCTAGCTGCTTTAGATGATCTAATGATATCTTTTTCTTGGTGCCACTCATGCGAGTGGGAAGCAGTGTTATCAATAATTTTGTACGCATCAGTTTCGGTTTTCTTCATAATAGAACCACCAGCTGCTATATCTATGTCTTTTCTTGTAGTGATGTCGCATCCTTGGTAGAATATTTGTACTATTTGACAGGTGTCTAAACCATGTTGCGGACATCCTCTTAGTAACTTTCCATATCTTGTCCACGCCTCATATAGAGTTTCATTTGGCTTCTGTGTGAACGTAACAATTTCTGCTTGAAGTCTTACGGCTTTAGATGCAGGAAAAAATTGTTTAAGAAATTTGTCAATTAAAACGTCCCATGTATCAATCGCCCCTTCAGGTAACGATTCCAACCAATCTTTGGCTTCTCCCTTTAAAGTCCAGGGAAATAACATGAGATATATCTGTTCATCCTCCACTTCTCGTATTTTAAATAGTGTGCAGATCCTATTAAAGGTACGTAGATGTTCATTTGGATCTTCCTTCGGCGCACCACTAAATTGGCATTGATTAGTCACCATGTGTAAAATTTGTCCTTTGATTTCATAATCTGGCGCATTAATGTCTGGATGAGTAATTGCGTGACCTTGGCCAGTGCGTTTAGCTCTCATTCGGTCTTCCATACTTAAAGGTTCCAGATTCTCCATAATTGAATTTGTTGAATCGGTATCACTAGATGATTCTGATTTAATAGTTCGTTCCTCAACAATCTCTGTTTGAATGATTGGTGGTTCCGGAGGAAAGTTTAGTGGTTCAGGATCTACGAACCGTTCCTGAATATTTTCTGGATTCTCAATTGTGAGGTTTGTTTCAAAAACTGGATTATCGAAAATTTGAACTGAAGTACTTGGTCGACTGGATGACGATTCTAAAGAAAAATCAACGGCGGTTATATTTGTTAAACGATGTCTTGATCTAGTTACAGGTGGTGAACGTACAAAAGGTGATGAACGTCTTGCTCGGTGCATTCACTGAATATCCTATTAGTTTTTAAAAGGAAAGAAAAATTATAATAAGTTATCCAATCAATAGACTTTTCTGATTTTGCCCACGTTTCGAATAGCCAAAAGATGCAGCAGAGGGGCAGGATTCGTTTGGTCTCAATATAATTGAGGACTGTTTGGCTCCAATAACCCGGTCCACGTACAAATCCAACTATTACTACGAACCAGAAAATTTTGATGTCTATCAATTTAACCACTTAAAATAAATTTTCTTAATTTTAAGAAATTTAGATAAGAAGTAGAATAAAAATCTAAGTCCTAAAAACTAGAATGGCGAGAAATAAGAGAGAAAAAGATTGCGTCGAAAAAGGTCGAAAAAGAAAAAAATTGGTTGAAAAATAAAAGGTGACGGAAAAATAAAAGAAACTTATAAAAACTTAAAAATACCTAACTAATTTAACCTTATTACTACAACTAACTTAAAATTATAATCGCAAATTGATATTACTAATTGGAATGATAATTGATACATAGTAAAAGGTCTAAAAATATTAAAGCTTACAAGGAAAAACTAAATCCCAAATGGAAATAACTTAAAAAGAAACTAAAACTTCAAAAGGCGTCGCAAAATTCTAAAGCACCTAAATCTTAGTCTAAAGAAAAAGCACTTAAGGAATTCTACGGCAAAGCCTAAAAATCTAGGAGTAAAAATAACTATAGCAAAAACTAAGTTTAAAATTAATTATGAGCTAAAAATACAAAAGTTACGCTACAACGATTAAAAAGGTACAAAATATAAAAATATACAAAAAGTTGTAAAAAGTACAATTTTTATAAAAAATATTATTTTTATATTATTTATTTAATAAAAACTACTAATTTTACAATTTTAATAAAACTTAATTAAACAAAATACATATATAAAGTAAAAAGTAAAAATAAAACTAAAATTAATAATAATAATAATAATAATTAAGTTAAATAATAATAATAATAAATTAAAACTCCGTAATTAATGCAACTTTAGGGTTTTGTCCGTGTGTCAGAAGACCTCCGCGAGTCGCGGCAAATAAAGAGGAAAACCCCGCAAGTCGCGGGGTTCAGAAAAACAGTTGACAGGTTTCACTTTTTACGCGTTTTTCTTTATATTTTTTTTTTTTTATTTTCTTTTTTCTGTTTTTAGTTTAAATAAACGATTTTTAATAAAATTTATATTTTTATAAATTAAAATAAAGATAAAGAAACTTATAAAACTTAAATATTTAACAAAATCCTAAAAATACTTATTTTTTTGTTTTTCTTTTTATATTTTTCAATAATTAAAACGTATTTTTACAAAAGCGAATTTTAATAAAAGTAGATAAAATTTTTTTTTTTTTTTTAGCGTTGCGCTTCCGGCTTTTAAGATAGTTCCCCGGCAGCGGCGCCAAAAATACTTGATGTCAAAGCAGAGGGGTATAAAATACTATTAAATTTTAGCAGAAAATACTATTAAATACGATACAATTTTACACAAGATATTTATTTATTTATAGAATGGATATACTTAAACCTTGCTACAACACTTATAGGCAGTGTACCTAATCGTACAGTAGTGTAGTTTTTAGTAAGTCCGGTTCGTTCCACAGGGAAATCTTTAAGCAAAGCTCAACGCTATATTAGTTTACTTTTATAAAAATACAAATATATATATAAGTAATATTATTATTATAAAGGGGGGTTTTTACCGTTTAATGACCGGTTTGTCGATTTTAAAACTTTAGTCGCAGTTAAAACCTAATGTAAAATATAAAATAAATACAAGACTTTAAATTAAAGCGTAAAGTAAATAACTATAATGAAATTGCGAATAATAAAAATGCGATAAAATTAAATTGCGATAATTAAAGGTACGATAATTAAAAATAAAATAACAATAAATAAAAGTGCGATAATTAGAAGTGCAATTAAATATAAAATAAAGGAAATTAAATATGAAATAAAAGAATTATGCTTATTTAAACTTCCGTAATCATGATGTTTGACGTGTTGATTTTAGTTTTATGCCCATGGGTTAATTGTCCTTTGTCCTGGATTATTCAATATGTCCGTCTGGTTTTTGTCCATAACAGTCCATCAGTCATAAATATAAATTGCAAGTGTCCTTGTCAAATTATTATTATACCCGAAGATAAATATTCCAACTAATTGGGGATTCGAATTGTAACAAGGTTTTAATACTTTGTTTAATGAATACACCAGGTTATCGACTGCGTGTAAACCAAGGTTTTACTACTTTGTTAACAATTACACCAATTACCCTTGAATGTAATTTCACCCCTGTTTTAATTATTCTAGTGGCTATTAATCCATTCCCGTGTCCGGTTAAATGAACGATTATTCGTACAAATAAATACCCCGCCCATCGTGTCCGATCGAGTGTATATGGTAATTTATAGGGACGCCCAATTGTAAATCTTTATATTAACATTAACAAACTTTCATTTAGTTAAACAAATATAAAGCCCATTAATAGCCCATAGTCTAGTTTCCACAAGTGTCGTTCTTTTGTCCAAACCCCAATTATGGTACAAAGCCCAATTACCCAATTTTAGTAATTAGCCCAACATCACGATTACTTCGTTTTAAATAAGCATAATAATAACTTAGCTACGAGACATTAATATAAAAAGGTTGAACATAACTTACAATGATTAAAAATAGCGTAGCGTTACACGGACAGAATTTCGACTTACACCCTTACAACATTCGCTAACATACCCTTATTATTAGAATTATAATTAAAATTAAAATATAAATTATAAATATAAATATATATTACGTATATATTGAGAGAGATTGAGAAAAAAGGATATCAAATTCGATCAGAATTCGGTTGGCTTTATAGCCAGAAGTGAATTTTGGGGCTCCGCGACTCGCGGCAAAATGGCCTTCAAACTCCGCGAGTCGCGGAGAGGTATTTTCAGTTTACACCCTTGAAGTTTCCTGCTGCCGACGGTTTTAAATATATATATATAATATATATATAATTAATATAATTAATTATATATTATATTATATTTATATATATAGTTAACTTGTAATTTTTAGTCCGTTGCGTCGAGCGTTAAGAATTGACTCTGGTCCCGGTTCCGGATTTTCGAACGTCCTCGCGTACAATTTAATATCTTGTACTTTGCGTTTTGAATCTTGTACTCTTGTGATTTTGAGACGTTTCTTATCAATAATTGGAACCTTTTTGATTGTCTTTTGTTCTTTTGAGCTTTTTGGTCGTTTGCGTCTTCAATTCGTCGAATCTGTCTTTTGTCTTCACCTTTTATTATTTAAACGAATATCACTTGTAAATAGAACAATTGCAACTCAAAGCTTGTCTTTCTTGAGGAATAATGCTATGAAATATATGTTCGTTTTTAGCATTATCATACTTCTTATCTAAATTTCTTAAAATTACGAAAATTTATTTTAAGTGGTTAAATTGATAGACATCAAAATTTTCTGGTTCGTAGTAATAGTTGGATTTGTACGTGGACCGGGTTATTGGAGCCAAACAGTACTCAATTATATTGAGACCAAACGAATCCTGCCCCTCTGCTGCATCTTTTGGCTATTCGAAACGTGGGCAAAATCAGAAAAGTCTATTAATTGGATAACTTATATAATTTTTCTTTCCTTTTAAAAACTAATAGGATATTCAGTGAATGCACCGAGTAAAACGTTCACCACCTTTCATACGTTCACCACCTATAACTCGATCAAGACATCTAGCCAATATTGTCGCCGTTGATTTTTCTTTAGAATCATCATCTAGTCGACCAAGAACTCCAACTCAAATTTCCGATAATCCATCTTTTGAACCCGACCTCACAATTGAGAATCCGGAGAATATTCAGGGACAATTTCAAGATCCAGAACCACTAATCATTCCTCCTGAACCACAAACCATTAAATCAGAATCTTCTAGTGATTCGTATTCAACAAATTCAATTATGGAAAATCTGGAACCTCTAAGTATGGAAGACCGAATGAGAGCCACACGCACGGGCCAAGGTCACGCCATTATTAAGCCAGACATTAATGCGCCAGATTATGAAATCAAAGGACAAATCCTACACATGGTAACTAATCAGTGCCAATATAGTGGTGCGCCGAAGGAAGATCCAAACGAACATCTTCGTACATTTAATAGGATCTGTACACTATTCAAAATCCGAGAAGTTGAGGATGAACAGATCTATCTCATGTTGTTTCCCTGGACTTTAAAGGGAGAAGCCAAAGATTGGTTAGAATCGTTACCTGAAGGGGCGATCGACACATGGGATGTTTTAGTTGAAAAATTTCTTAAACAATTCTTTCCGGCATCTAAAGCCGTGAGACTTCAAGGAGAAATTGTTACGTTCGCGCAAAAGCCAAATGAAACATTATATGAGGCGTGGACAAGATTCGGAAGGATGTTGAGAGGATGTCCTCAACACGGTTTAGACACTTACCAAATAGTACAAATATTCTACCAAGGTGTCAACGTTGCTACACGAAAAGACATCGACATAACAGCTGGTGGTTCCATTATGAAGAAAACCGCAACTGAAGCTTACAAAATTATTGATAACACAGCCTCCCACTCTCATGAGTGGCACCAAGAGAAAGATATATATCGTTCATCTAAAGCGGCTAGAGCCGATTCTAGCCATAACTTTGATTCCGTTTCCGCAAAAATAGATGCTTTCGAGAGACGAATAGAAAAGATGAATAAAGATATTCACGCAATACGAATCAGTTGTGAGCAATGCGGTGGACCACACTTAATGAAAGACTGTCACATTGAACAAACGATGGAACAACGTGAGAATGTTGTCTACATGAACCAAAGGCTGGAAAATAGTTATCAGAATAATTATCAACCGCCAAGGCCAAACTTCAATCGAAATCAAAACATTCTTTACAATCCAAAAGGACCCGAAAATAACTGGTATAACCAACAAGGTCCGAATAACCAACCAACTCAAAACAACACTTTCAATCAACAAAGACCTGGCTTATATAAACCACAACAACAAACCGAAGAGAAAAAGTCAAATATGGAAGACGTGGTATTCAAGCTAGTTGAATCTCAAACACAATTTATTGAAACTCAAACCCAAACGAATGAGAGGTTTGATCAGTCATTTAGAACTCAACAAGCTTTCATTTTGAATCTAGAAAAACAAGTAGGTACTCTTGTTAGATTGATGAGTGAAAGGGAACAAGGAAATCTACCGAGTAATAATGAAGTAAATCCTCGGAATGAAAATGTTAACATGATATCAACAAATTCTGAAAAACCAATACCAGAAGATGGGAAAGTTTTAGATGTAAGTAACAATGAAGAAGTTACACCACCACCACCACCCGAGTATGTAAAGCCAGTGGTGGCACCATACAGACCACCCATCCCGTTTCCAAGAAAAGGAGTTGAGTATGAGCAAGTAATAGGTAATAAAGTTTGTGATACCTCTGGAAAGAAGAAGAAGAAGAAGAATAAAAAAGTGCAAGAAACAAAAACAGTAGAAGTAAACCCGGTGAAGAAAGTTCCACCAAATCCTCCACCTAGGGTAGGTGATCCGGGTGAATTTATTGTTCCTTGTCTACTTAGTGACTGTGTCATGTATGATGCACTAGCAGATTTAGGTTCAAGTGTGAGTGTTATGCCTCTTTCATTATATAAGAGATTAGGTGTAGGTGAGTTAACTCCAACGGATATGAGTGTTCGACTCCTTGATCAAACCATTAAGCACCCAGTTGGAATTGCTGACAACCTACCCGTTCAAGTAGGTAATTTAACCTTTCTAGTCGAATTTATTGTCATTGACATAGAAGAGGACTCAAACGTTCCTCTAATTTTAGGTCGACCATTCTTAGCGTCCACCAAGGCGTTATTTGATGTAGGAAATGGAAGAATGACACTTAAAAGTGGTGACAAATCGATCACCTTTATGATTCGAAAGTCTAAATCTCCACCAGCCAAAACCGTTGAACCAGTAAAAACAATTGGTAAGAACCATGTGCTTTTACCAACTCCAACGGTAATACTTAGCAATAATGAAACGCCTAAGTATGGGGAAAATGAAGTAACACCTAATGATGACATGATAACAAAGAACCCCGTTGTTGATACGAAATTAAATGATCCCGTTATTAATAGTTCAATGAAGAAACTTATTAAACGGATTCGCGATGCTAGAACCAAGGGGAACTTTAAGTTATGTAACCGGTTAGTATCCAATCTATCACCTAAAGAAAAGGAGAAACTAGTTGAAATTGTGGATATTACACAGGAATCCGACCAATGGCTTAAAGAAAAAGTCACGGATATGCAAGTTGATTATGGACCAAGAGAAATTAACGATGAAGTTAATCACAATTTTGACACCACGGCTACCTAAGTGTGGGGAATTCAAATGTTCTAAAAAGAAAATGCTATCTAGAGTTAGTTGTTCTGTTCTCGTGTAGTTCCGAGAATGGAACCCGATTGGTCTTTTTCGCTAGCAGACACTAAAGAACTAGTTTTCTCCCCCCATTCTGATTTTTTTTTATTTTGTAGGTTTTATATGAAATTAATATGCTTTTTAAATTTAAGTTTTGTGTGAATTTAAAAACAAAATTTACTTTATTTCATTAAGTAAAAAAATGATTTCTAAAATTCGTCGTGAGTTGAAGATTAGGTAGTTGAACCGAAATTACTTTAACCGAGGGCGGGACGAGAAATTTTGTTATCATTATTTTTAATTTAATTGATTTAAAGTATGCCAAAAAAAAAATATTAGATTTTATAAATTTTTGAACGTGGGGTAATATACCCAACTTCAAAATTATGTATGTTTGTATTTTATGTTATATACAAAACAGGGTAAAATAACGCACTTTCAAAGACTGTCATTAAGTTCAGAAAAAGGTACTAATTTTGACGACAAGAAACAAAATATCAAATGTGAAATAACAACAATATGTTTGCAAACTCGGTATTTTTAATCATTTTTCTACACTAATCACCCTCATGAATTTAAATTTTTACTGATTTCTTGCAAATGAGGGCATTGCAAGATCTCAAGTGTGGGGAAGGGTTATAAATTCTTTCGGGTTTACACTTGTTTTAATTGCCAAATTTTGCGAAAATTTGAAAAAAAATTTCAACTAAATGAATTCAAAATCATGTTTATACATATTTATGAACGATAAAACTAGGTGTTAATGCCGAAATTATTGTTACCTTGAGGACATAAATTGAGAAACAACCCAAAACGCTTGAATTCATTTAAAATGGGATAGAAGAGAATAAAAAGGCAAAGAAAAGAATAAATAAAAGCTAAGTGTGGGGAGAATGTACCAAGTTATTCAATTAAAAACTATCTATCACATTTTTGTATAAGAATTATTGCAGGTACTTTTGCTTTAGACGATACTAATCAGTTTTACCCGGTTTACTGTAATATATTTTAAAGAAAGATGGATCTACACGATGAATCAATTCCATCATTAAAAGGAAGTAAAGTCTTCCGAAAAAGACACGCGCTTCTTGATTTAGGTCATGAAGTTGTCGTCCAGACCAGCTGTAGGTTGACGAAAAATCTAGAAAAGTCATCTCTAAAATCAGCAGGAAATCCACGGACCTCAGCATCAAACAGGGTCGCCATGTGGTCAGATTTATCCTAACCATGAGAAGGATTTATCTCGCATAATGGGGGGCACCGTGCAAATTAGCTTGATAAGACTAATGAATCAAATCCCCAGAAAGGATAATCTCCTTAAAGATCAAAAATCAGCTTTTAAGACTGATATTACTCAATCCTAGAGATTGACCTTAAAGATTGAGAATTACAAACTCATGGAATTCAATGATATCTAAACTCGAGCTTGAACGAGAAAATATTTTGATCAAAAATACAAACCAATTTGTTTTCTGAAAAACCATTTTCAATGCGTTCATTACCATTGAACGTAAAATCCTAAGAAATTCACCTGGAATTCATTAGGTCACCTGAACCAAATCGGGTGTCAACCGTAAGAACGGTGGTTGCATAGCATGGTCGGAGACAGGACCTTGTGCCAGACCGAAAAATTATAGGATGATCTTTACTATCGCTCCTACCAAGGATAGTTCTAGTATCCGACACGTTAATAAGACCATAATCATCTGCATGTCACGGGACATTGCCTTAACAGTTTCTTGTTCATCGCTTTCCTTTACAACCGGACGGTAGTTTACCGAAAGGTAATATACGGAACAAGTAAACTGGATGTGTGCTTTCCGATACCGGGATAGCAGTGGATTACACGAACCTAAAAGTTTTAGCCAAAATATTGATCCACAAATATATTTTGCAACACCGATGATGGATCAAATCAGAAAACTTATCTAGGGTAAAAGCTAGAATGAATTTTCAAAAGATCAAATGTTTTCATAAAGATCCAATTTCCTTAATGGATCTAAATTTTTATAGTCATGTGGGACTGTAAACCATATCGTTACTACCATTGTTTATACCGCCATATCAAAATCACTGATGTACAAAGTGTGAAGAATAAAGAAGTGATTCTAGTATTTCAAGACTATATTGCTTGAGGACAAGCAACGCTCAAGTGTGGGGATATTGATAAGGCTAAAAAGGAACATATATTTCATAGCATTATCCCCCAAGAAAGACAAGATTTTAGTTGCAATTGTTCCATTTTCAAGTGATATTCGTTTATATTAAATAAGTGCGAAGACAAAAGGCAGATTCGACAAATTGAAGACAAAAAGGTCCAAAAAGCTCAAAAGTACAAGATACAATTAAAAAGGTTCAATATATTGATGAGAAACGTCTAAAAATGACAAGAGTACAAGTTACAAAACGCAAAGTACAAGATATTAAATTATACGAAAGGACGTTCAAAAATCCGGAACCGGTACCCGAGCCAACTCTCAACGCTCGACGCAACGGTGTAAAAATTACGAGTCAACTATGCACAAGAATAAAATATAATATTTAAATAATTCATAATAAGAATAATATTAAATAATAAAAAGTTGTTAATTTAGCATAGTTCAGGGGTCGTAAATGAAAATTCAATTTCATATTTTGCCTATAAAAGGCGATGATTATCGATCAATTTAAAAGCATCCTTTTTTCTATCCTAAAAATCTATTATCAATATCAATATCTAAAAATCTCTATCATAATGTTAATGTAATAAGATATAACAATAATCTTAATTTTAATTTTAAATTATGATAATAATAAGATTTATGATAGTGAGTCGAAATTCTGTCCGTGTAACGCTACGCTATTTTTAATCATTGTAAGTTATGTTCAACCTTTTTATATTAATGTCTCGTAGCTAAGTTATTATTATGCTTATTTAAAACGAAGTAATCATGATGTTGGGCTAATTACTAAAATTGGGTAATTGGGCTTTGTACCATAATTAAGGTTTGGGCAAAAGACCGACACTTGTGGAAATTGGACTATTGACTATTAATAGATGGGGGGTATTGTCTAATTGAGTGACAACTCATTGGAGTCTGTCGAACCTATCTTCAAATTAATTATCCTAATAATTAATAATGATTATGGTTGTCCTATTTAGTGACGTTCATATGGAATCTATTATAATCATTTAATTAATTATTCGGGTTGGGTAATTGATTATTCAAACTGATCAAGTGGGTAAATTAATATTCATATCTAATCAAAACAGGGGTAGATTACATACATTGATAACTGGTGTAATTGTTGACAGAAGTGATAACTGCGTCACAGTTTAAATCCTTAATTAGTTGAAATATTTGACTTCGGGTATAAGGGTAATTTGACGAGGACACTCGCACTTTATATTTATGACTGATGGACTATTATGGATAAAAACCAGATAGGTATCAAATAAACCATGACAAAGGACAATTAACCCGAGTAACAATTAATTAAAATCAAAACGTCAAACATCATGATTACGGAAGTTTAAATAAGCATAATCCTTTTATTTCATATTCTATCGCAATTTTATTTATTGTTATTTTATTTATCGTCATTTATTTATTTTACGCACTTTAATTATTGTCATTTATCTTTACGCTTAAAAATATAAAATCGACAAACCGGTCATTAAACGGTAAAAACCCCCCTTTTATAATAATATTACTACTTATATATATATATATATATATATATTTATATAAATATAGTTTTATAAAAATATAGTACGTAATCACTAGCTCCCTGTGGAACGAACCGGACTTACTAAAAACTACACTACTCTACGATTAGGTACACTGCCTATAGTGTTGTAGCAAGGTTTAGGTATATCCCATCCGTAAATTAATAAAACTTGTGTCATATTTTGTAGTATTTTGTATTAAAAATAATACTATTTCGTACCCTCACGCTACATCATCACACTTCACTCCAACAAATTGGAGACCTGCACTTTCTACCATAAAGTGCTTCAAACGGCGCCATCTCAATGCTTGAATGGTAGCTGTTGTTGTAGGAAAATTCTGCTAACGGTAGATGTCGATCCCAACTGTTTCCGAAATCAATAACACATGCTCGTAGCATGTCTTCAAGCGTTTGTATCGTCCTTTCGCTCTGCCCATCAGTTTGTTGATGATAGGCAGTACTCATGTCTAGACGAGTTCCTAATGCTTGCTGTAATGTCTGCCAGAATCTTGAAATAAATCTGCCATCCCTATCAGAGATAATAGAGATTGGTATTCCATGTCTGGAGACGACTTTCTTCAAATACAGTCGTGCTAACTTCTCCATCTTGTCATCTTCTCTTATTGGCAGGAAGTGTGCTGATTTGGTGAGATGATCAACTATTACCCAAATAGTATCAAAACCACTTGCAGTCCTTGGCAATTTAGTGATGAAATCCATGGTAATGTTTTCCCATTTCCATTCCGGGATTTCGGGTTGTTGAAGTAGACCTGGTGGTTTCTGATGCTCAGCTTTGACCTTAGAACACGTCAAACATTCTCCTACGTATTTAGCAACATCGGCTTTCATACCCGGCCACCAAAAATGTTTCTTGAGATCCTTGTACATCTTCCCCGTTCCAGGAAGTATTGAGTATCTGGTTTTATGAGCTTCTCTAAGTACCATTTCTCTCATATCTCCAAATTTTGGTACCCAAATCCTTTCAGCCCTATACCGGGTTCCGTCTTCATTAACTTAAGCATTCTCGGTAGTTGGTAACTTAATCATCCTAACAAACTACATAATATTCATTTGTCACGAGCGTTGGTCTTAGAGAACCAGAATTTTGCATTAGTGTGTCTTATCGAGTTTGTTAGGATGCATTAGTGAGTCTGTACTTCGACCGTGTTTACTTGAAAAATGATTGCTTAACAAATTTTGTTGGAAACTATATATTTTTAACATGTGAATATTATGTGATATATTAATCTCTTAACGCGTTTGATATTATGTGATAGATGTCTACCTCTAGAACAAGTCCCATTGACTCACCTAATAATAATGAAGAGTCAAATGTAAATTGGAATGATTCGTGGACTGATTCACAAGTTCCCGAAGAGGAACCGGAAGAAGAGTCGGAACCGGAAGAAGAATCGGAACCGGAAGAAGAATCGGAACCGGATGAAGAAATAGAACCGGTGGGGGAAATAATAAAAGGTTAAGTAAAAGAAAATCCTCAACAAACCGACCAAGGTTAATTATGGTCAATGGTGTTTTCGCCAAGGAAGCAAAATATTGAGAGGATTACCAATTCTCCGATGAATCGGATTCCGACGAGAATTCCGATGATGTTATAGAAATTACCCCAACTGAATTTAGAAAGGCAAAAGAAAATAATAAGGGAAAGGTCATAAAAATAGAGAAATCTAATTCCAACCCCGATGAACTTTATATGTATCGTTAACCCCCGAAGTCCTTAAGTTGTAACAATGACCCGGGAACCTCTAAACCACCAGGTTTTTCTAAACCAATGTGGAAAACGACGGATCGTATTAGGGGAACATCATATATCCCTAGAAACTTGGCAAAACGAACCAAAACCGAAGAAGAAGAAACAAGCGAGTCGGAATAAGATAGTTGTATTCGTGTGGTGTAATATATGTAATATAGTGTGCTTATGCTTTATGATATATGTAAAAATTGCTTGTATTAATAAGTATTTTTTTTATGAATCTAACTCTTGTCTATTTTACAGTATAAAAACACAAAATGGATAGACAACCCAATATTTTAAGAGACCTACCCGGAGACATGATTGATGAAATCTTGTCTAGAGTCTGTCAGAATTCTTCGGCACAACTATTTAAGGCGAGATCAGTTTGTAAGACATTCGAAGAACGTTCCAAGAATGCCTTGGTTTATAAAAGGCTTTCGTTCGAAAGATGGGGGATATCATATTGGGAAATCCATAAGTTACGATGTGTTTACTTTGATGCATATATTGCGGGGACCCAAATGCTATTTTACGTAATGGGTTAAGAAATTATTTTGACTCAATATATCCGAATATTGGACTTCGTGATTTAGAAAAAGCGGCTAACATGCAACATAAAGAAGCATGTTATGCTTACGGATTAGTAATGTTCGCTTCTCACCAAAGTGAGAACAAGAACATCGGGCTACAACTATTAAACAAAACGTTCCCACAAGTGACGGAGTCGGTAATTGGGGTAAGAAATGAGGTTTTTAGATTGTTACGGGACTGTTGGACATTACGTAACCCTCGTCCCTTTGACGACGTTACAACACGCTGTCTTATCAACGGCCATAACGGTTATGTTCCACAAGACCAAGGATGGGAAGTAATCCTAGTAAAACCAGAATGCATGACTTGTTTCTGGATGTATGAATTACATGTCTTTATTGCCTTTGCTGAACGACTTGTGTACTAGCTAGAATTATCTTCACAACCATCTTGTATCAAATTTATTGTGTGCTATATTTCATGCTATATGTAAAATAAGCGGTATTGTAAGTTTGTAAAATATTGTGTAAAAGTTTGAACGCGAAATATTATTATAATCAGTTTTTCATATAGAATTGTAGTAGTTGAATTGTATATTAGCTACTAAGTATGAACTTAACGGGTATGTACTACCCGAATTTAAACTTATAAAACGCTAATATGAAGAAAAAGCTTTTATAAATGAGTTCATATTATGCTACGAAATACTATTAACTACTCTTAATATTCTGTATGATTAACTTGTTCCATTTGACTATTTTGAAGGAAATGGCACCGACTACTCGACACACCGTGAATATGAATGAAGAGGAATTCCGTACTTTTCTAGCTTCAAACATAGCCGCAGTACAGGCTGCGCTACATACCAACAATAACCTTGGATCTAGCAGTACAGGAAATCGTGTAGGATGCACCTACAAAGAATTCACTGCCTGCAAACCTTTGGAATTTGATGGAACCGAAGGATCGATCGGATTGAAATGGTGGACCGAGAAGGTCGAATCGGTATTTGCCATAAGTAAGTGTACTGAAGAGGACAAAGTGAAGTACGCTACGCATACCTTCACAGGTTCTGCGTTAACATGGTGGATTACCTATCTAGAGCAAGTGGGACAAGACGATGCGTACGCACTACCGTGGTCAGCATTCAAGCACTTGATGAACGAGAAGTACCGTCCCAGAACCGAGGTCAATAAGCTCAAGACAGAACTTAGAGGGTTACGAACCCAAGGATTTGATATTACCACGTACGAAAGACGATTCACAGAATTGTGCCTATTGTGTCCGGGAGCATTCGAAGATGAGGAAGAGAAGATCGACGCATTTGTGAAAGGATTACCGGAAAGAATCCAAGAAGATATAAGTTCACACGAGCCCGCCTCCATACAACAGGCATGTAGAATGGCTCACAAACTAGTGAACCAGATTGAAGAAAGAATTAAAGAACAGACTGCTGAAGAGGCCAATGTGAAGCAAGTCAAAAGAAAGTGGGAGGAAAACGGTGATAAGAATCACCAATACAACAACAACAGCAATTACAACAATAATCGCAACAATTATCCCAACAATCGCAGCATCAATCGCAACTACAACAAATGGCCCAACAACAACAACAAAAACAACAACAACAACAGCAACTACAACAATCATCCCAACAACAATAATAACCGCAACAACAACAACAATCAGAAGCAGCTATGCCAAAGGTGTGAAAAGTATCACTCGGGGTTCTGCACCAAATTTTGCAACAAGTGTAAAAGAAATGGTCATAGCGCGGCGAAGTGTGAGGTCTACGGACCAGGGGTTAATAGAACGAAAGGAACAAATGGTGTCGAAACGAGTAATGGCGGAGCAAGTAGTGTCGGAGCAAGTTATGCCAATGTAGTTTGTTATAAATGTGGAAAACCGGGCCACATTATTAGAAATTGCCCGAACCAGGAGAACACGAATGGACAAGGCCGCGGAAGAGTTTTCAATATTAATGGGGCAGAGGTACAGGAAGACCCAGAGCTTGTTACGGGTACGTTTCTTATTGACAATAAATCTGCTTACGTTTTATTTGATTCGGGTGCGGATAGAAGCTATATGAGTAGAGATTTTTGTGCTAAATTAAGTTGTCCATTGACGCCTTTGGATAGTAAATTTTTACTCGAATTAGCAAATGGTAAATTAATTTCAGCAGATAATATATGTCGGAATCGAGAAATTAAACTGGTTAGCGAAACATTTAAGATTGATTTGATACCAGTAGAGTTAGGGAGTTTTGATGTGATAATCGGTATGGACTGGTTGAAAGAAGTGAAAGCAGAGATCGTTTGTTACAAAAATGCAATTCGCATTATACGAGAAAAAGGAAAACCCTTAATGGTGTACGGAGAAAAGGGGCAACACGAAGCTACATATTATTAGTAATTTGAAGGCACAAAAACTAATAAGAAAAGGTTGCTATGCTGTTCTAGCACACGTCGAGAAAGTACAAACTGAAGAAAAGAGCATCAATGATGTTCCCATTGCAAAAGAATTTTCCGATGTATTTCCGAAAGAATTACCGGGATTACCCCCACATCGATCCGTTGAATTTCAAATAGATCTTGTACCAGGAGCTGCACCAATAGCTCGTGCTCCTTACAGACTCGCACCTAGTGAGATGAAAGAACTGCAAAGCCAATTACAAGAACTTTTAGAGCGTGGTTTCATTCGACCAAGAACATCACCGTGGGGAGCTCCTGTTTTGTTTGTCAAGAAGAAAGATGGTACATTCAAGTTGTGTATCGACTACCGAGAGTTGAACAAACTTACCATCAAGAACCGCTACCCACTACCGAGAATCGATGACTTATTTGATCAACTACAAGGCTCGTCTGTTTATTCAAAGATTGACTTACGTTCCGGGTATCATCAAATGCGGGTGAAAGAAGATGATATTCCAAAGACTGCTTTCAGAACACGTTACGGTCATTATGAGTTTATGGTCATGCCGTTTGGTTTAACTAATGCACCAGCTGTGTTCATGGACCTTATGAACCGAGTGTGTGGACCATACTGATAAGGCTAAAAAGGAACATATATTTCATAGCAATATCCCTCCTAAATAATAGGTTTTCATATGTAATTGTATTATATTTTCATTGTAATTGTTTAAATAAATAAGTGCGAAGACAAAAGGCGAAAACGAAGATTTGAAGACACAAACGTCCAAAAAGCTCAAATGTTCAAGATACAATTCAAAAGGTTCAATTTATTGATGAAAAACGTCTAAAAATGACAAGAGTACAAGTTACAAAACGCAAAGTACAAGATATTAAATTGTACGCAAGGACGTTCGAAAATCCGGAACCGGGACCTGAGCCAACTATCAACGGCCGACGCAACGGACCAAAAATTACAAGTCAACTATGCACAAGAATATAATATAATATATAAATAATTATATTAATTATTTATATTTTATATTTATATATTTATTATGTCGACAAGCTAGGAGCCAAAAGTTTGTGAGCTGGATTTTCAAACTCCACGACTCGCGGAGTTTGCAGGCATAAAACTCCACGACTCGCGGAGCTGTCAGAAATCAAAATGCCTATAAAAGGCCATGCATTCGTTCGATTTTAATATATAAAAAATATAAATAATAATAATAATAATAAATAAATAAATAAATATATATATATATATATAATATATATAGTATAGGGTAGTTTTATATTAGATTAGTTCGGGTTATGTAAAAGTTATTTTTACGGGTTTTTGAAGTCGAAATTCTGTCCGTGTAACACTACGCGATAAATACTCAATGTAAGTTATGTTCTCCTTTTTAAATTAATGTCTCGTACTTAAGTTATTATTATGCTTATTTGAGCCAAAGTAATCATGATGTTGGACTAAATATTAAAGACGTGGTAATTGGGCTTTGTACCATAATTGGGGTTTGGACAAAAGAACGACACTTGTGGAAATTAGACTATGGGCTATTAATGGGATTTATATTTGTTTAACTAAATGATAGTTTGTTAATTTTAATATAAAGATTTATAATTGGACGTACCTATAAATAACCACATACACTCGATCGGACACGATGGGCGGGATATTTATATGTACGAATAATCGTTCATTTAACCGGATACGGGAATGGATTAATAGTCTATGGAATTATTAAAACAGGGATGAAATTATGTACAAGGACACTTGGCATAATTGATAACAAAGTATTAAAACCTTGGGTTACACGCAGTCGATAACCTGGTGTAATTATTAAACAAAGTATTAAAACCTTGTTACAGTTTAAGTCCCCAATTAGTTGGAATATTTGACTTCGGGTATAAGGATAATTTGACGAGGACACTCGCACTTTAAATTTATGACCGATGGACTGTTATGGACAAAAACTAGACGGACGTATTAAATAATCCAGGACAAAGGACAATTAACCCATGGGCATAAAACTAAAATCAACACGTCAAACATCATGATTACGGAAGTTTAAATAAGCATAATATATTTTATTTCATTTTTCCTCGTACTTTTATTTATTGTCATTTCAATTATTGTTATTTATTTTATATTGTTATTTAAATATCGTCATTTACTATACGCTTCGCTTAAAATATAAATCGACAAACCGGTCATTAAACGGTAAACCCCCTTTTATATATTATTATATATAATTATATATATTTTGTACAAATATAGTTGTTTAAAAATATAGTGTGCAATAAGCCCGCTCCCTGTGGAACGAACCGGACTTACTAAAAACTATACTACTCTACGATTAGGTACACTGCCTATAGTGTTGTAGCAAGGTTTAGGTATATCCATTTTGTAAATAAATAATTAAAACTTGTGTAAAATTGTATCGTATTTAATAGTATTTTCTTGTAAAATTTAATAGTATTTTATACCCCTTCGCTACCACATCAAGTTTTTGGCGCCGCTGCCAGGAAACTTGGCGAAACGCTATATTTTTAATATATATTTGTATAAATATATTTTTAGAAAAACAATATCAAATAAAAAAAAACCGAAAAAAATAAAAAAATAAAATATATATATAAATCTAGTTTTAAGATTTTTATTTATAAAATTATAAAGTAGTTCTATTTTTATTTTAGTTTTTAAATATAAGTTTTTATTATATAAATATTTAGATTTTAAAACAGAAAAATATAAAAAAAAAAAACACGTCGAATTAAAAACTGTACCAGAGTTGAATTTTGGAACCCCGCGACTCGCGGGGTTTGCTGCTTGAAATACCGCGACTCGCGGAGACACTCTGACACACGTGACAGAACCCTAATTTCACATTAATTACGGATTTTATTATTATTATTATTAATAAACCCTAATTAGTTTAAGTTTTTTTTTTAATTAAATTGTATTTTAAATTTTAATTAGTTTTATTATATGTAAAATTAATAGTTTTAATAAATAAATAATATAAAAATAATATTTTTATAAAAATTGTACTTTTTACAACTTTTTGTATATTTTTATATTTTGTCCCTTTTTAATCGTTTTAGCGTAATATTTGTATTTTTAGCTCATATTTAGTTTTAAACTTAGTTTTTGCCATAGTTATTTTTACTTCTAGATTTTTAGGCTTTGCCGTAAAATCCCTTTAGTGCTTTTTTTTTAGACTAAGATTTAGGTGCTTTAGAATTTTGCGACGCCGTTTTTATATTTTAGTACCTTTTTAAGTTATTACCATTTGGGATATAGTTTTTCTTTTAAGCTTTAATATTTTTAGACGCAACTTTTAATTCTTAGTTTTTAATTCCTTTTTAAGTTACGATGCGCTATTTTCTTATTTTTATTTTTCGACGTTTTTCGACGCGCATTCTTTTTCTTTCTTATTTCTCGACGCTTTAGTTTTTAGGACTTAGAAATCTTCTCTATTTCTTATCTAATATCTCAAACAGAAAGAAAAATTATTTAAGTGGTTAAATTAATGGACGTTGACAATTTTCTGCTTCGTAGTAATAGTTGGATTTGTTAGTGGCTGAGTTGTGAGCTTCCGATTTAAAGGGTTCTGGCTCCCTGCTGCATCTTTTGGCTATTCGAAACGTGGGCAAAAGCAGAAAAGTCTATTAATTGGACAACTTATATAAGTTTTTCTATTTTTATAACTAATAGGATAATTAGTAAATGCACCACATTGTAGCTAAAATTTGGCCATCGCAATAAAATGGAAAATTTTGAAAACAAGGCTATGGAAACTCTTTTTGATATCCAAAATCAATTAAATCAATACTCTCAAACGAGTGTTGATGACAATTCGTTCGGTCAATCTTGGATCACGAATGACGAAACAATAACTGGTTGTGAAATCTGTGGAGATTATCACTCAACATGGGAATGTTATTATTACGTTCCTATGAAAAATTACGCACCCACGGAACCTGAATGGAATGATTATGAAGAATACAATTCAAATTGGGATTATTCCCAAGAATATATCCAAACTCAACAACCAGTAGACGAGGAAAATTACGTGTCTGAAAATTTATTAGACAATATGAAAATCAAACTCGAAGAACTCAATGCTCAAAATGAACAAATGAGAGAGTTTGTAAACTGGCAAGCTGAAACTCTATCAGACTACACACCTGTTGATCTGAGGAGTATTGTGCAAGAAAATCTCATATCATCGAATTTTGATGAATTCGAGAGCTCCGAAATCACCAACTATCCCGATGATACTTTTTATTCAGTCTTACCAATTTCACAACATATCGACACATTAGCCTCTACCGACGAAATCATAGATCCATCAATGGATAAAGAAGAAGTAAGGGTAACAAATTTGTACTCTTGGGAAAACGATAACGTTGAAAATTTTACCCCCGAGACCAAAATGGAGGGACTGATAAGTACCGTTAATGAAGAAGAATCTACTCCAATCCCGAAATTCACCATTCCACAACCTTCCAACCAAATATTCTCAATAGACGAGTCATCTACCGAAAATGAACTACGAGCTGTAATAGATAATGACACCTCGGATTTCACCCAATTGGGTAATAGAGGTGAAAACTTTGATCTTGAGAATAAAAGGAAGGAAACGTTAGAAATTGTCCACCCTGTAATATGTATGTCGGTGTATATCGATCCATTTGACCAAGAACCAGAAAAGAGACATATCCATTTACTAAAAGCTACACTTAAAAAAGAATTAAGTAGTGACGATCGGGTGGGTCTAAACTTTAAACCCATTAATATATTTTATACCACCCGAGATGTGAATAACTGGCTCACTATTTTAATTCGTGGAACTTATTCTACTGACTTCACATGTCGTCAGCTAAGTGCGGGGAAGTTTAAGCCCACTTAACGTTAAATTAGGGGTTCGGGTTAGTGCATAACTCGTTAATAAACATGCATAATAAATTAGGGTAAAAGACGCATTTTTAAAGATTAGCAAACAGTTCAGAAAAGCAACCGTTTTTGAAGAAAAATATGTGTGATAAAACAAGAAGGAATGAACGATGAGCCGCGCCATCTATCATTCGACGAGCTTTATAATTACAAACTGGGTATTTTCAATCACTTTTCTACACTAATCACCCTCATGAATTTATAATTAGAGTCTGATTTCATGCAAATGAGGGCATTGCATGATCTCAAGTGTGGGGAAGGGTTATAAATTCTCTCGGGTTTATACTTGGCTTATTTTCTAAATTTTATGAAAATTTGAAAAATTTTAAACTAAATGAATTTAAAATCATGTTTATATATATTTATGAACGGTGAAAACTAGGTGTTAATATCGAAATTATCGTTACCTCGAAAAGGACATAAATTGAGAAACACCCTAAAACGATTGAATTCATTTAAAAAGGAATAAAGGAGAATAAAAAGGCAAAGAAGGAAACTAAGTGTGGGGAGAATGTGCCAAGTTATTCAATTAAAAACTATCTATCACATGTTTCTGTAAAGTTTATTGCAGGTGCTTTTGTTTTGGACTAAATTAACTATTTTACCCAATGAAAGAAAAGAAAAGATGGATCTACACGATGAATCAATTCCATCATTAAAAGGAAGTAAAGTCTTCCGAAAAAGAAACGCACTTCTTGATTTAGGTCAGGAAGTTGTCGTCCAGACCAGCTGTAGGTTGACGAAAAATCTAGAAAAGTCATCTCTAAAATCAGCAGGAAATCCACGGACCTCAGCATCAAGCAGGGTCGCCAAGTGGTCAGATTTATCCTAACCATGAGAAGGATTTATCTCGTACAATGGGGGGGCACCGTGCAAATTAGCTTGATAAGACTAATGAATCAGATCCCCAGAAAGGATAATCTCCTTAAAGATCAAAAATCAGCTTTTAAGCCTGATATTACTCAATCCTTGAGATTGACCTTAAAGATTGAGAATTACAAACTCATGGAATTCAATGATATCTAAACTCGAGCTTGAACGAGAAAATATTTTGATCAAAAATAAAACCGATTTGTTTTCTGAAAACCCATTTTCAATGCGTTCATTACCTTTGAACGTAAAATCCTAGGAATTCACCTAGGAATTCATTAGGTCACCTGAACCAAATCGGGTGTCAACCGTAAGAACGGTGGTTGCATAGCATGGTCGGAGACAGGACCTTGTGCCAGACCGAAAAATCATAGGATGATCTTTACTATTGCTCCTACAAAGGATAGTAATAGCATCCGACACGTTTATAGACCATAATCAAAAGCAAGTAATGGAACATTGCCTTAACAGTTTCTTGTTCATCGCTTTCCTTTACAACCGGACGGTAGTTTGCCGAAAGGTAATATACGGGACAAGTAAACTGGACGTGTTGCTTTCCTAATACAAGGTTAGCAAGTGGGTAACACAAAACCACAAGTGTTGAGCTAAAATTTTCAAATCTGAAACCCACACAACCCACAAAAATATTTTGCAAACACCGGTGAAGGGTTATTCCGAAAAACTTATCTAGGGTAAAAACTAGATTGAATTTTCAAAAGATCAAATGTTTTCATAAAGATCCAATTTCCTAACGGATCTAAATTTTCATAGTCATGTGGGACTGTAAACCGCCTTTCAAATGTGCACTTTGCTTTGGAAACCGAAAGTAAATCGGCTATTTGATTGCAAGTGTCGTTGACCTAAACCCAAAGCAACTGTGGATGACACACCCACCTTTAACCATGGTTCTATCGTTACTATCATTGTTTATACCACCATATCAAAATCACTGATGTACAAAGTGTGATGAATAAAAAAGTGATTCATGTATGTTTTTATTTCAAGTTCTGTATTGCTTGAGGACAAGCAACGCTCAAGTGTGGGGATATTTGATAAGGCTAAAAAGGAACATATATTTCATAGTAATATCCCTCCTAAATAATAGGTTTTCATATGTAATTGTATTATATTTTCATTGTAATTGTTTAAATAAATAAGTGCGAAGACAAAAGGCGAAAACGAAGATTTGAAGACACAAACGTCCAAAAAGCTCAAATGTTCAAGATACAATTCAAAAGGTTCAATTTATTGATGAAAAACGTCTAAAAATGACAAGAGTACAAGTTACAAAACGCAAAGTACAAGATATTAAATTGTACGCAAGGACGTTCGAAAATCCGGAACCGGGACCTGAGCCAACTATCAACGGCCGACGCAACGGACCAAAAATTACAAGTCAACTATGCACAAGAATATAATATAATATATAAATAATTATATTAATTATTTATATTTTATATTTATATATTTATTATGTCGACAAGCTAGGAGCCAAAAGTTTGTGAGCTGGATTTTCAAACTCCACGACTCGCGGAGTTTGCAGGCATAAAACTCCACGACTCGCGGAGCTGTCAGAAATCAAAATGCCTATAAAAGGCCATGCATTCGTTCGATTTTAATATATAAAAAATATAAATAATAATAATAATAATAAATAAATAAATAAATATATATATATAATATATATAGTATAGGGTAGTTTTATATTAGATTAGTTCGGGTTATGTAAAAGTTATTTTTACGGGTTTTTGAAGTCGAAATTCTGTCCGTGTAACACTACGCGATAAATACTCAATGTAAGTTATGTTCTCCTTTTTAAATTAATGTCTCGTACTTAAGTTATTATTATGCTTATTTGAGCCAAAGTAATCATGATGTTGGACTAAATATTAAAGCCGGGGTAATTGGGCTTTGTACCATAATTGGGGTTTGGACAAAAGAACGACACTTGTGGAAATTAGACTATGGGCTATTAATGGGCTTTATATTTGTTTAACTAAATGATAGTTTGTTAATTTTAATATAAAGATTTATAATTGGACGTACCTATAAATAACCACATACACTCGATCGGACACGATGGGCGGGATATTTATATGTACGAATAATCGTTCATTTAACCGGATACGGGAATGGATTAATAGTCTATGGAATTATTAAAACAGGGGTTAAATTATGTACAAGGACACTTGGCATAATTGATAACAAAGTATTAAAACCTTGGGTTACACGCAGTCGATAACCTGGTGTAATTATTAAACAAAGTATTAAAACCTTGTTACAGTTTAAGTCCCCAATTAGTTGGAATATTTGACTTCGGGTATAAGGATAATTTGACGAGGACACTCGCACTTTAAATTTATGACCGATAGACTGTTATGGACAAAAACTATACGGACATATTAAATAATCCAGGACAAAGGACAATTAACCCATGGGCATAAAACTAAAATCAACACGTCAAACATCATGATTACGGAAGTTTAAATAAGCATAATATATTTTATTTCATTTTTCCTCGTACTTTTATTTATTGTCATTTCAATTATTGTTATTTATTTTATATTGTTATTTAAATATCGTCATTTACTATACGCTTCGCTTAAAATATAAATCGACAAACCGGTCATTAAACGGTAAACCCCCTTTTATATATTATTATATATAATTATATATATTTTGTACAAATATAGTTGTTTAAAAATATAGTGTGCAATAAGCCCGCTCCCTGTGGAACGAACCGGACTTACTAAAAACTATACTACTCTACGATTAGGTACACTGCCTATAGTGTTGTAGCAAGGTTTAGGTATATCCATTTTGTAAATAAATAATTAAAACTTGTGTAAAATTGTATCGTATTTAATAGTATTTTCTTGTAAAATTTAATAGTATTTTATACCCCTTCGCTACCACATCACATACCTTGACAAGTTTGTCATTGTTTTCATTGATGACATACTTATTTACTCAAAGAATGACCAAGAACACGGTGAACATTTGAGAAAGGTGTTAGAAGTATTGAGGAAGGAAGAATTGTACGCTAAGTTTTCAAAGTGTGCATTTTGGTTGGAAGAAGTTCAATTCCTAGGTCACATAGTGAACAAAGAAGGTAATAAGGTGGATCCAGCAAAGATAGAAACTGTTGAAAAGTGGGAAACCCCGAAAACTCCGAAACACATACGCCAGTTTTTAGGACTAGCTGGTTACTACAGAAGGTTCATCCAAGACTTTTCCAGAATAGAAAAACCCTTGACTGCATTAACGCATAAAGGGAAGAAATTTGAATGGAATGATGAACAAGAGAAAGCGTTTCAGTTATTGAAGAAAAAGCTAACTACGGCACCTATATTGTCATTGCCTGAAGGGAATGATGATTTTGTGATTTATTGTGACGCATCAAAGCAAGGTCTCGATTGTGTATTAATGCAACGAACGAAGGTGATTGCTTATGCGTCTAGACAATTGAAGATTCACGAACAAAATTATACGACGCATGATTTGGAATTAGGCGCGGTTGTTTTTGCATTAAAGACTTGGAGGCACTACTTATATGGGGTCAAAAGTATTATATATACCGACCACAAAAGTCTTCAACACATATTTAATCAGAAACAACTGAATATGAGGCAGCGTAGGTGGATTGAATTGTTGAATGATTACGACTTTGAGATTCGTTACCACCCGGGGAAGGCAAATGTGGTAGCCGATGCCTTGAGCAGGAAGGACAGAGAACCCATTCGAGTAAAATCTATGAATATAATGATTCATAATAACCTTACTACTCAAATAAAGGAGGCGCAACAAGGAGTTTTAAAAGAGGGAAATTTAAAGGATGAAATACCCAAAGGATCGGAGAAGCATCTTAATATTCGGGAAGACGGAACCCGGTATAGGGCTGAAAGGATTTGGGTACCAAAATTTGGAGATATGAGAGAAATGGTACTTAGAGAAGCTCATAAAACCAGATACTCAATACATCCTAGAACGGGGAAGATGTACAAGGATCTCAAGAAACATTTTTGGTGGCCGGGTATGAAAGCCGATGTTGCTAAATACGTAGGAGAATGTTTGACGTGTTCTAAGGTCAAAGCTGAGCATCAGAAACCATCAGGTCTACTTCAACAACCCGAAATCCCGGAATGGAAATGGGAAAACATTACCATAGATTTCATCACTAAATTGCCAAGGACTGCAAGTGGTTTTGATACTATTTGGGTAATAGTTGATCGTCTCACCAAATCAGCACACTTCCTACCAATAAGAAAAGATGACAAGATGGAGAAGTTAGCACGATTGTATTTGAAGGAAGTCGTCTCCAAACATGGAATACCAATCTCTATTATCTCTGATAGGGATGGCAGATTTATTTCAAGATTCTGGCAGACATTACAGCAAGCATTAGGAACTCGTCTAGACATGAGTACTGCCTATCATCCACAAACTTATGGGCAGAGCGAAAGGACGATACAAACACTTGAAGACATGCTACGAGCATGTGTTATTGATTTCGGAAACAGTTGGGATCGACATCTACCGTTAGCAGAATTTTCCTACAACAACAGCTATCATTCAAGCATTGAGATGGCGCCGTTTGAAGCACTTTATGGTAGAAAGTGCAGGTCTCCAATTTGTTAGAGTGTAGTGGGGGATAGACAGATTACGGGTTCGGAGATTATACAAGAAACTACCGAGAAGATCATCCAAATTCAACAACGGTTGAAAACCGTCCAAAGTCGACAAAAGAGCTACGCTGACATTAAAAGAAAAGATATAGAATTTGAAATTGGAGGGATGGTCATGCTTAAAGTTGCACCTTGGAAAGGCCATGTTCGATTTGGTAAACGAGGGAAATTAAATCCAAGGTATATTGGACCATTCAAGATTATTGATCGTGTCGGACCAGTAGCTTACCGACTTGAGTTACCTCAACAACTCGCGGCTGTACATAACACTTTCCACGTCTCGAATTTGAAGAAATGTTTTGCTAAAGAAGATCTCACTATTCCGTTAGATGAAATCCAAATCAACGAAAAACTCCAATTCATCGAAGAACCCGTCGAAATAATGGATCGTGAGGTTAAAAGACTTAGGCAAAACAAGATACCAATTGTTAAGGTTCGATGGAATGCTCGTAGAGGACCCAAGTTCACCTGGGAGCGTGAAGATTAGATGAAGAAGAAATACCCGCATCTATTTCCAGAAGATTCGTCAACACCTTCAACAGCTTAAAATTTCGGGACGAAATTTATTTAACGGGTAGGTACTGTAGTGACCCGAACTTTTCCATGTTTATATATATTAATTGAGATTGATATTTACATGATTAAATGTTTCCAACATGTTAAGCAATCAAACTTGTTAAGACTTGATTAATTGAAATATGTTTCATATAGACAATTGACCACCCAAGTTGACCGGTGATTCACGAACGTTAAAACTTGTAAAAACTATATGATGACATATATATGGATATATATATAGTTAACATGATACTATGATAAGTAAACATATCATTAAGTATATTAACAATGAACTACATATGTAAAAACAAGACTACTAACTTAATGATTTTTAAACGAGACATATATGTAACGATTATCGTTGTAAAGACATTTAATGTATATATATATCATATTAAGAGATATTCATACATGATAATATCATGATAATATAATAATTTAAAATCTAATTTGATATTATAAACATTGGGTTAACAACATTTAACAAGATCGTTAACCTAAAGGTTTCAAAACAACACTTACATGTAACGACTAACGATGACTTAATGACTCAGTTAAAATGTATATACATGTAGTGTTTTAATATGTATTTATACACTTTTGAAAGACTTCAATACACTTATCAAAATACTTCTACTTAACAAAAATGCTTACAATTACATCCTCGTTCAGTTTCATCAACAATTCTACTCGTATGCACCCGTATTCGTACTCGTACAATACACAGCTTTTAGATGTATGTACTATTGGTATATACACTCCAATAATCAGCTCTTAGCAGCCCATGTGAGTCACCTAACATATGTGGGAACCATCATTTGGCAACTAGCATGAAATATCTCATAAAATTACAAAAATATGAGTAATCATTCATGACTTATTTACATGAAAACAAAATTACATATCCTTTATATCTAATCCATACACCAATGACTAAAAACACCTACAAACACTTTAATTCTTCAATTTTCTTCATCTAATTTATCTCTCTCAAGTTCTATCTTCAAGTTCTAAGTGTTCTTCATAAATTCTACAAGTTCTAGCTACATAAAATCAAGAATACTTTCAAGTTTGCTAGCTCACTTCCAATCTTGTAAGGTGATCATCCAACCTCAAGAAATCTTTGTTTCTTACAGTAGGTTATCATTCTAATACAAGGTAATAATCATATTCAAACTTTGGTTCAATTTCTATAACTATAACAATCTTATTTCAAGTGATGATCTTACTTGAACTTGTTTTCGTGTCATGATTCTGCTTCAAGAACTTCGATCCATCCAAGGATCCGTTGAAGCTAGATCCATTTTTCCCTTTTCCAGTAGGTTTATCCAAGGAACTTAAGGTAGTAATGATGTTCATAACATCATTCGATTCATACATATAAAGCTATCTTATTCGAAGGTTTAAACTTGTAATCACTAGAACATAGTTTAGTTAATTCTAAACTTGTTCGCAAACAAAAGTTAATCCTTCTAACTTGAATTTTAAAATAAACTAAACACATGTTCTATATCTATATGATATGCTAACTTAATGATTTAAAACCTGGAAACACGAAAAACACTGTAAAACCGGATTTACGCCGTCGTAGTAACACCGCGGGCTGTTTTGGGTTAGTTAATTAAAAACTATGATAAACTTTGATTTAAAAGTTGTTATTCTGAGAAAATGATTTTTATTATGAACATGAAACTATATCCAAAAATTATGGTTAAACTCAAAGTGGAAGTATGTTTTCTAAAATGGTCATCTAGACGTCGTTCTTTCGACTGAAATGACTACCTTTACAAAAATGACTTGTAACTTATTTTTCCGACTATAAACCTATACTTTTTCTGTTTAGATTCATAAAATAGAGTTCAATATGAAACCATAGCAATTTGATTCACTCAAAACGGATTTAAAATGAAGAAGTTATGGCTAAAACAAGATTGGATAATTTTTCTCATTTTAGCTACGTGAAAATTGGTAACAAATCTATTCCAACCATAACTTAATCAACTTGTATTGTATATTATGTAATCTTGAGATACCATAGACACGTATACAATGTTTCGACCTATCATGTCGACACATCTATATATATTTTGGAACAACCATAGACACTCTATATGTGAATGTTGGAGTTAGCTATACAGGGTTGAGGTTGATTCCAAAATATATATAGTTTGAGTTGTGATCAATACTGAGATACGTATACACTGGGTCGTGGATTGATTCAAGATAATATTTATAGATTTATTTCTGTACATCTAACTGTGGACAACTAGTTGTAGGTTACTAACGAGGACAGCTGACTTAATAAACTTAAAACATCAAAATATATTAAAAGTGTTGTAAATATATTTTGAACATACTTTGATATATATGTATATATTATTATAGGTTCGTGAATCAACCAGTGGCCAAGTCTTACTTCCCGACGAAGTAAAAATCTGTGAAAGTGAGTTATAGTCCCACTTTTAAAATCTAATATTTTTGGGATGAGAATACATGCAGGTTTTATAAATGATTTACAAAATAGACACAAGTACGTGAAACTACATTCTATGGTTGAATTATCGAAATCGAATATGCCCCTTTTTATTAAGTCTGGTAATCTAAGAATTAGGGAACAGACACCCTAATTGACGCGAATCCTAAAGATAGATCTATTGGGCCTAACAAACCCCATCCAAAGTACCGGATGCTTTAGTACTTCGAAATTTATATCATATCCGAAGGGTGTCCCGGAATGATGGGGATATTCTTAAATATGCATCTTGTTAATGTCGGTTACCAGGTGTTCACCATATGAATGATTTTTATCTCTATGTATGGGATGTGTATTGAAATATGAAATCTTGTGGTCTATTATTATGATTTGATATATATAGGTTAAACCTATAACTCACCAACATTTTTGTTGACGTTTTAAGCATGTTTATTCTCAGGTGATTATTAAGAGCTTCCGTTGTCGCATACTTAAATAAGGACGAGATTTGGAGTCCATGCTTGTATGATATTGTGTAAAAACTGCATTCAAGAAACTTATTTTGTTGTAACATATTTGTATTGCAAACCATTATGTAATGGTCGTGTGTAAACAGGATATTTTAGATTATCATTATTTGATAATCTACGTAAAGCTTTTTTAAACCTTTATTGATGAAATAAAGGTTATGGTTTGTTTTAAAATGAATGCAGTCTTTGAAAAACGTCTCATATAGAGGTCAAAACCTCGCAACGAAATCAATTAATATGGAACGTTTTTAATCAATAAGAACGGGACATTTCAGTTGGTATCCGAGCGTTGGTCTTAGAGAACCAGAATTTTGCATTAGTGTGTCTTATCGAGTTTGTTAGGATGCATTAGTGAGTCTGGACTTCGACCGTGTTTACTTGAAAATGATTGCTTAACAAATTTTGTTGGAAACTATATATTTTTAACATGTGAATATTATGTGATATATTAATCTCTTAACGCGTTTGATATTATGTGATAGATGTCTACCTCTAGAACAAGTCCCATTGACTCACCTAATAATAATGAAGAGTCAAATGTAAATTGGAATGATTTGTGGACTGATTCACAAGTTCCCGAAGAGGAACCGGAAGAAGAGTCGGAACCGGAAGAAGAATCGGAACCGGAAGAAGAATCGGAACCGGATGAAGAAATAGAACCGGTGGGGGAAATAATAAAACGGTTAAGTAAAAGAAAATCCTCAACCAACCGACCAAGGTTAATTATGGTCAATGGTGTTTCCGCCAAGGAAGCAAAATATTGGGAGGATTACCAATTCTCCGATGAATCGGATTCCGACGAGAATTCCGATGATGTTATAGAAATTACCCCAACTGAATTTAAAAAGGCAAATGAAAATAATAAGGGAAAGGGCATAAAAATAGAGAAATCTAATTCCAACCCTGATGAACTTTATATGTATCGTCAACCCCCGAAGTCCTTAAGTTGTAACAATGACCCGGGAACCTCTAAACCACCAGGTTTTTCTAAACCAATGTGGAAAACGACGACTCGTATTAGGGGAACATCATATATCCCTAGAAACTTGGCAAAACGAACCAAAACCGAAGAAGAAGAAACAAGCGAGTCGGAATAAGATAGTTGTATTCGTGTGGTGTAATATATGTAATATATTGTGCTTATGCTTTATGATATATGTAAAAATTGCTTGTATTAATAAGTATTTTTTTTATGAATCTAACTCTTGTCTATTTTACAGTATAAAAACACAAAATGGATAGACAACCCAATATTTTAAGAGACCTACCCGGAGACATGATTGATGAAATCTTGTCTAGAGTCTGTCAGAATTCTTCGGCACAACTATTTAAGGCGAGATCAGTTTGTAAGACATTCGAAGAACGTTCCAAGAATGCCTTGGTTTATAAAAGGCTTTCGTTCGAAAGATAGGGGATATCACATTGGGAAATCCATAAGTTACGATGTGTTTACTTTGACGCATATATTGCGGGGAACCCAAATGCTATTTTACGTAATGGGTTAAGAAATTATTTTGACTCAATATATCCGAATATTGGACTTCGTGATTTAGAAAAAGCGGCTAACATGCAACATAAAGAAGCATGTTATGCTTACGGATTAGTAATGTTCGCTTCTCACCAAAGTGAGAACAAGAACATCGGGCTACAACTATTAAACAAAACGTTCCCACAAGTGACGGAGTCGGTAATTGGGGTAAGAAATGAGGTTTTTAGATTGTTACGGGACTGTTGGACATTACGTAACCCTCGTCCCTTTGACGACGTTACAACACGCTGTCTTATCAACGGCCATAACGGTTATGTTCCACAAGACCAAGGATGGGAAGTAATCCTAGTAAAACCAGGATGCATGACTTGTTTCTGGACGTATGAATTACGTGTCTTTATTGCCTTTGCTGAACGACTTGTGTACTAGCTAGAATTATCTTCACAACCATCTTGTATCAAATTTATTGTGTGCTATATTTCATGCTATATGTAAAATATGCGGTATTGTAAGTTTGTAAAATATTGTGTAAAAGTTTGAACGCGAAATATTATTATAATCAGTTTTTCATATAGAATTGTAGTAGTTGAATTGTATATTAGCTACTAAGTATGAACTTAACGGGTATGTACTACCCGAATTTAAACTTATAAAACGCTAATATGAAGAAAAAGCTTTTATAAATGAGTTCATATTATGCTACGAAATACTATTAACTACTCTTAATATTCTGTATGATTAACTTGTTCCATTTGACTATTTTGAAGGAAATGGCACTGACTACTTGACACACCGTGAATATGAATGAAGAGGAATTCCGTACTTTTCTAGCTTCAAACATAGCCGCAGTACAGGCTGCGCTACATACCAACAATAACTTTGGATCTAGCAGTACAGGAAATCGTGTAGGATGCACCTAAAAAGAATTCACTGCCTGCAAACCTTTGGAATTTGATGGAACCGAAGGACCGATCGGATTGAAACGGTGGACCGAGAAGGTCGAATCGGTATTTGCCATAAGTAAGTGTACTGAAGAGGACAAAGTGAAGTACGCTACGCATACCTTCACAGGTTCTGCGTTAACATGGTGGAATACCTATCTAGAGCAAGTGGGACAAGACGATGCGTACGCACTACCGTGGTCAGCATTCAAGCACTTGATGAACGAGAAGTACCGTCCCAGAACCGATGTCAATAAGCTCAAGACAGAACTTAGAGGGTTACGAACCCAAGGATTTGATATTACCACGTACGAAAGACGATTCACAGAATTGTGCCTATTGTGTCCGGGAGCATTCGAAGATGAGGAAGAGAAGATCGACGCGTTTGTGAAAGGATTACCGGAAAGAATCCAAGAAGATATAAGTTCACACGAGCCTGCCTCCATACAACAGGCATGTAGAATGGCTCACAAACTAGTGAACCAGATTGAAGATAGAATTAAAGAACAGACTGCTGAAGAGGCCAATGTTAAGCAAGTCAAAAGAAAGTGGGAGGAAAACGGTGATAAGAATCACCAATACAACAACAGCAATTACAACAATAATCGCAACAATTATCCCAACAATCGCAGCATCAATCGCAACTATAACAAACGGCCCAACAACAACAACAACAACAACAACAGCAACTACAACAATCATCCCAACAATAATAATAACCGCAACAACAACAACAATCAGAAGCAGCTATGCCAAAGGTGTGAAAAGTATCACTCGGGGTTCTGCACCAAATTTTGCAACAAGTGTAAAAGAAATGGTCATAGCGCGGCGAAGTGTGAGGTCTACGGACCAGGGGTTAATAGAACGAAAGGAACAAATGGTGTCGGAACGAGTAATGGCGGAGCAAGTAGTGTCGGAGCAAGTTATGCCAATGTAGTTTGTTATAAATGTGGAAAACCGGGCCACATTATTAGAAATTGCCCGAACCAAGAGAACACGAATGGACAAGGCCGCGGAAGAGTTTTCAATATTAATGCGACAGAGGCACAGGAAGACCCAGAGCTTGTTACGGGTACGTTTCTTATTGACAATAAATCTGCTTACATTTTATTTGATTCGGGTGCGGATAGAAGCTATATGAGTAGAGATTTTTGTGCTAAATTAAGTTGTCCATTGACGCCTTTGGATAGTAAATTTTTACTCGAATTAGCAAATGGTAAATTAATTTCAGCAGATAATATATGTCGGAATCGAGAAATTAAACTGGTTAGCGAAACATTTAAGATTGATTTGATACCAGTAGAGTTAGGAAGTTTTGATGTGATAATCGGTATGGACTGGTTGAAAGAAGTGAAAGCAGAGATCGTTTGTTACAAAAATGCAATTCGCATTATACGAGAAAAAGGAAAACCCTTAATGGTGTACGGAGAAAAGGGGCAACACGAAGCTACATCTTATTAGTAATTTGAAGGCACAAAAACTAATAAGAAAAGGTTGCTATGCTGTTCTAGCACACGTCGAGAAAGTACAAACTGAAGAAAAGAGCATCAATGATGTTCCCATTGCAAAAGAATTTTCCGATGTATTTCCGAAAGAATTACCGGGATTACCCCCACATCGATCCGTTGAATTTCAAATAGATCTTGTACCAGGAGCTGCACCAATAGCTCGTGCTCCTTACAGACTCGCACCCAGCGAGATGAAAGAACTGCAAAGCCAATTACAAGAACTTTTAGAGCGTGGTTTCATTTGACCAAGCACATCACCGTGGGGAGCTCCTGTTTTGTTTGTCAAGAAGAAAGATGGTACATTCAGGTTGTGTATCGACTACCGAGAGTTGAACAAACTTACCATCAAGAACCGCTACCCACAACCGAGAATCGACGACTTATTTGATCAACTACAAGGCTCGTCTGTTTATTCAAAGATTGACTTACGTTCCGGGTATCATCAAATGCGGGTGAAAGAAGATGATATTCCAAAGACTGCTTTCAGAACACGTTACGGTCATTACGAGTTTATGGTCATGCCGTTTGGTTTAACTAATGCACCAGCTGTGTTCATGGACCTTATGAACCGAGTGTGTGGACCATACCTTGACAAGTTTGTCATTGTTTTCATTGATGACATACTTATTTACTCAAAGAATGACCAAGAACACGGTGAACATTTGAGAAAGGTGTTAGAAGTATTGAGGAAGGAAGAATTGTACGCTAAGTTTTCAAAGTGTGCATTTTGGTTGGAAGAAGTTCAATTCCTCGGTCACATAGTGAACAAAGAAGGTATTAAGGTGGATCCAGCAAAGATAGAAACTGTTGAAAAGTGGAAAACCCCGAAAACTCTGAAACACATACGCCAGTTTTTAGGACTAGCTGGTTACTACAGAAGGTTCATCCAAGACTTTTCCAGAATAGCAAAACCCTTGACTGCATTAACGCATAAAGGGAAGAAATTTGAATGGAATGATGAACAAGAGAAAGCGTTTCAGTTATTGAAGAAAAAGCTAACTACGGCACCTATATTGTCATTGCCTGAAGGGAATGATGATTTTGTGATTTATTGTGATGAATCAAAGCAAGGTCTCGGTTGTGTATTAATGCAACGAACGAAGGTGATTGCTTATGCATCTAGACAATTGAAGATTCACGAACAAAATTATACGACGCATGATTTGGAATTAGGCGCGGTTTTTTTTGCATTAAAGACTTGGAGGCACTACTTATATGGGGTCAAAAGTATTATATATACCGACCACAAAAGTCTTCAACACATATTTAATCAGAAACAACTGAATATGAGGCAGCGTAGGTGGATTGAATTGTTGAATGATTACGACTTTGAGATTCGTCACCACCCGGGGAAGGTAAATGTGGTAGCCGATGCCATGAGCAGGAAGGACAGAGAACCCATTCGAGTAAAATCTATGAATATAATGATTCATAATAACCTTACTACTCAAATAAAGGAGGCGCAACAAGGAGTTTTAAAAGAGGAAAATTTAAAGGATGAAATACCCAAAGGATCGGAGAAGCATCTTAATATTTGGGAAGACGGAACCCGGTATAGGGCTGAAAGGATTTGGGTACCAAAATTTGGAGATATGAGAGAAATGGTACTTAGAGAAGCTCATAAAACCAGATACTCAATACATCCTGGAACGGGGAAGATGTACAAGGATCTCAAGAAACATTTTTTGGTGGCCGGGTATGAAAGCCGATGTTGCTAAATACGTAGGAGAATGTTTGAAGTGTTCTAAGGTCAAAGCTGAGCATCAGAAACCATCAGGTCTACTTCAACAACCCGAAATCCCGGAATGGAAATGGGAAAACATTACCATGGATTTCATCACTAAATTGCCAAGGACTGCAAGTGGTTTTGATACTATTTGGGTAATAGTTGATCGTCTCACCAAATCAGCACACTTCCTGCCAATAAGAGAAGATGACAAGATGGAGAGGTTAGCACGATTGTATTTGAAGGAAGTCGTCTCCAGACATGGAATACCAATCTCTATTATCTCTGATAAGGATTGGCGGATTTATTTCAAGATTCTGGCAGACATTACAGCAAGCATTAGGAACTCGTCTAGACATGAGTACTGCCTATCTTCCACAAACTGATGGGCAGAGCAAAAGGACGATACAAATGCTTGAAGACATGCTACGAGCATGTGTTATTGATTTCGGAAACAGTTGGGATCGACATCTACCGTTAGCAGAATTTTCCTACAACAACAGCTACCATTCAAGCATTGAGATGGCGCCGATTAAAGCACTTTATGGTAGAAAGTGCAGGTCTCCGATTTGTTGGAGTGAAGTGGGGGATAGACAGATTACGAGTCCGGAGATTATACAAGAAACTACCGAGAAGATCATCCAAATTCAACAACGGTTGAAAACCGCCCAAAGTTGACAAAAGAGCTACGCTGACATTAAAAGAAAAGATATAGAATTTGAAATTAGAGAGATGGTCATGCTTAAAGTTGCACCTTGGAAAGGCGTTGTTCGATTTGGTAAACGAGGGAAATTAAATCCAAGGTATATTGGACCATTCAAGATTATTGATCGTGTCGGACCAGTAGCTTACCGACTTGAGTTACCTCAACAACTCGCGGCTGTACATAACACTTTCCACGTCTCAAATTTGAAGAAATGTTTTGCTAAAGAAGATCTCACTATTCCGTTAGATGAAATCCAAATCAACGAAAAACTCCAATTCATCGAAGAACCCGTCGAAATAATGGATCGTGAGGTTAAAAGACTTAAGTAAAACAAGATACCAATTGTTAAGGTTCGATGGAATGCTCGTAGAGGACCCGAGTTCACCTGGGAGCGTGAATATTAGATGAAGAAGAAATACCCGCATCTATTTCCAGAAGATTCTTCAACACCTTCAACAGCTTAAAATTTCGGGACGAAATTTATTTAACGGGTAGGTACTGTAGTGACCCGAAATTTTCCATGTTTATATATATTAATTGAGATTGATATTTACATGATTAAATGTTTCCAACATGTTAAGCAATCAAACTTGTTAAGACTTGATTAATTGAAATATGTTTCATATAGACAATTGACCACCCAAGTTGACCGGTGATTCACGAACGTTAAAACTTGTAAAAACTATATGATGACATATATATGGATATATATATAGTTAACATGATACTATGATAAGTAAACATATCATTAAGTATATTAACAATGAACTACATATGTAAAAACAAGACTACTAACTTAATGATTTTTAAACGAGACATATATGTAACGATTATCGTTGTAAAGACATTTAATGTATATATATCATATTAAGAGATATTCATACATGATAATATCATGATAATATAATAATTTAAAATCTAATTTGATATTATAAACATTGGGTTAACAACATTTAACAAGATCATTAACCTAAAGGTTTCAAAACAACACTTACATGTAACGACTAACGATGACTTAACGACTCAGTTAAAATGTATATACATGTAGTGTTTTAATATGTATTTATACACTTTTGAAAGACTTCAATACACTTATCAAAATACTTCTACTTAACAAAAATGCTTACAATTACATCCTCGTTCAGTTTCATCAACAATTCTACTCGTATGCACCCGTATTCGCACTCGTACAATACACAACTTTTAGATGTATGTACTCTTGGTATATACACTCCAATGATCAGCTCTTAGTAGCCCATGTGAGTCACCTAACACATGTGGGAACCATCATTTGGCAACTAGCATGAAATATCTCATAAAATTACAAAAATATGAGTAATCATTCATGACTTATTTACATGAAAACAAAATTACATATCCTTTATATCTAATCCATACACCAACGACCAAAAACACCTACAAACACTTTCATTCTTCAATTTTCTTCATCTAATTTATCTCTCTCAAGTTCTATCTTCAAGTTCTAAGTGTTCTTCATAAATTCTACAAGTTCTAGTTACATAAAATCAAGAATACTTTCAAGTTTGCTAGCTCACTTCCAATCTTGTAAGGTGATCATCCAACCTCAAGAAATCTTTGTTTATTACAGTAGGTTTTCATTCTAATACAAGGTAATAATCATATTCAAACTTTGGTTCAATTTCTATAACTATAACAATCTTATTTCAAGTGATGATCTTACTTGAACTTGTTTTCGTGTCATGATTCTGCTTCAAGAACTTCGAGCCATCCAAGGATCCGTTGAAGCTAGATCCATTTTTCTCTTTTCCAGTAGGTTTATCCAAGGAACTTAAGGTAGTAATGATGTTCATAACATCATTCGATTCATACATATAAAGCTATCTTATTCGAAGGTTTAAACTTGTAATCACTAGAACATAGTTTAGTTAATTCTAAACTTGTTCGCAAACAAAAGTTAATCCTTCTAACTTGACTTTTAAAATCAACTAAACACATGTTCTATATCTATATGATATGCTAACTTAATGATTTAAAACCTGAAAACACGAAAAACACCGTAAAACCGGATTTACGGCGTCGTAGTAACACCGCGGGCTGTTTTGGGTTAGTTAATTAAAAACTATGATAAACTTTGATTTAAAAGTTGTTATTCTGAGAAAATGATTTTTATTATGAACATGAAACTATATCCAAAAATTATGGTTAAACTCAAAGTGAAAGTATGTTTTCTAAAATGGTCATCTAGACGTCGTTCTTTCGACTGAAATGACTACCTTTAAAAAAACGACTTGTAACTTATTTTTCCGACTATAAACCTATACTTTTTCTGTTTAGATTCATAAAATAGAGTTCAATATGAAACCATAGCAATTTGATTCACTCAAAACGGATTTAAAATGAAGAAGTTATGGCTAAAACAAGATTGGATAATTTTTCTCATTTTAGCTACGTGAAAATTGGTAACAAATCTATTCCAACCATAACTTAATCAGCTTGTATTGTATATTATGTAATCTTGAGATACCATAGACACGTATACAATGTTTCGACCTATCATGTCAACACATCTATATATATTTCGGAACAACCATAGACACTCTATATGTGAATGTTGGAGTTAGCTATACAGGGTTGAGGTTGATTCCAAAATATATATAGTTTGAGTTGTGATCAATACTGAGATACGTATACACTGGGTCGTGGATTGATTCAAGATAATATTTATCGATTTATTTCTGTACATCTAACTGTGGACAACTAGTTGTAGGTTACTAACGAGGACAGCTGACTTAATAAACTTAAAACATCAAAATATATTAAAAGTGTTGTAAATATATTTTGAACATACTTTGATATATATGTATATATTATTATAGGTTCGTGAATCAACCAGTGGCCAAGTCTTACTTCCCGACGAAGTAAAAATCTGTAAAAGTGAGTTATAGTCCCACTTTTAAAATCTAATATTTTTGGGATGAGAATACATGCAGGTTTTATAAATGATTTACAAAATAGACACAAGTACGTGAAACTACATTCTATGGTTGAATTATCGAAATCGAATATGCCCCTTTTTATTAAGTCTGGTAATCTAAGAATTAGGGAACAGACACCCTAATTGACGCGAATCCTAAAGATAGATCTATTGGGCCTAACAAACCCCATCCAAAGTACCGGATGCTTTAGTACTTCAAAATTTATATCATATCCGAAGGGTGTCCCGGAATGATGGGGATATTCTTAAATATGCATCTTGTTAATGTCGGTTACCAGGTGTTCACCATATGAATGATTTTTATCTCTATGTATGGGATGTGTATTAAAATATGAAATCTTGTGGTCTATTATTATGATTTGATATATATAGGTTAAACCTATAACTCACCAACATTTTTGTTGACGTTTTAAGCATGTTTATTCTCAGGTGATTATTAAGAGCTTCCGCTGTCGCATACTTAAATAAGGACGAGATTTGGAGTCCATGCTTGTATGATATTGTGTAAAAACTGCATTCAAGAAACTTATTTTGTTGTAACATATTTGTATTGTAAACCATTATGTAATGGTCGTGTGTAAACAGGATATTTTAGATTATCATTATTTGATAATCTACGTAAAGCTTTTTAAACCTTTATTGATGAAATAAAGGTTATGGTGACCCAGTGTATACGTATCTCAGTATTGATCACAACTCAAACTATATATATTTTGGAATCAACCTCAACCTTGTATAGCTAACTCCAACATTCACATATAGAGTGTCTATGGTTGTTCCGAAATATATATAGATGTGTCGACATGATAGGTCGAAACATTGTATACGTGTCTATGGTATCTCAAGATTACATAATATACAATACAAGTTGATTAAGTTATGGTTGGAATAGATTTGTTACCAATTTTCACGTAGCTAAAATGAGAAAAATTATCCAATCTTGTTTTAGCCATAACTTCTTCATTTTAAATCTGTTTTGAGTGAATCAAATTGCTATGGTTTCATATTGAACTCTATTTTATGAATCTAAACAGAAAAAGTATAGGTTTATAGTCGGAAAAATAAGTTACAAGTCGTTTTTGTAAAGGTAGTCATTTCAGTCGAAAGAACGACGTCTAGATGACCATTTTAGAAAACATACTTCCACTTTGAGTTTAACCATAATTTTTGGATATAGTTTCATGTTCATAATAAAAATCATTTTCTCAGAATAACAACTTTTAAATCAAAGTTTATCATAGTTTTTAATTAACTAACCCAAAAAGTATTATATATACCGACCACAAAAGTCTTCAACACATATTTAATCAGAAACAACTAAATATGAGGCAGCGTAGGTGGATTGAATTATTGAATGATTACGACTTTGAGATTCGTTACCACCCGGGGAAGGCAAATGTGGTAGCCGATGCCTTGAGCAGGAAGGACAGAGAACCCATTCGAGTAAAATCTATGAATATAATGATTCATAATAACTTTACTACTCAAATAAAGGAGGCACAACAAGGAGTTTTAAAAGAGGGAAATTTAAAGGATGAAATACCCAAAGGATCGGAGAAGCATCTTAATATTCGGGAAGACGGAACCCGGTATAGGGCTGAAAGGATTTGGGTACCAAAATTTAGAGATATGAGAGAAATGGTACTTAGAGAAGCTCATAAAACCAGATACTCAATACATCCTGGAACGGGGAAGATGTACAAGGATCTCAAGAAACATTTTTGGTGGCCGGGTATGAAAGCCGATGTTGCTAAATACGTAGGAGAATGTTTGACGTGTTCTAAGGTCAAAGCTGAGAATCAGAAACCATCAGGTCTACTTCAACAACCTGAAATCCCGGAATGGAAATGGGAAAACATTACCATGGATTTCATCACTAAATTGCCAAGGACTGCAAGTGGTTTTGATACTATTTGGGTAATAGTTGATCGTCTCACCAAATCAGCACACTTCCTGCCAATAAGAGAAGACGACAAGATGGAGAAGTTAGCACGACTGTATTTGAAGGAAGTCGTCTCCAGAAATGGAATACCAATCTCTATTATCTCTGATAGGGATGGTAGATTTATTTCAAGATTCTGGCAGACATTACAGCAAGCATTAGGAACTCGTCTAGACATGAGTACTGCCTATCATCCACAAACTGATGGGCAGAGCGAAAGGACAATACAAACACTTGAATACATGCTACGAGCATGTGTTATTGACTTCGGAAACAGTTGGGATCGACATCTACCGTTAGCAGAATTTTCCTACAACAACAGCTACCATTCAAGCATTGAGATGGCGCCGTTTGAAGCACTTTATGGTAGAAAGTGCAGGTCTCCGATTTGTTGGAGTGAAGTGGGGGATAGACAGATTACGGGTCCGGAGATTATACAAGAAACTACCGAGAAGATCATCCAAATTCAACAACGGTTGAAAACCGCCCAAAGTCGACAAAAGAGCTACGCTGACATTAAAAGAAAAGATATAGAATATGAAATTGGAGAGATGGTCATGCTTAAAGTTGCACCTTGGCAAGGCGTTGTTCGATTTGGTAAACGAGGGAAATTAAATCCAAGGTATATTGGACCATTCAAGATTATTGATCGTGTCGGACCAGTAGCTTACCGACTTGAGTTACCTCAACAACTCGCGGCTGTACATAACACTTTCCACGTCTCAAATTTGAAGAAATGTTTTGCTAAAGAAGACCTCACTATTCCGTTAGATGAAATCCAAATCAACGAAAAACTCCAATTCATCGAAGAACCCGTCGAAATAATGGATCGTGAGGTTAAAAGACTTAAGCAAAACAAGATACCAATTGTTAAGGTTCGATGGAATGATCGTAGAGGACCCGAGTTCACCTGGGAGCGTGAAGATTAGATAAAGAAGAAATACCCGCATCTATTTCCAGAAGATTCGTCAACACCTTCAACAGCTTAAAATTTCGGGACGAAATTTATTTAACGGGTAGGTACTGTAGTGACCCGAACTTTTCCATGTTTATATATATTAATTGAGATTGATATTTACATGATTAAATGTTTCCAACATGTTAAGCAATCAAACTTGTTAAGACTTAATTAATTGAAATATGTTTCATATAGACAATTGACCACCCAAGTTGACCGGTGATTCACGAACGTTAAAACTTGTAAAAACTATATGATGACATATATATGGATATATATATAGTTAATATGATACTATGATAAGTAAACATATCATTAAGTATATTAACAATGAACTACATATGTAAAAACAAGACTACAAACTTAATGATTTTTAAACGAGACATATATGTAACGATTATCGTTGTAAAGACATTTAATGTATATATATCATATTAAGAGATATTCATACATGATAATATCATGATAATATAATAATTTAAAATCTCATTTGATATTATAAACATTGGGTTAACAACATTTAACAAGATCGTTAACCTAAAGGTTTCAAAACAACACTTACATGTAACGACTAACGATGACTTAACGACTCAGTTAAAATGTATATACATGTAGTGTTTTAATATGTATTTATACACTTTTTAAAGACTTCAATACACTTATCAAAATACTTCTACTTAACAAAAATGCTTACAATTACATCCTCGTTCAGTTTCATCAACAATTCTACTCGTATGCACCCGTATTCGTACTCGTACAATACACAGCTTTTAGATGTATGTACTATTGGTATATACACTCCAATGATCATCTCTTAGCAGCCCATGAGTCACCTAACACATGTTGGAACCATCATTTGGCAACTAGCAAGAAATATCTCATAAAATTACAAAAATATGAGTAATCATTCATGACTTATTTACATGAAAACAAAATTACATATCCTTTATATCTAATCCATACACCAACGACCAAAAACACCTACAAACACTTTCATTCTTCAATTTTATTCATCTAATTTATCTCTCTCAAGTTCTATCTTCAAGTTCTAAGTGTTCTTCATAAATTCTACAAGTTCTAGTTACATAAAATCAAGAATACTTTCAAGTTTGCTAGCTCACTTCCAATCTTGTAAGGTGATCATCCAACCTCAAGAAATCTTTGTTTCTTACAGTAGGTTATCATTCTAATACAAGGTAATAATCATATTCAAACTTTGGTTCAATTTCTATAACTATAACAATCTTATTTCAAGTGATGATCTTACTTGAACTTGTTTTCGTGTCATGATTCTGCTTCAAGAACTTCGAGCCATCCAAGGATCCGTTGAAGCTAGATCCATTTTTCTCTTTTCCAGTAGGTTTATCCAAGGAACTTAAGGTAGTAATGATGTTCATAACATCATTCGATTCATACATATAAAGCTATCTTATTCGAAGGTTTAAACTTGTAATCACTAGAACATAGTTTAGTTAATTCTAAACTTGTTCGCAAACAAAAGTTAATCCTTCTAACTTGACTTTTAAAATCAACTAAACACATGTTCTATATCTATATGATATGCTAACTTAATGATTTAAAACCTGGAAACACGAAAAACACCGTAAAACCGGATTTACGCCGTCGTAGTAACACCGCGGGCTGTTTTGGGTTAGTTAATTAAAAACTATGATAAACTTTGATTTAAAAGTTGTTATTCTGAGAAAATGATTTTTATTATGAACATGAAACTATATCCAAAAATTATGGTTAAACTCAAAGTGGAAGTATGTTTTCTAAAATGGTCATCTAGACGTCGTTCTTTCGACTGAAATGACTACCTTTACAAAAACGACTTGTAACTTATTTTTCTGACTATAAACCTATACTTTTTCTGTATAGATTCATAAAATAGAGTTCAATATGAAACCATAGCAATTTGATTCACTCAAAACGGATTTAAAATGAAGAAGTTATGGCTAAAACAAGATTGGATAATTTTTCTCATTTTAGCTACGTGAATATTGGTAACAAATCTATTCCAACCATAACTTAATCAACTTGTATTGTATATTATGTAATCTTGAGATACCATAGACACGTATACAATGTTTCGACCTATCATGTCGACACATCTATATATATTTCGGAACAACCATAGACACTCTATATGTGAATGTTGGAGTTAGCTATACAGGGTTGAGGTTGATTCCAAAATATATATAGTTTGAGTTGTGATCAATACTGAGATACGTATACACTGGGTCGTGGATTGATTCAAGATAATATTTATCGATTTATTTCTGTACATCTAACTGTGGACAACTAGTTGTAGGTTACTAACGAGGACAACTGACTTAATAAACTTAAAACATCAAAATATATTAAAAGTGTTGTAAATATATTTTGAACATACTTTGATATATATGTATATATTGTTATAGGTTCGTGAATCAACCAGTGGCCAAGTCTTACTTCCCGACGAAGTAAAAATCTGTGAAAGTGAGTTATAGTCCCACTTTTAAAATCTAATATTTTTGGGATGAGAATACATGCAGGTTTTATAAATGATTTACAAAATAGACACAAGTACGTGAAACTACATTCTATGATTGAATTATCGAAATCGAATATGCCCCTTTTTATTAAGTCTGGTAATCTAAGAATTAGGGAACAGACACCCTAATTAACGCGAATCCTAAAGATAGATCTATTGGGCCTAACAAACCCCATCCAAAGTACCGGATGCTTTAGTACTTCGAAATTTATATCATATCCGAAGGGTGTCCCGGAATGATGGGGATATTCTTAAATATGCATCTTGTTAATGTCGGTTACCAGGTGTTCACCATATGAATGATTTTTATCTCTATGTATGGGATGTGTATTGAAATATGAAATCTTGTGGTCTATTATTATGATTTGATATATATGATACCAACTGAAATGTCCCGTTCTTATTGATTAAAAACGTTCCATATTAATTGATTTCGTTGCGAGGTTTTGACCTCTATATGAGACGTTTTTCAAAGACTGCATTCATTTTTTAAAACAAACCATAACCTTTATTTCATAAATAAAGGTTTAAAAAGCTTTACGTAGATTATCAAATAATGATAATCTAAAATATCCTGTTTACACACGACCATTACATAATGGTTTACAATACAAATATGTTACATCGAAATCAGTTTCTTGAATGCAGTTTTTACACAATATCATACAAACATGGACTCCAAATCTTGTCCTTATTTTAGTATGCAACAGCGGAAGCTCTTAGTATTCACCTGAGAATAAACATGCTTTAAACGTCAACAAAAATGTTGGTGAGTTATAGGTTTAACCTATATATATCAAATCGTAACAATAGACCACAAGATTTCATATTTCAATACACATCCCATACATAGAGATAAAAATCATTCATATGGTGAACACCTGGTAACCGACATTAACAAGATGCATATATAAGAATATCCCATCATTCCGGGACACCCTTCGGATATGATATAAATTTTGAAGTACTAAAGCATCCGGTACTTTAGAAGGGGTTTGTTAGGCCCAATAGATCTATCTTTAGGATTCGCGTCAATTAGGGTGTCTGTTCCCTAATTCTTAGATTACCAGACTTAATAAAAAGGGGCATATTCGATTTTGATAATTCAACCATAGAATGTAGTTTCACGTACTTGTGTCTATTTTGTAAATCATTTATAAAACCTGCATGTATTCTCATCCCAAAAATATTAGATTTTAAAAGTGGGACTATAATTCACTTTCACATATTTTTACTTCGTCGGGAAGTAAGACTTGGCCACTGGTTGATTCACGAACCTATAACAATATATACATATATATCAAAGTATGTTCAAAATATATTTACAACACTTTTAATATATTTTGATGTTTTAAGTTTATTAAGTCAGCTGTCCTCGTTAGTAACCTACAACTAGTTGTCCACAGTTAGATGTACAGAAATAAATCGATAAATATTATCTTGAATCAATCCACGACCCAGTGTATACGTATCTCAGTATTGATCACAACTCAAACTATATATATTTTGGAATCAACCTCAACCCTGTATAGCTAACTCCAACATTCACATATAGAGTGTCTATGGTTGTTCCGAAATATATATAGATGTGTCGACATGATAGGTCGAAACATTGTATACGTGTCTATGGTATCTCAAGATTACATAATATACAATACAAGTTGATTAAGTTATGGTTGGAATAGATTTGTTACCAATTTTCACGTAGCTAAAATGAGAAAAATTATCCAATCTTGTTTTACCCATAACTTCTTCATTTTAAATCCGTTTTGAGTGAATCAAATTGCTATGGTTTCATATTGAACTCTATTTTATGAATCTAAACAGAAAGAGTATAGGTTTATAGTCGGAAAAATAAGTTACAAGTCGTTTTTGTAAAGGTAGTCATTTCAGTCGAAAGAACGACGTCTAGATGACCATTTTAGAAAACATACTTCCACTTTGAGTTTAACCATAATTTTTGGATATAGTTTCATGTTCATAATAAAAATAATTTTCTCAAAATAACAACTTTTAAATCAAATTTTATCATAGTTTTTAATTAACTAACCCAAAACAGCCCGCGGTATTACTACGACGGCGTAAATCCGGTTTTACGGTGTTTTTCGTGTTTCCAGGTTTTAAATCATTTAGTTAGCATATCATATAGATATAGAACATGTGTTTAGTTGATTTTAAAAGTCAAGTTAGAAGTATTAACTTTTATTTGCGAACAAGTTTAGAATTAACTAAACTATGTTCTAGTGATTACAAGTTTAAACCTTCGAATAAGATAGCTTTATATGTATGAATCGAATGATATTATGAACATCATTATTACCTTAAGTTCCTTGGATAAACTTACTGGAAAATAGAAAAATGGATCTAGCTTCAACGGATCCTTGGATGGCTCGAAGTTCTTGAAGCAGAATCATGACACGAAAACAAGTTCAAGTAAGATCATCACTTGAAATAAGATTGTTATAGTTATAGAAATTGAACCAAAGTTTGAATATGATTATTACCTTGTATTAGAATGATAACCTACTGTAAGAAACAAAGATTTCTTGAGGTTGGATGATCACCTTACAAGATTGGAAGTGAGCCAGCAAACTTGAAAGTATTCTTGATTTTATGTAACTAGAACTTGTAGAATTTATGAAGAACACTTAGAACTTGAAGATAGAACTTGAGAGAGATAAATTAGATGAAGAAAATTGAAGAATGAAAGTGTTTGTAGGTGTTTTTGGTCGTTGGTGTATGGATTAGATATAAAGGATATGTAATTTTGTTTTCATGTAAATAAGTCATGAATGATTACTCATATTTTTGTAATTTTATGAGATATTTCATGCTAGTTGCCAAATGATGGTTCCCACATGTGTTAGGTGACTCACATGGGCTGCTAAGAGCTGATCATTGGAGTGTATATACCAATAGTACATACATCTAAAAGCTGTGTATTGTACGAGTACGAATACGGGTGCATACGAGTAGAATTGTTGATGAAACTGAACGAGGATGTAATTGTAAGCATTTTTGTTAAGTAGAAGTATTTTGATAAGTGTATTTAAGTCTTTCATAAGTGTATAAATACATATTAAAACACTACATGTATATACATTTTAACTGAGTCGTTAAGTCATCGTTAGTCGTTACATGTAAGTGTTGTTTTGAAACCTTTAGGTTAACGATCTTGTTAAATGTTGTTAACCCAATGTTTATAATATCAAATGAGATTTTAAATTATTATATTATCATGATATTATCATGTATGAATATCTCTTAATATGATATATATATATATACATTAAATGTCTTTACAACGATAATCGTTACATATATGTCTCGTTTAAAAATCATTAAGTTAGTAGTCTTGTTTTTACATATGTAGTTCATTGTTAATATACTTAATGATATGTTTACTTATCATAGTATCATGTTAACTATATATATATCCATATATATGTCATCATATAGTTTTTACAAGTTTTAACGTTCGTGAATCACCGGTCAACTTGGGTGGTCAATTGTCTATATGAAACATATTTCAATTAATCAAGTCTTAACAAGTTTGATTGCTTAACATGTTGGAAACATTTAATCATGTAAATATCAATCTCAATTAATATATATAAACATGGAAAAGTTCGGGTCACTACAGTACCTACCCGTTAAATAAATTTCGTCCCGAAATTTTAAGCTGTTGAAGGTGTTGACGAATCTTCTGGAAATAGATGCGGGTATTTCTTCTTCATCTAATCTTCACGCTCCCAGGTGAACTCGGGTCCTCTACGAGCATTCCATCGAACCTTAACAATTGGTATCTTGTTTTGCCTAAGTCTTTTAACCTCACGATCCATTATTTCGACGGGTTCTTCGATGAATTGGAGTTTTTCGTTGATTTGGATTTCATCTAACGGAATAGTGAGATCTTCTTTAGCAAAACATTTCTTCAAATTCGAGACGTGGAAAGTGTTATGTACAGCCGCGAGTTGTTGAGGTAACTCAAGTCGGTAAGCTACTGGTCCGACACGATCAATAATCTTGAATGGTCCAATATACCTTGGATTTAATTTCCCTCGTTTACCAAATCGAACATGGCCTTTCCAAGGTGCAACTTTAAGCATGACCATCCCTCCAATTTCAAATTCTATATCTTTTCTTTTAATGTCAGCGTAGCTCTTTTGTCGACTTTGGACGGTTTTCAACCATTGTTGAATTTGGATGATCTTCTCGGTAGTTTCTTGTATAATCTCCGGACCCGTAATCTATCTATCCCCCACTTCACTCCAACAAATCGGAGACCTGCACTTTCTACCATGAAGTGCTTCAAACGGCGCCATCTCAATGCTTGAATGGTAGCTGTTGTTGTAGGAAAATTCTGCTAACGGTAGATGTCGATCCCAACTGTTTCCGAAATCAATAACACATGCTCGTAGCATGTCTTCAAGCGTTTGTATCGTCCTTTCGCTCTGCCCATCAGTTTGTGGATGATAGGCAGTACTCATGTCTAGACGAGTTCCTAATGCTTGCTGTAATGTCTGCCAGAATCTTGAAATAAATCTGCCATCCCTATCAGAGATAATAGAGATTGGTATTCCATGTCTGGAGACGACTTCCTTCAAATACAGTCGTGCTAACTTCTCCATCTTGTCATCTTCTCTTATTGGCAGGAAGTGTGCTGATTTGGTGAGACGATCAACTATTACCCAAATAGTATCAAAACCACTTGCAGTCCTTGGCAATTTAATGATGAAATCCATGGTAATGTTTTCCCATTTCCATTCTGGGATTTCGGGTTGTTGAAGTAGACCTGATGGTTTCTGATGCTCAGCTTTGACCTTAGAACACGTCAAACATTCTCCTACGTATTTAGCAACATCGGCTTTCATACCCGGCCACCAAAAATGTTTCTTGAGATCCTTGTACATCTTCCCCGTTCCAGGATGTATTGAGTATCTGGTTTTATGAGCTTCTCTAAGTACCATTTCTCTCATATCTCCAAATTTTGGTACCCAAATCCTTTCAGCCCTATACCGGGTTCCGTCTTCCCGAATATTAAGATGCTGCTCCGATCCTTTGGGTATTTCATCCTTTAAATTTCCCTCTTTTAAAACTCCTTGTTGCGCCTCCTTTATTTGAGTTGTAAGGTTATTATGAATCATTATATTCATAGATTTTACTCGAATGGGTTCTCTGTCCTTCCTGCTCAAGGCATCGGCTACCACATTTGCCTTCCCCGGGTGGTAACGAATCTCAAAGTCGTAATCATTCAACAATTCAATCCACCTACGCTGCCTCATATTCAGTTGTTTCTGATTAAATATGTGTTGAAGACTTTTGTGGTCGGTATATATAATACTTTTGACCCCATATAAGTAGTGCCTCCAAGTCTTTAATGCAAAAACAACCGCGCCTAATTCCAAATCATGCGTCGTATAATTTTGCTCGTGAATCTTCAATTGTCTAGACGCATAAGCAATCACCTTCGTTCGTTGCATTAATACACAACCGAGACCTTGCTTTGATGCGTCACAATAAATCACAAAATCATCATTCCCTTCAGGCAATGACAATATAGGTGCCGTAGTTAGCTTTTTCTTCAATAACTGAAACGCTTTTTCTTGTTCATCCTTCCATTCAAATTTCTTCCCTTTATGCGTTAATGCAGTCAAGGGTTTTGCTATTCTGAAAAAGTCTTGGATGAACCTTCTGTAGTAACCAGCTAATCCTAAAAACTGGCGTATGTGTTTCGGAGTTTTCGGGGTTTCCCACTTTTCAACAGTTTCTATTAATAAAGGTTTAAAAAGCTTTACGTAGATTATCAAATAATGATAATCTAAAATATCCTGTTTACACACGACCATTACATAATGGTTTACAATACAAATATGTTACAACAAAATAAGTTTCTTGAATGCAGTTTTTACACAATATCATACAAGCATGGACTCTAAATCTCGTCCTTATTTAAGTATGCGACAGCGGAAGCTCTTAATAATCACCTGAGAATAAACATGCTTAAAACGTCAACAAAAATGTTGATGAGTTATAGGTTTAACCTATATATATCAAATCATAATAATAGACCACAAGATTTCATATTTCAATACACATCCCATACATTCAGATAAAAATCATTCATATGGTGAACACCTGGTAACCGACATTAACAAGATGCATATTTAAGAATATCCCCATCATTCCGGGACACCCTTCGGATATGATATAAATTTCGAAGTACTAAAGCATCCGGTACTTTGGATGGGGTTTGTTAGGCCCAATATATCTATCTTTAGAGTTCGCGTCAATTAGGGTGTCTGTTCTCTAATTTTTAGATTACCAGACTTAATAAAAAGGGGCATATTCGATTTAATAATCCAACCATAGAATGTAGTTTCGATCACTTGTGTCTATTTCGTAAAGCATTTATAAAAGCAATGCATGTATTCTCAGTCCCAAAAATATATATAACAAAAGCATTTAAAAAGGGAGTAATGAAATATATATGGTTATTATGTAACAAAACCTAACAAATGTTGCATGTTAGCCGCTTCTTTATGCCAATGTAGTTTGTTATAAATGTGGAAAACCGGGCCACATTATTAGAAATTGCCCGAACCAGGAGAACACGAATGGACAAGGCCGCGAAAGAGTTTTCAATATTAATGCGGCAGAGGCACAGGAAGACCCGGAGCTTGTTACGGGTACGTTTCTTATTGACAATAAATCTGCTTACGTTTTATTTGATTCGGGTGCGGATAGAAGCTATATGAGTAGAGATTTTTGTGCTAAATTAAGTTGTCCATTGACGCCTTTAGATAGTAAATTTTTACTCGAATTAGCAAATGGTAAATTAATTTCAGCAGATAATATATGTCGGAATCGAGAAATTAAACTTGTTAGCGAAACATTTAAGATTGATTTGATACCAGTAGAGTTAGGGAGTTTTGATGTGATAATCGGTATGGACTGGTTGAAAGAAGTGAAAGCAGAGATCATTTGTTACAAAAATGCAATTCGCATTATACGAGAAAAAGAAAAACCCTTAATGGTGTACGGAGAAAAGGGCAACACGAAGCTACATCTTATTAGTAATTTGAAGGCACAAAAACTAATAAGAAAAGGTTGCTATGCTATTCTAGCACACGTCGAGAAAGTACAAACTGAAGAAAAGAGCATCAATGATGTTCCCATTGCAAAAGAATTTTCCGATGTATTTCCGAAAGAATTACCGGGATTACCCCCACATCGATCCGTTGAATTTCAAATAGATCTTGTACCAGGAGCTGCACCAATAGCTCGTGCTCCTTACAGACCCGCACCCAGCGAGATGAAAGAATTGCAAAGCCAATTACAAGAACTTTTAGAGCGTGGTTTAATTCGACCAAGCACATCACCGTGGGGAGCTCCTGTTTTGTTTGTCAAGAAGAAAGATGGTACATTCAGGTTGTGTATTGACTACCGAGAGTTGAACAAATTTACCATCAAGAACCGCTACCCACTACCGAGAATCGACGACTTATTTGATCAACTACAAGGCTCGTCTGTTTATTCAAAGATTGACTTATGTTCCGGGTATCATCAAATGCGGGTGAAAGAAGATGATATTCCAAAGACTGCTTTCAGAACACGTTACGGTCATTACGAGTTTATGGTCATGCCGTTTGGTTTAACTAATGCACCAGCTGTGTTCATGGACCTTATGAACCGAGTGTGTGGACCATACCTTGATAAGTTTGTCATTGTTTTCATTGATGACATACTTATTTACTCAAAGAATGACCAAGAACACGGTGAACATTTGAGAAAGGTGTTAGAAGTATTGAGGAAGGAAGAATTGTACGCTAAGTTTTCAAAGTGTGCATTTTGGTTGGAAGAAGTTCAATTCCTCGGTCACATAGTGAACAAATAAGGTATTAAGGTGGATCCGACAAAGATAGAAACTGTTGAAAAGTGGGAAACCCCGAAAACTCCGAAACACATACGCCAGTTTTTAGGACTAGCTGGTTACTACAGAAGGTTCATCCAAGACTTTTCCAGAATAGCAAAACCCTTGACTGCATTAACGCATAAAGGGAAGAAATTTGAATGGAATGATGAACAAGAGAAAGTGTTTCAGTTATTGAAGAAAAAGCTAACTACGGCACCTATATTGTCATTGCCTGAAGGGAATGATGATTTTGTGATTTATTGTGACGCATCAAAGCAAGGTCTCGGTTGTGTATTAATGCAACGAATGAAGGTGATTGCTTATGCGTCTAGACAATTGAAGATTCACGAACAAAATTATACGACGCATGATTTGGAATTAGGCGCAGTTGTTTTTGCATTAAAGACTTGGAGGCACTACTTATATGGGGTCAAAAGTATTATATATACCGACCACAAAAGTCTTCAACACATATTTAATCAGAAACAACTGAATATGAGGCAGCGTAGGTGGATTGAATTGTTGAATGATTACGACTTTGAGATTCGTTACCACCCGGGGAAGGCAAATGTGGTAGCCAATGCCTTGAGCAGGAAGGACAGAGAACCCATTCGAGTAAAATCTATGAATATAATGATTCATAATAACCTTACTACTCAAATAAAGGAGGCGCAACAAGGAGTTTTAAAAGAGGGAAATTTAAAGGATGAAATACCCAAAGGATCGGAGAAGCAGCTTAATATTCGGGAAGACGGAACCCGGTATAGGGCTGAAAGGATTTGGGTACCAAAATTTGGAGATATGAGAGAAATGGTACTTAGAGAAGCTCATAAAACCAGATACTCAATACATCCTGGAACGGGGAAGATGTACAAGGATCTCAAGAAACATTTTTGGTGGCCGGGTATGAAAGCCAATGTTGCTAAATACGTAGGAGAATGTTTAACGTGTTCTAAGGTCAAAGCTGAGCATCAGAAACCATCAGGTCTACTTCAACAACCCGAAATCCCGGAATGGAAATGGGAAAACATTACCATGGATTTCATCACTAAATTGCCAAGGACTGCAAATGATTTTGATACTATTTGGGTAATAGTTGATCGTCTCACCAAATCAGCACACTTCCTGCCAATAAGAGAAGATGACAAGATGGTGAAGTTAGCACGATTGTATTTGAAGGAAGTCGTCTCCAGACATGGAATACCAATCTCTATTATCTCTGATAGGGATGGCAGATTTATTTCAAGATTCTGGCAGACATTACAGCAAGCATTAGGAACTCGTCTAGACATGAGTACTGCCTATCATCCACAAACTGATGGCCAGAGCGAAAGGACGATACAAACGCTTGAAGACATGCTACGAGCATGTGTTATTGATTTCGGAAACAGTTGGGATCGACATCTACCGTTAGCATAATTTTCCTACAACAACAGCTACCATTCAAGCATTGAGATGGCGCCGTTTGAAGCACTTTATGGTAGAAAGTGCAGGTCTCCAATTTGTTGGAGTGAAGTAGGGGATAGACAGATTACGGGTCCGGAGATTATACAAGAAACTACCGAGAAGATCATCCAAATTTAACAACGGTTGAAAACCGCCCAAAGTCGACAAAAGAGCTACGCTGACATTTAAAGAAAAGATATAGAATTTGAAATTGGAGAGATGGTCATGCTTAAAGTTGCACCTTGGAAAGGTGTTGTTCGATTTGGTAAACGAGGGAAATTAAATCCAAGGTATATTGGACCATTCAAGATTATTGACCGTGTCAGACCAGTAGCTTACTAACTTGAGTTACCTCAACAACTCGCGGCTGTACATAACACTTTCCACGTCTCAAATTTGAAGAAATGTATTGCTAAAGAAGATCTCACTATTCCGTTAGATGAAATCCAAATCAACGAAAAACTTCAATTCATCGAAGAACCCGTCGAAATAATGGATCGTGAGGTTAAAAGACTTAAGCAAAACAAGATACCAATTGTTAAGGTTTGATGGAATGCTCGTAGAGGACCCGAGTTCACCTGGGAGCGTGAAGATCAGATGAAGAAGAAATACCCGCATCTATTTCCAGAAGATTCGTCAACACCTTCAACAGCTTAAAATTTCGGGACGAAATTTATTTAACGGGTAGGTACTGTAGTGACCCGAACTTTTCCATGTTTATATATATTAATTGATATTGATATTTACATGATTAAATGTTTCCAACATGTTAAGCAATCAAACTTGTTAAGACTTGATTAATTGAAATATGTTTCATATAGACAATTGACCACCCAAGTTGACCGGTGATTCACGAACGTTAAAACTTGTAAAAACTATATGATGACATATATATGGATATATATATATAGTTAACATGATACTATGATAAGTAAACATATCATTAAGTATATTAACAATGAACTACATATGTAAAAACAAGACTACTAACTTAATGATTTTTAAACGAGACATATATGTAACGATTATCGTTGTAAAGACATTTAATGTATATATATCATATTAAGAGATATTCATACATGATAATATCATGATAATATAATAATTTAAAATCTCATTTGATATTATAAACATTGGGTTAACAACATTTAACAAGATCGTTAACCTAAAGGTTTCAAAACAACACTTACATGTAACGACTAACGATGACTTAACGACTCAGTTAAAATGTATATACATGTAGTGTTTTAATATGTATTTATACACTTTTAAAAAACTTCAATACACTTATCAAAATACTTCTACTTAACAAAAATGCTTACAATTACATCCTCGTTCAGTTTCATCAACAATTCTACTCGTATGCACCCGCATTCGTACTTGTACAATACACAGCTTTTAGATGTATGTACTATTGGTATATACACTCCAATGATCAGCTCTTAACAGCCCATGTGAGTCATCTAACACATGTGGGAACCATCATTTGGCAACTAGCATGAAATATCTCATAAAATTACAAAAATATGAGTAATCATTCATGACTTATTTACATGAAAACAAAATTACATATCCTTTATATCTAATCCATACACCAACGACCAAAAACACCTACAAACACTTTCATTCTTCAATTTTCTTCATCTAATTGATCTCTCTCAAGTTCTATCTTTAAGTTCTAAGTGTTCTTCATAAATTCTACAAGTTCTAGTTACATAAAATCAAGAATACTTTCAAGTTTGCTAGCTCACTTCCAATCTTGTAAGGTGTGAGGACCCGTCCTTATCCACCTGGACTAAGTCATCAACATTTGGTCCCATTGCGATGATCGACTCCAAGTAATGTCCTTAAATTGAGCAAATGCACAGCGGAAGACTTCTTATATACCTGAGAATAAACATGCTTAAAAGTGTCAACCAAAAGGTTGGTGAGTTCATAGGTTTATCCTAACAATCATTTCAATATATTAATAGACCACAAGATTTCATAATCATAACATAATACACTCGCAAGTGTATGTAAAGCATTCTAAGTGGTTGAGAACTTGGTAACCATACTTAACATTTAATCAACGTCGCATATTCTCTTTATTATGAAATCTCACTACACCGTACCAAGTGTAGTCACCAAAACGAAGTACTGTGCAACCGTTGAATACTGGTCGTCCAGTCCGGTTGGGGTTGTCAGGCCCGATAGATCTATCAACAGGATTCGCGTTTACAATACCCATGTAAATAGTAGTTGTAGTGACCCGAACTTTTCCATGTGTATATATATTAATTTAGATTGATATTTACATGATTAAATGTTTCCAACATGTTAAGCAATCAAACTTGTTAAGACTTGATTAATTGAAATATGTTTCATATAGACAATTGACCACCCAAGTTGACCGGTGATTCACGAACGTTAAAACTTGTAAAAACTATATGATGACATATATATGGATATATATATAGTTAACATGATACTATGATAAGTAAACATATCATTAAGTATATTAACAATGAACTACATATGTAAAAACAAGACTACTAACTTAATAATTTTTAAACGAGACATATATGTAACGATTATCGTTGTAAAGACATTTAATGTATATATATCATATTAAGAGATATTCATACATGATAATATCATGATAATATAATAATTTAAAATCTCATTTGATATTATAAACATTGGGTTAACAACATTTAACAAGATCGTTAACCTAAAAGTTTCAAAACAACACTTACATGTAACGACTAACGATGACTTAACGACTCAGTTAAAATGTATATACATGTAGTGTTTTAATATGTATTTATACACTTTTGAAAGACTTCAATACACTTATCAAAATACTTCTACTTAACAAAAATGCTTACAATTACATCCTCGTTCAGTTTCATCAACAATTCTACTCGTATGCACCCGTATTCGTACTCGTACAATACACAGCTTTTAGATGTATGTACTATTGGTATATACACTCCAATGATCAGCTCTTAGCAGCCCATGTGAGTCACCTAACACATGTGGGAACCATCATTTGGCAACTAGCATGAAATATCTCATAAAATTACAAAAATATGAGTAATCATTCATGACTTATTTACATGAAAACAAAATAACATATCCTTTATATCTAATCCATACACCAACGACCAAAAACACCTACAAACACTTTCATTCTTCAATTTTCTTCATCTAATTGATCTCTCTCAAGTTCTATCTTCAAGTTCTAAGTGTTCTTCATAAATTCCAAAAGTTCTAGCTTCATAAAATCAAGAATACTTTCAAGTTTGCTAGCTCACTTCCAATCTTGTAAGGTGATCATCCAACCTCAAGAAATCTTTGTTTCTTACAGTAGGTTATCATTCTAATACAAGGTAATAATCATATTCAAACTTTGGTTCAATTTCTATAACTATAACAATCTTATTTTAAGTGATGATCTTACTTGAACTTGTTTTCGTGTCATGATTCTGCTTCAAGAACTTCGAGCCATCCAAGGATCCATTGAAGCTAGATCCATTTTTCTCTTTTCCAGTAGGTTCATCCAAGGAACTTAAGGTAGTAATGATGTTCATAACATCATTCGATTCATACATATAAAGCTATCTTATTCGAAGGTTTAAACTTGTAATCACTAGAACATAGTTTAGTTAATTCTAAACTTGTTCGCAAACAAAAGTTAATCCTTCTAACTTGACTTTTAAAATCAATTAAACACATGTTCTATATCTATATGATATGCTAACTTAATGATTTAAAACCTGGAAACACGAAAAACACCGTAAAACCGGATTTACGCCGTCGTAGTAACACCGCGGGCTGTTTTGGGTTAGTTAATTAAAAACTATGATAAACTTTGATTTAAAAGTTGTTATTCTGAGAAAATGATTTTTATTATGAACATGAAACTATATCCAAAAATTATGGTTAAACTCAAAGTGGAAGTATGTTTTCTAAAATGGTCATCTAGACGTCGTTCTTTCGACTGAAATGACTACCTTTACAAAAACGACTTGTAACTTATTTTTCCGACTAGAAACCTATACTTTTTTTGTTTAGATTCATAAAATAGAGTTCAATATGAAACCATAGCAATTTGATTCACTCAAAACGGATTTAAAATGAAGAAGTTATGGGTAAAACAAGATTGGATAATTTTTCTCATTTTAGCTACGTGAAAATTGGTAACAAATCTATTCCAACCATAACTTAATCAACTTGTATTATATATTATGTAATCTTGAGATACCATAGACACGTATACAATGTTTCGACCTATCATGTCGACACATCTATATATATTTCGGAACAACCATAGACACTCTATATGTGAATGTTGGAGTTAGCTATACAGGGTTGAGGTTGATTCCAAAATATATATAGTTTGAGTTGTGATCAATACTGAGATACGTATACACTGGGTCGTGGATTGATTCAAGATAATATTTATCGATTTATTTCTGTACATCTAACTGTGGACAACTAGTTGTAGGTTACTAACGAGGACAGCTGACTTAATAAACTTAAAACATCAAAATATATTAAAAGTGTTGTAAATATATTTTGAACATACTTTGATATATATGTATATATTGTTATAGGTTCGTGAATCAACCAGTGGCCAAGTCTTACTTCCCGACGAAGTAAAAATCTGTGAAAGTGAGTTATAGTCCCACTTTTAAAATCTAATATTTTTGGGATGAGAATACATGCAGGTTTTATAAATGATTTACAAAATAGACACAAGTACGTGAAACTACATTCTATGGTTGAATTATCAAAATCGAATATGCCCCTTTTTATTAAGTCTGGTAATCTAAGAATTAGGGAACAGACACCCTAATTGACTCGAATCCTAAAGATAGATCTATTGGGCCTAACAAACCCCATCCAAAGTACCGGATGCTTTAGTACTTCGAAATTTATATCATATCCGAAGGGTGTCCCGGAATGATGGGGATATTCTTATATATGCATCTTGTTATTGTCGGTTACCAGGTGTTCACCATATGAATGATTTTTATCTCTATGTATGGGATGTGTATTGAAATATGAAATCTTGTGGTCTATTGTTACGATTTGATATATATAGGTTAAACCTATAACTCACCAACATTTTTGTTGACGTTTTAAGCATGTTTATTCTCAGGTGATTATTAAGAGCTTCCGCTGTCGCATACTTAAATAAGGACAAGATTTGGAGTCCATGCTTGTATGATATTGTGTAAAAACTGCATTCAAGAAACTTATTTTGTTGTAACATATTTGTATTGTAAACCATTATGTAATGGTCGTGTGTAAACAGGATATTTTAGATTATCATTATTTGATAATCTACGTAAAGCTTTTTAAACCTTTATTGATGAAATAAAGGTTATGGTTTGTTTAAAAATGAATGCAGTCTTTGAAAAACGTCTCATATAGAGGTCAAAACCTCGCAACGAAATCAATTAATATGGAACGTTTTTAATCAATAAGAACGGGACATTTCAGTTGGTATCCGAGCGTTGGTCTTAGAGAACCAGAATTTTGCATTAGTGTGTCTTATCGAGTTTGTTAGGATGCATTAGTGAGTCTGGACTTCGACCGTGTTTACTTGAAAAATGATTGCTTAACAAATTTTGTTGGAAACTATATATTTTTAACATGTGAATATTATGTGATATATTAATCTCTTAACGCGTTTGATATTATGTGATAGATGTCTACCTCTAGAATAAGTCCCATTGACTCACCTAATAATAATGAAGAGTCAAATGTAAATTGGAATGATTCGTGGACTGATTCACAAGTTCCCGAAGAGGAACCGGAAGAAGAGTCGGAACCGGAAGAAGAATCGGAACCGGAAGAAGAATCGGAACCGGATGAAGAAATAGAACCGGTGGGGGAAATAATAAAACGGTTAAGTAAAAGAAAATCCTCAACCAACCGACCAAGGTTAATTATGGTCAATGGTGTTTCCGCCAAGGAAGCAAAATATTGGGAGGATTACCAATTCTCCGATGAATCGGATTCCGACGAGAATTCCGATGATGTTATAGAAATTACCCCAACTGAATTTAAAAAGGCGAAAGAAAATAATAAGGGAAAGGGCATAAAAATAGAGAAATCTAATTCCAACCCCGATGAACTTTATATGTATCGTCAACCCCCGAAGTCCTTAAGTTGTAACAATGACCCGGGAACCTCTAAACCACCAGGTTTTTCTAAACCAATGTGGACAACGACAGTTAGTATTAGGGGAACATCATATATCCCTAGAAACTTGGCAAAATGAACCAAAACCGAAGAAGAAGAAACGAGCGAGTCAGAATAAGATAGTTGTATTCGTGTGGTGTAATATATGTAATATAGTGTGCTTATGCTTTATGATATATGTAAAAATTGCTTGTATTACTAAGTATTTTTTTATGAATCTAACTCTTGTCTATTTTACAGTTTAAAAACACAAAATGGATAGAAAACCCAATATTTTAAGAGACCTACCCGGAGACATGATTGATGAAATCCTGTCTAGAGTCGGTCAGAATTCCTCGGCACAACTATTTAAGGCGAGATCAGTTTGTAAGACATTCGAAGAATGTTTCAAGAATGTCTTGGTTTATAAGAGACTTTCATTTGAAAGATGGGGAATATCACATTGGGAAACCCATAAGTTACGATATGTTTACTTTGACGCATATATTGCGGGGAACCCAAATGCTATTTTACGCAACGGGTTAAGAAATTATTTTGACTCAATGTATCCGAATATTGGACTTCGTGATTTAGAAAAAGCGGCTAACATGCAACATAAAGAAGCATGTTATGCTTACGGATTAGTAATGTTCGCTTCTCACAAAAGTGAGAACAAGAACATCGGGCTACAACTATTAAAGAAAACGTTCCCACAAGTGACGGAGTCGGTAATTGGGGTAAGAAATGAGGTTTTTAGATTGTTACGGGACTGTTGGACATTACGTAACCCTCGTCCCTTTGACGACGTTACAACACGCTGTCTTATCAACGGCCATAACGGTTATGTTCCACAAGACCAAGGATGGGAAGTAATCCTAGTAAAACCAGAATGCATGACTTGTTTCTGGACGTATGAATTACGTGTCTTTATTGCCTTTGCTGAACGACTTGTGTACTAGCTAGAATTATCTTCACAACCATCTTGTATCAAATTTATTGTGTGCTATATTTCATGCTATATGTAAAATAAGCGGTATTGTAAGTTTGTAAAATATTGTGTAAAAGTTTGAACGCGAAATATTATTATAATCAGTTTTTCATATAGAATTGTAGTAGTTGAATTGTATATTAGCTACTAAGTATGAACTTAACGGGTAGGTACTACCCGAATTTAAACTTATAAAACGCTAATATGAAGAAAAAGCTTTTATAAATGAGTTCATATTATGCTACGAAATACTATTAACTACTCTTAATATTCTGTATGATTAACTTGCTCCATTTGACTATTTTGAAGGAAATGGCACCGACTACTCGACACACCGTGAATATGAATGAAGAGGAATTTCGTACTTTTCTAGCTTCAAACATAGCCGCGGTGCAGGCTGCGCTACATACCAAAAATAATCTTGGATCTAGCAGTACAGGAAATCGTGTAGGATGCACCTACAAAGAATTCACTGCCTGCAAACCTTTGGAATTTGATGGAACCGAAGGACCGATCGGATTGAAACGGTGGACCGAGAAGGTCGAATCGGTGTTTGCCATAAGTAAGTGTACTGAAGAGGACAAAGTGAAGTACGCTACGCATACCTTCACAGGTTCTGCGTTAACATGGTGGAATACCTATCTAGAGCAAGTGGGACAAGACGATGCGTACGCACTACCGTGGTCAGCATTCAAGCACTTGATGAACGAGAAGTACCGTCCCAGAACCGAGGTCAATAAGCTCAAGACAGAACTTAGAGGGTTACGAACCCAAGGATTTGATATTACCACGTACGAAAGACGATTCACAGAATTGTGCCTATTGTGTCCGGAAGCATTCGAAGATGAGGAAGAGAAGATCGACGCGTTTGTGAAAGGATTACCGGAAAGAATCCAAGAAGATATAAGTTCACACGAGCCCGCCTCCATACAACAGGCATGTAGAATGGCTCACAAACTCGTGAACCAGATTGAAGAAAGAATTAAAGAACAGACTGCTGAAGAGGCCAATGTGAAGCAAGTCAAAAGAAAGTGGGAGGAAAACGGTGATAAGAATCACCAATACAACAACAACAGCAATTACAACAATAATCGCAACAATTATCCCAACAATCGCAACATCAATCGCAACTACAACAAACGGCCCAACAACAACAACAACAATAACAGCAACTACAACAATCATCCCAACAACAATAATAACCGCAACAACAACAACAATCAGAAGCAGCTATGCCAAAGGTGTGAAAAGAATCACTCGGGGTTCTGCACCAAATTTTGCAACAAGTGTAAAAGAAATGGTCATAGCGCGGCGAAGTGTGAGGTCTACGGACCAGGGGTTAATAGAACGAAAGGAACAAATGGTGTCGGAACGAGTAATGGCAGAGCAAGTAGTGTCGGAGCAAGTTATGCCAATGTAGTTTGTTATAAATGTGGAAAACCGGGCCACATTATTAGAAATTGCCCGAACCAGGAGAACACGAATGGACAAGGCCGTGGAAGAGTTTTCAATATTAATGCGGCAGAGGCACAGGAAGACCCGGAGCTTGTTACGGGTACGTTTCTTGTTGACAATAAATCTGCTTACGTTTTATTTGATTCGGGTGCGGATAGAAGCTATATGAGTAGAGATTTTTGTGCTAAATTAAGTTGTCCATTGACGCCTTTGGATAGTAAATTTTTACTCGAATTAGCAAATGGTAAATTAATTTCAGTAGATAATATATGTCGGAATCGAGAAATTAAACTGGTTAGCGAAACATTTAAGATTGATTTGATACCAGTAGAGTTAGGGAGTTTTGATGTGATAATCGGTATGGACTGGTTGAAAGAAGTGAAAGCAGAGATCGTTTGTTACAAAAATGCAATTCGCATTATACGAGAAAAAGGAAAACCCTTAATGGTGTACGGAGAAAAGGGCAACACGAAGCTACATCTTATTAGTAATTTGAAGGCACAAAAACTAATAAGAAAAGGTTGCTATGCTGTTCTAGCACACGTCGAGAAAGTACAAACTGAAGAAAAGAGCATCAATGATGTTCCCATTGCAAAAGAATTTCCCGATGTATTTCCGAAAGAATTACCGGGATTACCCCCACATCGATCCGTTGAATTTCAAATAGATCTTGTACCAGGAGCTGCACCAATAGCTCGTGCTCCTTACAGACTCGCACCCAGCGAGATGAAAGAACTGCAAAGCCAATTACAAGAACTTTTAGAGCGTGGTTTCATTCGACCAAGCACATCACCGTGGGGAGCTCCTGTTTTGTTTGTCAAGAAGAAAGATGGTACATTCAGGTTGTGTATCGACTACCGAGAGTTGAACAAACTTACCATCAAGAACCGCTACCCACTACCGAGAATCGACGACTTATTTGATCAACTACAAGGCTCGTCTGTTTATTCAAAGATTGACTTACGTTCCGGGTATCATCAAATGCGGGTGAAAGAAGATGATATTCCAAAGACTGCTTTCAGAACACGTTACGGTCATTACGAGTTTATGGTCATGCCGTTTGGTTTAACTAATGCACCAGCTGTGTTCATGGACCTTATGAACCGAGTGTGTGGACCATACCTTGACAAGTTTGTCATTGTTTTCATTGATGACATACTTATTTACTCAAAGAATGACCAAGAACACGGTGAACATTTGAGAAAGGTGTTAGAAGTATTGAGGAAGGAAGAATTGTACGCTAAGTTTTCAAAGTGTGCATTTTGGTTGGAAGAAGTTCAATTCCTCGGTCACATAGTGAACAAAGAAGGTATTAAGGTGGATCCGGCAAAGATAGAAACTGTTGAAAAGTGGGAAACCCCGAAAACTCCGAAACACATACGCCAGTTTTTAGGACTAGCTGGTTACTACAGAAGGTTCATCCAAGACTTTTCCAGAATAGCAAAACCCTTGACTGCATTAACGCATAAAGGGAAGAAATTTGAATGGAATGATGAACAAGAGAAAGCGTTTCAGTTATTAAAGAAAAAGCTAACTACGGCACCTATATTGTCATTGCCTGAAGGGAATGATGATTTTGTGATTTATTGTGATGCATCAAAGCAAGGTCTCGGTTGTGTATTAATGCAACGAACGAAGGTGATTGCTTATGCGTCTAGACAATTGAAGATTCACGAACAAAATTATACGACGCATGATTTGGAATTAGGCGCGGTTGTTTTTGCATTAAAGACTTGGAGGCACTACTTATATGGGGTCAAAAGTATTATATATACCGACCACAAAAGTCTTCAACACATATTTAATCAGAAACAACTGAATATGAGGCAGCGTAGGTGGATTGAATTATTGAATGATTACGACTTTGAGATTCGTTACCACCCGGGGAAGGCAAATGTGGTAGCCGATGCCTTGAGCAGGAAGGACAGAGAACCCATTCGAGTAAAATCTATGAATATAATGATTCATAATAACCTTACTACCCAAATAAAGGAGGCGCAACAAGGAGTTTTAAAAGAGGGAAATTTAAAGGATGAAATACCCAAAGGATCGGAGAAGCATCTTAATATTCGGGAAGACGGAACCCGGTATAGGGCTGAAAGGATTTGGGTACCAAAATTTGGAGATATGAGAGAAATGGTACTTAGAGAAGCTCATAAAACCAGATACTCAATACATCCTGGAACGGGGAAGATGTACAAGGATCTCAAGAAACATTTTTGGTGGCCGGGTATGAAAGCCGATGTTGCTAAATACGTAAGAGAATGTTTGACGTGTTCTAAGGTCAAAGCTGAGCATCAGAAACCATCAGGTCTACTTCAACAACCCGAAATCCCGGAATGGAAATGGGAAAACATTACCATGGATTTCATCACTAAATTGCCAAGGACTGCAAGTGGTTTTGATACTATTTGGGTAATAGTTGATCGTCTCACCAAATCCGCACACTTCCTACCAATAAGAGAAGATGACAAGATGGAGAAGTTAGCACGACTGTATTTGAAGGAAGTCATCTCCAGACATGGAATACCAATCTCTATTATCTCTGATAGGGATGGCAGATTTATTTCAAGATTCTGGCAGACATTACAGCAAGCATTAGGAACTCGTCTAGACATGAGTACTGCCTATCATCCACAAACTGATGGGCAGAGCGAAAGGACGATACAAACGCTTGAAGACATGCTACGAGCATGTGTTATTGATTTCGGAAACAGTTGGGATCGACATCTACCATTAGCAGAATTTTCCTACAACAACAGCTACCATTCAAGCATTGAGATGGCGCCATTTGAAGCACTTTATGGTAGAAAGTGCAGGTCTCCGATTTGTTGGAGTGAAGTGGGGGATAGACAGATTACGGGTCCGGAGATTATACAAGAAACTACCGAGAAGATCATCCAAATTCAACAACGGTTGAAAACTGCCCAAAGTCGACAAAAGAGCTACGCTGACATTAAAAGAAAAGATATAGAATTTGAAATTGGAGAGATGGTCATGCTTAAAGTTGCACCTTGGAAAGGCGTTGTTCGATTTGGTAAACGAGGGAAATTAAATCCAAGGTATATTGGACCATTCAAGATTATTGATCGTGTCGGACCAGTAGCTTACCGACTTGAGTTACCTCAACAACTCGCGGCTGTACATAACACTTTCCACGTCTCGAATTTGAAGAAATGTTTTGCTAAAGAAGATCTCACTATTCCGTTAGATGAAATCCAAATCAACGAAAAACTTCAATTCATCGAAGAACCCGTCGAAATAATGGATCGTGAGGTTAAAAGACTTAAGCAAAACAAGATACCAATTGTTAAGGTTCGATGGAATGCTCGTAGAGGACCCGAGTTCACCTGGGAGCGTGAAGATCAGATGAAGAAGAAATACCCGCATCTATTTCCAGAAGATTCATCAACACCTTCAACAGCTTAAAATTTCGGGACGAAATTTATTTAACGGGTAGGTACTGTAGTGACCCGAACTTTTCCATGTGTATATATATTAATTTAGATTGATATTTACATGATTAAATGTTTCCAACATGTTAAGCAATCAAACTTGTTAAGACTTGATTAATTGAAATATGTTTCATATAGACAATTGACCACCCAAGTTGACCGGTGATTCACGAACGTTAAAACTTGTAAAAACTATATGATGACATATATATGGATATATATATAGTTAACATGATACTATGATAAGTAAACATATCATTAAGTATATTAACAATGAACTACATATGTAAAAACAAGACTACTAACTTAATAATTTTTAAACGAGACATATATGTAACGATTATCGTTGTAAAGACATTTAATGTATATATATCATATTAAGAGATATTCATACATGATAATATCATGATAATATAATAATTTAAAATCTAATTTGATATTATAAACATTGGGTTAACAACATTTAACAAGATCGTTAACCTAAAAGTTTCAAAACAACACTTACATGTAACGACTAACGATGACTTAACGACTCAGTTAAAATGTATATACATGTAGTGTTTTAATATGTATTTATACACTTTTGAAAGACTTCAATACACTTATCAAAATACTTCTACTTAACAAAAATGCTTACAATTACATCCTCGTTCAGTTTCATCAACAATTCTACTCGTATGCACCCGTATTCGTACTCGTACAATACACAGCTTTTAGATGTATGTACTATTGGTATATACACTCCAATGATCAGCTCTTAGCAGCCCATGTGAGTCACCTAACACATGTGGGAACCATCATTTGGCAACTAGCATGAAATATCTCATAAAATTACAAAAATATGAGTAATCATTCATGACTTATTTACATGAAAACAAAATAACATATCCTTTATATCTAATCCATACACCAACAACCAAAAACACCTACAAACACTTTCATTCTTCAATTTTCTTCATCTAATTGATCTCTCTCAAGTTCTATCTTCAAGTTCTAAGTGTTCTTCATAAATTCCAAAAGTTCTAGCTTCATAAAATCAAGAATACTTTCAAGTTTGCTAGCTCACTTCCAATCTTGTAAGGTGATCATCCAACCTCAAGAAATCTTTGTTTCTTACAGTAGGTTATCATTCTAATACAAGGTAATAATCATATTCAAACTTTGGTTCAATTTCTATAACTATAACAATCTTATTTTAAGTGATGATCTTACTTGAACTTGTTTTCGTGTCATGATTCTGCTTCAAGAACTTCGAGCCATCCAAGGATCCATTGAAGCTAGATCCATTTTTCTCTTTTCCAGTAGGTTCATCCAAGGAACTTAAGGTAGTAATGATGTTCATAACATCATTCGATTCATACATATAAAGCTATCTTATTCGAAGGTTTAAACTTGTAATCACTAGAACATAGTTTAGTTAATTCTAAACTTGTTCGCAAACAAAAGTTAATCCTTCTAACTTGACTTTTAAAATCAATTAAACACATGTTCTATATCTATATGATATGCTAACTTAATGATTTAAAACCTGGAAACACGAAAAACACCGTAAAACCGGATTTACGCCGTCGTAGTAACACCGCGGGCTGTTTTGGGTTAGTTAATTAAAAACTATGATAAACTTTGATTTAAAAGTTGTTATTCTGAGAAAATGATTTTTATTATGAACATGAAACTATATCCAAAAATTATGGTTAAACTCAAAGTGGAAGTATGTTTTCTAAAATGGTCATCTAGACGTCGTTCTTTCGACTGAAATGACTACCTTTACAAAAACGACTTGTAACTTATTTTTCCGACTAGAAACCTATACTTTTTTTGTTTAGATTCATAAAATAGAGTTCAATATGAAACCATAGCAATTTGATTCACTCAAAACGGATTTAAAATGAAGAAGTTATGGGTAAAACAAGATTGGATAATTTTTCTCATTTTAGCTACGTGAAAATTGGTAACAAATCTATTCCAACCATAACTTAATCAACTTGTATTATATATTATGTAATCTTGAGATACCATAGACACGTATACAATGTTTCGACCTATCATGTCGACACATCTATATATATTTCGGAACAACCATAGACACTCTATATGTGAATGTTGGAGTTAGCTATACAGGGTTGAGGTTGATTCCAAAATATATATAGTTTGAGTTGTGATCAATACTGAGATACGTATACACTGGGTCGTGGATTGATTCAAGATAATATTTATCGATTTATTTCTGTACATCTAACTGTGGACAACTAGTTGTAGGTTACTAACGAGGACAGCTGACTTAATAAACTTAAAACATCAAAATATATTAAAAGTGTTGTAAATATATTTTGAACATACTTTGATATATATGTATATATTGTTATAGGTTCGTGAATCAACCAGTGGCCAAGTCTTACTTCCCGACGAAGTAAAAATCTGTGAAAGTGAGTTATAGTCCCACTTTTAAAATCTAATATTTTTGGGATGAGAATACATGCAGGTTTTATAAATGATTTACAAAATAGACACAAGTACGTGAAACTACATTCTATGGTTGAATTATCAAAATCGAATATGCCCCTTTTTATTAAGTCTGGTAATCTAAGAATTAGGGAACAGACACCCTAATTGACGCGAATCCTAAAGATAGATCTATTGGGCCTAACAAACCCCATCCAAAGTACCGGATGCTTTAGTACTTCGAAATTTATATCATATCCGAAGGGTGTCCCGGAATGATGGGGATATTCTTATATATGCATCTTGTTATTGTCGGTTACCAGGTGTTCACCATATGAATGATTTTTATCTCTATGTATGGGATGTGTATTGAAATATGAAATCTTGTGGTCTATTGTTACGATTTGATATATATAGGTTAAACCTATAACTCACCAACATTTTTGTTGACGTTTTAAGCATGTTTATTCTCAGGTGATTATTAAGAGCTTCCGCTGTCGCATACTTAAATAAGGACAAGATTTGGAGTCCATGCTTGTATGATATTGTGTAAAAACTGCATTCAAGAAACTTATTTTGTTGTAACATATTTGTATTGTAAACCATTATGTAATGGTCGTGTGTAAACAGGATATTTTAGATTATCATTATTTGATAATCTACGTAAAGCTTTTTAAACCTTTATTGATGAAATAAAGGTTATGGTTTGTTTAAAAATGAATGCAGTCTTTGAAAAACGTCTCATATAGAGGTCAAAACCTCGCAACGAAATCAATTAATATGGAACGTTTTTAATCAATAAGAACGGGACATTTCAGTAGTTACCAAGCTATAGGAAAATATGCCAGTGGTACAACTCAACGTAGAATATATTTTTAAGTACTTGTGTCTATTTTGTAAACATTTATAAAAGCAGCGCATGTATTCTCAGCCCAAAAATATATATTGCAAAAGCAATTAAAAAGGGAGCAAATGAAACTCACCTAATGTATTTTGTAGTAAAAATACATAGAACGACATTGAACAAGTATGAGGTTTGGCCTTGGATTCACGATCCTATATTCATTTATATATATATATTAATATGGCATATGATGATGGATAGAATGTAAGAGCCGTGTAACATGGCATATGATGATGGTACTGTGAATCATCACATTCTATTAGAAACTTAACATGACTTACTATAATGAAGTTGATCAAGTTCCATTATATTATACTAATTCATGCATCAGTTCCCAACACTACTTCAAAACATTCATATTTTAAATTCGAGGGTTTCACAGTTTCTTTTGTGTTGTATTGCAGACATTACGGAGAGATAAATGATCTCGAATAATAGTTATGAAAATATTTCCAGGAATATGAAAAACATGTATAACGGAAAATATGAAGATATCTTATAATATCTAAGATAAGATGATGATGAAGAATATCATCTGGAAAGGTTTAGAATAAGGAGTAGAGTTCTTACTAACGGCTTCAGCAGGCACTGAATCGTATGGATTCTTTGAAGTCAAACTTATTCTTTGTGATTTGTACACAGCCTCCTTCATACTTTGTTTAATTCGTTTTCCAGTTTCCATCCTTCTCTTTTTCTGAGCTTTACCAACATACTGTATTTTATCGTCAAACTTTTGACTGTTAAAGTCATTTACAGTTTTTGCTGCTTCATTAGCATTTCAAGAACTATTTCATAGTTCAGGGTGTTTTTAAGAAACTTCACATTCGAAATATGTAATTCTTAGGGATAGATGTTTTCGGTATAACTGGGAGAATTTCTATGAGATTTTCAAAATACCAATTACGGATTTCGCCAAAAAGATAACGAGTTGCTGGTACATCTGCTGTTGATGTTGTGAAATATAAAAGGTTCTCCGGTAACGACGGCGAAAGGACAAGGTATAAATATCGAGGTTATAATAGGAGTAGTCTCACTGAGAAGTCGAAGTGGAGCTGTGACAAAATTAGCTTCTTGAAAAGGAATCGTATGGTTGTTTTTGCTAATGAATGATAAGGAATTCGACACGGATAGTTTCTAACTATAACTTCGGTTTCGAAAGTTTTTCAGGTGCATAACTGTATGCATGAATCTTTCTTCCATAGACGAGATGCGGCTGGTTCAACTTCTCGATCGAGGTGTTTTCAAGAATCATGAAAAGTTGTGATTGCGAATTGTAATCGTCAAGATACGAATGAGGTTTAAAATAGAATCAAGTGGCAAACTTGAAGAATTGTTTAGTTTCATATATATATAATCAGCATTTTAACTCATTTTAATTGTCCAAAATTAACAGTCCAACAGTCCAATAGTTCAACATATTCATATATAATTTATTATATAATATTAATACGTATCGTGACCCGTGTACCGGTCTCGGTGTCGATCACAACTCAAAGTATATATATATTTTGGAATCAACTCCGACCCTGTATAACCAACTCCCACCTTCACATATAGAGTGTCTGCGGTTGTTCCGAAATATATATATAGATGGGTCGATATGATAAGTCGAAACCTTGCATACGTGTCCCGACAGTATGTACAGTGCAGAAATTAAAATTGCGAGAATGTAAATTGCGATAAATTAAATGTTAACCGGGAACAGTTAGCTAGGAACAGTTAGCGTGGATTCCTAACAATATTTCAATTTAGTTAATTCGTCTGTTTCTAACAAATTTTATTTTGTCCAATGTTTTCTTCTTTATGCCACTTGTTGGATTCCGATAGGTCAAAATCCGAATATGAAATTTGAATGAAAATGGTTATTCCGGGGTGAGCGGATATGAATATCGGTGGTTGTAAGTAGGATAATAAATGACCGTTGAATCAGATTCGAAGAATGTACAGTGTAACTTGTTAATGTGAATTTTAAATATTCCTTGGGTACTACCCACCCGTTAAAATATTTTCATCATTAACAGTTTGTATGAAAGAATTTTTAATTACGATCTTTATGAAAATATACTTGCATATATATTTTCTTCAGATGTAATTATGAATTTAATGAGTCAAAAAGATTTTATACTCATTTGATTTATCGTTAATACTAAATTACATAATCTCTAGAACATTAGAGATTACATAATCGCCATGTAGAACGAAAACGAATGATGTAGAACGATACGTAGAACGATGATAATCGATGTGGAACAATATGTAGAACGAAGATCATACTCGAAGTACAAATGGTGATATTGAAGCGTGAAATGTTGATATTCGAGGTATAGGTTGTGATGTTAAGAGTTACGGCGCGATTATGGTTCAGAGATAATAAGGGTACTGTCGATGTCGATAATGGTGGTACTGATTATGCTGCTGGTGTTGCTGCTGGTGTTACTGCTGGTATTCGTAACCGTCGCACCAGGTTCTCCAAAGTCGTCACACAAGCGCGTAGTTCGTTAATTTCTTCTAGTACTATGGAATGATTGACGGTTGAGACGAGCGGTTGAGTAAGATTCGAAATATAGGATAATATATAATCGTGACGGAATACTCTAGAAATGAGAGGGTAAATGGTTTCTCGAACAGGTTTGTTGATAAGTGCTTTCAGGTTCATCGACAGGAGGGCAATTTGAGAAGAATCTTTAACGTGAAATGATTTTCGAATATAGAATGATATTCTAATGTCATAGAATATCTATAATAATAAAGATTTTGTAGCCTACAAAGGATCTTACGGCATATGACAAGCAAGTCTACAGATGCGCTAAGATATGAATTATCAGATACGCTAAGATATAAATTTCGTCTATACACTATCGATGCACTAAATGCAGTAGGACGTGTCTAGACTTGAGAATGATAAGCAGGCAATTTCCTAAGGATGATAAGCAGATGATTTCCGACTAGAAATGATAAGCAAAACTTTTGACAGGCAGACACGGTCAAAGTCCAGACTCACTAATGTATCCTAACAACTACCAGTTAGACACACTAATGGGAGACCTGGTTCGCTAAGACCAACGCTCTGATACCATTCTGTCAAACTCCGTCCAAGTCCCCCTGGACGAAATCATCAATATCTGGTTCCATTGCGATGATCGACTCCAAGTAATGTCTTTAGTATGAGCTAATGCACAACGGAAGACTTAATTTGTACCTGAGAATAAACATGCTTTAAAAAGTCAACATAAAGTTGGTGAGATATATAGATTTGATACTAGCAGCGTTATAACTATGGACCACAAGATTTCTTATTCATAAACATAATACACTCGCAAGTGTATGAAAAGCATTCCAAGCAGTGGGCACCCGGTAACTAGCCTTAACAAGAGTGTGTACCCCTGAGTTATAATAATATGTGCACCGAATCAAGTGCGTTCCGTTAACCTCGATGTACTAAACACCCGTTCTTCTAGTTTAGTAGTGACTAGAACAACATCTGGGTGGGGGTGTAAAACCCGATAGATCTATCTTTAGGATTCGCGCCTACCAGTTCATAAACCAATAGTTAAAGTTACCAAGCTAGGGGATTTTTGATTCAAACCCATGTAGAACGTAATTTTAGTCACTTGTGTCCATAACGTAAATCATTTATAAAAATAGCGCATATATTCTCAGCCCAAAAATATTTAAAGTTTAAAAGGGACTATATACTCACCTAATGTATTTTGTAGTAAAAATACATATAACACCATTAGTAACATATAAGGTTGGCCTTCGATTCACGAACCTATAATAAGTATATATATTAACATTTACAATCATAATCGAACAAGTTATATTTTAATATCTATATAATATTTTAATTGTTTATATTTTTCTCTATGTGTATACTTTTATATATATTTTATATAAGTATTTTAATAATAATTTTTGTAGTAATAATAAGTACTTAGTAAAAAAAATGGTGGAAATGATAATAATAATATTATTGTAAAAAAATAATAATAATAATAATTATTGTAATGATAATAATAATAATAATAACAATAATAATAATAATAATAGTAATGAAAGTAATAATAATAATAATAATAGTAATAGTTCTAATAATAATAATATTTAGTAATATTATTTGATATTAACTAAAATGATAATAATAATAATAATAATAACTTCCTAATTTTTAACATAATAATAACAATTTATATTACAATAATAATAATAAAAAGAAGAACTACCTCTAAAAGCTCAAAAAAAAAATAGTAATCAGTCCAAGCCAGGACTCGAACCCGCGACCCCTTGCTTCCCCGACACTCGCTTAAACCAGTTGGGCTGTGCCCTTTTTCCGAAATATAAAGGATCCAACATCTATTTAATATAATTGTGTTTCTGTTTCTCCTTCTTCATCTTCCCCGTAAACTAAACCCACTCAGCACCCATAATACCCATCAATTCATACAAAGTTTAGTTTTAAAACTTGTAAACGATTTGGAAACATTTCTCAATTATAATCTACTGAAAAAAAAATAAATAAATAAAAAGGAAACCGCTTGTTGCTGAAAGGTCACGAAGAACACATTCAAACTCCATATCGATTTTAAAGTTTTGGAGGGTTTCAGCTCAAACTTATAACACGAAATAGGTCCTAAATTATGTATACAAACTTTCTGAATCGCTAACTAAACTTAAAACATAACAGGTAATCCGAATTCGATTAAAGAACAATCGATTGTCTTTTGAAAAAAAATAAGTTTAACTCGAAAATTCATGCTTGATATCAAAAATTGGAATCTGAGACCTTGAAGAAAGATTAAATGAAGGATTTCAAACACAATGACATTATTACTTTTTAAATTTATTTTCGAATTCAAAGTTTTTAGAAAATTTGAAGAAACAGAGATATCGACCCAGTTATTTTTTATAAATTGTTGATTTTTCTCTTTCTTCTCTTCTTGAATTGAATTCAGTGTTATATAAAACATTATCTAAATATTAACACAGTATTAGATTCGGTTGTAGTTGTTTTGTAGCAAAGTGAAATCGTTAAAGATCCTAATTCGTACAGAGACTAAATTAAATAACATAAAGTGGTTAACAAATTAAATCATGTTTCTGTTATTTAGTGTTTTGGACGTCGACATATTCAAGATTCAATCAGACAAATTAAACAGTGAGGATAGCGATTTATACCAGCTTATATCCTGTAATTAGTTTTATATAATCAGATATAATTCTTTTAAAGAAAACGTATGAATCAGTATTTATATAAATATAACTGTATTTATATGTAGATGTATAATATGTATTTAAATTTAAATGTAATACAGATTCCATTGATTCCAAAAATATATTTTTTTTTATACATAACTCGGTATATATATATATATATATATATATATATATATATATATATATATATATATATATATATATATATATATATATATATATATATATTTAGATATTTCTATTTTTATATGATTGTACATATATTAATTATAATAATAATAATAATTTTAGTAATAATAATAATTATTCTAGATATTATTAATAATATTAACATAAGAATAATACATTTTATAATAATTATCCTAATAATACTTATCATAATAATGATATTTTTAATATTAGTAAATGGTGTTGTTTTTATAATAATAATAATAATAATAAATAATAATAATACTAATGAATACTAAAATAACTAAAAATAATAGTAGTAATAATAATAATAGTAATCTTCTTAATTACTAAGATCGAAGATTTATTAATAATAATGTTATTAAGAATGATAACAATAATATTAATAAATATTTTAACAAATTAAATGCAATAAACTTCATTTATTTATATATATATATATATATTATATCAAAAATAATAGTACAAATGTTAATGTTACTTTTAATAATTATAATGAAAATGATAATATCATTATTAATATAACATTTATGCATTTAACTTGTAATTACATTTGATATTATATTTAATTAAGTAATCATACAATTAATAAGTATATATCGTATATACACATAAATGTTCGTGAATCGTCAGGCTTGGTCAAAGGGTAACTGATTATCCAAATAGTGATTTCAGACTTTCTAGACTCAACATTAGGGTTTTTGCTTATCGTGTCGGAAACATATAGAGTTTAAGGTTTAAATTTGGTCGGAAATTTCCGGGTCGTTACAGTACCCACCCTTAAATAAATTTCGTCCCCGAAATTTGGTAGAGGTTGTCATAAATAACGATAGGAATATTTTCATGACGAATATGAGGTAATAATAGAGTTTGATAGGTATATATAAAACGTTTCGATCATGTGAAGCGTGCGAGCGAAGCTATCACGAAAGAGTGAAATGAGTAAATATGGAATCTTTTTAATCAATGACGTGACTACTATTGATTTCCGAAACTTAAGGGATTTAAAGAAAATCTTGGAAATCTATAGGATTAGATTCTTCAAAGTTTATAGAAAATTAGGATCCTCTTTAATGCGATTATCTGTCTCGATTGCTCTGTCAGATATTTTACTATAAATCTACCCCCTTCGTTTCCTTATTTCCGTCCTTGAGTCAAGCGAGCAATGGTTCGGATTTAGTAGGTATGAAATTCGAAATGAACATAGCTAATGCTTTAAGAAAGAAATGGTAACGGCACAATTTTGATTTGTTAAATTACCAGAATATCCAGGAAAATAGAACTATCAAGATGATTTGTTCTTAATATGTTTTGGGATTGGATAGAATGTAAGAGCCGTGTAACATGGCATATGATGATGGTACTGTGAATCATCACATTCTATTAGAAACTTAACATGACTTACTATAATGAAGTTGATCAAGTTCCATTATATTATACTAATTCATGCATCAGTTCCCAACACTACTTCAAAACATTCATATTTTAAATTCGAGGGTTTCACAGTTTCTTTTGTGTTGTATTGCAGACATTACGGAGAGATAAATGATCTCGAATAATAGTTATGAAAATATTTCCAGGAATATGAAAAACATGTATAACGGAAAATATGAAGATATCTTATAATATCTAAGATAAGATGATGATGAAGAATATCATCTGGAAAGGTTTAGAATAAGGAGTAGAGTTCTTACTAACGGCTTCAGCAGGCACTGAATCGTATGGATTCTTTGAAGTCAAACTTATTCTTTGTGATTTGTACACAGCCTCCTTCATACTTTGTTTAATTCGTTTTCCAGTTTCCATCCTTCTCTTTTTCTGAGCTTTACCAACATACTGTATTTTATCGTCAAACTTTTGACTGTTAAAGTCATTTACAGTTTTTGCTGCTTCATTAGCATTTCAAGAACTATTTCATAGTTCAGGGTGTTTTTAAGAAACTTCACATTCGAAATATGTAATTCTTAGGGATAGATGTTTTCGGTATAACTGGGAGAATTTCTATGAGATTTTCAAAATACCAATTACGGATTTCGCCAAAAAGATAACGAGTTGCTGGTACATCTGCTGTTGATGTTGTGAAATATAAAAGGTTCTCCGGTAACGACGGCGAAAGGACAAGGTATAAATATCGAGGTTATAATAGGAGTAGTCTCACTGAGAAGTCGAAGTGGAGCTGTGACAAAATTAGCTTCTTGAAAAGGAATCGTATGGTTGTTTTTGCTAATGAATGATAAGGAATTCGACACGGATAGTTTCTAACTATAACTTCGGTTTCGAAAGTTTTTCAGGTGCATAACTGTATGCATGAATCTTTCTTCCATAGACGAGATGCGGCTGGTTCAACTTCTCGATCGAGGTGTTTTCAAGAATCATGAAAAGTTGTGATTGCGAATTGTAATCGTCAAGATACGAATGAGGTTTAAAATAGAATCAAGTGGCAAACTTGAAGAATTGTTTAGTTTCATATATATATAATCAGCATTTTAACTCATTTTAATTGTCCAAAATTAACAGTCCAACAGTCCAATAGTTCAACATATTCATATATAATTTATTATATAATATTAATACGTATCGTGACCCGTGTACCGGTCTCGGTGTCGATCACAACTCAAAGTATATATATATTTTGGAATCAACTCCGACCCTGTATAACCAACTCCCACCTTCACATATAGAGTGTCTGCGGTTGTTCCGAAATATATATATAGATGGGTCGATATGATAAGTCGAAACCTTGCATACGTGTCCCGACAGTATGTACAGTGCAGAAATTAAAATTGCGAGAATGTAAATTGCGATAAATTAAATGTTAACCGGGAACAGTTAGCTAGGAACAGTTAGCGTGGATTCCTAACAATATTTCAATTTAGTTAATTCGTGTGTTTCTAACAAATTTTATTTTGTCCAATGTTTTCTTCTTTATGCCACTTGTTGGATTCCGATAGGTCAAAATCCGAATATGAAATTTGAATGAAAATGGTTATTCCGGGGTGAGCGGATATGAATATCGGTGGTTGTAAGTAGGATACTAAATGACCGTTGAATCAGATTCGAAGAATGTACAGTGTAACTTGTTAATGTGAATTTTAAATATTCCTTGGGTACTACCCACCCGTTAAAATATTTTCATCATTAACAGTTTGTATGAAAGAATTTTTAATTACGATCTTTATGAAAATATACTTGCATATATATTTTCTTCAGATGTAATTATGAATTTAATGAGTCAAAAAGATTTTATACTCATTTGATTTATCGTTAATACTAAATTACATAATCTCTAGAACATTAGAGATTACATAATCGCCATGTAGAACGAAAACGAATGATGTAGAACGATACGTAGAACGATGATAATCGATGTGGAACAATATGTAGAACGAAGATCATACTCGAAGTACAAATGGTGATATTGAAGCGTGAAATGTTGATATTCGAGGTATAGGTTGTGATGTTAAGAGTTACGGCGCGATTATGGTTCAGAGATAATAAGGGTACTGTCGACGTCGATAATGGTGGTACTGATTATGCTGCTGGTGTTGCTGCTGGTGTTACTGCTGGTATTCGTAACCGTCGCACCAGGTTCTCCAAAGTCGTCACACGAGCGCGTAGTTCGTTAATTTCTTCTAGTACTATGGAATGATTGACGGTTGAGACGAGCGGTTGAGTAAGATTCGAAATATAGGATAATATATAATCGTGACGGAATACTCTAGAAATGAGAGGGTAAATGGTTTCTCGAACAGGTTTGTTGATAAGTGCTTTCAGGTTCATCGACAGGAGGGCAATTTGAGAAGAATCTTTAACGTGAAATGATTTTCGAATATAGAATGATATTCTAATGTCATAGAATATCTATAATAATAAAGATTTTGTAGCCTACAAAGGATCTTACGGCATATGACAAGCAAGTCTACAGATGCGCTAAGATATGAATTATCAGATACGCTAAGATATAAATTTCGTCTATACACTATCGATGCACTAAATGCAGTAGGACGTGTCTAGACTTGAGAATGATAAGCAGGCAATTTCCTAAGGATGATAAGCAGATGATTTCCGACTAGAAATGATAAGCAAAACTTTTGACAGGCAGACACGGTCAAAGTCCAGACTCACTAATGTATCCTAACAACTACCAGTTAGACACACTAATGGGAGACCTGGTTCGCTAAGACCAACGCTCTGATACCATTCTGTCAAACCCCGTCCAAGTCCCCCTGGACGAAATCATCAATATCTGGTTCCATTGCGATGATCGACTCCAAGTAATGTCTTTAGTATGAGCTAATGCACAACGGAAGACTTAATTTGTACCTGAGAATAAACATGCTTTAAAAAGTCAACATAAAGTTGGTGAGATATATAGATTTGATACTAGCAGCGTTATAACTATGGACCACAAGATTTCTTATTCATAAACATAATACACTCGCAAGTGTATGAAAAGCATTCCAAGCAGTGGGCACCCGGTAACTAGCCTTAACAAGAGTGTGTACCCCTGAGTTATAATAATATGTGCACCGAATCAAGTGCGTTCCGTTAACCTCGATGTACTAAACACCCGTTCTTATAGTTTAGTAGTGACTAGAACAACATCTGGGTGGGGGTGTAAAACCCGATAGATCTATCTTTAGGATTCGCGCCTACCAGTTCATAAACCAATAGTTAAAGTTACCAAGCTAGGCGATTTTTGATTCAAACCCATGTAGAACGTAATTTTAGTCACTTGTGTCCATAACGTAAATCATTTATAAAAATAGCGCATATATTCTCAGCCCAAAAATATTTAAAGTTTAAAAGGGACTATATACTCACCTAATGTATTTTGTAGTAAAAATACATATAACACCATTAGTAACATATAAGGTTGGCCTTCGATTCACGAACCTATAATAAGTATATATATTAACATTTACAATCATAATCGAACAAGTTATATTTTAATATCTATATAATATTTTAATTGTTTATATTTTTCTCTATGTGTATACTTTTATATATATTTTATATAAGTATTTTAATAATAATTTTTGTAGTAATAATAAGTACTTAGTAAAAAAAATGGTGGAAATGATAATAATAATATTATTGTAAAAAAATAATAATAATAATAATTATTGTAATGATAATAATAATAATAATAACAATAATAATAATAATAATAGTAATGAAAGTAATAATAATAATAATAGTAATAGTTCTAATAATAATAATATTTAGTAATATTATTTGATATTAACTAAAATGATAATAATAATAATAATAATAACTTCCTAATTTTTAACATAATAATAACAATTTATATTACAATAATAATAATAAAAAGAAGAACTACCTCTAAAAGCTCAAAAAAAAATAGTAATCAGTCCAAGCCAGGACTCGAACCCGCGACCCCTTGCTTCCCCGACACTCGCTTAAACCAGTTGGGCTGTGCCCTTTTTCCGAAATATAAAGGATCCAACATCTATTTAATATAATTGTGTTTCTGTTTCTCCTTCTTCATCTTCCCCGTAAACTAAACCCACTCAGCACCCATAATACCCATCAATTCATACAAAGTTTAGTTTTAAAACTTGTAAACGATTTGGAAACATTTCTCAATTATAATCTACTGAAAAAAAAATAAATAAATAAAAAGGAAACCGCTTGTTGCTGAAAGGTCACGAAGAACACATTCAAACTCCATATCGATTTTAAAGTTTTGGAGGGTTTCAGCTCAAACTTATAACACGAAATAGGTCCTAAATTATGTATACAAACTTTCTGAATCGCTAACTAAACTTAAAACATAACAGGTAATCCGAATTCGATTAAAGAACAATCGATTGTCTTTTGAAAAAAAATAAGTTTAACTCGAAAATTCATGCTTGATATCAAAAATTGGAATCTGAGACCTTGAAGAAAGATTAAATGAAGGATTTCAAACACAATGACATTATTACTTTTTAAATTTATTTTCGAATTCAAAGTTTTTAGAAAATTTGAAGAAACAGAGATATCGACCCAGTTATTTTTTATAAATTGTTGATTTTTCTCTTTCTTCTCTTCTTGAATTGAATTCAGTGTTATATAAAACATTATCTAAATATTAACACAGTATTAGATTCGGTTGTAGTTGTTTTGTAGCAAAGTGAAATCGTTAAAGATCCTAATTCGTACAGAGACTAAATTAAATAACATAAAGTGGTTAACAAATTAAATCCTGTTTCTGTTATTTAGTGTTTTGGACGTCGACATATTCAAGATTCAATCAGACAAATTAAACAGTGAGGACAGCGATTTATACCAGCTTATATCCTGTAATTAGTTTTATATAATCAGATATAATTCTTTTAAAGAAAACGTATGAATCAGTATTTATATAAATATAACTGTATTTATATGTAGATGTATAATATGTATTTAAATTTAAATGTAATACAGATTCCATTGATTCCAAAAATATATTTTTTTTATACATAACTCGGTATATATATATATATATATATATATATATATATATATATATATATATATATATATATATATATATATATATATATATATATATATTTAGATATTTCTATTTTTATATGATTGTACATATATTAATTATAATAATAATAATAATTTTAGTAATAATAATAATTATTCTAGATATTATTAATAATATTAACATAAGAATAATACATTTTATAATAATTATCCTAATAATACTTATCATAATAATGATATTTTTAATATTAGTAAATGGTGTTGTTTTTATAATAATAATAATAATAATAAATAATAATAATACTAATGAATACTAAAATAACTAAAAATAATAGTAGTAATAATAATAATAGTAATCTTCTTAATTACTAAGATCGAAGATTTATTAATAATAATGTTATTAAGAATGATAACAATAATATTAATAAATATTTTAACAAATTAAATGCAATAAACTTCATTTATTTATATATATATATATTATATCAAAAATAATAGTACAAATGTTAATGTTACTTTTAATAATTATAATGAAAATGATAATATCATTATTAATATAACATTTATGCATTTAACTTGTAATTACATTTGATATTATATTTAATTAAGTAATCATACAATTAATAAGTATATATCGTATATACACATAAATGTTCGTGAATCGTCAGGCTTGGTCAAAGGGTAACTGATTATCCAAATAGTGATTTCAGACTTTCTAGACTCAACATTACGGTTTTTGCTTATCGTGTCGGAAACATATAGAGTTTAAGGTTTAAATTTGGTCGGAAATTTCCGGGTCGTTACACGAATCAAGTGGGTTGTGGTTTATAAGATGATAATCGAAAGTAACAATAAATGGGTTACCGTGAAGTTGTGAGCAAGCAAGGAGGGTGATGGTGGTTCGACTGGATTGAAGGTTTTAATGATCGAGGGTTGTTATGGGTGATGATTAAACGTGGTGATTCTCGGTGGTTAATGGTGGTCAATGAAGTTGTAGTATAGTGAGGTGGTGGTTTCGGGTTGTAACCCTGGTTGACAGAAAGAAGGAATATTACAAGTTGTAATTCAAGTTTGCAGTGATTTATGATGAATGAATATGTAATTATATATACTCTGTATGTGTCTATTTGAGAGGAAAGAAAACAAAAAGAAAAACAGTATCCTTAACAGTATAGCAGCCTAATGAATGGCATTTAGTTACCGACGTTTTTATTTTTAATTTAATATTAATAATAGATAATAGATAATAATATTAATATTAATAATAAATAATAAATAATAATAATAATAATACTAATAATATTGATAAATACAACAAATTAGTATTATCACATAATCATTTACATAGAATGATATATTATAAGTTTCTTTAGTATTTATAAATTACTTATATTACAATATGTATAAAAATTTATATATTACATATATATTAACTTACAATTATTAATATATCTAATTGTCATTAAGTTCGTTAAGAAAACAATAAAACATATATATAATTAAATACATGCATATCTATTTACGAATAACTGTTCATAAATCGTCGAAACTGGTCGAGGTCAATTGAATCCATGAAACAGTTCAAACTTTTTGAGACTCAACCTAACAGACTTTGCTTATTGTGTTGAAATTACACTATCGTATCGAGAGTTTGGTTTAAAATTAGTCGAAATTTTCCGGGTCGTTACATTACCCACCCGTTAAAGAAATTTCGTCCCCGAAATTTGAGTGAGGTTGTCATGGCTAACAATAAAAATATTTTCATGATGATTATGAGTTAATAATTAAAGTTTTATCACTATTGAGTAATATAGATAAAACGATTCGATTATGTGAAGCGTACGAGTGAAGCTGTCACAAAAGATTGAGATAGAGATTTAACTTTTAACATAGTATAGGTAGATTTTCGGAATTCAAGGAATATAAAGAAAATGTTTTAAGCAGAAAGCGAGTGTAATAGCATGCTTAATTAGCAACTATTGGAATCACGGAAAGAACAGAAATATCAAGAGAATTTATTCGTGATATGTTTAAAGATTAAGTTGAATGGAAGAGTCGTGTAACATAGCACATGATGACGTTATAATCTGTGAATCATCACGTCCCGTTAGAAATTCAGCATGCCTTACTATAATATAATCATGTTGGCCCGGCGTCATTATATTATACTAACTCATGCTTCAATTTCCGACATTTCTTCAGAATTCATTCGTATTTCATACTTAGATTTTACAGAAGTTTCCAACATAATGGAATACAGATAACACGAAGAGGTAGATAATTTCGGACAAGAATTTTTATGAAAATTTCCTCAGAAATATCGAAGATATTTTATGATGATATTTTGGAATTTCTAAGTTCGAAGGTTGATAAAGAAAAATTTTCTGCAAGATTTTAACATAAATTTGGAGCAAGATATTCTCTAAAGATTTTGGCGAATCCAGAATTACCTGGATTCTTTGAATATAGGGTTTGGTCCTTGTATTTGTTCTTTGTTTCCTTCATAGTTTTGCATAATCCGCTTTCTAGTATCAATTTCCTATTGAGTGTTTCCAACACTCTATTCTTTATCATCAAACTTTTGACTATTAAGATTATCTACAGTTTTGCTACTTTATCAGCATTCAAAGTCATCATAACCGAATCATTGGCTTTCAATCCGAGGTGGGTTTAAGAGAATTGTGTTTTTAGATGATTAAACGCTGGTGGTAGTATGGTGGAATATAAAAGGTTCCCCGGTAACAATAAAAGAGCACGTATATATATCAAGGTTATAATAAGGTTGTTTTGAGTGAAAAGTCTTGTTGGAGCTGTGACAAAATTGGCTATTTTAAAGAGGGATGGTAAAGTTATTTTCGATAATATCAACGCCAAAGGAGCTAGCACAGATTCGTGTTTATCGTTTACTCAGGTTTCGAGGGTTTTTTAGATGCATAGCTATATGCATCGATCTTTTCTTCCGTAGATGAAGTGCGGTTGGTTCATCCTCTCGATTGAGATGTTTTCAAGAATTATGAAATGTTTGAACGCAGATTGGAATCATCAAGATACAAATGAGGTTTAAGATGAAATCAAGTGGCAAACTTGAAGAATTGTTTAGTTTCATATGTTATAATTAATATTTTAATTCATTTTTTAATTGTCCAATGTTGATAGTCCCAATCGATAGTCCACAGTTAACAGTCCAATAATTCAAATATAATTTAATTTATAATATTCGAATTAATTAATACGTATCGTGACCCGTGTACATGTCTCAGACTCGATCACAACTCAAAGTATATATATTATTTGAGAATCAACCTCAACCATGTATAGCTAACTCCCGCATCACTGCATATAGAGTGTCTATGGTTATTCCAAATAATATATATAGATGCGTCGATATGATATGTCAAAACCTTGTATACGTGTCCCGATATTTAAAGTGCGTAAAATAAATAACAGAAATTAAATGACGATAAATTAAATGCGTAAAGTAAATAACAGAAATTAAATGACGATAAATAAAATTGTGATAATTAAATTGCGATAAATAAAATGTAATCAGTTAGCTAGGAACAGTTAGCTGGAACAGTTAGCGTGGATTCTTAACAAAATTTCAATTAGTTAATTCGTTTGTTTCTAACAAATTTTATTTTGTCCAATGTTTTCTTCATTATGCCACTTGTTGGATTCTGATAGGTGAAAATCCAAATATGAAATTTAAATGGAAATGGTTATTCTGTGGTGAACGGATACGTATATCGGTGGTTGTACATAGGATAGTAAATGACCGTTGAATCAGATTCGAAGAATGTACAGAGCAACTTATTAATGTGAAATCTAAATATTCCTCGGGTATTACCTACCCGTTAAAATATTTTCACCATTAACAGTTTGTACGAAAGAATTTTTAATTACAATCTTTATGAAAATATACATACATATATATATTTTCTTCAGATGTAATCATTGATTTTATGAGTTAATAAGATATTAAACTCATTTGATTTATCGTTGGAACTAGATTACATAATCTCTAAAACTTTAGAAATTACATAATCGCCATGTCGAGCGAAGATAATCGATGTAGAACGATATGTAGAACGAAGATAAAGTAGATAGAACGATACGTAGAATGATGATTATGCTCAAGGTACATAATGAGATGTTGAGGCATGTGATGTTGAAACTGATGGATTTCAATACATAAACAAGTCACAAAACCCATTTTGTTACATATAAATTCGTGTGTATATGTATATATAAAGCGGAAGCAATATCAAGTTCATGCATGTAAAGTTTAACCCTTTTAAACATGAAATCCATTATAGATCTAGTCTTGAAATATATGTTAAAATGTAAATATAAGCTAGTAGGAGTTTATACCTTCTCCAAATGGAGGTGTAGAACTAGGAAGATGATGATGAAGAAAAAGCAAGTCTCTAACTTGAAACCTCAAGAGAATGATACCCACAAACCTTGAATCAACACCCACTTCTTGGTTAGGATTTTAGACACTTAATTACATGCAAAAATCAACCAAAAACCCTTTGATGGAGCTCCCAAAAATCGGCCAAGATGGAGAGAAAAGGGAGAGAAAATTGCAAGATGGAAAATGCTTGAATGGAAGTATGTGTGAGAGAGAGAATTGCATGCCTTTTGATTGGAGGTTTAATACATTAAAAGAAGCATGGGGTGGCTTGTCTTGGGCACCCCAAAACCGCCACCCACCACACTCCCTCCATAAATTTGAATTTTGCCTTTTAAAAGTATTACTTGCATGCAATTTTACATGTACAAATATATAAAATAAGTCTAGTATTATTTTATATATATAACACATACACATTTTAACTTCATAAGCCACTTATAAAGATATGCATGTTACTTGCACATTTATTTAATTTTATAAACCATTATATAAAATTATAACTCACACATGCAAGTTTAATTATACAAATAATTAAACTTGTACTTATAATTATCCAAATAATTATCTCAAGCATTTTATCCTTAGAAAACCAATTTCTAAAATTTAAGTGTCAAGTATTTATTTTAAAGATCCACACTTATAAAATAAATACATAAAAGTGTTGACGGTTTGTTATTGGGTATGACCCGACTTGGATCATAACATATTGGCCACAATAATTAATTATGTATCTCGGGCATATGAAATTCCTTCAATCTCCCACTTGCACGAGAAACATAAGGAATTAATGCAAGTGACGGATACCACCTAACGACCGTCCATCACCCCCAATGTGTTATGACTTAGTGCCATTCAATAACATCATCCCTTTCGAGTTCCCACCTCGAATATGATTTAGGTGAATCTTTCAATATATCCTTTTGTCCTAGATGTCATGTTAAATCCAAGAGACATAGAATGATCACTCTCTTATAGATTTAACTTTGTCAGGCCTTAGACATCTGACTCTCAACGAATAAGAGGGACAAATTCCATCTTGACTACATACGTCCTAGACACTACACTTCGTATCATACCTGAAGCCTCCCTTATGTACTACCATGTTTCAGAATAGCGAAGGGAAGAATCAAGGCACAATATTCGGTGAATATCTGAACCCAATATGTGTCTCAGGTCAGAGGATATAATGATATTCTCCTTTACTCAAGATTACATGTGATCAACCACAAAGGTTCCATATAGTAATCTTGAGAGCGGGTCTTCCAATATTTGTGTCCCACAAATATCTATGAACCTTGGTTGCAACCTTGCCCTACATTCACCATTTGAATGTTAACCAATCCAAGTTCATAATAGTCTAGACCTCACACTTGTTCCCACAAATGTGATCAACTACGGAATTTAGAATAATAATTTATTCATGGATAAAATATGCTAAATTGGAACATGACTCATAATTTAAATTAATACCATAATTATATTAATGAGTTTGAACTAATTCGTTCCGTTACAATACATAAAGTAGATCAATTCCAATCACTAGAATGTCGAAGCCCTAATGCACAAACATGTCCCTCATGTTTTGGCCCATGTAAAAGCTTCGTGAGTGGATCCGCAACATTTTGATCTGTGTGAACTTTGTGAATACATATCTTTCCCTTTTCAACCTCATCCCTAATGTAGTTGAATCTCCGCTCAATGTGACGAGTCTTTTGATGAGCACGAGGTTCCTTGATTTGAGCAATCGCACCCTCGTTGTCACAAAAGATCTCAAGAGGGTCCTGAATGGAAGGGACCACTCCTAAGTCGTCGATGAATTTCTTCATCCATGCAGCTTCCTGAGCTGCCAATGAGGCGGCAATGTACTCCGACTCTGTAGTGGATAACGCAACAACTTCCTGTTTCGCACTCTTCCAAGAGACCGCACCACCATTTAACATGAATACATAACCGGATTGTGACCGAGAGTCATCTCGATCAGTTTGGAAACTCGCGTCCACGTAACCTTTTACAACGAGTTCCTCCTCACCAGACCCATATATTAGAAACATATCCTTAGTCCTTCTAAGGTATTTCAATATACATTTAACCGCAGTCCAATGACTATTTCCTGGGTTATTCTGGTATCTACTTGTCAAGCTTAGAGCGCATGACACATCCGGTCTAGTACATATCATTGCATACATGATAGACCCAATAGCAGATGCGTATGGGACTTTCTTCATTCTCTCTTGTTCATCTTTCGTGGTAGGACACTGAGATGAACTGAGAACGGTTCCTCTTTGAATGGGTACCAAACCTTTCTTAGAGTTTTCCATCTTGAACCTTTTCAAGACCTTATCAATGTATGTACTTTGACTTAAGCCTATCAATCTCTTGGATCTATTCCTATAGATTCCAATCCCCAATATATATTGTGCTTCTCCAAGATCCTTAATGGAGAAGCAACTTTTTAACCAAGTTTTGACCTCTTGCATTGTGGTTATATCATTCCCAAATAATAATACGTCATCCACATATAGCACAAGGAACATTATGGAGCTCCCACTAGCCTTCTTGTATACACAAGCTTCATCACCATTTTTAATAAAGCCAAATTTCTTTGCCTCTTCATTAAAACGATGATTCCACATTCTCGATGCTTGTTTCAACCCATAGATTGATTTCTTTAACTTGCATACTTTTTTAGGATTTTTCGGATCGACAAAACCTTCGGGCTGTACCATATAGACATCTTCCTCAAGATATCCATTTAGGAAAGCGGTTTTGACATCCATTTGCCAAATTTCGTAATCATAATGAGCAGCGATGGCAAATAATATCCTAATAGACTTTAGCATTGCCACAGGCGAGAAGGTTTCATCATAGTCAACCCCTTGAGTTTGAGTGAAACCCTTTGCTACAAGTCTAGCTTTGTATGTATCCAAGTTTCCATGTATGTCGGTTTTCATCTTGAAAATCCACTTGCAATCAACTAGCTTAGAGCTAGGAGGTTGCTCAACAAGTTCCCAAACTTGGTTTTCATACATGGATTGCATCTCGGCGTTCATGGCTTCCTGCCATTTATCTTTATCTATCCTTGATAAAGCATCTTTGTAGTTTGTCGGTTCATCCAAATCAACCGTATAGCAACCATCCACGAGAAACCCATATCTCTCGGGAGGATTACTAATCCTACTAGATCTTCGAACGTCTTGTGTACCTTGATCATCCACTTGATCATTTTCAGCATCCTCATGTTGAGTGCTAGTGTCAACCAATTGTGTATCATCGGCTTGATCTTGTACCTCTACAAGATCTATTTTTCTTTCACCATCACCTTCCATAAGGAACTTGGTTTCAAGGAATTCCGCTTTCCGAGCTACAAATACCGTTTGCTCGGATGGATCATAGAAGTAATATCCCATGTCATCTTTGGGATATCCTATGAAGATACACTTTGTGGATCGAGCATGTAGCTTATTTGCTACATAACGCTTAGGATAAGCTTCACATCCCCATACTTTCAAGTATGAAAGAGAAGGAGGTTTTCCAAACCACATCTCATGAGGAGTTCGTTCCACTTTCTTGGTTGGGGCCATATTTAAAATACGAGCCGCGGAGCTTAGACAATAACCCCAAAATGATAGAGGTAACGAGCTTCTAGCCATCATAGATCGAACCATATCCATTAGGGTTCGGTTCCTCCTTTCGGATACTCCATTAAGTTGGGGTGTTCCGGGTGGAGTAAGTTGTGAGATGATCCCACAACTCCTAAGATGATCTTGGAAGGCATCGCTTAGGTATTCACCTCCTCTATCGGTACGAAGTACCTTGATTGTCCTATTGAGTTGATTTTGTACCTCGTTTTGATATTCTTTGAATGCTTTAAACGTTTCGTCCTTGTGTCTTAGTAAATAGACATATCCGAAACGACTAAAGTCATCAATGAAAGTAACAAAGTATCTTTCACCATTCCTAGTTATGGGTTTAAAGGGTCCACATACATCCGAATGTATTAAACCCAATAAATCTTTAGCCCTTTCATAAGTGCCTTTGAAAGGTGCTTTAGTCATCTTGCCTTGTAAACAAGATTCACATACATCAAACGAATCCATTTCATTTGATTTCAAAAGTCCATTCCTTTGAAGTGTATGCATTCGGTTCTTGTTTATATGTCCAAGGCGACAATGCCATAAATAGGAATCACTCAAATCCCTTTTGAGTTTCTTGGTGCTAGTATGGTATATTGAGCTATTAGATGATGCATCATCATGAACCAATTCATAAATTCCATTTGAAGGCGTAGCCTTGAAATAGAATATATCATCTTTAGAAAAATGGATATCATTATCAATAAAATTAACATTGAAACCACATTGTCTTAAGCGAGAAATAGAAATAATGTTTCGACATAAATCCGGTGCATACAAAACATTTTCTAAAATAAGCTCCAATCCACTTGGAAGCTTCAAAACAAATTCTCCTTGAGCTTTAACATGCACCTTTGCACCATTGCCCATATAGAGACTTGATGTTCCCGCTTTATGATCACTTCTTTTGAACCCCTGCAAAGAATTGCAAATATGAGTTCCACATCCCGTGTCTAATACCCATGTATTAGAAGAAGTAATACTAAGCTCTATATATACCATATATATATTACCTGAGGTTTGCCCTGCATCCCTCTTGTCCTTCAACTCTTTAAGATAGACCGGACAGTTTCGTTTCCAATGACCCATCTCACCGCAACCGAAACATGGGTCTTCCTTGGGGTTTGCCTTCTCGGCTACCTTTTGCTTCTTGGCCTTGTTGATGGTTGGGGTAACCATCTTCCCCTTCCCTTTGCCTTGATGGACGGGTCCTTTTCTCTTAGCCACCTTTGGCTTAGAGGTGTTACCTTTAGACCCACCTTGATCGATTGCTAACACGGGTAAAGCCCTTTTACCCATGCTTGTTTCCGCCGTCCTAAGCATACCATGAAGCTCACCTATGCTCTTATCCATCCCATTCATGTTGTAATTAATTACAAATTGATCAAACCTCTTTGATAGGGAGTTAAGGATAAGATCGGTGGCTAACTCATTAGATATGTTAAGGTTGAGACGGTTAGCACGATCGATAAGGCTTTTCATCTTAAGTACATAAGATGAAACCGATTGGGATTCGTCCATACGACAAGCATGAAGCGCCCGAACCGTTTCGAAACGCTCAACACGTGCTTGTTGGAGAAACATCTCCTTCAATTGTGTTATCATGTCGTAAGCGCTATGATGCTCGAAATCCTTTTGGAGTTCGGGTATCATAGTCCCAAGCATTAAGCATGAGACTTGAAGGGAGTCGTGGCAATACTTATCGTAAGAGGCCATTGCCTCCACATCACTCTCATCCGGTTGGTCGGGAATGGGGTCCTCAAGCACATACATTTTATCCTCTTGTTTGAGGACAATCCGAAGATTGCGGAACCAATCCATAAAATTTGTATGGTTGAGTTTGTCTTTCTCGAGGAGAGACCGTAACGATAGGTTGTTAAAGTTAAGTGGTGCGTTGTTCATGTTGTTGTTGTTATTAGCGGCCATCTACAAAATTCAACAAAGTTCTTTTAAGTATCGATTTGGATTTAATAAACAATACCCTTTTAATTTGTTTTATTAAATATTAGAATCCAACGGTAAATCAAATTTCGGTTAGGTGACCTTTATCCCGTCATTTGATTTAGCTAGGTAGTCATAATGACAATTGCAATCCTTTTGCAACTTCTAAGTTATGGGATCATGCAATCCTTTTGCATGGCATATTAATCCCATCAACGCCTATTTGTTCCTCATGCTTCGGTGACCCTAAGTTCATGATTCCCAAATCAAGTCGTCCTACTTGTGTAGACATGTAGACTTAACATACAAGTGGTTAGGTGACCTTTATCCCACAAGCATGCAAAGTGTACTTTATTCATATTAGTTCACTCATGACGGTTAGGTGACCTTTATCCCATCATGAGATTCCTAATATGTCTAAGTGTTTCCACAAAAGGATGGCGTTTAACTTGTTTATCTTGTATTAGTAAAGGGATTTTAGGTTTTCTACATTCTAGTTTAGAAAACAAAGTGCTATACACCAACATGCATTTGGTGTGTAGTATGTTTATGAAAAACCCATTTTCATGTGCCTTTTAGTAACCAATTACTAGTTTTAACCATTTCATTACCTTTTTAAATAAACCATTTTATTCAAGTCTAATAACCAATTATTAGTGTCATTTTGTTATGTTTTATTATAACCATTTTATAATGTATTATGCAAGTGTAATCATGTGATGATCTTGTAGCAACCAAACATACAAACATACACAAACATGCATAGTAAAGTGTTCACAATCAAGAGCCATTTTGGTAGACATTTGTTTAGCCAATAAACAAATGTCACCTAAGGGGTTAAACCAAAGTAAGAGATTTTACCAAAATCTCCCACTTAATCTTGTGATCTTCAAAACTTCATCTTGTAATCTTCTTCATGAATCTTCACTTTCATTTTACAAAATCATATCCTAATACAATTTTTCTAGAAAATGAAATAACAACCTATTCTATTTTACAAACCAAAATAGAACAAATTACATACAAAAATTACAAGATACATATAACTTATTACAAACCAAAATTACAAAATAATTACAAGCCATATGAATGAATATTACAACCATGAATAATCACCAAATCATTCAACCAAACAAACACATGGTCTAGGCTCGATTGTGAACAACAACATAACATCAACCATGGCCAAAACTTGAAATCCCAAACCCATTTTTGGGACCAAATATTTCGGCCATCACCATACACCCACCAAAACTCAATATTTTTACATTCTACTTTCATGCATGTTGGTAGATTGTAAAGAAAGTGAGTTTACTAGCCAAAACAAGAAGCATATTAACAAGACCTTGGCTCTAGATACCATTGATGGATTTCAATACATAAACAAGTCACAAAACCCATTTTGTTACATATAAATTCGTGTGTATATGTATATATAAAGCGGAAGCAATATCAAGTTCATGCATGTAAAGTTTAACCCTTTTAAACATGAAATCCATTATAGATCTAGTCTTGAAATATATGTTAAAATGTAAATATAAGCTAGTAGGAGTTTATACCTTCTCCAAATGGAGGTGTAGAACTAGGAAGATGATGATGAAGAAAAAGCAAGTCTCTAACTTGAAACCTCAAGAGAATGATACCCACAAACCTTGAATCAACACCCACTTCTTGGTTAGGATTTTAGACACTTAATTACATGCAAAAATCAACCAAAAACCCTTTGATGGAGCTCCCAAAAATCGGCCAAGATGGAGAGAAAAGGGAGAGAAAATTGCAAGATGGAAAATGCTTGAATGGAAGTATGTGTGAGAGAGAGAATTGCATGCCTTTTGATTGGAGGTTTAATACATTAAAAGAAGCATGGGGTGGCTTGTCTTGGGCACCCCAAAACCGCCACCCACCACACTCCCTCCATAAATTTGAATTTTGCCTTTTAAAAGTATTACTTGCATGCAATTTTACATGTACAAATATATAAAATAAGTCTAGTATTATTTTATATATATAACACATACACATTTTAACTTCATAAGCCACTTATAAAGATATGCATGTTACTTGCACATTTATTTAATTTTATAAACCATTATATAAAATTATAACTCACACATGCAAGTTTAATTATACAAATAATTAAACTTGTACTTATAATTATCCAAATAATTATCTCAAGCATTTTATCCTTAGAAAACCAATTTCTAAAATTTAAGTGTCAAGTATTTATTTTAAAGATCCACACTTATAAAATAAATACATAAAAGTGTTGACGGTTTGTTATTGGGTATGACCCGACTTGGATCATAACATATTGGCCACAATAATTAATTATGTATCTCGGGCATATGAAATTCCTTCAGAAACTTGGGTTGTTGGTGGTACTGGTGATGTTGCTGAAGCTGGTAGGTTCTGCACCATATTTTCCAAAGCTACAACCCGAGCGCGAAATTCGTTGACTTCTTCTATTATTCTGGGATGATTGTCGGTTGGAACGAGCGGATGAATAAGGTTTAGAATTGTGGATAGAAAATAATCGTGGCGAGATATTCGGGCAACAAGAGTGAAAATGGTGTTTCGAACAGGTTCGCCAGAAAGTGATTCAGGTTCTTGGCCAAAAGGTAAATTCGGTTGGTGGAAGGGATCGCCTTCTTCTCGTCTCCATTGGTTAAGTCAACTACGAACCCATCAGATAAATTGAGGATGGCTGATTGATTGATTCATTCTGGTGACGCTGCTTTCGGAGCTAAAGTGGGACTTCATATCAGAATCCAAGGGATTTGAACTAGTGGTGAGTTTCATTTGATACGGTTAGATAAAGGGTTTTTGGTATGAAATGAATTTCGGATATCGGATGATATTCTAATTACATAGAATATCTATATATAGTACAGAAGATCCCGTAGATTACGAAGGGATTTAAAGAAACGTGTCAGATAAAGTCTACAGTAACAGATACGCTAAAATATGAATTAGCAGATACGCTAAGATATGAATTTATCTGTACACTATCTATCAAATAAGTGCAGGATGTCGTGTCTAGACTTAGGAATGATAAGAAGGAAATTTTCCACTAGGTATGATAAACAATACGTATAATATGCAGCTAAGATCGAAGTCCAGACTCGCTAATGCATCTTAACAACTATCAGTTAGACAAACTAATGCAAGACCTGGTTCACTAGGACCAACGCTCTGATACCACCTGTGAGGACCCGTCCTTATCCACCTGGACTAAGTCATCAACATTTGGTCCCATTGCGATGATCGAATCCAAGTAATGTCCTTAAATTGAGCAAATGCACAGCGGAAGACTTCTTATATACCTGAGAATAAACATGCTTAAAAGTGTCAACCAAAAGGTTGGTGAGTTCTTAGGTTTATCCTAACAATCATTTCAATATATTAATAGACCACAAGATTTCATAATCATAACATAATACACTCGCAAGTGTATGTAAAGCATTCTAAGTGGTTGAGCACTTGGTAACCATACTTAACATTTAATCAACGTCGCATATTCCCTTTATTATGAAATCTCACTACACCGTACCAAGTGTAGTCACCAAAACGAAGTACTGTGCAACCGTTGAATACTGGTCGTCCAGTCCGGTTGGGGTTGTCAGGCCCGATAGATCTATCAACAGGATTCGCGTTTACAATACCCATGTAAATAGTAGTTACCAAGCTACAGGAAAATATGCCAGTGGTACAACTCAACGTAGAATATATTTTTAAGTACTTGTGTCTATTTTGTAAACATTTATAAAAGCAGCGCATGTATTCTCAGCCCAAAAATATATATTGCAAAAGCAATTAAAAAGGGAGCAAATGAAACTCACCTAATGTATTTTGTAGTAAAAATACATAGAACGACATTGAACAAGTATGAGGTTTGGCCTTGGATTCACGATCCTATATTCATTTATATATATTAATACATGTAATGGAAATTAAATCGTTTCAACTATTAATTATATAGCTTTTATATAATAAGTGTTGTAGTTATATGATTAAATTCCAATTAAAATATATATTCACTATTTATATATTATATCTTCAGTCATATCTTATATATATTTATTTAACTAATATTTAAACCCGTAGTTATATTTAGGTTACATGTAATAATTATATTTTAAATAAAGAATATTTGTTGTAATAATAATAATAATACTAGTGGTAATTTTAGTAATACCAATAATGATAGTAATAATAATAATGTTAAAAACAATAATGTTAATGTTAAAAATAATAACGATGATGATAATAATAATAATAATTAATAATAATAGTTTATAATATTCATAATAATAATAATAATAATAATAGTAACTTTCATAAAAATGATAATAATAATAAAAATAATGACACTCCTAATAATAATAATGATAGTTTCAATAATAATAACATGATAGTTTTTAATAATAATACTAATAATAATAATAATAATAATAGAAATAATAATGATATTAAATTATACCTTTGTAGCATTAAAAAAAATTAAACCGCCCGAGACGAGACTTGAACCCATGACCTCTAGCTAATCCATCAACACCCTAACCAACCCCTCTGTCTTACTTTTCTGTCATAAATCGCATCTTATATATATTTATATTAAGTCTGTTTCTTTTTCTTCTTCCATCCTTAATTTTTACAGTTCCATCGAGGGAGTTCTAGGCCCAACAGACAAACAGATCTCGGCCCAAGAATAGGATCACAGCCCAACTCATCATTAACAAACCCACTAGTTCACATGAAATAGTAATTCCGGCCCAAATTAATTACGTTTTGAAATTTAAAACAGAAACTAGACCTAATCATTATCTAAACTCCTTTACAGCTCATATTATCATTATCATTATCGTGATCATGAGCATAATATCATTGACTCGCTGTACATCATCGTATCATCTTCTTCTCAATTATTCAACAACTTCCATCATCATAACGAAGCATCACCATCATCATAACTCACGTCACTGTAGAAGAGGAACGAGTTTATTGTGTAGCTGGTGGTGGTTTTGACTGAACAGAAATATTGCAGCTGCAGATGGTGGTTTGTTAGTGGTGTTCCCGGTTGTGATTAAAACAGAAACAGCTCGTATAGCGGCAGTCGGGTTATGGTTTGTAAAGGTTTTCGAAGAGGGAGTGTGAAGGAAGAAGGTGGTCTTCGATGGTTGCAGGTGGTTTTGGTTTGGGTTTGTTTACGATGAATAAAGTGATGATCGAATGTAAAACAGAAAAATATAAAAGAGTGAGAGATAGAGTGAGATGGTGTTTCCCGATGGTGGTTTATGATGATCTTTAAAACAGAAACACAAGGTATGTAGCAACGTGTATTAACCGAGAGTAATAACCGGTTTTCATAGAGAGTGTGATCAAGTGAGATTAGTTAAAAGAAAAACATTTGTTGTTAATCACAAAAGAAACAAAATCCATAGCCACTGTTCGGATTGATGAACAAGGTTTGTTGGGTGGTTTGATCGTAACAGTGGCATGAACGGAAGAAGATGTTGCGAAAGACAAGCGTAGGTCGTAGTCTTCGGTTATGGGTTATGGTGGTGAATTGAGCTGGGTTGATCGAAGAAAACAGAAACACAATAAAGTGTTTGGGTCTGGTTTGTGTCATCAGTTTATAGCTGAAATTGAGAGGGATCGAATCAAGTGGGTTGTGGTTTATAAGATGATAATCGAAAGTAACAATAAATGGGTTACCGTGAAGTTGTGAGCAAGCAAGGAGGGTGATGGTGGTTCGAATGGATTGAAGGTTTTAATGATCGGGGGTTGTTATGGGTGATGATTAAACGTGGTGATTCTCGGTGGTTAATGGTGGTCAATGAAGTTGTAGTATAGTGAGGTGGTGGTTTCGGGTTGTAACCCTGGTTGACAGAAAGAAGGAATATTACAAGTTGTAATTCAAGTTTGCTGTGATTTATGATGAATGAATATGTAATTATATATACTCTGTATGTGTCTATTTGAGAGGAAAGAAAACAAAAAGAAAAACAGTATCCTTAACAGTATAGCAGCCTAATGAATGGCATTTAGTTACTGACGTTTTTATTTTTAATTTAATATTAATAATAGATAATAGATAATAATATTAATATTAATAATAAATAATAAATAATAATAATAATAATACTAATAATATTGATAAATACAACAAATTAGTATTATCACATAATCATTTACATAGAATGATATATTATAAGTTTCTTTAGTATTTATAAATTACTTATATTACAATATGTATAAAAATTTATATATTACATATATATTAACTTACAATTATTAATATATCTAATTGTCATTAAGTTCGTTAAGAAAACAATAAAACATATATATAATTAAATACATGCATATCTATTTACGAATAACTGTTCATGAATCGTCGAAACTGGTCGAGGTCAATTGAATCCATGAAACAGTTCAAACTTTTTGAGACTCAACCTAACAGACTTTGCTTATTGTGTTGAAATTACACTATCGTATCGAGAGTTTGGTTTAAAATTAGTCGAAATTTTCTGGGTCGTTACATAAGGTGATCATCCAACCTCAAGAAATCTTTGTTTATTACAGTAGGTTATCATTCTAATACAAGGTAATAATCATATTCAAACTTTGGTTCAATTTCTATAACTATAACAATCTTATTTCAAGTGATGATCTTACTTGAACTTGTTTTCGTGTCATGATTCTGCTTCAAGAACTTCGAGCCAACCAATGATCCGTTGAAGCTAGATCCATTTTTTCTATTTTCCAGTAGGTTTATCCAAGGAACCTAAGGTAGTAATGATGTTCATAACATCATTCGATTCATACATATAAAGCTATCTTATTCGAAGGTTTAAACTTGTAATCACTAGAACATAGTTTAGTTAATTCTAAACTTGTTCGCAAATAAAAGTTAATCCTTCCAACTTGACTTTTAAAATCAACTAAACACATGTTCTATATCTATATGATATGCTAACTTAGTGATTTAAAACCTGGAAACACGAAAAACACCGTAAAATCGGATTTACGCCGTCGTAGTAACACCGCGGGCTGTTTTGGGTTAGTTAATTAAAAACTATGATAAACTTTGATTTAAAAGTTGTTATTCTGAGAAAATAATTTTTATTATGAACATGAAACTATATATATTTTGGAATCAACCTCAACCCTCTATAGCTAACTCCAACATTCATATATAGAGTGTCTATGGTTGTTCCAAAATATATATAGATGTGTCGACATGATAGGTCGAAACATTGTATACGTGTCTATGGTATCTCAAGATTACATAATATACAATACAAGTTGATTAAGTTATGGTTGGAATAGATTTGTTACCAATTTTCACGTAGCTAAAATGAGAAAAATTATCCAATCTTGTTTTACCCATAACTTCTTCATTTTAAATCCGTTTTGAGTGAATCAAATTGATATGGTTTCATATTGAACTCTATTTTATGAATCTAAACAGAAAAAGTATAGGTTTATAGTCGGAAAAATAAGTTACAAGTCGTTTTTGTAAAGGTAGTCATTTCAGTCGAAAGAACGACGTCTAGATGACCATTTTAGAAAACATACTTCCACTTTGAGTTTAACCATAATTTTTGGATATAGTTTCATGTTCAAAATAAAAATCATTTTCTCATAATAACAACTTTTAAATCAAAGTTTATCATAGTTTTTAATTAACTAACCCAAAACAGCCCGCGGTGTTACTAAGACGGCGTAAATCCAGTTTTACGGTGTTTTTCGTGTTTCCAGGTTTTAAATCGTTAAGTTAGCATATCATATAGATATAGAACATGTGTTTAGTTGATTTTAAAAGTCAAGTTAGAAGGATTAACTTTTGTTTGCGAACAAGTTTAGAATTAACTAAACTATGTTCTAGTGATTACAAGTTTAAACCTTCGAATAAGATAGCTTTATATGTATGAATCGAATGATGTTATGAACATCATTATTACCTTAAGTTCCTTGGATAAACTTACTGGAAAAGAGAAAAATGGATCTAGCTTCAACGGATCCTTGGATGGCTCGAAGTTCTTGAAGCAGAATCATGACACGAAAACAAGTTCAAGTAAGATCATCACTTGAAATAAGATTGTTATAGTTATAGAAATTGAACCAAAGTTTGAATATGATTATTACCTTATATTAGAATGATAACCTACTGTAAGAAACAAAGATTTCTTGAGGTTGGATGATCACCTTACAAGATTGGAAGTGAGCCAGAAAACTTGAAAGTATTCTTGATTTTATGTAACTAGAACTTGTAGAATTTATGAAGAACACTTAGAACTTGAAGATAGAACTTGAGAGAGATCAATTAGATGAAGAAAATTGAAGAATGAAAGTGTTTGTAGGTGTTTTTGGTCGTTGGTGTATGGATTAGATATAAAGGATATGTAATTTTGTTTTCATGTAAATAAGTCATGAATGATTACTCATATTTTTCTAATTTTATAAGATATTTCATGCTAGTTGCCAAATGATGATTCCCACATGTGTTAGGTGACTCACATGGGCTGCTAAGAGCTGATCATTGGAGTGTATATACTAATAGTACATACATTTAAAAGCTGTGTATTGTACGAGTACGAATACGGGTGCATACGAGTAGAATTGTTGATGAAACTGAACGAGGATGTAATTGTAAGCATTTTTGTTAAGTAGAAGTATTTTGATAAGTGTCTTGAAGTCTTTCAAAAGTGTATGAATACATATTAAAACGCTACATGTATATACATTTTAATTGAGTCGTTAAGTCATCGTTAGTCGTTACATGTAAATGTTATTTTGAAACCTTTAGGTTAACGATCTTACTGAATGTTGTTAACCCATTGTTTATTATAACAAATGAGATGTAAAATTGTTATATTATCATGATATTATGATATATAATATATCTTAGTATGATATATATACAGTTAAATGTCGTTACAATGATAATCGTTACATATATGTCTCGTTTCGAAATCATTAAGTTAGTAGTCTTATTTTTACATATGTATTTCATTGTTAATACACTTAATAATATATTTACTTATCATTTAACATAATTAACCAAGTGTATCAATATCTTAATATGATTTATATGTACCTAGTAAGACGTTGTTATAACGATAATCGTTATATATATCGTTTTCGAGTTTCTTAAATTAATAGTCTCATTTTTATGTATATAACTCATTGTTAAAATACCTAATGAGATACATACTTATAATAAAATCATGTTAACTATATATATAACCATATATATGTCATCGTATAGTTTTACAAGTTTTAATGTTCGTGAATCACCGGTCAACTTGGGTGGTCAATTGTCTATATGAAACCTATTTCAATTAATCAAGTCTTAACAAGTTTGATTGCTTAACATGTTGAAAACACTTAATCATGTAAATAAAAATTTTATTTAATATATATATAAACATGGAAAAGTTCGGGTCACTACAGTACCTACCCGTTAAATAAATTTCGTCCCGAAATTTTAAGCAGTTGGAGGTGTTGACGTATCTTCTGGAAATAAATGCGGGTATTTCTTCTTCATCTGATCTTCACGCTCCCAGGTGAACTCGGGTCCTCTACGAGCATTCCATCGAACCTTAACAATCGGTATCTTATTTTGTTTAAGTCTCTTAACCTCACGATCCATTATTTCGACGGGTTCTTCAATGAATTGAAGCTTTTCATTGATTTGGATTTCGTCTAACGGAATAGTGAGATCTTCTTTAGCAAAACATTTCTTCAAATTTGAGACGTGGAAAGTGTTATGTACAGCCGCGAGTTGTTGAGGTAGCTCCAGTTGGTAAGCTACTGGTCCGACACGATCTATAATCTTGAATGGTCCAATGTACCTTGGATTTAGTTTCCCCCGTTTACCAAATCGAACAACGCCTTTCCAAGGTGAAACCTTAAGCATGACATCTCTCCAATTTCAAATTCTATATCTTTTCTTTTAATGTCAGCGTAGCTCTTTTATCGACTTTGGGCGGTTTTCAACCGTTGTTGAATTTGGATGATCTTCTCGGTAGTTTCTTGTATAATCTCCGGACCCGTAATCTGTCTATCCCCCACTTCACTCCAACAAATCGGAGACCTGCACTTTCTACCATAAAGTGCTTCAAACGGCGCCATCTCAATGCTTGAATGGTAGCTGTTGTTGTAGGAAAATTCTGCTAACGGTAGATGTCGATCCCAACTGTTTCCGAAATCAACACCAAAAATGTTTCTTGAGATCCTTGTACATCTTCCCCGTTCCAGGATGTATTGAGTATCTGGTTTTATGAGCTTCTCTAAGTACCATTTCTCTCATATCTCCAAATTTTGGTACCCAAATCCTTTCAGCCCTATACCGGGTTCCGTCTTCCCGAATATTAAGATGCTTCTCCGATCCTTTGGGTATTTCATCCTTTAAATTTCCCTCTTTTAAAACTCCTTGTTGCGCCTCCTTTATTTGAGTAGTAAGGTTATTATGAATCATTATATTCATAGATTTTACTCGAATGGGTTCTCTGTCCTTCCTGCTCAAGGCATCGGCTACCACATTTGCCTTCCCCGGGTGGTAACGAATCTCAAAGTCGTAATCATTCAACAATTCAATCCACCTACGCTGCCTCATATTCAGTTGTTTCTGATTAAATATGTGTTGAAGACTTTTGTGGTCGGTATATATAATACTTTTGACCCCATATAAGTAGTGCCTCCAAGTTTTTAATGCAAAAACAACGCGCCTAATTCCAAAAATAATGCGTCGTATAATTTTGTTCGTGAATCTTCAATTGTCTAGACGCATAAGCAATCACCTTCGTTCGTTGCATTAATACACAACCGAGACCTTGCTTTGATGCGTCACAATAAATCACAAAATCATCATTCCCTTCAGGCAATGACAATATAGGTGCTGTAGTTAGCTTTTTCTTCAATAACTGAAACGCTTTCTCTTGTTCATCATTCTATTTAAATTTCTTCCCTTTATGCGTTAATGCAGTCAAGGGTTTTGCTATTCTGGAAAAGTCTTGGATGAACCTTCTGTAGTAACCAGCTAGTCCTAAAAACTGGCGTATGTGTTTCGGAGTTTTTGGGGTTTCCCACTTTTCAACAGTTTCTATCTTTGCAGGATCCACCTTAATACCTTCTTTGTTCACTATGTGACCGAGGAATTGAACTTCTTCCAACCAAAATGCACACTTTGAAAACTTAGCGTACAATTCTTCCTTCCTCAATACTTCTAACACCTTTCTCAAATGTTCACCGTGTTCTTGGTCATTCTTTGAGTAAATAAGTATGTCATCAATGAAAACAATGACAAACTTGTCAAGGTATGGTCCACACACTCGGTTCATAAGGTCCATGAACACAGCTGGTGCATTAGTTAAACCAAACGGCATGACCATAAACTCGTAATGACCGTAACGTGTTCTGAAAGCAGTCTTTGGAATATCATCTTCTTTCACCCGCATTTGATGATACCCGGAACGTAAATCGATCTTCGAATAAACCGACGAGCCTTGTAATTGATCAAATAAGTCGTCAATTCTCGGCAGTGGATAACGGTTTTTGATGGTAAGTTTGTTCAACTCTCTGTAGTCAATACATAACCTAAGTGTACCATCCTTCTTCTTGACAAACAAAACAGGAGCTCCCCATGGTGATGTGCTTGGTCGAATGAAACCACGCTCTAAAAGTTCTTGTAATTGGCTTTGCAGTTCTTTCATCTCGCTGGGTGCGAGTCTGTACGGAGCACGAGCTATTGGTGCAGCTCCTGGTACAAGATCTATTTGAAATTCAACGGATCGATGTGGGGGTAATCCCGATAATTCTTTCGGAAATAGATCGGGAAATTCTTTTGCGACGGGAACATCATTGATGCTCTTTTCTTCAGTTTGTACTTTCTCGACGTGTGCTAGAACAGCATAGCAACCTTTTCTTATTAGTTTTTGTGCCTTCAAATTACTAATAAGATGTAGCTTCGTGTTGCCCCTTTTCTCCGTACACCATTAAGGGTTCTCCTTCTTCTCGTACAATGCGAATTGCATTTTTATAACATACTATCTCTGCTTTCACCTTCTTCAGCCAGTCCATGCCAACTATTACATCAAAACTCCCTAACTCTACTGGTATCAAATCAATCTTAAATATTTCGCTACCCAGTTTAATTTCTCGATTCCGGCATATATTATCTGCTGAAATTAATTTACCGTTTGCTAATTCGAGTAAAAATTTACTATCCAACGGCGTCAATGGACAACTTAATTTAGCACAAAAATCTCTACTCATATAGCTTCTATCCGCACCCGAATCAAATAAAACGTAAGCAGATTTATTGTCAATAAGAAACGTACCCGTAACAAGCTCCGGGTCTTCCTGTGCCTCTGCCGCATTAATATTGAAAACTCTTCCACGGCCTTGTCCATTCGTGTTCTCTTGGTTCGGGCAATTTCTAATAATGTGGCCGGGTTTTCCACATTTATAACAAACTACATTGGCATAACTTGCTCCGACACTACTTGCTCCGACATTACTCGTTCCGACACCATTTGTTCCTTTCGTTTTGTTAACCCCTGGTCCGTAGACCTCACACTTCGCCGCGCTATGACCATTTCTTTTACACTTGTTGCAAAATTTGGTGCAGAACCCCGAGTGATACTTTTCACACCTTTGGCATAGCTGATTCTGATTGTTGTTGTTGTTGCGGTTATTTTTGTTGTTGGGATGATTGTTGTAGTTGCTGCTATTGTTGTTGTTGTTGGGCCGTTTGTTGTAGTTGCGATTGATGTTGCGATTGTTGGGATAGTTGTTGCGATTATTGTTGTAATTGCTGTTGTTGTTGTATTGGTGATTCTTATCACCGTTTTCCTCCCACTTTCTTTTGACTTGCTTCACATTGGCCTCTTCAGCAGTCTGTTCTTTAATTCTTTCTTCAATCTGGTTCACTAGTTTGTGAGCCATTCTACATGCCTGTTGTATGGAGGCGGGCTCGTGTGAACTTATATCTTCTTGGATTCTTTCCGGCAATCCTTTCACAAACGCGTCGATCTTCTCTTCCTCATCTTCGAACGCTCCCGGACACAATAGGCATAATTCTGTGAATCGTCTTTCGTACGTGGTAATATCAAATCCTTGGGTTCGTAACCCTCTAAGTTCTGTCTTGAGCTTATTGACCTCGGTTCTGGGACGGTACTTCTCGTTCATCAAGTGCTTAAATGCTGACCACGGTAGTGCGTACGCATCATCTTGTCCCACTTGCTCTAGATAGGTATTCCACCATGTTAAAGCAGAACCTGTGAAGGTATTCGTAGCGTACTTCACTTTGTCCTCTTCAGTACACTTACTTATGGCAAACACTTATGGCAAACACCGATTCGACCTTCTCGGTCCACCGTTTCAATCCGATCGGTCCTTCGGTTCCATCAAATTCCAAAGGTTTGCAGGCAGTGAATTCTTTGTAGGTGCATCCTACACGATTTCCTGTACTGCTAGATCCAAGGTTATTGTTGGTATGTAGCGCAGCCTGTACTGCGGTTAGGTTTGAAGCTAGAAAAGTACGGAATTCCTCTTCATTCATATTCACGGTGTGTCGAGTAGTCGGTGCCATTTCCTTCAAAATAGTCAAATGGAACAAGTTAATCATACAGAATATTAAGAGTAGTTAATAGTATTTCGTAGCATAATATGAACTCATTTATAAAAGCTTTTTCTTCATATTAGCGTTTTATAAGTTTAAATTCGGGTAGTACCTACCCGTTAAGTTCATACTTAGTAGCTAATATACAATTCAACTACTACAATTCTATATGAAAAACTGATTATAATAATATTTCGCGTTCAAACTTTTATACAATATTTTACAAACTTACAATACCGCTTATTTTACATAAAGCATGAAATATAGCACACAATAACTTTGATACAAGATAGTTGTGAAGATAATTCTAGCTAGTACACAAGTCGTTCAGCAAAGGCAATAAAGACACGTAATTCATGCGTCCAGAAACAAGTCATGCATTCTGGTTTTACTAGGACTACTTCCCATCCTTGGTCTTGTGGAACATAACCGTTATGGCCGTTGATAAGACAGCGTGTTGTAACGTCGTCAAAGGGACGAGGGTTACGTAATATCCAACAGTCCCTTAACAATCTAAAAACCTCATTTCTTACCCGAATTACCGACTCCGTCACTTGTGGGAACGTTTTGTTTAATAGTTGTAGCCGGATGTTCTTGTTCTCACTTTGGTGAGAAGCAAACATTACTAAGCCGTAAGCATAACATGCTTCTTTATGTTGCATGTTAGCCGCTTTTTCTAAATCACGAGCGAGAAGATAGAGCAAACAGTTATTTAACGCGCACCGAGCGAGAAGATAGAGCTCGTTATAAATTTGGGGGGAATTAGTTTATTTTATTTTATTAAAATTATATGTTTACACTTTCTACCCCTGAAAAAGTGTAAATTTGATGGGTTGTTGTGTAAAGTGAGCCGAATTTGAGGGACTGATTGTAGCGTGAACGTAAAAACAAAACTACAATCCAAATCAATTAAAACTATACATCTAGGTATGTGTTTTAGTATATAAGGGTTAATTAATTAATAATTAATAATGAATATCATTTATCTATAGAATAATAAAAATAATTAATGATATCATATATAATCAAACAAATTAACTGCAATGAAAACGCAAAAACTAATAGATAAATAATTTGTCTCGAAGTTTTTGAGTAATATGTCACATACATAATCGATATTTAGTAGTCTTGACCTTAATTTTAATCGCATCCATCTTGACATGATCTAAGATCAATAGAAAATAATCAATGTTCATTGGGAAATATTTTCAAAAAACAATTAAAAACCATTCAAAAAATTTTAGTTTTCACTAGCCAACATTGCGGCACCAAACACAAGTTTTTTATGATTTCCTACATCGGTATGCGATAATAAAACTACGTTATATCTACAAACATATAGAAATATAAATTACCTATATATACTAACCACCACAAGATTTTTGGTCGTTTTATCCCACCCCCAACCCAAAATAACCACCACAAGATTTTTGGTCGTTTTATCCCACCCCCAACCCAAAATCCCCCAAGAACGACAACAAGAAAAAAAAAGGGGGAAAAAGTACAAAACACCCCCTAAAAAAAGGTGACAATTTACACCCCAAACCTCAAATCAGGGGTATCAAGTGTAAAATTCATATTTTAATAAAAAATCTTAATTAAACTTCACCCATATTTTCAACGGGACATACCTTCCCGTTCGGCTCGCGTTAATTTTTTTCAAACCCACCGTTCAACTCAAAAAAATCTAACGAACACAACGAGACTAACTATACGCGACACTGACACTTCTAAAAAAAACGCTAATTACGTGTATTTAGATATGTGTTCCATAACCTATAATAAACTCCCTAAACTAACTACATCATATCGATAATTCCGTTTCCCTTTTTTTTACACGATCTTCATGTCGTTAAAAAGGCCATTAGGTACATTAGATACTAACTACATGTATTTAAAAACATCCATAGCAAAACGTTTTTACTTCTGTAAATACATAACGCTCCATTAACTACGAATATACAACCCGAAAGGTCCCGCGGCATCGCGCGGGCCCATTTTACTAGTTATTATTAAAACACTTGAATCATAACCAACATGTCTTGATAAAAGGTAATAAAAATATATCTTATTTGTTGGAGCCACAAGTAGCATCAAAACATACCATGTCACCTTGTAATTCAATCTAGAAACGTTATCAGCCCAGAAATCGCAAAGTAAACACTCATGATCATCTAAATAATACTCAAAAGTAGAACTGGGGAGACTGTTTAATTTTTAAGAAGGCTCTCAATAATGATGTGAGGATCAGAATCTTCTACATACCTATTTATGTCACGCTTTAAATTCTTTAAGTCTACACTGTAACAACCAACAAATTTATATCCACTACTAATATCGCATTTAATCCTATTAAGAGCAATATTGGATCTAGTACTTAGATCATGAACAAACGAAATATCTTCACAACCTTTCTAAACGTTGACAAATAATTTTTATTAACCTCTGAAACTAGTTTATGATTATGACCCTCAAAAAACTTATGAATCATGAACTTTCCTTCAGCAATTTTGAATCTAATACAAGCTTCACAACCAACCTTAATACTTGTAGATTTGCGATTAACAACCTTTGTGGGACGTGGCTTACATTTACGTTTACGAGAAGATGGAGCTTAGGATTGAGAGGACCAAGTTCAAGTATTAAAATTAGTTTGATCACTAGACCTAGTACACCTATCTATCTATAGTTAATATTAAAATGCAACAATGATGATGTTATTATTAGGCTAATTCCTTTGTTAAGAAAAAATCAAAAAGAAAAAGAAAAAAAATATAAGCATGGTGGGTGATGTCATTAATATAAATAATTTTGAATTAAAATTAAATCTTATTAATTGTTAAAATACAATGCAAATTTGGTATTAGTAGATGTATATATGTAAATATCTAGATATTAAAATGTAAAAGAAATATCTAGATATTAATGAGGAAAAATCTAGATGTTAAAATGTAAAAATCTAGATATTTTTATGTGGTAAAAATATCTAGATATTTATCCATGGAAAAATCTAGTGTGTAGAAGTTTCCATGGAGTAGTATAAATAAGGGTGAGGATTTCATTTGTAGAGTGTGAAGTAAGTTGTGAAGTTGTGAGAGTGAAATAAGAAGTGAGTTGTGAAGAAGAGAAGAAGAGTGTGAGTTAGCGAAAGTAGAGAAGATAAAGCTTGTAAGTAATATTGTAATTGTAATTTAATATAAGTGTTTTTGTTAAGTTTCCCGATCAAGCCTTAGTTTGTGTTTAAGTTCTTAGTGCACTTTTGTTGTTCTTATTTTATGGTCGGCTCTGCCGCCTAAGTAATACATGGTCGGTTATACCGCCTAAAGATATATGATCGACATTGTCGCCTAAGTACATTGTGCACTAAGGATTTATAAAATTAAAGGCTAACCAACGTCAAAGTGTTGGTGTAGTGAGTCTAGTATAGTCTAGATCCTCTATAGTGGTGTGTTGGGCTCGTCGAAGCTTCCAACAATTGGTATCAGAGCGGGTCGTTCGGGACCATTGCTAGTGGAGGTACTCATCGGTAAACGTTGGACGTTTACATCGACTTGTTTTCACCAAGGCTCTAAGGGAGATTCTGTCGGAGCACAGTTAGGAACTGTGAAAGCTCATCGGTCAGGGACCAAGCTTATTGGACGTTGGACGTCATGATGGCAGATCTTGCAAGTACGAGCAGTGGAATCAAGAGTCTCAATAACCACAACTATGGTTATTGGCGAACTTGTATAGAATCCTACCTACAAGGACATGATTTATGGGAAATAGTTGCTGGCAGTGACACAATGCCTCCACCGAAAGAAAATGCTGAAGCCTTAAGAAAATGGAACATCAAGGCCGGGAAGGCTTTATTTATATTGAAGACTACAATCGAGGAGGATCTATTGGAGCACATCCGTAACGAGAAAACACCAAAGGCAGCTTGGGAAACTTTTGAAAAATTATTTTCAAAGAAGAATGAAGCACGCCTCCAGCTCTTGGAAAATGAGCTCGCAGGTATCTCACAAGGAAGTCTATCTATCTCTCAGTATTTCACCAAGGTGAAATCTATTTGTCATGAGATATCTCAACTAGCTCCTGAAGAGAAAGTGAGTGATGCAAGGATGAAGAGAATTATCATCCACGGCTTAAGATCCGAGTATAATGAATTTATATCCGCTGTGAGAGGATGGCCTACTCAACCATCATTAATAGAGCTGGAGAATTTATTGGCTAATCAAGAGGCATTAGCCAAGCATATGAATGAAGTAACCATAAAAGACGGAGAAGATGCACTCTTCACCAATAAAAAGAAAGCAACATCTCGAAGACAAGAGGCGATGAAAGAAAGTAAGACATATGGGTGGAAGGGTCACCCAAAATCAAAAGGCAACGCTTCAGGGGGAGCTCAACAAGGAAGAAGAGATCATCACCAACAATACGAGGAAAATGATAAGAGAAAGAATGGTGAATGCTTCAATTGTGGCAAGAAGGGTCATTTTGCTCGAGAATGTAGATTCCCCAGAAGGCGAACTTTCGAAGGAAATGTGGCCGCCGCAAGAGATGAGAAGAAAGAGGTCACATTCGAAGCAACCATTAATGAGGAAACATGGGATGCAGAAGCAGGACTTTCCGTTGAAGCTGACATGGATGATCAAGCTCTTGCAGCAACCTTAAAGTCAAAAATAAACTACAAAGATGATTGGATCATTGATTCTGGGTGCTCAAATCATATGACCAATGATGAGACGAAGCTGCAAGAAATGGAGGATTACAAAGGAAAGAGAGTCGTGTTGACAGCCGACAATTCAAGGTTGTCTATTTCTCACATTGGAAAGACAATAATTCCAAGTGAAGGTGGATCTTATAAGCTTCAACTCGAGAAGGTGTATCTTGTCCCTGGCCTAAAGAAGAATTTACTGTCAGTACCACAATTGACAGCAGAAGGGAATTATGTGCTCTTTGGACCAGAAGATGTGTCCGTATTCAAGAGAGTGAAGGTGTTTGGCAATCCAATTATGCAAGGAAGAAGAATAGAGTCGGTCTATGTACTATCTGCTGAAACAGCATATGTGGATAAGACTCGAAAGAATGAGACGGCTGATCTGTGGCATGAACGTCTTGGGCATGTGGGATACAATAAGTTAAAGGACATGATGGTGAAATGCATAGTAAATGGGCTTCCTCAAATTGATATCCGAACAGATACAATATGTGCTGGATGTCAATTTGGCAAAGCTCACCAATTGCCATTCAAGGAGTCAGCGCATCAGTCCAAGACACCACTAGAGCTCATACACTCAGATGTTTTCGGCCCAGTGAAACAAACATCACTTGGAGGTATGAAATATATGGTGACATTCATTGATGACTTCTCAAGATATGTGTGGGTTTACTTCATAAAGGAGAAGTCGGAGACTTTTCTGAAGTTTAAAGAGTTCAAGAACAAGGTAGAAAGTGAGCTCAATACTAAGATTCGATGCTTACGCACAGATAATGGAGGAGAATATTTATCAACCGAGTTCAATATCTATCTTGAGAAGCACAAGATCAGAAGGCAATTAACTTGCCCCAATACTCCACAGCAGAATGGAGTGGCGGAACGCAAGAATCGCCACATTGCCGAAACTTGTCGAAGTATGCTTCATGGTAAGAATGTACCAGGTAGATTTTGGGCCGAATGTATGAGGACGGCGTCGTACGTGATTAACAGACTCCCACAAACAAAGTTGGGGTATATTTCACCTTATGAAAAATTATGGAAGATCAAGCCAACCGTCAACCATCTCAAGGTTTTTGGATGTGTATGTTACGTCTTCGTACCAGATCATCTACGAAGCAAATTTGATAAGAAGGCAATTCGGTGCATTTTTGTCGGTTATGAAGAATCAAGAAAAGGATGGAGATGTTGTGATCCAAATACCGGAAAGTGTCATACTTCAAGAAATGTGGTATTTGATGAAGCTTCTTCATGGTGGTCACCTCAAAAGATAGAGCTTCCAGAATCTCATGGATTAGAAGAAGTTCCAAAAGAGAAAGAAGAACATAAAGAGCACATATCGGATCCAATTAAAGAAGGAGATGGATCGTACTCTAAGGAAACGAGTCCATGGAAAACTGGGGTACATCAATTTACATCCGAAGAGGTTCGTCCAAGCCAAATGGATGCCGAGGAGCATGTGCAAGAATTACGGAGATCAACAAGGCCGAGGCAACCTAATCCGAGGTATGCCAATGCTGCTCATGTGGATGAATCAATACCTATTGATCCTTCCACTTATGAAGAAGCAGCACAAAGTCAAGAATGGCAGAAAGCGATGGAAGAAGAAATTAATGCACTAAAAGAAAACCAGACATGGAGTTTAGTTCCAAAGCCAAAAGATGTAAAACCAATATCTTGTAAATGGGTTTACAAGGTGAAGACTCGATCAGATGGCTCCATTGAAAGGTATAAAGCTCGACTTGTTGCTAGAGGTTTTTCTCAACAATATGGGCTGGATTATGAAGAAACGTTTAGTCCAGTGGCGAAGATCACAACAATTCGAGCTCTACTAGCTTTAGCCGCTAGCAAATCTTGGAAGCTGTGGCAGATGGATGTCAAGAACGCTTTCTTACATGGAGAACTTGATAAAGAAATTTATATGGAGCAACCAACAGGCTTTGAGAACAAGTCCCATCCTGACCATGTCTGCAAATTAAAGAAAGCACTATACGGCTTGAAGCAGGCTCCAAGAGCTTGGTACGGAAAGATTGGCGAGTTCTTGGTACAAAGTGGTTTCACAGTTGCTCCTTCAGATTCTAGTTTATTTGTGAAACAAGATCAAGGAAAACTAGTCATAGTGCTAGTATATGTGGATGACTTAATCATCACGGGAGATCACTATGAGGAGATCCAAAGAACAAGAGAGAATCTATCTATCAGATTTCATATGAAGGAGCTTGGAGAACTCAAACATTTTCGTGGACTCGAAATAGAGCAGAAAAGAGAAGGATTATTTCTGGAACAACAGAAATATGCGCGAGATCTTTTACAAAAGTACGGAATGCTTAATTGCAAACCTATCTCAACTCCGATGGATCCGAATACAAAACTACGAGCAGATGAAGGAAAAAGTCTTCAAGATGTTACCATGTATCGAAAGATGGTCGGAAGTCTTATTTATCTCACACTAAGCTGGCCAGACATATCTTATGCAGTTGGAGTGGTTAGTCGATGCATGAGCAATCCGAAGAAGCCTCATCTTGATGTTGTACGACACATCTTAAGGTATGTTAAAGGCACTATCAACTTTGGTATTTTATACAAGAAAACAAAAGAATGTCACGTGCCATGTATATTGTGACGCCGATTACGCTGGAGACTATGATACACGACGGTCAACAACTGGATACATGTTTAGTCTTGGATCGGGAGTAATATCATGGTGCAGCAAGAGACAACCAACTGTATCCTTATCAAGCACTGAAGCAGAATATCGATCGGCATCATCAGCAACACAAGAAATTACATGGTTGAAACAACTAATGGAAGATCTTCATCAATCAACAGACTATCAAGTAGAGCTTTTCTGCGATAACCTATCAGCTATACGTCTAGCAGAGAATCCAGTCTTTCACGCAAGAACAAAACATATAGAAGTACACTATCACTATGTTCGCGAGAAGGTCCTTGAAGGGGAGATCAAGATGGTGCCAACAAAGACAGATGAACAGGTAGCAGATATATTCACCAAGAGCCTAAGTAAACCGAAGTTTACAAAATTCAGAGAAGCACTTGGAATGGTCTGCAAGACATCGTTGGAAGAAAATTTGCATTGAGGGGGAGTGTTAAAATACAATGCAAATTTGGTATTAGTAGATGTATATATGTAAATATCTAGATATTAAAATGTAAAAGAAATATCTAGATATTAATGAGGAAAAATCTAGATATTAAAATGTAAAAATCTAGATATTTTTATGTGGTAAAAATATCTAGATATTTATCCATGGAAAAATCTAGTGTGTAGAAGTTTCCATGGAGTAGTATAAATAAGGGTGAGGATTTCATTTGTAGAGTGTGAAGTAAGTCGTGAAGTTGTGAGAGTGAAATAAGAAGTGAGTTGTGAAGAAGAGAAGAAGAGTGTGAGTTAGCGAAAGTAGAGAAGATAAAGCTTGTAAGTAATATTGTAATTGTAATTTAATATAAGTGTTTTTGTTAAGTTTCCCGATCAAGCCTTAGTTTGTGTTTAAGTTCTTAGTGCACTTTTGTTGTTCTTATTATATGGTCGGCTCTGCCGCCTAAGTAATACATGGTCGGTTATACCGCCTAAAGATATATGGTCGACATTGTCGCCTAAGTACATTGTGCACTAAGGATTTATAAAATTAAAGGCTAACCAACGTCAAAGTGTTGGTGTAGTGAGTCTAGTATAGTCTAGATCCTCTATAGTGGTGTGTTGGGCTCGTCGAAGCTTCCAACATTAATTAATTATTATTATTAAATCTTATTAATAATTATTTTAATTATTAAAATTAAATAATTTTGAATTATTTTAATTAATTATTTTGAATTGAGTACAAAAAGGTATAAAAGCTACGCAGAAGGAAACTAATTCTAAATTTATATTTTAATTTTACACTTTTAAAATAAAATAACAACCAATATTATCTCTTATGATTGGATGTGGATCGTTTAGTATGCATTTTAGGTGTTTGATGAAATGTTCAGCTAACGAGTTTCTTAGTCGGAATCTGTGATTCTACGGGTTATTAAACTACTCCGTAAATAACTTTAGCATTTACGTTCACTTAATACCTAAAACATATCATTAAACTGTTTTATTTAAACAAACCCGTGGTTCCACGGGTTATTTCACTCGTATACTTTATATAACTCATACAAAACTATAAACCTTCATTAAATAAATCGAAAACATAACCAATAACAAGTTTATCGGGAACTTGAGGAAATTAAAACAGATCCATTGGGACTTCAACTTTGTACGGTTGAAATAATATTGTTGTTTGAGACTGAACTACAACCTTATTTAAAAACACAAAACATAAATATTAAAGAATGATCATGATTAAAAAAAACTAAAAACTAAATAATTATAATAATTAACATTCACCAAAATCCGTATAAAAATAATTATCATTAATAAGTTAGAATAACATAGAAATTTGAAACCTTAAAATCACACAAAAAAAAATTAACATTCACTATCTATTATTTACATTTTATTTTATGTTACTCTTTGTAACCAAAACCAACCTAATTATATAAAAGATGTGCCTTATCGAAACTTTTTTTTTTTTTTTTGATTAGCAAAGAAACCCCCTATGAACGAGCACATAATGTTTAGGGGTGTTCATTCGGTTGGTTTATGGTTTACGTGGTTTATTCGGTTTGGTTTATTCGGTTTTCAAGAATATTTTTGAGAACCAATAACCGAACCAAATTTGACAAAACCAAACCAATCCAACCAAATAAGATATCGGTTTACATGGTTTGGTTTCGGTTTAACCAATTTAAAACTTAATGATAAAAAAGTGTGTAGTTTTATATCTTTTTGATAAAAACAAACATATTTTATTGAGTAAACTATAATTATACAATATTGATTAAATTATAAGTATAGGCGGGTTCAATTTTATAGCATATGAATATGGATAAAATAAATGAAATATTTAACATTTAATATATTTATCATTGATAGTAGTATATTTCGGTTTTTCGGTTTGAAACCAAATGTTTATTTTACAAACCTAATCCAAACCGTAAACCGTTAATATTTTTCGGGTGAAACCAATAAACCAAACCAAAACCAAATAAGCCAACCCACTTTAACCAAATCGATTTGGTTCGGTCGGTTTCGTGGGCGAAACCGTTTAATGCACACCCCTACCCATGAAGGGTAAACCTCGGGTAATCAAGTCCCCCAAGCGGGACACTTGATACCGGATGAATTGCGCATTATGTGCACCCTCTAGTCATACTCCCTTTCTGAACGATTTGGCATAGTAATAGTCCAGGAAGACATGTAAAATTAGATGATATTTCCAATCTCAAATTAGCATAATGGTATAAAGTCAAGAGTGACTTGTAAGCTTAAAAATGTTATTTATAGTAAAAGTTTAGTAAGTTCGCTAAAATATAAGTAAAAAATCAATAATTCAATAATATAAGTAAAAAAGAAGGGTAGTGATATCTACACAACCAATTTTTACAAATACACAACCAAACATGTTTTACAGTGTTGTACTGTACAACATTGTAAAGCATATTTGGTTGTGTATTTGTAAAAATTGGTTGTGTAAATATCATCACCCAAAAAAGAAAATCATGTGTATAGAAAGAATTTAGCAAGTTTTTGAAAATTATCAATGATAACCCAATGACACAGAATCAGTAAGCTTGGGCCTTGCTAGGGTTCTATTAATAAATTTTTGAAGTTCGCAAAAAAAAAAAAAAGTAAAAAAAAAAAAAAAAATCATCTGTATAGAAAGATTTTAGTAAGTTTTTGAAAATTATCAAAATGATAACCCAATGACACAGAATCAGTAAGTTTGCGAAAACAATGTCAGCACAGGTTACCACAAAGCCAAAAGGGAACCCAATTGCAACACTTGTCTACCTATAACATACGTAAACCAATGACAATCGCCCTAAAAATCAAGACATTCATCCTAGAAGAGCTTGAATGAATGAACGGCGATAACTCAGATCCATTAGCTTTCGATTTATGAACCAATTTAGGACCGAAAGAAGAACTAGATCTAGTAAACCAACTGACAAAAAATTGTTTTACTGAACATACACTTACCGTTCATGTCTCTCACCGCGCGACAACCAAATCTGATAAAGGGCATAGGTCCGCTCAACCCAACACTTAATGGCTACTATCGGCCCAAATCTTCCAAAATTAGACTCTAAATTGTGGCACCGGCAGCATCATATAATCTCCAGCACCAGCGGAGCTTGATCGGAGCCTTGACCCAAAGCATTTGTCGAAGCATTTGCCATATTAAATAAATAGAAATAAAAAAAGTGGAAGGAGAGGAGAGGATGGGATGGGTGAGGGGCGGATTTGGGGTAAATGAAAAAGAAAACGGAATGCCCATCGTACTTGTGGGTTTCTGTTCGGATTAACAGCAAACAGAAAGACTGGAAAGAAAATGTTTTAAATGAGTACGGTACTCTCACGTGATTTGTACAGTAATACGGAGTAAGAATCTTTGACCATTGACTTTGAATTTCATTGTAAGCAATTTTTATTTTTTATATATATATATATATTTTTAACATCGATTGGGATCACCCGAGGGGGACTAAACCACCCGTTACGATCATCTCCCGTTTCGACTATGCCGATGCAGCGATAATAACCCCGCCCCCATCGCTGCCCGGGAGGAAACCTTGAAACCGATCCAAGGGCACGGCCAATTAAAACCCCCTCCCCTTTACCCCCCAAACGATATGGGAAAGGTGCCATGGGTGAATACTTTGTGGCAGTAATGGAATTGTGTTTTAATATGTAGCCAACGGGGGTCGAACTCCTGACCTTCCATAAAGAAAGCAGGCCACCAACCGCTGGACCACATCACAACTTCAAAACAAAAACTCCAAACCGATACAAGAAAATAAACAAAAACACAAGAAAATGCTCGAAAAGAGTAAACCAACATACATCAACCTAACTTAAATGCTAACTCGAACCATATAACACCCCGCCAAATTTTCATCTGACGGCGTGTTAATCAATGTCCCACAGTTAACAGTTACGCCCTCTATATGAGACGTTTAAAGCAATCGCATTTAATTTTATTAAAAGTTGACTTTCGAAACATAAGTCAATAAATTCCAAAATAGAAACACTGTTCTGATCGTAACCACAAGCCAACAGTATTTAAACAGTTGTAAAAGTTTTAAATGCGATAATAAATAATGTCTTTAATAATCATGCTGACTCCACGGCCAGACCAAGCATCAAAACGCAGCGAAAGTCTACCTCTTAAGGACTTGAGAATAAAACACGCAAAACAGGTCAACAAATAATGTTGGTGAATCTACAGGTATAAAATAATGTAACAGTATCTGAAAAACAGTCATCAGAAAAATAGTTCAGTTCATTGACCACGAGATTTTACAAGTACAACTTCAAGTTGCGAAACGTTTACATAATCTATGAGCACCTGAATACTAGAAATGACCAGAGTATAGAATCCACTATACTCCCTTTTACCCCATAAAATAATATACACTTGTACGAGTGTATCTAATGTTCAAATTAAATGCACCATAGTTATAAAGTAGGGTGAGGTTGTCAACCTAACGGATCCGTCCATCTAAATTGTGCTTACCCGAAGGTAATAAAAGTATTCAAGCTAGGGGCTTTGTGTACAAACTCAATATGTATATATAGTACTCGTGTCAACATAAAAGCATTTGAAAATGTAAGTACAACAGCGTGTATTCTCATCCCTGAAAACATGTAAAAAGCAGGACTGTAGACTCACCTTTGAATAGCTCTTGTGTGAAAAGTAGACAAATAACTTGTACGGATTATAGCCGAGTAATGCAACCTAAGTATACATATTTAGGTTGGTCAACATATATGTTTTAAACAAGTATGATTTCATAGAGTAAGTTGTCTTATTGCTCGACTCGACGCGTTTCAAAGTAAAGGTTAACATATAGTCAACTAATTCATGCAAGTCAACAAAGTCAACCAAGGTCAAACCGAAAGTCAAACTTGCTCAAAGTAGTAAACTAAAGTCAACATCAGTAGGTTCATATCAAATGTTGGTCAACATGTCAAACCTAAGTCAAACATCACATTCTAGATCATAAATGGTCAATTACACGATCACAGTTTATCGTCATGCAAAACGTTTATGTACATGTAGCAAACTTCGCATAATAACTCATAGCACATATTTCATTATAACATGGAAAACTCCAGATCATAATTAGACTCAAAATCGATTCCATAAAGTCCGGCCAGGGTCTCATACGAGGTCTACAAGTCAGGAATCAGAAGGGGTACATTCATGGTTTGTCAAATCAGTTTCTGACCGCGCACTGATTTCGTATCAGCTATAACCGAAGCTAGGGACATGCAATTAATGCAAGCTCAGTGGACATGGTTCAAGGACAAGTCAAACTATCATATATCCGAAAATGGGAAACTTTGGTTTAGCCAATTAGTACAGTTTATTCAATCAAGTTGGATGTCCTGTTTTCAGCTCAATTCAGAAGTCATCAAAACTATAGCCCTAGTGTGCACAATGCATAAGGTTTCAGAGGTTGCAACAAACTAACAATATATCACATAACATATAAAGATTCATATTCCAGAAGCATTCATGTTAATTCACAAAATACAAACCACATAGTACAAATCAGAGAGCAAGTTGCATATTCGATCTTAGTTTAGCTAGTCACTTTCGCATGCAATTATCCGAAGATGTAGATACAATTAAACCATGATATCTACATGAAAAGTGAAGTAATTTTTGTGTAGATTACATATATGCAAAGATCTCATCGTAGAAATCAATACATTTTAGCATACAAGTCTATTTTCATGCATGTGCTGGAAAAATCCACATTTTCATTCGTTTAGGCATATCTTAAGTTTTACTCAAGCAAATGACATGATATCCTAGTGTAAGCTGAGTTTTTTTGAATTATCTATCTAATGGTAATAAATTCACAAGCCAATTCGTGACCTATCAATTTCAGATTTCTGATCAAGCAACAAAAATACAACGATATTTCAAATTGGCATAACTTGATCATACGGAAATGAAATCAAGTGAATCCAATGCCTAAAATCAATAGTTTCTCATGAGGATTCTAATTACATCATAATAATTAACATTTAGCAAAGTCAATTTTCTGTACACACAAAAATCAATTTCAATTTTCATGGCAAACAATCAAATCGGACAAATTAACGCATCTAACATTAACCACACGTCAAGACTTGAGCAATAGACAACAAAAACTATGAAATATTAATCAAATTCAGATTTTAAAAGTTAGGGTTTTCTATTTATACCTTTGATCGTGAAAAGAATTATATCAACGCGTAGAGGACAACGAGAATTACAAGTTTGATGTTCAAGGCTTGAGCAAAAAGTTAAATTTTGATGGTGGTATTGGTGATGGAAGTCGACGGCAGCAAGGGGGAGGGAGGGAGCCAAAAGTGTGACTGTATGTATGTGTGTGTGTAGTGTTCTAATTTGCTTGCAAGTAATATGAATAAGGGCCTAAAATAGTATTAGTGGGTAATTAGTTAGTCATAAGCCCAAAATAGAAATTCAAGGGGGGAGTTGTGACGACCCGAGAATTTCCTACCAAATTTAAACTTCATCTTATTATGATTTCGACACGATAAGCAAAGTCTGTAATGTTGAGTCTCAAAAATTTTAAAACTGTTTTTCATACAATCAATTTAACCTCTACCATTGCCGACGATTCACGAACTATTACATATAAATAAATACATATATATTTAAATATATAAATATATATAATACTTTGAAATATAGTTTGATTTAATATATGATTTAAATTATAAAATAATATAAGAGATAATAAAATTTATTATATAAAATAAATCTATACATATACATAAAAAGTATATTAAATATATTTTTGTGATTTCGAAGTTATTTAGTAACAACGGTAAAGCACAATTGTCATATTGATTGATAATAAACGAGTTAAAAAGAAACTTATGTAAATTTAAAATAAACGGTGAGTCAAAAATGAGTTCTATAAATTTTAGGCTTATTAGAAGTATATTTTGGATCTAATTATTTAATTTCAATTTTTTTTTATATTTCACCCATAAATGAGAGGGACAGTTGATGTAATTTTTATTTAATAGTTAATGACTGAAATTTATACCATAATGACTGAAATGATTAAAGTTAATTATTGTAAAATTTTGGAATTTTTGTGAAGACTTTTATCCGCCCCTGATTAACAACAGAGTACGAAATTATATCCGTAAAATCTGGATGTCGACTAGGTTGACAAAAATTTCGATGGCTTTACTATTGAGTCTGTGACATTGCTTTTGTTTTATTGTATCCACCAGCTCATTTTTGCATTTTATTTAGAATATAAGTATACGTATGGATATGCATTAGAAATAGGAGAAAAACATTCATCTGTAGTTTCATTCTATTAATATTACCAATTTTTATTCTTTTCTTTTGCCATCATTTATGTTGCTCGAAGAACACTCAAGATAGCCAAACCCGTTATCAACTAAACATAATCGAACCACCGGCCACCACCTCTAATCAATACCACCACCACTCGCCACCAAGGTCCTCCACCGAAGCATCTATAGCCACCATAATCGTACACCACGAATCACCATTACAACAACATCTTTACCTCACTCTTTCTCTCTCGTTCTTTTCTTCGTGAATCCGAAACCATCACCACCGCAACCATTACCACCACACCTCACGGCCACCATTCAACACCACCTTCCACCATCTCTCTCTCATCTCTCTCTCTCTTCGTTGAAGTCACAAAACCACCATGAGCAAAGACCACCGCACCACTACAATCGGCTTTCACTCCAAAACCACCTATCTCTCTAACAATCACAGTTGAATCACCACAACTACAACCATCGAAACCCATATAAATTTTGTTTCTTTGTTTACGTATCACTGCTGCAAAATACAATTGCATTTTCTACTATACTTCATTACAACAAACTGTTGCTGCCGTTAGGTTTCTGTGATCAATAACTCAAAACGAACGTATCATTAACACCACTGTCTTAACAACAATACGATGAAGACGTTGATGATAATTATGATGATGATCTTGGTAGGATAACGATGATGATACGGTATATATTAATAATTATAGAAGATGATATTGTGAGATATAAATGATGATTCATGAACGAAAGTGACATTAATTAATTAAAATGATATGGAGTTGCTGAATGATGATGATGAGTTCAAGTATCTCTTTTTTTCTCTTGTTGTGGCTGACAACTCCAAGCAACTAACCTCAATTTATTTTTTAATATCTCGTTCCTACCTTATTCTTTCCCATCGAACTACGCTTTTGTTATTTTTCTGAACCGTGGAGTATATTGGACTACCATGTTCAAGATATGCTAATTGAGCCGCTAGGTATTAGCTTTCTATCTTGGGCCATTCTTACTACTTGGACTTGAGAGGAAATTTGGGCCATGAAGTGCAAGCCCATCATTTCTGATTTCCGGTTCGAGGTTAATACAAAAGCATGCTTGTTTCCAAACTATGATGACGGTTACGTGATTACTTGATGATGATCACGATGTTTAGATATGTATGATACATGTTGACGAGGTGATAATTGATGTTATGATGACGTGAGAATGTCGTAATGATGATGGGTGGGATATGAGGATCATCTAATTATGATGATGGAAATCGTGAAAATATGAAGAGGATAGAGATGATCATAATGAATATGATACGTGTTGTATGTTGATATCAATGATAAATGTATGGATGGTAATGATACATGATATGATAATGATGGTGATAAATAGTTGATGATGAGATTAAATGATTAAGATTATGATGATGATGATTAGATATTAAGTTACTATGATGATGAGGATGTGACGATGATAATATGATCATAATGATGATCATGATGTTGTGGTATGCATGAGAATGAGGTTGATTATGTACATGATAACCATAATGATGTGGTTATAATATATGATGATCATGGATATTTGATTATAATAATAATGGTTACAGAGATGATAAAAATTAATCTAAGAGTTATAATTATGTTAACTGAAATAATTGAGTTAATTATAATTGGGTTATGAATAAAACGGAAATGAATGGACAGTGGAATGGATAGGATATTATCGGGTTAGCGGGACGTCGCGGGTTCGAGCCCTGACAATGGCATTTTTATTTGGAAACTTGTTACTTTAAGGTAGTATTTATATTTATATTTATATGTATTATTATATTATTTATTATTATTATTATTATATTATTATTATTATATTATTATTATTATTATTATTATTATTATTATTATTATTATTATTATTATTATTATTATTATTATTATTAGTATTATTGTAAAAATATTTCAACTTTCTATTATTAAATAAATATTACTTTTATAAAACATATTTTAATATAATCATATATATATAGATATTAATTTTAATTTAAGCATTAATATATAATATTTTTAATGAATGCCATATTATATATATATATATATATATATATATATATATATATATATATATATATATATATATATATATATATATATATATTCTAATTAAAATGCTTTATTAAGAATATGATATATAAATACTAAAATATATAAAAGAATTATAATTAATTTATTTATTACATATAACATAAAAATTATTAATATAACAAGTATATTAACCATATTAAAACTTGTTTAAATATTATTATATGTGTTAATATACATAGTATTGGTATAGGTTCGTGAATCCGAGACCAACCTTACACTTGTTCAATGACGTCATATGTATTTTTACTACAAAATACAGTATGGTGAGTTTCATTATTCCCTTTTTATATATATTTTTGGGTTGAGAATACATGCAATGTTTTAAAAACTATTTTTCAATATTTATATGCGTGAGTTTCATTTACTCCCTTTTTAAATGCTTTGGCAATATATATTTTTGGAACTGAGAATACATGCGTTGCTTTTATAACTGTTTTACGAAATAGACACAAGTACTTAAAACTACATTCTATGGCTGAATTATTAAATCGAATATGCCCCTTTTTAGTCTGGTAATCTAAGAATTAGGGAACAGACACCCTAATTGACGCGAATCCTAAAGATAGATCTATCGGGCCCAACAAGCCCCATCCAAAGTACCGGATGCTTTAGTACTTCGAAATTTATATCATGTCCGAAGGAGGATCCCGGAATGATGGAGATATTCTTATATGCATATGTGAATGTCGGTTACCAGGTGTTCAATCCATATGAATGATATTTTTGTCTCTATGCATGGGACGTTTATTTATGAGAATTGGGAATATGAAATCTTGTGGTCTATTAAAATTATGAAATGATTATTTATGATAAACTAATGAACTCACCAACCTTTTTGGTTGACACTTGAAAGCATGTTAATTCTCAGGTACGAAAGAAATCTTCTGCTGTGCATTTGCTCATTTTAGAGATATTACTTGGAGTCATTCATGACATATTTCAATAGACGTTGCATTCCAGTCATTGCGTTCATCAACATTATTATTAAGTCAATTTTAGTTAGATTTATTATGAAATGATATGCATGACGTCAACTTCCGATGTAATGAAAGATTGTCTTTTCAAAAACGAATGCAATGTTTGTAAAATGTATCATATAGAGGTCAAGTACCTCGCGATGTAATCAACTGTTGTGAATCATTTATAATCGATATGGACTTCGTTCGGATGGATTAGGACGGGTCTCTACAGGAGTGGGGTGGGTTCTGCCGAACATGGCCCACCATGGTGCCCCGGGCTCTCATTTTTCAAAAGCGCGTTATCGTGGTCCGTTTCAAGTACCGTTTAGACGTACCGAAGGCCCGGAACTCTAAATCGATCGTTAAAACGCAACCAAACGTTTAATTTATTAAAAACCCAATAAATTAAATATTTTTTAAAAAGTTAATAATTATTAAAATAAACCCGAGCGTTTCGTTGCTCAAAAAGCATTTATTTAGACCGTAACATTTTTATCGTCTTTTTTTATTCGAAATATATTTTTAAATTAATATTATCCCATATTAATTATCGTAACCCTCCAAGGATCAAGTATGTATTTATTACACATAAACACATAAACGTCACGTAATCACCGTTAAATAAACTAACGAAAAGTTAACGGAAGTGACAGAAAAAGCAGGGTTGTTACATTACCCACCTGTTATTGAAAATTTCGTCCCGAAATTTTAGTGAGCATCCGCTGAAGTAGTTTCCTCGGGAAACAGTTGCGGGTACTTTTGTCTCATTTGATCTTCACGCTCCCACATGAACTCTGGTCCTCTTCTCGCGTTCCACCGAACCTTAACAATAGGAATTCTACTTTGCTTTAATTGTTTGACCTCCCGGCACAAGACTTTGATAGGTCTTCAATGAAATGAAGTTTTTCATCGATACGCAGTTCTTCTAAAAGAATAATCAAATTCTCGTCGGCTAAGCATTTCTTCAAGTTGGATATGTGAAAAGTGTCGTGTATACCGCTGAGTGCTTGTGGCAGTTTCAATCTGTAAGCCACTGGTCTAACCCTTTCAGTTATCTCAAACGGTCCAACATATCTATGACTCAATTTACATCGTTTCTCGAACCGTATAACACCCTTCCAAGGTGATACCTTAAGCATGACTTTGTCACCAACTTGGAATTCTATATCCTTCCGTCTAACATCAGCATAACTCTTTTGACGACTCCGAGCCGTTCTCAATCGTTCCTGAATCTGTAGGACTTTCTACGTTGTCTCCTGAATAATCTCAGGACCTGTCAACTGAGTATCCCCCAATTCGCTCCAACATACGAGAGATCTACACTTCCTTCCATACAACGCTTCGAAAGGTGCAGCTTTAATGCTCGCATGGTAGCTGTTATTGTATGAGAACTCAGCTACTGGTAAGTACTTATCCCATCTGTTCCCAAAATCAATGACACCTGCTCGCAACATGTCTTCTAAAGTTTGAATAGTTCGTTCGCTCTGGCCATCGGTCTGGGGGTGATATGTTGTACTCATATCTAAACGAGTCCCCATTGCTTGCTGTAGTGACTGCTAAAATTTAGAACAGAATCTGCTGTCGCGATCGGATATAATGGATATAGGTACTCCGTGTCTAGAAATGACTTCTTTAATGTAGATTTGAGCCAACTTCTCCATATTATCAGTTTTCTTATCGGTAAGAAGTGTGCAGATTTAGTGAGACGATCCACGATAACCCAAATAGTATCGTAACCTCCCACCGTTCTCTGCAGTTTCGTGATGAAGTCCATTTTAATGCATTCCCACTTCCACTGGGGAATCTCTGGTTGAGTTAATAACCCTGATCGCTTCTGATGTTCAGCCTTGACCTTAGTGCAAGTCAAGCACTTTCCGACGTAGGTAGCAATGCCTGCTTTCAAATTTGGCCACCAATAAAACGCCTTCAAATCTTGGTACATTTTATCTGATCGCGGATGAATTGAGTACCTTAACTTTTGTGCTTCCTCCAATACTAGTTCCCTCAATCCACCAAACTTCGGTACCCAAATTTGATTAGCAAAGTATCGTGTTTTGTCCTCTTTTATGTCGAATTTCTTATCCATCCCTCTGATAAATTCAACATCAACGTTCTCTTGTTTCACGGCCTCCTGTTGTGCTTCACAGATCTGTGATGTGAGATTCGAACGAACAACTATATTAAGAGCTTTAACTCTTAG